>NC_137456.1:76396187-77142181 GCF_964235325.1 Thermobia domestica
TATCTTGTTAGATGATTATCCGACAACGAAACACACATAGTTCAACGCTCCCCTTTCCTACACACATACACACACTCACACTAGCTACGCAAAAATCGGCGCCGCTTCTTCAGATGATGATTGAGTATGATGTGAGTGTGTTTTACCTAGTACCACATTTTCCAGGGTGAAGAGACGCACTAAATTTACTGCTGTATCACCTGGTTTCACTGATTGTTTTCTTCTTGAGACACACTGCACCGTCTTGTGGAGGCTTTGTCACATTTTACGGGAGGAAATTTCTCGAAAATAAATATGTTCTTTAGTTTTGTTAACTAGACGGAATAAGAGATCTTTTGACAGCGCTTTCTTGGGAGGTCTATGGACCGAAGATAGGGATGATGACGGAGATGCATGTGAAGTACTATTCTAAATGCTAGAAACAGTTTCTGAAGACGCTAAAAAAAGGTGTTATCAATTCATGCGTACCTAAGTTATCTAAGTTACGCCACCTGATGATAGAATATTTAGAAAACAGATCTTGAATTAGTTATGGAGTGTGTGTGCAGTGGTGCTATTCTAATTTTTTAACAACCGGTTCTGTATTATATACCGATATATATACAGAGAGAGAGAGAGAGAGAGAGAGAGAGAGTAGATGGATAGGTAGGTAGTCAGTAGTTAGATATAGTGTAACTGAGGCGAGTATCACCACCAATTAGGATTTTAAAAAGTCATTGATCTTCAACAAGAAAAAAAATTTCGTCAACTACCTACGACTTTGTAGTAAAATTACCACCAGCTGAATTTTCAATATACGAAACCAGCTACAGTTTATTAATGTTTTTACTAAAACAGGTAAAACGGCGATATTGTAAGCATCTGAACATAATATCGCCACTTAGAAATCTTAGGATTTACAGGATAGGTTTTCAAACTAATAATAGAATATTGGAAACACAATAAAGAACTGTGCAGCAAATAATAATACACAATGAACCATTAATTTAGAAAGTATGCTCAGTAAGTATTAAAAGAATAAGCTTACTCTGTGGATTCACGTAACGCAGATGTAATAAAAACTATTAATCGTCTAACAGTGCTCAACCGTCTTCACAGTCCTGACAGATTTCAGCTACTGACACACATTTCCCTGACTTACAGTTTTCATGGAACCACAATTTGTATTCCACACATTGAATCCAGGATGTTCTGACTTTTTGTTGGTAATACAATTCCCCACAATCACCTCAAAAATTGTCTTTCTGATGCCGTTTCTTTCTAATAGGCTGATTTTGGTTAACACACAACTTCTGTCGATAATCATCGTTTTCTAGTTCTATAAACAATTCCCGTCTCAGAACAACTGCTTTTCTGATAAATGATTATTTGCAAACCCTTGGACCCTCAATTTTAGATGTTGACAAAATCTTAGTCACGTTCTTTTGGGATGAGACATTATCCTCGCGAGTTTGGAGCGATCCCTGATGTTTATCGTGTATTGGATTTTGGGCTGGGGAATCTGTCGGAGTTAGACGTTCATCTTTCTCTGAAACGAAGTCACTAAGTTCATTATCAGCTACAGGCTTGGGGACATCCGATCTTTCGGAGGTTAACCTAGGAGCAAAATTAGTTTCTTGAACACATTTTGAATTAAATTATAATGAGTGATTCCTTTTGCACGAAACCCTGAAATACCATTTTCCGAAGTTGGAGTCCTGCACTATACTCAACCAAAAAGTCTAGGAAACTGTTGCTTGTTTAATTATTTCCCCAGGATACATTAGTAAAAAAGTGTCTGTGGCTTCATTCCAAGCTACTTTGATGGATTTGAAACAGCTCATATCAAGTGGTTGCAGTTTGTAGCTACAATGGGAGGGAAGACAGAGTATCACAATACCAAACTTGTCAGCCAATTCAGGTACAGATGCATCCAGGTGACTGCGATATCTGTCGGCGATATTGCTAATAAGAGTTTATGACGATATTGTCTGTATTATACTATTTTAGTTATTCGTTACTAAACTTCATACTGATGAAAGAAAACGCGTTTGTTATATATAAAATAGCTTCAAAGCTTTACCAAAACCAGTCTTTTGCTGTCTGAAAATTTCAAATGTGTATTCTTATCAATACGAATATTAAACACTCAAAAGAATTAACAATTAAAATCTGGAAACCTTTTACAATGTATTTACGACAGGGAAACTTTATCAGTCCCATCAGATAACTTTCTTGGCGTCCACTCATTCAAATTTTTTACTGCCCGTTGACAATTCAAAGTTGCTTATTTTTACAATGCAAGCGAGCGGAAAAAGTACAGAAATGTTTTCACAAATTTCTTTGGCTTCTTTCTTTCACTCTTGGTTAGGTAATCTTATATATGCGTGTTTATGCTTATGTCTGGGTCTAACAAACGGTTCTGCGAACTTGAAATATTTTAATAACCGGTTCTAACGAACCGGTGCGAACCGCCTGAATAGCACCACTGAGTGTGTGTCAATATTTCCGTGTGTTTATGCGACAGGGGATGTTTCAGGTAGGGTTAAAACCTTCATTAAAATGCAGGTAATCATGGGGTACCAAGCGTCATCCAGAGAAATATGAAGGGATGGAATTAATGTGGTCGCTGCCGGAATTTGTCTCTCTAGTTTTAAACTGTTATAACTTCTATAAAGTTTAAAATGAAAGCTTTGCGCTTGTGTCAATATTAAGATAATACATTAGAAATTGTATATAGAACAATTTGTTAGCATAGCAACGCATGACATCTTCATACCTTTACTGCAGGAAAATAAATCGTAAATGGGATCTTCATTATGTTCCTGTTACTGTTCTATATGTTGTTTTTCGACCAAATCGTTTGGTTTGGAACTAGGGAAGCAAACAGGTTCCTCCTCAATGAAGGTTATCACGTGTTACATTAAATGAAGGAACCTGATCTAAGGGATCAGGCGTGTTTCACAAGTTATGGGAGTTTGAAATATTTTGACGCTGATACTAAAACACAAATGTGGTGACGTAGTCGGTAGAGAGTTCATTTCCAGCGCCAAAGTTCCTGCGTTCAAACTGTGGGTCCGCGATCTGGGTTTTGAGATAAACATCATGTGGGGTGTCTCGGCCTTTTCTCGTTGTCTCTCCTATTCGCATTCCTTTCATCCTTACATCATTACCTCGGTAATTATTACCTCATTTGTGTGTGGTTAAACTAATGATTTAATGTGGCGTACAACGATTACATTTACATTTTACACTATTTCCACAATTCAAACAGCAGGCTCGTGTATATGTCGTGATCCACTGTAAGTATTAGGTCAAACTGGCCCACTCAGTCAGATCTTCTTAGTACCAGTACTCAACAACATCCAATAATTAAATTGTTATGGAATAAATTCGAACTCGGACATAACTTTGCGGCAGCAACCCAAAACATTTGTCATACGAAACTGGAAGATACAATGAACCAACTCATTGGTTCCAGAAATTTTGTGCAGGCTGTAAAAAATGTCGAAGATCAGCCAAGACCCGGCAGTTCCAGGGTAACAGAGTTGAGGTCATACAATTCGCCATGGAGGAAAATCCATCCACCAGCAGACAACAATTGTTACTCTAACTCGACATTGTAGTTTGTCACTTTCACAAACTCGGAAAAAACCATCAGGAGTTGCTACATTGTGTTACATGAGTTGAGGGCCAGAGGAGAATGAATGTGTGGCAACAAAAAACTGCTGCAAAATCTGCGTTATTTTCGTTTCTTGAAATAGATTGTCACATGTGACAAAAAGTGGGTGTTTTTTCGAAATTCGAATGTGCAAAAGCAGTGGTTAAATAAGGCTAACTTCCTGAACTGCTCGTCAAAAGAGGGCCGTTTTGAGCAAAAAGTTATACTCTATGCATGGTGAAAGTACGAAGAGGTAATTCACTTCGAGTTTATTCCTAACAGTAATGTCATCAATATCGACCTATATTCCGAACAGCTGGAGCGGATTTATGCTGCTCTACGCGAAAAATATCCTGAATTAGTGTACCGAAAGCTCGCCCTGCTCCAATAGTATAACGCAAAACCACAATTGTCTCAAAAATTCAACAAAAATCCAAGAACTTGATAACATTGAACTGATGCTACACATAGCATAAAGTCCTGATGTTGCCTCTCCAAAATTTCTACCTGTTTCAGTCCACACTGTATTTCCTAACATCACGATGCTTCGCCAATCATCAGGAGCTTCAAACACCAGTGGCTGACTTCTTTGCCTCTGTAAGAACAAGAGGTAATCGAGAAACTAGCAGAAAGGTCTCTGCAGACAGTCGAACACGAGGGGCTATACATTGCATGTTAACCTGCTTTTATTGTACTCTAATCAATACAGGTACGTTGTGTACAAGAATATTGCTAAATTTTTTCGTCTGTCAATAACCGTAAGGCGGCCTCGAGAGTTGTGAAATTTATTTCCAATGATTGCCTTCTTCCACCTATGTAAATAATATTCCGGGACAAATTTTATTTTTCTCGGGAATAAGCTTTCTTTGCTTGCTTTCCGGCATGGAAATTTTACGATATTGTTCGTTGCTAGAAAGTAGGATTTTGTATACCCAAATGTATGAAACTGATGGTTAACACGAAAAGACGTTATTATAATAAATTTCAAATGAATAAACAGCAACCCGATAATGAGTGTATGCGCTTTATGTGTTAAGAGCACGATCCTGTTTCCTTGTTTACGTGTTTTAGTTATCATTCTCATTTTTTATCTTAAAAACAAATGCTGCAAAACTTAACACTTTAAAAAAAGACTACTGTCTAAGAAAGGTAAAAAAAAAAAAAAGTAGCAAATGTAAGTTAATTTAATGTAGTGGATTTAGGCAGCGTACTTAGCAAAAGAAATTTAAAGGTTTCTGGTGTGTTGGGTGCTCAAACGTGAATTCTGCGATTCAAGTGGATACGATTTCAGGGATAAAATGAAGTTGTTTACAGAGATTCTTAGTATTTTTTTTAAAATTAGCATTACAACAAAAGCAGAATAGTTGTATTCAAAAATAATGACATACATCAATGATTACTGCTGCCAAAGATGTCAAAGTATTCAGTTACGTTCCCAGACAGTGAGATTGCCAGGAAAATATAGCTTCAATGTAACAAAATGGCATACACTTTCGTTTATAGGTTCAGTTGTTGAAAGATATATTAATTTACGATTCTGGAGTGCCGTGAAAGGGCAAATGTACACGCGTTATTTGAAATCGGCGTTTCTCGGGAATTCTACAGCTTCTGGTCTTTTAATCGCTTTTAAAGAGACGCTTTCACCGTTGAACTTAGGAAAGGTCATTCAAATTTTAATAGATGGTCCCAATGTAAACTTTATATGTCTACGTACTTTCAAATCACATATCGAGACGTCGCCAAATGATCCTGTAATACTTGATATAATATAAGAAACTGTGGGTTACTTTGCACGAAGTATTTAAGGCTGCAATTGAAGCAACCAACTGGGGAATCGTTGAATTTTTAAGAACTCTGCATAAGTTACTTAAGAATAATCGACCAGCCGCGCCGAATACACTAGAGAGGCTAAGGAAATTTTCCAGTGAAGTTTTGTTCTATGTTGGTTTGAAAATAGTAGTGTTACTTAGCGAGCCATTGATATTTGTCCCTATCTTCTGTTGTATATTCAAGGTGATAAGAAGGATAGAAAAGTTCCCATTTCTTCTAGCTGCCAGTTAATGTCAGGTATACTGGAAGAAAATATTCCTAAACTTACATTTTTTAAGCACTTGGTTCGGAAAGAGAACATTTCCTTATTGAATTTCAGACTGACGCTTTTCTCCATCCATTTCTTCGCAATACTTTATTGGGTATGATAAAAAAAATGAGATTTAAAAGTTTGTAAAACGAAAAGCTTTTAGTTCTTTTGAGTTCATGAATACGAATTTATGTAGAAAATGAAGAAAATTTTCCTGTGGAAAACGTTGACATTGTATTTTTCTACACATACTGCTTTTAAGAAATATCAATCAATAACAGATTTGGACTATTTGGATTTTCTCCGAAATTGTAGAAAATGTCCTCAGAAAGTTGTTCTTAAATTTATAGAAGTCATCTTTAAATTATGAATTGACTACAGCACTTTCGTGTTTGAATCTTAATGTTTCTGCATGATTTGATGTTGGAGTGAATCGCTTGAAGTATCTTTTATATGAATTAATTGAAAATAATTTGGGGGTGCGGGGGCTCAGTGGTAGAGCCTTCACCTCCCGTGCTTGGAGTCACTGGTTCGATCCCAGCTCGCGTCGTGTGGACTTTCTGGTGGACAAACACTGTGCTCGTGGGTTTTCTTGGGGTTCTCCCGTTTCCTCCCACTTTCTTCAATCCACCATTTCATTCATTTCTCAAAATCACAGTCCCCTTTAGCCTAACCGGCATAACCGTGGAACGTAAAATTGAAAGATTTCATCTCATTTTCATTTTGAAAATAATAGGTTAGATGGCAATAGGGCAAATGGCGTTGTAAGCCAGTTCAAAGAGTTGTGTTCGAATCCTAATTGTAAAACAATTACACGCAAAAAAAAGAAAGGTTACTAGTAAACAAGAAAAAGGTGGACAGTAACCAAGTTAGTTTGCCAATATAGGGACAACAAAGCCATGTGTCCCAGCAACCAAACCAAAAAGCTTAACAGAGCAGGTGATTCCAACCTTGCGTTACAGGTTAATATTGCTAGGTTACTGTATAATAACTCACAGGGGTACGCTAACCGATCACATAGTTACCACTACAGACCATAGCTTGTATCCCGTCACCTAGTTTGCATGTTGGAACAACCGACTACTCGGTTAATGAAACAGAGTGCGTCAATTATAATAATCTGGTTAATCTTACAATTTGGTTAAAATTAAAATAATTGGAAGTGCTCCTTCAAACACAAACTTAACGGTTGTGAAGACACATAAAAAATGCAATATGAAAAGTAATGACAACTCCTTAAGGTTATCATTCAATTGTAGGTTTTTTTTTCGGTCGTCTACCCGTTTAAAGGGTTGCGCCCTTTCTTCGGGGAAGTGGTTCATCATAATTTCAGATGCTATAAAATTGGTAGGTGGTCTAAGGGATTTTTTCCTTTATTCATAATTTTTGAGTAATTAACATATATATATATATATATATATATATATATATATATATATATATATATATATATATATATATATATATATATATATATATATATATATGTATATATATATATATATATATATATATATATATATATATATATATATATATATATATATATATACAATAGATATAAGGTAGAACAAGTGACATACATAAATTAGCAACTAATAGCATAAAGATAATATTGCGTATGCATGGAGGCAGTTAGAAATATAAAACGAGAACAATATGGATGTGCCAGTGCATAAAGGCTAAGTGCTTGAAAATAACAATAAGAAACAGTAACAGTAATAATAATTCAAAGCAAAAAATTATTGAAATGATGAGGAAATGAAATGAGGATGAATTGTACTGGACACCACTACACGAGGTTTTGTTAGTGGACAGATGCAGTTATCTTCTGCTCCTGGGGCTATTCAGGAACTGATGGAGACAGGAGAGGCCCATGTAAGTAGGTTATTACTGTGCATATGATGGATATATGGAAGATGACAGATGGCGTGGATAATATATGGCAAATACTTCTGGGTCTCGATTGGTAGGATCCATTTGCAAATGGTACAGTGTGAGATAGTGTTAGAGCGGAGTGTCAACGTGTCGTGGCGGTGCATCATTATCTCGGTCATAGAGTAGTATATCCTGAGGCATTGGGTGTCGTAAATCAAAACGTTTCGTAATGTAGCGAATGCGAAGCTGTTCTAGATGGGTGAGCAACGGTAGAAAATCTATGAGATCGTAGAGAAGTCTGGTTGGACTTGGTAAGTGAATCCGATAGGCTAATCTAAAAGCATGCCGCTCCATTATGGACAATTGTTTATAAAATTTGTCGGGAGAGCAGCCCAAGCTGTATGGCCATAGGTTAAAGTACTCCTCATAAAAGCTTTGTAAGTGTGGAAGACAATAGGTGGTCGTAAACCCCAGCTGGTGCCAACTAAACGTTTAAGTAGATTTAATTTGTTCTTGGCTTGCGTAACGATTTTCTTAAGATGCGAAGTCCACGTAAGCTTTGTGTCAAATATCACCCCAAGGTAAGTAAGAGATTATGTAAGATTAACTGGCGTGTTGTCCACGTGAACATTTAATAAATTCGGATTGCGAAACACTCTGGATCGTCTGCGTGGTGGTAGAAAGAGGACAGATTGTGCTTTCGCTGAGTTAATACTGAGTCTCCAGACAGGGACGTACGGAAGGGGGGGACACGGGGGTCCGGACCCCCCCGAAATTTCGACTTTTTAAAAATTTAGCCTAATTTTAGGGGCAATTTTAGCAATTTTAATATAAAATAGCTTCATATTTAGTTTGAACCCCCCCCGAAATAAATTCCTGGGTACGCTACTGTCTCCAGACTTGACACCAACGGACAAATGTGTCGATAGCTGGCTGCAAGATTCTATTAATACGTTGGATAATGCGAGCTGTTGTAAGAAGTGCTGTGTCATCAGCGAACTGATAGACTTGGATGTGAGGAGTGAGTCTGAGATCAGTTACGTATAATAAGCATAACAAAGGAGACAGAGAAGAACTTTGAGGTATACCAGATGTAAGAATATGGAGTGTGATAAAGCGCTGTTAATAAAAATATATGCAAGACGTCCTGTTAAGAAAGTATTGATTAATCGTATATAAGATATGGGCAGCATATAGTTATGTAGTTTGTATATCAAGCCAGGATGCCACACCTTATCAAATGCCTTTTCCAAATCAAACGTAACTAAACAAGAAGGAAATCCCTTGTTGTATTGGTTATAAATAGCAGTGGTGAGCCTTAAGAGCTGATCGAGCGTATTGAAGCGCGGTCGAAATCCAGCTTGATGGATCGGCAGAAAATTGTGCATTTGGAGGTGGGCGTGAAGTCGTCGAACGAGTATACGTTCTAACAATTTACAGACAACTTGTTAAATGGATCGGGCGATACGACTGTATGTCGGATGGTGGTTTCTTAGGCTTAGGAAATAAAAGAATTTTAGAATACTTCCAATCGAACGGAAAGAAGCCAGTACGCAGAATGAAAGTATATATATGACTTAGAATCAGCATAAAAGAAGAAGGTGCCTGTTTGATGAGAGCATAGGTGATGGAGTCGAATCCAGGTGCCGTACTGCGTTTGGTTGCTAAAATAGTCCTGATGCCGTCTGGGTCTATAGACTGAGGGTTATTATGTTCCAGAATATGGTGGTCAGATGGTTGTAGATGAAGAGCGGTCGGATCGGCGTGACGGTTGATTGAAGATTGAAGGCAGTGCGGTGTGTGCCATCCAGAAAGAGTGAAGACTTCTTAGAAAAATGTAGCAAAAATATTCGCCTTGTCGATGTCAGTATTAAGAGCTTGATGGCTGTAAATAAGAGGATAGGGTGTACGAGATGTTTTGCCAGTAAGTTGATAAATTTACGCCAATATTTGCTGGGATGAGTTTCTATAGTAAGAGTATTACATGTTAGAATCCACTGTCTTTTCTTGAAGGCTACAATGTAGTTATGTGTTATTCGAAGTGTAAGAGTAGTGCCTCGCGACAAGCTCGGCGTGAAGCAGAAATTAGTGCAAGATATCTTGGTGGCAAGATAGGTTTATGCGATTGTACATGAGTAGAAGGAATGGAATGTTCCGCTGCACCTTGAATTGCTGCAGTAAGGTCCGTGATGACTTGATCAAGACTGTGCTGCTCGGTAGGTATTGTGAGTGTGCTAATGGCGTCATCGATTGTGGCTCGGTATTGATCCCAATTAGCCTTATGATAGAGAAAGGCTGGTAAGGAATTTGACGAGTTCACTGCACATTGCAGTTCCAGTGTAATAGGAACATTATCGCTGCCGATTAATCAAGTACAGTAATGTTGATAAGAGGAGATAGAAAAGACGAGGTTATTACTACGTCAGGTGTTGTGTTGCTAGCTGGTCTCGTAGATTGTGGCAAGATATGAAATTCTCCTGTACTGGAAGTTTGTATAAAATCTAGAAATTGCTGTTTGTCGCGCTGTGTTCTACTATGGAAATTCAGGTCTGTCATGATAATGTAATGCCGAGATTGTGTGTCAATGAAACGAAAGAAATCATAGTTGAGAATCTTTCCTGGACGGACACAGATTGTGGCAAATGTGACTGTGCAACCACGAAAGTAAATAGTAGTGATATTGTATTCAGACAAATTGATAGTTTGAGGCGTGGTAACACTGCGGTATGGAAGACGAGTGCTAATGCCGATAGCTGTACCGCCGTACCGGCGTGGTCCGGAAGGAGCATCATGGCGTAGTAAGTTATATTTTGGTATGTAACACTGTAGGTAAGTAGCCAGATAAGTTTTATTGAGCGCGAAGGCTGAGATGTGTTCTTCCTGTAATAACTGCTTGAAGAGTACTTGATGTGTCAAAAGTGAGTGGATGTTCATAAATAAGAAGCTATAAGCCATTACGAAAAAACAGAAAAAAATTGCAAATGAACGCTGCCATATTAAACGTGAACTTCGATAGGTTGTATTTGAAAATGAACTGTTGGTCCAGAATAGGTCGCATGGAGCTGAAGATTAAACACGATTTTAGCTGCGTGAATGGTTTGGTTGAGAATGTGAGTGCGAAGAAAAGGGTGGATGTTCTGTAAATTAATCGTGAGGAAGCGGAGCAGATCTTCAACAGTAACAGGAAAGTAAAGAATTAGCAGGTGGAGTGGGACGGTCAGCAGACCTTATGGGTGCAACAAGTTGTACGTTTGTCTTCCCCTTGTACCCCTACCAGAAAAATATAATAACTTACAGTGAGAATTTATATGCATATACTCTTTACTATAAGAAAAGCTTTATTCGGTATATTTAATGTGTTACCGTAAAGCAATCTACCACGTGTTATATTTACTATATATATATATATATATATATATATATATATATATATATATATATATATATATATATATATATATATATAATTATTTTTTATTTATTTATTTATTTATTTATTTTTTTATTTTTTTTACTGTTTTCCGCAGACGATAACGTCGTCTCTTCGGGAGGGACTTAAGTTTAATTTCAGTGAAAAGTGGAACACATGTATGGGCTATGAGGTTTCCTAACAACAATAATAAAGAAGCTCACTTTATTCATACATATAGGTGAATTATTATTGTTGTTGTAATCATGGCAGGAGACACAAGGATAAATACACAGAGCCTAAGTAACATCAAAATGAGACTGCAATAATCATAAGTTTTACAATAGCAATGAAAACAAGTAAACACGGAAGGAATATTATGAAATCTGAGTGGTCGTAAGGTTATGATGATGAGATGGAGTGCATGGACGCCACAGTTCACAGGGCAGTATTAGTAGTCGCAAATGAGGTTATCTTCTGTGTTGGGGCCATTCACTATACTATAACCCACCACGAAATTATTAGTATGAGTTTATGAATGTTTCGACGGCAGTTCTATGATTAGCAGTACTACCATCTCGTGTCATTATTTGTACTAGAACAATAATACTATGCAGTGTTGAGTAAGTTACTTGTAAAAATGTAACGCGTTACAAGTTACTTTACTTTCTCTTAAAATGTAACGCGTTAGTAATGCGTTACTTGCCCCCAAAAAGTAACTGTTACTTTACTTCGAAAGTAACGCGTTACTAACGCGTTACTTTTAGGTCCGAAACTAAAAATGTGGAAAAAAATTATGACTTCAATTTTCCGTACTACTATTACTACCGCTATTATTATTATTATTATTATTATTATTATTATTATTATTATTATTATTATTATTATTATTATTATTATTATTATTATTATTATTATTATTATTATTATTATAGAGGGACAGATAATAGAGGGAATTTGAGTACTGGCTTACATAAAAATCAACGTAAGTTGACTTCTGGTAGTGGTACTGATAAAATTGATTTGGTTGCTAAAAATAGAAAAAGGGCATTATTTGTTACTAGATTTGATCCATCAGTAAAAGAAAGTGATGTAGAGTCTATTGTGAGTGATAGAAATGTAACCTATGTCAAATGTACTAGATTAAAAACTAAGTACGATACTTATGCTTCTTTTCATGTTGAAGTGTTTGAATCTGACTTTGGGATTATTAATGATCCCATGATTTGGCCCAGTGGCATATTAATTGGTCCATTTTATGGCAAACTTTTAACAACTAATTCTGAAAATCCAATTAATAATGTTAATAACAATAACTAGTTCAATATGGAAGTCCATATTTTGTATCAAAATGTTCGAGGGCTTAGAACTAAAAGTAATATTTTTTTTTCTTCTGTTGCTGATTGTTCTTTTGATATTATTGCTGTAACTGAGTCATGGTTTAATTATAAACAACATACTGATGATTATTTCCCTGAAACTTACAAATGTTTTCGCTCTGATAGGAATTATACTATCGATCAGTGTAGTAGAGGTGGTGGTGCTTTGCTAGCTGTTAAAACAAATATAAATTGTCAAAGGAGATTTGATTTGGAATCTGAAATTGAGTGTGTTTGGATTGAGATTGACACGTCCAATGGGAAAAAATTATTAGTTGCATGCTGTTATTTTCATCCAACTTATCCTGTCACAAGTTTTACGAATTATCTTAATTATATTGTTTCCAAAGTGAACTTTTTGAACTATGAAGTAGTGATTATTGGTGACTTTAATATATCTAAAGTGGACTGGACGAATAGAAATCTATCAAACGATATAAACTATTATTCTAAAACCAAGGCGATAATCCTATTTAATTTTTTAGATGATATGAACTTGAACGTTGTTTCAGGAACATCTGGTCTTGATTTAATTTTGTACAACACTTATGTTCAATCTAATAATTCAGTAGTATCTCTGGTTCCGCCCGATCAGTATCATGATCCGATTGAGATTACTGTTAAATTATTATCTCTTATACGTGAGATACCTAGAGATAGCTTTTTGTTATATCAAAAGGGTGATTATCTTTCTTTATATAAAGAAATTGAAGGGTTCCCCTGGGCCAATATTTTGTTGAATACAGATATTGATCTTGTTGCTCAAAATATTAATGATGTTATATTGAATGCAATCAGAAACAATGTTCCTCTAGTAACCAAATCAATTTCTAAGTATCCGAGATGGTATTCTCGTAATTTAATTTATTTGCTTAAAAAAAAAGAATAATGCTCATAAAAAGTATAAAAGAACCCAATCTCTTCAAGATTATAATATTTTCTCTAAACTTCGTTCTGATTTTAAGAAGCAACTTATTATTGATAAAACTAAATATTATAATAAGATTGAGAATAGTTTAAAAAATAATCCCAAAAGATTTTGGAAGTATACAAGTAATAAAATAAATGGTAAAGATGGACATAAGGCAATATTAGTCGATGACGAATTTCTTTTCGACCCTCAATTGATATCTGAAGCCATGGCTAAACATTTTGGAGCTGTTTATCATAAAGATGATATTAATGTGAATGATAATAATGTTACTTTTATGGCCAGTCAATTTTGTAGTGATCAAATATTTTTTTCTACTAAACAGGTAATAGATGTTATTAAATCTTTAAATGCTAAAGCTTCTGTAGGTCTTGATCTAATTCCGATTTTTATAATAAAAGGTATATCCGATATAATTGCACCAATTTTGACATCATTGTTTAATTGGAGTTTAGCATCTTGTTTCTATCCTAGTGTATGGAAAACTGTTGTTGTTACTCCAATTCCAAAAACTGATGGTAGGTCTGTAACTGATTATAGACCTATTTCTATTCTTGATGTAATACCAAAAATTTTTGATCAGCTTATTTACAATTATCTTTATAGTTCTGTTGAACATTCTATTATACCTGAACAGTATGGCTTTTTAAAGGGTAAATCAACTGAACTAAATTTGAATAAATTTCTGACCTTGGTTTCTCCTGTTGTATATAAACGTGGTCAAGTTGATACTATTTATTTTGATTTTGCTAAAGCCTTCGATAAAATATCCCATCATAAGCTTCTTAATAAACTTCATTTCTTTGAAATTTCCAAATCCTTGATTCACTGGTTCGCTTCTTACTTGTTTGATCGTAAATTCGTAGTTAGATATATGGGTTCTAAGTCATCTGTTTTCAAGATTTCTTCGGGTGTTCCTCAAGGATCTAATTTGGGTCCATTATTATTTTTAATATATGTGAATGATATTGGTAATTATTTGAAATGTCCTTTTTTACTGTACGCTGATGATCTCAAGTTATTTTCTGAAATAACTTGTAATCAGGATCACCTTAAATTACAAGCTGATATTACCTCAGTTTACCAATGGTCTGTACAAAATTTACTTCCATTAAACATGAATAAAACAAAAAGTATAGCGTTCTCCAGGAAAACGAATATATCGTATTTTTCTTATTCAATAAATCAATATAGAATACAACCTGTTTCAATTAACAAAGATTTAGGTGTTATGATTGATTCTAAATTACTTTTTGACCATCATGTTTCAACCATGGTTTCCAAGGCTAGTAGGAATCTGGGACTCATCAAATGGGCTGCTAGAGATTTTAAGGATATTACAACTTGCAAAATTTTATATTGTGCATATGTACGTTCCCACTTGGAATTTGCTAGCTTGATTTGGAACCGTAACCTCATTAGTATTACTCAAGTTTTGGAGTCAGTCCAGATTTCCTTCCTGGCCTGGTTAAAATATAAATTTAAACTATATGATCTGCCCAATAGGGTGATTCTCGCTAGATTGGATTTACTTGCTCTCGAAGTTCGTCGTAATTTAAGGCAAATTAAATTTATTCATGATATAATACATGCGAAACTGAACTTAATTGAATATTTGTTTATTAAAGTTCCCTTGTATAAATCTAGGCTTTACCGTCCTATATTGTGTAATAGTAATTTAGTTGGTTCGCCATTATTTATTTGTGTTGACAACATAAACAAAAAGTCACTCAAAATTGATTTTTTTGATTCGAATTTTTTGGCGCTTAGAAAACAGTTTTTGGATTGTTATATTTAATTAAAATACCTAATTTAATCCTTTTTTGTATATTGTCTATTGAATTTTCTTTTTTTACCCATATGGTGTATATTTGTTCATGTGTTTTAATTTTTTTTAAATTTGTTTATTTCATAATCTACTTATGTAAATTTTTAGTAATACATCTTACTTGATTGAATCTTTATTGAAATGAGGATATGTTTGTAATTTTATTTTGTAATTTAGTTTGAATTAAACTTGTGTTAATGTCTTTTCCTTTGCTTTTCTTGATTGTCATGATTTCATGTATTTTAATTTTTTTTTGTTTTGTTGTATTTTTTCCTGTAATATTCTATTGTATATAATTGTATATATGACCATTATGGCTTCGGCTGTGGTCGCAATTTCTCATAATAAATAAATAAATAAATAAATTATTATTATTATTATTATTATTATTATTATTATTATTATTATTATTATTATTATTATTATTATTATAACATTGTATATAAAAAGCAAGGTAGGCGGTTTGTATTTTAAAACTAAAAAGATAGTTGATTGCCAACCTCGGGAGTCGTGAAGTCTAGGAGTCAAGTACATTGTTCACGAGCTTCTGAATTTGGGTTGAGGGTCTAGGTTGAGTATTCGAACTCGAGCCGAACACTGTTAAAAGTGATAGGGCACTGGCCAAATATCTTCAAAACTGCTCGGCTCGGGTTTAGAATTGTCAACGACTGGAGCAGCTCGGCTCACAGCTCATTTACTATCGACCAGAACCGAGAAGTAAGCTGAGCCAACAGCTCACCCAACCGACTCGGCTCATTGAGCTGAACCGAGCAAATGGCTCATCCCTACCAAGCCGAGCCAGCTCGAGCCATCTTCTCAGTTGAGCTGAGCCGAGCTGAGCTTGTTATAAAAAATCTCTTGTCTCTTTATCGGGACGAGGCGAGATGCAAGTAGTGTCCCATCTCGTGAGCAACACTAAAAGTATTCCATATTACTGTTTAGCTTACATTTCTCATGGGTTTCGTTTTCCTGTGTAATCAGGCCATGATTTCAAGACGACGTAAAACGAACGAGCCATTTATCAAACTCGACTGGACTCGAAACTCGACGCAAAAAAAAAACTGAATCGGCTCGGAATTCAACTCGAGGATATTACCCTTGACTTGACTTGAATTCGAGTCGAGTCGAATTTTAGCTTGAGTCGTGCTCATCCCTATGCGTTAGAAAAAATGGTTGCTTATAATTATTCTGCTAAGCTAATTATATAATAATAACAATGTTATGTAAAATTAAAATAAAGAATATAGAGAAACATTACACTACTCTATAATCAACGGGACTCGAGGATAAGCAAACTGATCTGAAAGAACTCCAATACCACATATCATCAGCAAACTATTTTCTAGTAATAAAGTAGGTCTGCTCATCAAAACAGTTCATTCATATTAACCCCTTACTGTAAATTGTTAATTATGGCACCCTAGTTGTTGATAAATATTTTCCGCCGGGGCACTTCAGACACTTTACTTTTAAATTCTGTCTACCATCATTCTCAGCTCTTAAGAAAAAAGTATTCTTTCAAATGTTCGAACAGTAAAATATTTTCGTTCTCCATCTTTATAAAAACAACACCAATCAAAGTAAAATAGACTACCGGTATCATTGCACTCCTAGTTCACCCATTGAATGTATTGATTGGAGCTGTCAAAATCTACGACAAAATCTTCCAGGTGCTTGCAATCAGTACACGTGATTTCCCAAAGGCTGTCCTCATCTTCAAAAAACAGCAAGTGACACTACAAATTTATCTGTTTCTCTGTGTGTCTGTGACTGTCGGTCACTGACATACGTAGTTCATGCTCGATTGTTTCATTCTGAGAAATTCACTTACAGGAAAGAAACATTTGTTTCCGAAAAAAGTATACATATATTGCAGTTACTCATCCGAAATGTAACGCGAAAAAAGTAACGCAAACTAGGTACGTTACTTAAAAATTTGTAACGCGTTACCGTTACAGTTACTTTGGAAAAATGTAACGCGTTACTAGGAAACGTTACTTAAAAAGTAACGCGTTACAAGTAACGCGTTACTTGCGTTACGTTACTTCCCAACACTGATACTATGTATATTCATTTAAATATCGTAAAATGCATAAATTTCCGTAAATAAACTTTCTTTCACATTTCTCTAATAATTCATGTAGCATCCATATTTTAATAAATGTTTTCCTATTCCTTCGGACGTATTCACAATAGTTAAGATATTTCTTTCGTACAATTGCAAATGGCGACGTTGCTGTTTGTTCTTCTAGTAATGCAGTGTTACCAGTAAACAAGTTCTGGAGGGTTAAATTTACCTTGTGTGAAAATCGGTTGACAACAACAGAGTGTTTTAAATTAAATTAACCTTCTTGAATTGGTTACCTTCTTCTAACCAACTTTATAGGTTAATAACAACCAAACGCTGGATTGTTTCTACGCATTTTCCAGTAACCTTATTCAATTGATTACCGCTGACCTCGCAAAATTAGCCTTTTTTTAATCTCAGAAGGGTTGTTGCAAATTATTGACTGGCTCTAGCAGCCAAATTAGCCATTAACTCCACTAGGTTACCGCTTATTTTTCTCAGTGTATGAGTCAGTATTCTAGGATTGGTTAGCGTAAGGTGAGGTGATTTTAGTTTAGCGTCCCGTCCAGCAGCGAGGCTATATGAGATGTGGACCTACTGATTAACGTGGAATCCGAACCACATGAGCTCCCGCCGGGAATCGAACCCGGGTCTCCCACGCCAAAGGGGCGTACGCTAACCGCTTAGCCACGAGGGAGTTCTAGGATTGGTTAGCGTTTGGGTGACTTCTGCCTAATAATTTTGATACTGAAGTGGCGTATACTGGTTTGATGTCTTGGGCTACCACTAACTTTTATAACACCTATACATTATTATTATTATTATTATTATTATTATTATTATTATTATTATTATTATTATTATTATTATTATTATTATTATTATTATTATTATTAGAGTTTAGTTTTCACGTTATTATAGTCTTCAAATTAAGATAAAACCTTACAACACACTTTCCTTTTATCAAGTAGATGAATATGATTTGCTCTTCTCTAAAAATACTTATTATCTTATTAGTTATTACGGAAAAACTATAGTATATTTCTACCTTCATTTACATGAAGTGTCCCAACATTTCGCTTTGGATAGTTTGTAACCGTACTCACCAGAGTAAATGGAAGACGTGTGATTAATAAAGAACGCTGAAAAGGCGATTAGTGAGCTAAAGAGTCTCAGTCTGTAAGAGCCTTTGCAACGTAACGCAAATAATGAAACAAGTAATTATAACAGCTGTGGTTAAGTCACAAAATAATGTAAAACACAAAATTTGCGTTGCGTTAACACAAACCGCTACGGAAAGACGCTTCAAGATGTCCGGGACAATTCCCAGAGTTCTCCAAGTTGCACTATCATTGCTCGTATAACTTCCCTTTAATCGTTCGCTCACGCCCAAGAAACCGATTACTCCATAGGCAACTGGTGTTATCTGGCAGCTCATTCGTACACTAGGGTGAAGATGGAGCGAGGGGAATGCGCTAATAACTAACGATTCTTGCTGGAGTAACTAGGAAAAGGTTTCTGCTACGTTGCCATGTCGATTTCTTAAAGATGCGAGGCAGACTACATGCAAAGGCTCTAGTGAATGTTTCTGAATACATAAAGTTCTCAAAAACTTTATCGTTGAAAGAAGATTATTTGAGAGAATAAACTTTAGTAGTATGCAGACTTGTGTACGATTCAGTAGCTTCTTTGGATGACCTTGAGAAAATTATTCATGATTCATCATGTACAAAATGCTCGTCCTCGTTTTGCAGAAGCAACAAATCAACGGCGAAAGGAAGAACAAAAACAAAAAGAAGCTAAAGAAGAAAATAAAGATCATTCTGAACTAACTTGAAGCTAAAAAGACTAAAATACTGGAAGATTGATGAGGAAATAAATCTGTTGGAGAAGTCAAATTAATTACTTAATACTATTGATTTTTTCCTAAGGAGTTATGATGTTGATATAAAACAACTAGTTTTATGTACGCACCGGTACATGCCGGTGAGTGACTCACTGTGACTTTTTGGCTTCATACATGACGAAACTTTCACCATGTGACTAACGTTACAGTTTAAAATTTCAGGAAAGATATTTAATTTCTTGATTTGTACAGGAATTTCTATTAGGTATGCGTTGCATAATTTCATAATGAAATACGTTGTATCTATATGTTTTAATATTATTCATTGTTTTACTGTAGCTGATTAAGGGGAAAATATATTATTTATGTTTCAGTGTTCTCATGTTCTCTTAGTCTTGTTTATCCATCAACATGGGAAAGTGTGTGTGGCTAATTACACAACGCAGAGAAAATTTCAAATAATAATCTGGAAAACCGCGAAAAGTCAGGGAATTCTTTCTCATAAGTTTTGTCGCCTCCCTGAGGAAGATAACTGAGAGTGTATTCGCAATAACCTAATAACAAAGTGAATATGATTTTTTGTGCAATATATTTTATAAAGATTTTTCACGTAAATTGTAGGTGCAATATATTCATTGCTACATATGGGCTCAGGAAGAGTGTTCTGGTTGTGAAAAAAATACTTGTCCGTGAATAATTATGATTGAATTGGGGTAAGATTTTCCATAGTAGAAATCAGAAATAATAAATAGGACATACAGGAACTATGATAGAAACTGTATTAGTTTGATGCGAATGAAATGTTCATTTTTACTTCTGATGAGACACACTCACCTTAGCAACACAACTCAGAAATGGGTCGCGTGTCTAACGGTGCACACTCAACAAACAGATTGGAGTACCCTGATAGTCGGTAGGCAGTACGTTGTTGAACAGGATAGGATGAAAGTGCAGCATGGAGAATACACAATTGCGAATTATTTTTTTTCCTTTACGAATTCAAACTGAGACACTACACAGCAATCCGCAGAAAATATTAGTAGTGTATTTGGGACAGGAATGGCGAATAAATGCACCATTCGCGATTGGTTTGTCAAATTTTATTCCAGTGACGCAGCATTGTACAATGAGCCTTGTCGACAGCGACTAACATCACGTTCGGATGACTGCACTGTGAAAGTGGTCTCGTAAAAGTGTTTCTGGCATTGTAGACGAGTTGGACATACAGGTCCGGTGTTCGGCGGCTCCTTGCAGCAGATAACATGAAAAAGTTGAACTCATGGTTAGCTAGCTACATCGGGTGACACCGGTCAACAAGAATCTCCATCTGAAAGTGTGTAGTTTTCTGGTTATAAGAAATAACCGAGAAAGTACCCTGATCAGATTACCATTTTTTATGAAAACTGGATCTTCTAGGACAATCGTAAACTGTTAGGACAGTAATTGTATCTTACTTCAGTTCAGGACGATTTCGAAAATACCCTAGAAGATGTAGTTGCATGGTGATTATGGTGGAGTTGATCCACCATGTCTTCCTCTATCGACGTGAATCCATTACTGCGAATAGTTACGGGTGTTGAACTCGATGAAATGCATCGCAACTTTGCACGCAAGCGTCCAGAAACGTTCAAAAGACACGACGTCATTATAATGTATGTACGACAATACAAGCGTAAATGTCGTTCAAAGAACGTTGTATATTCTCTATGAATTGCAGTATGAAACCACTTCAATGACTCCGTATTCTCCTGACTTCTCTCCAATTGACTACCATCTCTTCTGACGTCTCAAGCACTTCTTGCGCGGAAGAATTTCCCTGATGATCGGACCGTACAAGTGCGGCTGAGAATTTTTTCGGATCGCAGATAACCAGACTTCTTTCGCCGTGGAATCCAATCGTTGACTGAGTGACAAAGGTGCCAATTCCAATGACGAAAGTGAATGGTTCCAAACGGCAACTATTCTGATTAACCAGGCATTGTACAAAATTTTCCTTTTTTCTCTTTCTTTTTTGACCTTAGGATGTACATTTTAATCACATCATACTGTTCCATACCCTTTTATTATTCCATATTCTCTTTTATGTTTCTATTGGATGCGGTATACCTGGGTTCTATTCTCGGCGTAAGCTCATCTGTTTCAGATCTCACGTTAATTTATAGCTCCACATCTCGTATAGCCCCGGTGCTGAAAGTGATGCTAAACTCTAATTAAACCAATCAACCAGTTTTTACGTTCCTTCACTTTATTATTAATTAATTGTTTCTAAGAATTTGTAGAACACTATTATTAACCTCAACCACCACTTTAAAAGGAAATACAAAATAACTTGGAGACGATGAAGGATTCAAAAAATCCAGTCAGGTAGTATATACAGAATGTTATTAAGTAAGCTAATAATTATTCCCAAACTTTTTGTTATAGACCAGAAATTAGAGTGGGCAGTTTATGACGTCATCACAGTTATTAGGCACCAGAAATTATATCCTGTACGAAAAGTCTTGAAAACAATTGAATCGATGATTGCAGGAAGAGCCCGGCTAACACTTCTCTGAAATTTTCTTTAAGAAATTTGCCAGTTTTCTATAGGTACGTGCAACTTTGTGTATAGAAAGGGCAAGTGTTACAACATTAATTCCCAACTTGAAGTGCACCCTCCTAGTGGATAGTGAAGAGCGAACAAGGAGGGCGCAAGGTTCTGACAGAAATAAACTACATTCGTAATTACACATGTTATGAATATTGTAACAAAGTAGTTATTGAGTAAAAACTCGTTTCATTAGGAGCAAAACTAGTTATAAAATAATACTACGGTGCAACAGGCCCGTATCCAGGGGGGTCTAGGGGAAGCAGCCCCCCTAAAATTTTCACAGTAGTCTTGCAAACGAACTATAATATGGTGATAAACTATAATATGGTTCAATCGGACCCCTTCCTAACTTCTACCGGCCCCGCCACCTACACTTTTGGGCTGGCTAGCGGCCTGCGGTGCAAATGTATGCAGAAGTCTTGTAAAAATAAATATAAATCCCGGACGGGCCCCCATTTGAAACGATATTTTAGGTTGTCCGGGGTAAAATAGGTGACTACCATCATAACCCCGAACAACACCAAGAGTCACGAACCCGAGAAATCTCAGGTCGGAGATGTTTCAAAGAAAATTTGTTTACCTCAGGTCTTTAAGGCTTAGAGAGAACAGAACATAACAGAACAAATGCAAGTTACTATTGATGATTATTTATTAAAATAAAATAAAAATAAGTAAAATATTGAAAAAAACGAACAACAATAACTGACAATGGATAAGATGACTTAAAACGAAACAACATTTCAAAAAGGATGTAGCTCATTCTTTATAATTCAAAAAGATCCTCTAAAGCAATATGATTAGCAATATGTGTATGCCAAGTGGTACCTGTTCTAGTATTTGTATCTTGAAATTTTGTAGGCCATGGCTGTGAAAAATTTTAAACTATTACTTGAGCCATGACAAGATTAATGTTGTCTAGGGGAAATGAAGTTACGATTATAACAACTTAGTCAATAACAACGTCAAAGACATATTTACCTCCTATAAGGTGATGTCCCACGAGGATAAAACCTCGGCTGCTGGTAGTTGGAGAGTGGCTTCTCGAATTTTGTAAATTTTTCTTATGTATTTTTCGAATAGGGTGTTGGCCGGAACATACAGTCACACAATGTTAATTGACGTAAATGGTAAGAAAGGGGGAATCGAATAGTATGATTAGGCGGAATTTATGGTGATTCCTTTGACATGTTTATTCGTGATTGGTTATGAACTTGAGTTTCAGAACATAGGTAGGACGGCATAGCGACGGAGAGATAGGAAGAATATCCGTTTTCGGATTTCACTATTTTCCCTATTTCTCTTAATTTGATTATCCACTATCGATGATGACAAAATCTCTGTGGTTGCTACAACCACGTTTTCCGTACAATGCGTTTCCCGTAGGAATACACAACCATCAAAATTTAACTTAGTGGTTTATGCATTTCCAGGATAATATCTGCCATCCTGTTATTCTTGGAGCGTTGAAAACCTGGAATTTTATTTTTCAATTAGAATAATAATAAAATTGCAAGTCCAAAACCAACCAAGAAAAAACATGTCTCTGTTATAAGAAAAATAATGATTCAGTTAATTTAAAATTATCTATAAATTATCCCAATCAAAAATATTTCTTGCATTAGTGAGAATTTAGTTTATTATTATTATTATTATTATTATTATTATTATTATTATTATTATTATTATTATTATTATTATTATTATTATTATTATTAGAGGAAAGTACCCAAAACCGGACCCCCATTTTGTTTTTATTTTTTTTTAAATATAAATTACTTAAAGAAACTATTTTAAAAGCATGAAATATTTATTTTACAATGTTATGCACCGTTTAATTCTACTTTCAGAAAAAATCATTAGCAATTGTTATTTTAAAAAAATGTTTTCGAAAACCTTACACTTTGGTGATTTGAAAAATAGTTGCTAAAACCGGACCCCTTGCAAAAGTTATCGAAATAATACTAAACAAAATTAGAAAAATGTATTAAATCTCAGCAAACATAATCTAGTTTTAAAGTATAAGTGCAATAAAACAAACACATGATTTAGTTTTAATAAAAATATGCAGCATACATGTATCTGTGTATATGAAGAGACAGAAAATATGAAAACGAATTAAATCTTTTAGCAACAAAAATCGCAGATGTACACGTCGTTTTCAGCCCCAGCACAATACACATGGGCCCACAGCAAACAGAACGCACATCACCCAAAGTTCTCCTCTAGAATCGTCGGATAATTTTCTGTCACAAACCATACACCAGGCGTCATCATCTTTGGATGGGAAAACTTCTTGGAAAAACTCCAATTCAGATATTCCTGAGAACACGCTGTTTTCATCCTCTGTGCTTGACTCTCGCATTTTTCTCAAAATTAAGGTGCTTTCTCAGAAATTGTTTCCCTTTTCATAGACACTACTGCTGAACGATTTTCCCGGCCGCGATTGCTTTTGCGTCCTTCAGCATGATTCCTTTCTTGCTGTTCAGCTTCCTTTGCTTCTTTAGCTCTTTTAGCTTCCATCAATTGGGCTTTATAAGGCGTAGATGTGATTACCGTAGAACTGCAGGCCTTTCGTCCCCTATTCGAAGTTCTTTTTTTGATCCTCGGAATGGGAATGATGTCAAACGGATTTGTCTTAGTAGATCTGGAACCATGAGAATCCTCAACTGTAGCTGATGACAGAGAAATGATCTGACCTGCCGAAAATGTTGATGGCTGACTTGGATCAAACTCTACGATAACTTGTAGTTCGTCTTCATCACATTCTTCTCTATTATATGGAAAGTTCTGATTTTCAGATTTTTTCTTGAATACAGATCCATAAAAAGAGAAATCTCGTTTTCTGTTTGCCTCTTCAATGTATTCAGCATCTGAAAACGGCTTCTTGTTCAACGGGTATATGTCTGTTGCTTTAAATCCGTTGATTGCTATTTGAGCTGTTTGTAATCTAATATAGGCTTTGCCAAACAGCTCCATTTCATCAAAAGCACTGACAGCACGTTCATTATGCCGTAACCAATGCCTGATTTCCTCGTTGTAGTAACGTTTGAGAGGACCCATTATCATCTTTAAATCTGCAACGTAATTCAAAGAGAATAGCTCTAAGAGTGTGTACAACTAGGGGTCCAGTTTAGGCAACTGAAGGGGGTCCGGTTTGCGCGACTATAGCCTACAGTTTGTTAATTCAATAGATTTTTAACCAAACATCTAAACGAAGCGATTTAGTGATAAACATTAGCCCAAAACCTTACCATTTAAGAATATATATAGGTCGAAAGGCTTACCTACTAATATCCAGGAGAATTTATAAAAAGTGTAGCACAACGTAAAAACTTTTTCCACTGTCAAAACACATAATGACGGACTGATAAGCAACAAGTGAAGCGGGCGACGTGTGCGCTCTGTTAGAAAGTGGTAGAAGTCTAAACTACTATTTAGACTTTGTCCTGCTAGAGTTCAGGAGAACGTATAGGCAGGAGACCGGGGGTCCACTTTAGGGGGAGGGGTCCGGTTTAGGGCACTTTCCTCTATTATTATTATTATTATTATTATTATTATTATTATTATTATTATTATTATTATTATTATTATTATTATTATTATTATTGAAAGTTTGAGAAATCAATGGTACACGTGAAATCGCAGAAGAATGGGTCAGACAAAAAGCACGTATGACCAACGAACGGAAGGAAGGGAGGACGTAAAGTATGTATGTAGGGTTTTGCGATGGGGAGTGCCAGATAAACTATGTTGCGAACCATAGTGTTACAACAATATAAATTCAATATTCAACTAGCTATATAGGTTGAGCGCAAGAAAGGTCTGTAGTTCTGGGTTAAATAGTTTTCCTGTAATATCGCAAAACTACACAAAATGGGCTTAAATCTTTCCTGAAATCTGGCGCACTTTCTAAATGAAATAACTTCAAATGAAATCTTTCAGTTTAACGTCTCATGATTATGCCCTTTAACCTAAGGGAGACAGTGATTACCACAAGAGAATGATGATGGAAGAATTGATGGAATGAGCATGTGGTAGAAAACGGAAGTACCACGGGAAAACTCATTGACACGATGTTCTCCACCACAAACTTACTTGGCTGGGGAACGAACCAAAGACTTCACGCACCAGAGGTAGGCCCTCTAGCGCTGAGCCACCGTCCCGACCAATTTTTAAATGTTTGATGTTCTCCATTATCTTTAAGTTATTCAGTAAAATTCAAGAAAGTGAAGCATGAACTTAAAAGAGGAGTGTTAACTACCTCTTAAGGTAATGCAAAAACTACTTATTTTACACGAATACTTGCGTACAGTTATTTGTGGAAAACAAAATTTTATCCTATAAATCCCTAATTTCTCCCATAGATTATGTCAGCATCTGAAAAACGCGTTTAATATATATTATTCCTATTGTTTAATTTTGTAGAAGAAATATTATTTGCTTTATTTTCTTATCTATATAAAAAAAAAGCCTAGATTCATAATAAAAATGATCCTTTCCTGATGCATTTTTCCTGGGCTTTACCGGTTTTGAAGGGTTAATACAATACTAGTTACGTGTGCCACTATCACAATAATAATACTACAATAGGCCCAGGCTCATTATTAGCATTGAATCTTTCCTGGTGACGTGATTCAAGTAAGTTTTCACCTCGCTGATAGTCATAGAAAACGTAGTTGGATATTACTAGCATTTAACAGAAAATATAAGCATTCAAAGATGATATATCATCTTGCAATAGTGCAATAGTGAATCTTTGAACACTTATATTTTCTGTTAAACGCTAAATATTCAACTAAGTTTTCTATGACTATCAGCGAGTTGAAAACTTAGTTGAATCACGTCGCCAGGAAAGATTTAACGCAATAATAATATTATAGTATTACTACTGTGATAGTGGCACACGTAACTATACAAATACTACTGTATATTGACTTGATCCCTAGTCTTCCGTTGAAAGCGCTGCTATCGGCTGAAGGAACTCCTTACTTTCTCTCGCTTAGCAACAGCTAAACCCTTATTGGCTCAACACGAGGGTGTGTGAGGGTGTGAGCTTTAGTTCGCATTTTTGCCACGGCTCAAGACATTTTGGCAGCACAATAGTATTTTAATTAACTCTTAAAAACCGGTAGTCTACGAAAAAATGCATCAGGAAAGGATCCATTTTATTATGAATCTAAACTTTTTACGAATTGATGTATCTAATCAAGTTGAACAAAATTATATGGTTAAGTGTAAATTCTCATGCGCATTTTCAAGCAAAACGATATTTTTGTAAACGTAAAAATTGATGCTATACGATAACTACGCCATCTATTCAGATTAAACTTATACTGAGGCTCATCAAAACTTTTCATTATGATATTAGCAGGGCGAAAGTCATCATATGGTTATGTAGATATAGCCTAAAATTATACTAAACTCTATTTAATTATAATATTGTACAGGACTAAATTCTCATGAGTAGATTTTGAAAAAAAAATCAACAAAAACGAATTTTTGTGGTGCTTAAAGGTTGTTGTTTGTTACCAATACAGTAATTGACTGTGAACTCCTTCGTGGCTTTCTAGTTAACGGATGCACCTATAGCGCGGGAGACCCAGGTTCGATTCCCGGTGGGAGTACGTGTGTTTCGAATCTCATGTTAAGCTGTAGGTCCACTTCTCATTATAGCCTTGGTGCTGAAGGGGGGGGCTAAACTCCAAATTGATAGTTTTTACTCTGGAAACACGAGGCCTCGGTGGCTTACAAGACAGTGATAAGAGCATTCATCTCTGATGAATGGAGTCACTTCATTCCACCGTGTCATCCATTTCCTTCTATCACCATCTCACTTAGACTCGGTGCATAAACGAGGGACACTAAACTCAGAAAAAAATCCGGAGGAACAATTGAATATTTATTTACTGCAGGTGTAAAAAAAAAATGCTTTGTATGTGCATGTAGTATTGAACGGATATTATTCTACATCCGAAAAGACGATTAGCAATTGTAAAATACTTCGACCTATATTTTCAGAAAAAAATATAGAACCTGATTGTTTTTACAAGGGAAAGAGTACAGATGAAGTGTAATGTCAGCTTTTCATGCTACATCAATCATTTTCCCATTAAACAAGTATAGTTTTATTGAAGAAGTTTACAAATGTATGTTGAATTAGGAAATTTTGTGCGGTCTGCACCCCGTGGACTCTCCCCTCCCACCTCCCCCGTGGATATGTCCTTGAAAAGTATGTCTGAGAATGATACATATACTCCTAACAGTGATGTCAATAGTGCTTGTAAAAAAAAAATTAAAAAAAAGTAAGTAAGCAGTTATTATATTTTGTAGATCTATTAAATTGATATTATTTTCTTTGATCTTCAAAGGCTTGGACGCTACAAAACACAAAATTAAGTTGAATAGATGCTCATGCCAACTGTTGCCTTTCTATCTTTCATATATATACTATACAGTATTTTTACAGTACATATATATATATATATATATATATATACTGTATATATATCTTGTAAAAATATTTGATTTAGCAGAAAGGAAGAAAGAAGTTGTCTAAGAGCGCTCCTAGAGATTTTCTAAAAGCTATCGGATGGTAGGCGTTCTTCTTGTTCAAAATATTTTCTGCTTATTGGATTCACAGAGAAATAAAGAAGATTTAAAAAAAAAAAAAAAAAAAAAAAAAAAAAAAAAAAACAAGCACTATGAGATACCAAAAATGAATCAGATATGGAGTTGTTTGGGACAGGAACATAGCTCTTGTACATCGAAAAGGAAAAGGATATCTATCCATCGTATCGAAAGTCAAATCAATAACTTTTGCTTTTAGTTTTTTCCCTTGTTTCTTTTAAACTTTGTGTCTTCTTTATCTCCATTTCTCCTTTAGTATATCACTGATAAAAGAAATTTGAAAAGGATAATCCTACAGTTATTGCGACGAAATATTGTGAAGATATGTGTATTTGGATACATGGCAAAGTTTCTTATTTTGAACAATGGGACATTTTATTTTAAAAGAACATTTCAGTCAAAAGCATCATCATTCGTTTCAAGTTAAATTACCTATCGACTTTTTTTTTTTCTAAGTTCATTTGCCTTTGCTGTCTGTCATTCATTTCTTACGTTGTAATTTTTCAATTAATAAAATAACAGATTGCTTCCCCGTCAGCATTCCTATCATCACCTTACCTTGGTTAATCTACGAGCATGCACTTTTTTCATCGAGACGCAAATCAGAGTGAATAACCCAGGGCATGAACCCGGAAAGAACGTCATACAAATTCGATGGAGAGACTATTGGAAGGGACAGTCGACATGGAGCGAGAGACGAGTTAGAATGTAGACCGCTAGCTTCATTTGAAATTTACGATTAATAACCTTGCTCTGTCTTAGAGAGCACCTTTGATTCAACGACGATGTATTACTTTTTAAGAAGAAGTTTTAAGTTTATCTAAAGTTGCGGTCTTCGTGAAGTTGGTTACTCAGTCCGGGTTTCGCCGACTCTTAACCCTGGTTACTTGAACGACCAGCCAGCCAAACAGAGGGATGGACGGACGTCGGCCTGTAGGAGGAATCGTGGAGAGGACAACGATCAGACCTGCAAGTAAGTGCGAGTAGATTAACCTATCCCAAAAGTTACTCCCTTCTTGCCCCTTTTCACCCCCTTTAACATCACAGTCTGTTTCTTTTGTACGTGTTGGATTTCATTTAAATGCAACCCAGGTTGGATCCCGTACCTCATGTTTTGTTAAGTTGTATATTTGCAAATCCTGGGCGCAACTTGTCGGTTCTGTCATCCCCAATCACGTCATTTATGAGTACATTATCTGAGCTCTCAGACCGACAAGGGGCGACTGCACATGGCGGAGATGTGGTTTTAACTTGTGTGGATGCACACATATCTGAAATATATCCTCGATTTCTCTCATTTTTAAGATTTATTTTGCATTAGTTTGTTTGCCGCCCACCGTTAGAATTTGATGAAATTCTATTTGTTTTACCACCCTCCCTCCACCCTCTCGATTTGTTGTGTTATTTTGTTTTATGTGCATTTTAGTTACATTATTTAGAGATATTTAGAGAAAATGGTGAATACTAGCATTATGGCACAAGCTCGTCTTACGTCTCTATATTCTATTGTGCGCCCCACATTTTTTCACGGCAAGTATGGGGAAGACGTTATTCGTTTTTTTTTGAGTATTTCGAATCTTACTGCGTCATTTATGAGTTCAATGCAGTAAAGAAGCGTCATTTGCTCCCATATCTATTAAGGGACGGAGCCTTAGCGTGGTTTCTAGCTTTAACTAGGACAGATGATTTTGTGAACTTGTCGTATGTAGACATAAAGAGACGAATTATCACATTATTTGGTGGTTTTGTAGTTAAGAAGGTGACGGAACACACCATTCGTTCTAGAGATCAAAAAGAAGGGGAACCTATTATGACATATATTTATGAGAAGTTTGATCTCATACTTAGTTTTGATAAAGCCATGCCTATTCAACAACAAATTAATTTCCTTATTGAAGGGTTATTGCCTCAGTATTTTAAGCTTACATGCAACAAATCGTTTCCATCTGTTGATGCGTTATGTGAGTTTTTATTACAAGAACAGTCAGCTGAGTTAATAGTAAATTATAAGACGCTCATTAAAGCTAATTCGAAAGAACAAATCTTGCAGTTTAGTACACCGGAATTTATCGCTAAGATAGCTGATGTTTCATTGCGCGATAATTCTCATGTTTCATTTCCTCTCGAAGAAGAACAGGAAAAAAAAGAAATGCTTGCACGTTTGCATTATCATATCTCATCCGCTGGGAAAGAATGCGGTGATCAACAGTCTGTAGATTCTATTCCGTCTCATCAACAGAAATGTAACTCTTTTTCTTCTTTTTGTTCCTCTGAATGTAAGAGTGCCAAGAATAATAATAATATGCATGATAGAATGGGCTCTGCGACGAATACCTCTGTTATGGTTAAGAACGAACAGAACAAGTGCAAACAGAATCATAGTACGTCTCCCGCGAATAATAAAATACACTGTCCGGCCAAAGCATTAGAGTGCAACATGGCGCAAGTCAGGAGAAGTAATAATTGTAATGTTTTACATAGCGGAAATAGTTCAGGGAATAGTGAAAGACCTGTTTTTAAGACCCACACGATTACTACGCCTATTGTTAGGGATAGGATTCTGCCTTGTATCAAAATTAGTATTGGCAACAAAGAGTATAAAGCATTGTTGGACTCTGGGAGTCAAATTTCAATTTGTACTAGAGAGCTCCTTCCTCCAAACACTAGACTTGTTAAAAGACGTACTATCATCCGTGGCATCTCGGGTAAAGGACTTGAAATTAACACGTTAGCTGTGCTGAAGTTCAAAATTGACGGCTATTCATTTACGCATACTTTTAGAGTTGTTGACAAATTTGCATCTTCTGTTTTGTTGGGGAATGATTGGTTACTTCCTCAACATGTCACTATTAACCAGGATATTCACGTAGTTCACATAGTTAGGTTTGGGAAGCCTACTGATCACGCTTTACCTGAAAGTCATGCTATAGGCACAGTTTCCGAACAAACAGCGAACCTTATGCAAGCGTATTTCATAACGGCGAAATCTGTTACTTTGCCAACCAATTACCTACTTGGGCTGAAACAGGGAAGAATTGTTCTGGTTTGAAACCGAAGTTTGGTGCCAATTCTGCAATCAACAAGAAAATCAGTGTTTTTCGAGGAGATATTGCTATGATTAAAGCTGACGCCGTTGTCAACCCCACGAATGAATTACTTATTCCATTAGGAGGAGCAGACAGAAGTATCCAAGAAGCTGCAGGAGAAGAATTTCGTAAAGATTGCGAGAAAATACGTTCTTTGAAGCCAGGACAAGTGAAGATTGTTCCAGGCTATAATCTCCCCGCTGATCATGTATTATTGACGTGTGGTCCTAGAGATGCGAACAAGAAGACTTTGGAGAATTGTTATAACAATTGTTTTGATTTTGTATTGAAAAATCAGTTTTCAACTGTGGCTTTTCCTTGCATCGCTGCTGGTGCATTTCATTTCCCTAAGGAACCTGCTGCGAGAATTGCATTGTTGAGTACACGAAAATTTTTAGAGGATCATGTGGACAACGTAGACCGTATTGTATTGTGTATTTTCGACAAGGAGAATTGGGATCTCTATCAGCGTCTTTTACCTGGGTATTTTCCCCTGGAAGAAGAAAAAGAAGCGGAAGCTGTTTCTCTGCAATGAAGTTTTTTTTTTTTTTTTAAAAAAAAGAAGGAAAAAAAGACGGTTCTCAAAAGAAGATTTGATGGATTAGGAACATATGTGCAGTTGGTAACGAATTTTGTTTTGACACTGGCCATGTCATTATGGAATTTGTTTTGGTTTGTTTGTATTTCTAAGTCTTGCCGGCAATAACAATTACAACGAAGATAAGGAGAAAAAGGAGTACTCATATAGACATCATTGTTTCTTCAGTTACTTAGAACTGTTGGTTAACTTTGTAGAATACGTTCTTTTTCCTAGTCAACTTATCAACAGCTTATAAACTGAATAAATTAGTATCTAGGCGCCAAATCAGCATCTTATTGATACATATGTTTTGCAGAAGAAAACTAGGGAGATAGACGCAACTATGAATTGATATGTGTTTGCTATCTATGTCATGATAGTGATGAAGAAGGAATTCTTACGTTTTTTTTTTTTTTTTTTTTGCATTTTTCAAGATGCATTTTATAACCCAAATGTGGATGTAAAGAAGAATGAAGTTTTTATTTCCCTGGATTTTTGATTCGATACTACGATTTGTTATTAGTTATTGGGAATATACTCAGTCTATGTATTCTTTTCAAAGGAATATATACTGTTATAACCTCTTGTGTGATTTTAGTGATCTTTTGGAATGATCAATTTTTCATCGCCTGCAGTGTATATAATAAATTTGTGTATTTCATCATGAAGATGACTTGGGATTTATGTATGATGAAGATTTGTGCTTATTTGATATATACTTTTGTATATTTGAAGATTTGACTTGATTCCACATTTTCCTGTGGGCATACGTACTTTTACTTTTGTATATATGAAAAAAGAAGTTTTTTTTTCTTCCTTTTTTCTTTTATCGCATATTTAGTTAGGGATTTAGGAATATGTTTGGTGATAGTCTGTCATGTTGATTTCTTTTAAGGTTTTAATAGCCAGTACAGAGGGCTATAACTCTGCCAATACGTCGGTCATTGTGGAACTAAATTCTCCACAATTCGTTTTTCTGAAACCTGAAATCAACATTCTTTTGTGTTGTTTTATCTATTCTTTCTATGGGTAGCTAGATTAATTTTTCTTCTACCGCGTAATGATTATTTTGATTATAGAGTTACAATTTTATTGGAATTAGAGTTTTTATTTACTATATATAGATATATACGTATGGATTATGATTCTTTCATCATATATAGATATATGATTCTTTCCAGACTATATTTGCTGCTGTGTTTTTATCATGAACATTGAATGAAACTACAAAGATGCTTAAGTTTTTTTTTTAAAACAGAAATTCTAAAAAGTGATTTTTTTTTTGTCTGTCTCCGAAATGTTTTCATTCGGGACTTTGATTTCAGGGGGGGGATGTGAAGATATGTGTATTTGGATACATGGCAAAGTTTCTTATTTTGAACAATGGGACATTTTATTTTAAAAGAACATTTCAGTCAAAAGCATCATCATTCGTTTCAAGTTAAATTACCTATCGACTTTTTTTTTTTCTAAGTTCATTTGCCTTTGCTGTCTGTCATTCATTTCTTACGTTGTAATTTTTCAATTAATAAAATAACAGATTGCTTCCCCGTCAGCATTCCTATCATCACCTTACCTTGGTTAATCTACGAGCATGCACTTTTTTCATCGAGACGCAAATCAGAGTGAATAACCCAGGGCATGAACCCGGAAAGAACGTCATACAAATTCGATGGAGAGACTATTGGAAGGGACAATCGACATGGAGCGAGAGACGAGTTAGAATGTAGACCGCTAGCTTCATTTGAAATTTACGATTAATAACCTTGCTCTGTCTTAGAGAGCACCTTTGATTCAACGACGATGTATTACTTTTTAAGAAGAAGTTTTAAGTTTATCTAAAGTTGCGGTCTTCGTGAAGTTGGTTACTCAGTCCGGGTTTCGCCGACTCTTAACCCTGGTTACTTGAACGACCAGCCAGCCAAACAGAGGGATGGACGGACGTCGGCCTGTAGGAGGAATCGTGGAGAGGACAACGATCAGACCTGCAAGTAAGTGCGAGTAGATTAACCTATCCCAAAAGTTACTCCCTTCTTGCCCCTTTTCACCCCCTTTAACATCACAGTCTGTTTCTTTTGTACGTGTTGGATTTCATTTAAATGCAACCCAGGTTGGATCCCGTACCTCATGTTTTGTTAAGTTGTATATTTGCAAATCCTGGGCGCAACTTGTCGGTTCTGTCATCCCCAATCACGTCATTTATGAGTACATTATCTGAGCTCTCAGACCGACAAGGGGCGACTGCACAATATAAACTAATATATATACATAGAGTAAGCCATTTATCTTGAAATACCCTTGTAACTTCTAAACTATTGGATTAAAAAAAAATAGCTAAAGTTTTGTGCCAAGCAAATATCAGCAAGAGAAAATTCCTTGACATACTCAAATCACAGCAAAAAATGTTGTTAAAGCGACTCAATTTTTCTACCGCTCTTAAGGTGTTACTTCAACACCAACACCAACACCAATAACTGACAGTGAGAGTGTGTATTAATTGTTATTTTTATCACCATCGCCTTCCTAGGTTATTATAAATATCTAATAATTGACAGTAAGAGTATATATTATTGGTTATTTTTATCACCATCGCCTTCCTAGGATATCATGAATATCTAATAACTGACAGCGAGAATGTGTATTAGTTGTTATTTTTATCACCATCGCCTCGCTTGACTATAATAAATATCTAATAACTGACAATGAGAGTGTGTACTAGTTATTATTTTTGTCACCATCGCCTTCTTAGAGTATCATATGCGTAATCTAGGGACGTGAACTTTTCATTTTATCCCTGAATTCGGTGTTATTTTTTTCCCAAAATCGGTGTTATTTTCCGCGATTTAATACAAGCAAAAAGGGATTATTTGCTTTATTTTGAAATGGTTTTGAAAAGCTAGTATATAGTAACATAGACAAAGTGGTCTGTGAAAGCTAATTAAAATAAAACAATTTTAAAATTAAACGAATAATTTTAAATTTTGAAATCTTAAATTTAAAAGAATAAATTATATTTTTGGACTTGCCATCTGAGAAAAAATGGCTCGAGATCTCTCCTAAACTTGATCTAACTTGATTTATTTAATGTATGATTTGACCAAAAACCACACTGCAGTGTTTCTTAACATTTTCATCACTTCAAAAAAACAATCAATTCACAATATACTTACGTAAAATGCAATTCATAGCATAGTGTTTCTTAACATTTTCTTCAATTCAAAAAAAAAAAATCAATTCACAATATACGTATTTAAAACGCAATTCATATTATTATCAACGCACATTTTCACTTATTGAAGAATTTATAGTTTCTTCGATGTTTCTTATTTTTCAATCGACAAAATATATCATAGGAATTGCACACTCAACCAACTAGGGAAAATTTGATTTTAAAAAGGGAAAATTTTGTATCAAGCAAGGGAAATTTTCTTAAAGGAACTTAATGAACTCTGTATCAGAGTACAAAAAAAAAAAAAAAAAAAAATAGTGTGAATTCATATTGTAATTATTGGTTTCAGAACTATACATTATTACAGGGGCGGAAATATCCGAATAAATCCCCATTCATGCACCGACCCTGTTCCTGAGGAAAAAAAGTAGCTATTTTTGTTCTATCTATATATGTATCTGTTCATTTTCCTTTACATTTTTTCTTCCCGAATCCTTCAACGAAATGATTCGTGACTACGATTCATTGGAATAATAATAGCTTGTCCACCCAGTATTATTTCAGGCAGAATTTTTTCTCATTTTCTGTTGTATTGTACGTAGGTACTTTTTTTTTTAATGTAACACAGAACTCTTGACTAGAGGAATAAAAGAGCTTCCCAACTTAAAAAAAAAAAAAAAAAAAAAAATCCTAACATTCTCGTTGTACTTCTTTTGTTTTCCAGCTCTGCTGCTCCTGTATGATGTCACAAATAAAACCAGCTTCGACAACATCAGAGCGTGGCTTGCCGAGATAAGAGAATATGCTCAGGACGATGTCGTTATCATGTTGTTAGGTAAGTTTTTTGTTTATTTTATTTCATATTATTCTATTTATAGAAGAAAAAAATAATAATACAATTTTCAAATTGAAGATATTATCTCATATACTATTGTGAAATCAATTGTTAAGAACATGAAAATAAAAACCTTTGCCTAGCAATATTTTGTATTGTATTTCTCTCAAAACTATAAGTCTGGCAAATTAGAAATCTTCCTTTGTGTGCGGACCGTGGAGAGGAGGATATTTTTCCTTGCTCATAGCATCGTGAAGGAAGTAAGAAGCAGTAAATAGTATTTCCACTATTGATAAATGCGAAACCAACCATGGTATTGATAGTTTCATAACAACATTTTATACGGTATTAAAAAGAAGTTACGGTTTCAATGTTCCTGAGGATATGTGCTAAATGAAACGGGATGATAAAGAAGTAATTAGTGGAATGAAAAGTGGGATAAGACGGAAGACAAAACCCTAAGAAACCAAGCATATAATGCGATTCACTAGTAGCGTTCACAGAATACCAGCAATGGAGAGAAATGGGCTCAAGCAAAGAGAACATATGAGGGGTTTAGTACCAAAACCTACCATGTCCATTTTTCACTTTTTGAAACAATGAGAGAAACATGTAGCTATATTCTTACAAACGACTTTTTGTTCTTTCAACAATGAAATGTGTTCATTGTTGTCTACAAACATGTTCGCAAGCACTAAATCGAGCACTGAGCAATAATAACGCTTTTTAAGACAATATACGCAGGATATGGTAGTGGAAGTGAAAAATGGATATGGTAGGTTTTGATACTAGACCCCTCATATCGTTTCAGGATTGTTTTAGTTAAACGTCCCACGATTATGTACACGAAAGCTAAGGAAGACGGTGATAATTAGACAGATGATAATGGGAAATTACCTAAATGGGAAGAAACAGGAGAGCTGAGAAAACTCGTGCACTGGTGTTGGTCCACCACAAAACCCACTTGGCCGGAGCTGGGATTGAACCAGAGACCCCATGCGCCGGAGGTGAGTGCTCCGCGGCCATTTCAGGACTTTTGTAAAATCAAGTTTCAATGTTTCTGTTTCTTGCGAATGGTGAATAGGTAAGAAACAAATCTTTTGGACCTGCACCTCTACGCTTATTCCCAAACTTTGATTGTAGAAATAATTCAGAACTCACTGCGGAGTTGAGGTGGCTGTAGTTCAAGTTCCGCCCATCCGTATACACTAGTGTATGTGGTGGTGCAAATTTATACTATTACCCTTTTGCCTTCATTTTTTAAAGTGTTAAATTCTGGCATATTCCCTCTCGGTTGTAGTGTTGCAAATGAACTTTGTGGTGGACAAACATCGTGTACGTGAGTTTTTCGGGGTTCTCATGTTTCCTCCCATTTTCTTCATTCCACCCTTTCATCATCATCGTCTCCTTTAGACTAGCCGGCATAACCATGGGACGTAAAACGTAAAAGATTTCACTTTTATAGTGTTGGTAGGATAAATCTATGTTAGGGTTGCCATATTACCCGATTTTAGCGGGTACCACCCGATTTTCAGGTCCTGTATTCATTTTAGCAAGCAAATTCTCCTAGTGATTAATGGAACTGCGTAAAAGTGTTTAAAAGAACAGTTGGTGTGATATAGCCTAGTGAATCTAGTGACTAGTGTACCTAGTGATACACTCGACTTGTAACGATAAATTGTAAAAAATATGTATATGTTATTATCGATAATGGTCCGTATCTTATGATATCATTTCCTATGGTCTATATCGTATGATATCATTTCCTTCTTTTGTGGTCAAACATGTTGAAACTTGTTCTTTCTGGATAGTTCTTTAGAGAGTGCACTGGCGTCGTCAGCTTCTTAAATCTGGAGGACTCGGATGAATCAAAATCAAAACTCTTTCCGACAAAAGTTATGTTACATATACAAAGTAGTATAGCTTCTTTAAACATATTTGATTAAAATCTGGGGGACGCGTCCCTCGAACCTCCCCCTTGCTAACAACACCCATGGATAGTATTTGAGGAAGCCATAGTGGATGTATGTAAGTTCGTTTTATAGAAATATGTTAAATACAGAAAATCCTGAAAAATACAGTAATTCAAATAAATTCGATTTTTTGTGTTATCATTTAAATAATTGGTAGCGCTATCTGCACTATTTTTGAAATATTCTCATAATTTTAATGTAACGAACTGAGGGCTATTATATAAAATAAAACGTTACAGCCTACGACTACCCTTCCACATGAACACCATCTGACATAGTCATCGATGAGGAGATGCACACAGTGGTCCTATGTGCAGCTTCTAATGTTCTATTCAGATTTTATTGATCTAGTTGAAGCTATTCAAAATCATTTCTTTTTTTATTATTATTATTATTTTCATTGCTTAGTTTCTTCTATGTTTCAAGAGGCAAGTCTCATTAATATCCAATTCGCTCACATTTGTTTATACTACAGTGCTATGCTAGTATCGTTCTAAAGCGTAAATTATTAGCCTTGCTTTCATATGCTCTTCCCAACCTTTAAAATTTAGCTCTATCGAACATATTCAGTTGAAAACTCTTGAACATGATAATCTCTAACTCTGAAAGTTAGATTTTAGACAATCGTGACTCGTGAGAGCGCAATTTCACAGAAGACCGCTGCAACTACGCGTTACTATACATACGTTTGCCTTTGTATTGTTACATACAGTGACGTAACTAAAGATTTGGGGGCCCTTCCGCAGATAATGTGGAGTGGGGTCCCCTTCTCTCCGTCCCACATCACAATTTGGGGCCCCTGATGGCTTGAGGCCTCCCCGCAATGCGGGGTCTGCGGAGCCCTTATTTACGCCCCTGGTTACATAATGGATTCGAGATAAGATTCCTGGTAGAAGTGTTCCAGAAAAAAATCTGAGTAGCGATACCGATCTCATTAAAATTATAGCTTCCATCTCAATGCTGGTAAAGAAGGTGACTCCTCCCCTTCCTTATAAAGTCATGTATAGTTATCACTTGTCGACACTGAAATAAATCTCCTGCAGTAATACATTCGTCATATTTGTTTGTTTTTCTATAACTTCGAAACGCTCCAACTAGAAATCGCTCGGTCGAAGATCCACTTGATCACTCTAACATGAGTAAAGACAAGGAAGGCACTTAATGTTCTGCAGAACATGATGTTAAATTTGCTCTTTGAGTTTCTGTTGTGTTGTGCGTCCTTGTGCAACACTAAGATTATCGGAAACGAGATTTAGTATTAAATCGGGGTCAGAACTACGACCGGGACTTGAATCGGTTCAGTTCGTGGATGCTCGGATCATTATGTAAGATCAGCTTCAACATAGGCCGTTCCCACTACAGTATCTTGCCTCCCAAGAAAGCTGTATTACAGTACTGTACAGGACCGCGCCACCGGATCCTGCCATATATGATCTCGTTTCCAGTAGTTGGTGTTTTCTAACTCCACTCCGAGGTACGCTGCAGTTTAAGTAATCTTTGGTCACATGATCAGTTTTTATCTACCAGACTAGCTGAAATATTTCACATTCTTGCCTTATAATGCATATGTTGCATATGCAAGATATTCTTAAAGGAACGAATTGTGGGGACTCGTAATCAGTGTGGGCCCTAGGCACTTCGCTGCCCCCGTTCTCCGGAAAGAACAAATCTTAAAAGCTATGATTTTAAGTATGCTACCCTATCATGAACAACGAAGGGAAAGGAAAATACACTCGCACTCAGAAAGGCCTAGGCCTAAACACTACAAATACAATATCGTTGTGTCTTTTTTAAAATTTAAATAATAATCCATTATGTTAGTGAAAGATACACCTGCAAAAAAAGATGGTAATCATTTTTGTAGAATTCATATCGAGCTTTAATCTCATATCAATATATCAGTTTGCAATTCCAGTGCAACTATAGTACTCGCGCTGAGTCGTGAAGCTTCGGCTCTAAACCAATCATAGAAATATTTTGCTTGAGCTCGGATGCATCGGAAAACTTCGGTATAATTCGTGGAGCCGCTTCCCGAACGCGCATTTGAGAAAATGTCAAACAGCTGGATTTCACCAACATTGTTTTCAGACTTTGAAAAATGAGTATTTAAAAAAGCATTTAAAAATTACCAATAATAACACTGCACAACAATAGCTACTGTATCAATTATAGTAAAACAGTAACAATAACACAAACAGTAACGACGAAAATATAACGTAACAAAAAAATTAACAAAACAGAACTTGACGCCAATCCGACAACACTGTACTCTTGGGAGGTGTCTTCCGTGTAACGCGAGAGACGACACTGACAAGACAACCGGAACACATCCTCGCGTTCTGTTGGGTAGTGAAATTGGTAGATCGAGGTCAAGTTTCACAACTCGGCGCGAATGCTATAGCTCTTTTACCTTTATTTCATGATTTTCATTCTACATCTGTTAAAATTGAAAACTAAACAAAAATTGTTTCCACCTTCAATAATAAGGAACTTGTTTGTAACAAAGCCAAGAGTAGTTTTCATACCAAAACTGTGATAACTAACTAAGTGTACAGGTAATTTGGGACGAGTGTTCGCCACTGTTCGAGAATTGAGTTCTTGTATTTGACAACAATCAAGCAATTCATGCTGGGATTTGTTTGATCATTTACTTTAGCACTGTCCATGTGACCTAAACATGATTTATGAATATAGTATTCAAATACATAGGTCAGCTTAGTAAATTTAACTACCATCATCGTGAAGTCTGTTTCCAATAAGAAATATTTATTTCAAATAACATAGTTATGACAGACTTTGCCATCTCTCGAAACTTGTCGCCCCATGCAAATGCACATGTTGCACATATAGTAGAGCTAGACCGGCTCGTAATGGCTATAACCAGTGGCGTATTTAGGGGGTGGCTTCCTGACTTAAGCCCCCTCCCGAAATCTTACTTAGTATAGTAAAGTAAATGAAATATCTTGCAGAATTTGCAAATTTCCAAGCAAAGCCCCCCCCCCCCCGAAAGTTAGCAAAGCCCCTCCCGAAACAAAATCGTAAATACGCCACTGGCTATAACTGTCATCATTAGCTACTATGAGGTGCGTTTTCGGCCGTCCGAGACCTGTAGGTCCAATCCTCATTTCCACAATAATGTGGGACTGAGATACTACAGGTGAGTATGACAACCTTATCCCATGAATATCCTATTCGCCAGATTTGAAGTCATATGATAATTTGTTTTATTATTATTAATGAAAGATACTTAGCACGCCATATCGTTCAGACTCCCTCTGGTCGGGAAACATGTGTGCTGTTGGCTATAATATCGGACATTTTTAGTCGGTTATAGCAAGACTATGATCACCGTATGGATGCATGCAAATGAGCACGAAGTACATATAGGGTTGCCAACCATCCGGTATGCTACCGGACAGTTCGGCTTTTGACCTCCTTGTCCTGTATCCAGTATGACATCAAAACCAGACCTTAAATGTCCCGTATTTTTCCTTTTACTAGCCCTATTCTCTATTCTATTCAGATTATTTTGGAGTAATGAAAGGAATCATTTGTCGATGAATATGGTTAAAGCAGAGCTTATAATTCGCTTTGATATCGAGCTGTAGTGCGCGGAATTTGCTGAAGAATTGAAGGCAGGAAAATTTACTGGACTTATCAAAACTGCTAAAGGTCAACAACAGTACATTTTCAAGAGCTCAGCTAGCACTGCTCCATCCTCAGTTACATCTCCCAATTAAATATTACTGCATACAGATCCAGTAAAAGATTGTAGGCATTATGAGATATTACTAGCCCGAGTGAAGCTGGTAAAACTTATTTTTCAAGTATATTTTGTGCATGCCATAATATATTACCAATTATATTTCCTTTTCTGTTTTAAATTCAATGTATTATTGATTGTAGACTACAAAAATTACATGTGCCGACTCAACAAAAACTGGAATAAGTAAGTTTAACAAATGCTTCAAAAGTAACTAAAATTATTAAATTCAAACTGCGAATCGCTTAATTTTATGTGAAGTAACCACTTTTAGGTTGATCACATTTTTTACGGTCGACGATGTCACAATCTTAAGGATATAGTACTCCAGGAGGATGTTCGGTATTTTCATTTTTAAAAGTTGACAACCCTAAGCACACATCAAAGCACTATGATCAACGTAGCTCAAACTTGGACAACCACTCTTCCTAATATTGCAGGTTACATCCATATAAAATAATAAACAGTTCTTAAATTCATTGACAATCCTGCCTTTCTTTTATACTCTTAATGGGATGTTCTTCTCAAATAGGGGTATTTAAGTCTCTTCTCATCTGAAGCAGTGTACAAATAATGCAACGTGCACTGCATATGTAGCATTTCAAGGGACAATACTCTTCCAAATGATTTGCACGGAAATAGTTAGATACTAGCACTTTTAGCCTAAAGAGGTGAAACAATTTATAAAATTTATAACCTTCTGCTGTGATTTCAAAAATCGTTAGGTTTCCCTGCCAAACACTATCTAGGCTTATCTGTTATCCAGTGTAAACTCCGTCATCGAAAAATATTGTACAAACATTATAAAATACAGTGCATGTATTAGCTTTAATAGAATGCTTTCAAAAAAAACAGAAAAACGTGAATATATATTTCAGTAACGAACTCACAAATTAGATTTATTTTGCGTGTACACACACACAAAAGCTTGAGGTAGGATCATTCAATATTGTCTCTCTGGGTTTCTGTTTGTCTGTGTAACATGCATTGTATTTTGTTAACGTGTATGACATACAAATTGTTTGATTTTGATCCTTTGTCATGTAGCTATAGGAAGGCGTTAGAATGCAATCTACACTGCATACGTATAATCACAGAAACAACATATTAAATTTTAATTCTTGTTACTCGTATGTTACAACAAGCATTGTACGTACTTTAACGTCAAACAAGAGAAGGATCATTTGTTGCAAAGGGTTGTAGATAAATTAATTATATTCTCGTTTGGAGGTTGTATCATCTATCATTTGCGTCAGAACGCTCTCCCTGTATTTGTCCACAAGATATTGGGAACAATTACTCAACCGCTGCGTGTAGTGTGAGCTAACTATTGCTGACTATGTCAGGCACGAATCCACAAAGGGAAAATTTTTTCGTCTCCGAAATTCTGTGCGTGCGCAATAATTGAGACCTTCAAAAAATTGAATGTTCCAAAGAAAGCACATTTTATTTTAATTAATATTTTGTTTTATTATATAGTGAAACCAATAGCATCGTTCAGTGACGCAAATCTCTCTTCGACATTAGAGGGAACGGGTAAGACCGCACTATTTTTTTTTTTATAGCAAGTTAAAAATATTTATGAAGTTGAAAAACAATGCTGTGGAGGATCAGGGAAGCAGAGTTGTCTTCATCATTGGGAGGCGGGCAGATTTGAGGATTATTCTGGGGAATATCAATTTCATATCACTTTACTTTGTGCAATCACCATACAAATCATCACATTCCCCCCCCCCAAAGAAAAACACATTTCAAATGGGATTATTGGGGGACAGTCCTCCCCTAGTTCCAAGATTGGAGGGGACATGTCTCCCTCATCTCGACCGGGATTTGCGCCAGTGGGTCGTTTCAGATTTTGGTTAGAGTGAATAGTCCACTGCCGTAAGAATTATGCAGTTTGCCACAGTGTAGTTTGCCAAGACTTAATTTTCGTGTTATTTTCCATGGTGTTCTTGCTGGTTTATTTTACGAATATATCATAATCGTGAAGATTTACTCAAAATCGACTCATAAGCTAAGGGTTGCCAGATGAGTACATTAAAACTGGGCTCTGAAACCACTTTGGTGAACCACTCTGGAACGAACGCATCTCTCGTCATACAACACAATCAAATCCATTATATTTAAAAACAGAATACATACAAAATAGTCCCAAGCACGTTATTGGGTTACTGCGCTCTCGTGTGTTAACCCCCACAGTTAAATTTATTCAAGTTGATTTCAAGCACCCAAGGTAATAATTTGTGTTGTTAGAAACCCACCAAATGATACAAACCCGATTCAAAATTGATATAATGTAATGTGTGTGTTTAAATATGTAGTCAACGTTGAATCTACGCATATCATCAGGACCATCCATAAGAAGGGTAGCAATCCCGTCGGAAACCTGGACCTTCGGTTGGGGACGCGATAAAAATTCTTCATAGCTTTCCTAGAGATTCAATTAAAGAAAATTAGTTATGGATTTAACAATCCTTTAGACACATTTGTGGCCGTGTGCACCAATGAAGTTCAACTGTTGAACGAGGGTCATAACCAACCTCGGCGAAAATATCTGTTGCACCAACAACATTCAAGGTTATGTCTCGGTAAAATGGTGGATAAACTCTTCGTTTTAGCTTGAACGGCTGAATTTCGGGGTTTAAACTTCGTTGATCCAGGTCAGTGTGTTTACATTCAATAATGCCTTTATATTTTTCCACTAATGAAATTACAATACATTTCTCGTGTTCGGAAAAAAAAATTTTTGCTCGTGGTTTCATTATTTTTCCATCATAATTACGATCACTGAAATTAGCCTACTCCTAACTTTAGGCACACAATCTCGAAAGTCGAAAAGACCAGCACGCGGTAAGAATTTTTAATTTGTTACTTTGTTAAACGAAGATTAGAGACAAAAGACGACAATCAATCAGAGTAGATTTTACAAATTGATCGAAATTCACTTAATCCTGGAATTACGTTTAAACTTGAAAGTTTAATATTGAACGCGTTTGAGTAAACGCTCGTTTAAACTTCGTTGGTGCACACGGCTGTTGGTGTTGGTGCACACGGCTGTTGGTGATAAGAATGGAGTTTAGTTCATTGATAATACAAAAATTTAATGACTTTGGTATTACTACTTCGTTATTTTCAAGCCCTCAGAGGTTATTACAAACATTAAAATACACTTACCCCACCCCCTCAAACAAAATCTGAAATGACGCTGCTGCAGATGTTATGTTATAGAAAAGTTAATTTCAACAATAACTTTTTAAAAGAAAAGTCGAATCATAGCTATAAGAATTAGTATTAGTAAATGGTGACTAAAATTATTTTTAGAAAGCAATAACAGCATCTTTTTGTTTGTCATGTCTAAAATGAAAGACGTACAAAAACCTTTAGATCCTTCAGAAAAATAAAGGATTACTATCGATATGAATTTTAAAAAAATAGCAAGCGATAGAAAAATTCAAGACGAGCAGATTTTTTAAACTCCTTCCAGCTAGAATCACTGCAAATGAATGGCAAAGTTATACACCGTGTTATGAAAATCAATCATAGAAAGTTGATCCTGAGACAGTTAGTTGAATTAATTGAGGTGACTAAAATCTTACAATGGAACGGATTGACTAACAAATAGAAAGATAAAAATGCCATCTAAGAGGACCAAGATAGGCAGGTAGTTATGATGAAATATACGAGAAAAAGTCAAAAAGTAAAGGGACTTGCAATTTCTTGCACTAGGGTTTGGTAACACTGCTAGTATCCAGTGCTGAATTAGGGTAGTCTGCAACACTCCTATGCAATGTGTCACTGTTATTCCCACGTTAGTCGTTGGAGTGTAGCAAACCGTTAAACATGGCAGCTCCATTGTCAATCTGCACCAAGGAGGAAATGAGGGCAGTGATTCGCTTTCTGTTCGCGGAAGGCGTTAAACCTGCGGAAATTATTTGTCGAATGCAAGCTCAGTATGGTGACAGCAGTTTTATTGCGAAGCAAGATTTACGAATGGATTGAGCGTTTCAAACAGGGAAGAACTTCTTTATGTGACGAGGAATGATCGGGCAGGCAATCATCAGCAACTTGGGTACATCATCACAAACCGGAAAGTAGAGAATGGTTTGGAAATACTCATCATTACCAGAAGTTAAGAAATTTAAACGTCAACCATCAGCTAGTCATTGATGCAGTACAAAATTGATTTCAGGTGCAACCGAAAAACTTTTTTCCGACGGAATCAAAAAAACTTTGAAATGTTGGGAACAGGATGGTGAAATGCAGGGAGATTATGTAGAAAAATAATAGGTGTTTCAGTTTTCTATAATTAGAATAGATTTGCCTTTCTCAAGAGATTATGTAGAAAAATAATGTATGTACCGGTATCAGTTTTATATCATTAGAATAAATATACCTTTTCTCGTCCCTTTACTTTTCGACTTCCCCTCGTATCATAGTATAAATTAGAGTTCTGAACTGACGAGAACGATACTCAAATGAGAGAAAAATTACTATTTACATAAGCAGTGATTCCCCTGTTGACAATTCTCCCTCTGGTTAATGTCAATATTTTAGTTTTCTTGGGCATTTGTAACAAGATAAAATACACAACCGTCGACTCTTCAACTTTGTTCTACAGTCAACTTAACAGACGCAGGAGGTTCCCTCTTAATTACGAGAGTTCAAAAACAGCCGATGGGTATTCTATTTCTTCCAACGTTATACGAAATCCTGAATAATAGGCGTTGTGAGAGTTCACCTAAAGTATGCCGTAACCATCAGCACTGATCATGGATGGAAGTTTTACTCCTGAATAGATTTTTTTAAAAAAAAAGGTTAGCGTATACTGTGTAGTGGGAATTACGATATAACAAAAACTTTCTTGTGAAAATAACTACATTCAACTATACTCTTTCCAGCCGTAGAAACAAGTAGACGTAAACAAACCCACCTGACTACCAGTGGGTCGATGACCAGTGATTGGTTGTTGGACTCACTGCACTAGTATCCTACCGCAATATAATCCCTACCAAAATAATAATTTCAAATAAAGATATCTGAATTTATCCTGCATTTTGTGATAATAAGCGCAATATATATATATATATAATGTTTTACAACAGATGTAGCTTTATTTCAACCTCACGCGTATTTGGACATATAGTATTTACTGCGCATGCGTATGCGTTCGCGCGCCTACCCCACTCATTTAAAATTATAGCAGAATGCGACGATATGTAACAATAATCCATTTTCGTCTCGTGTTATAAAACACAAAAGAGGATACAGGAACTGCGGTAAGCTCGTTTATATAAGGATTTAAGAAAATACATATTTCCAATATAGTGTCAGTGCGTTAATTATTTACCAACCAACTATCCCTTTCCGGCACCTGGTTTTTTGGGCTATTTTTTAGACTTTCAGTCAAGCAGCTACTGCATCGTCACTATTTATCCTAGGATCATGGTTCATACCTCATTCTCTTCAGAATAGAGCTGGCTTTCAAATGATACCGCTTGCATGCTCATACCATATACCAGGAGCGAGAAAAATGATGTCAAAGGGAAAATTTCGGAGGGAAAATTTTTTCTCGCACTTTGGGCCCCTCTGGAGCGACTCTGTGTGAACGTAGCCATATAAAAAAAATCTGATAAATAGTACTTGGTATACTGAATGTGTGTGAAAAATTTCAAGTTTCTATCTTGCATACCAAGGGCGGGAGAAATTTTATCAGGAATTCCCACCATGCCACAAATTATCGTAAAACACCATGATCTCAGGTAAAAAAAATTCCTGAGACATCCCTAATTACCCTAGGGTCATGTTTCGCCCATCATTCTCTTCAGCTTAGAACTGCCTTTCAGGCGGTATGACTCACGTGTCTCCATCATGTATCTAAGGCGGAAAAATGAGGAAAAACGGGATTTTTTGGGTCTAAATATCCTTTTTTCAAATTTTAGCCCCCCCTGGACCGCCCTGTTTTAACGCAGAGATCTGAAAAAAATCTGGTAAATACTACTCGATGGGCTGAATGTTTATGCACTATTCCAATTTTCCAGGTGCAAAAGTAAGCCCACCAAAAAAAATATACCGACAATGTCCCATATTCCCGTATACAGAGGGAAATTTTTAAACATTCCCTGAGACATCCCTAATTACCCTAGGGTCATGTTTCGCACATCATTCTCTTCAGGATAGAACTGCCTTTCAGGCAGTACAATTCACTTGTCCCCATCATGTGTCTAAGGCGGGAAAATCCCATGAAAGGGATTTTTGGTAAAAATTTCCCTTTTTCAACGTTTAGCCCCACTGTACCCCTCCTGTTTTAACGCAGAAATCTGGTAAAAAATCTCGTAGATACTACTCGGTGGACTGAATGTTTGTGCACAATTTCAATCTTCTACGTGCAAAAATAAGCCCGCATACAGATAATACCGAAAATGTCCAAAATTCCCCTATACAGATGTATATTTTGGTAAAAATTCCCTGACACTTCCCTAATTACCCTAGGGCTATGTGTCGCACATCATTCTCTTCAGAATAGAACTGCCTTTCAGGCGGTACCATTCACTTGTCTCCATCATGTATCTAAGGCGGGAAAATGAGGAAACACGGGATTTTTGGGTAAAAATATCCCTTTTTCAACTTTTTGACCCTCTGGATCTCCCCCTGTTTTAACGCAGAAATCTGAAAAAAAATCTGGTAAATACTACTCGGTGGACAGCATGTTTGTGCAAAATTTCAATCTTTTACGTGCAAAAATAAGCCCGCCAAAAATACTTTACATAACCCCCCCAAAGTATTACACGAAAATATAAATTTTAGACTTATGACGTCATCACCTCCTATGTCTCGACGCAGGAAGGTGTGAAACCATACGTAAGGTCTTCTACAATGCCTCTGGATTTGGAAAAAAAAACGGACGAAAAAGCTCAAATAGGAGAGTTATAACGCAATGTACCATGAAACACCCCGTATGGTACAAATTGTACCTTGGGATCCCCAAAGGGCTATAGCGTTAACATTGTAGAAATTATGCGACGACAGTGAGCTAGCAGACGATCTTGCTGTTCACGTCTCTGGCTGCCGAAGCACATGTGAGCCGCGGAGTAATACATTTCACTTTGTTTATGTCTACTTTGTTCTAAGGCTGGAAAGAGTTTAGCTGAAATGCTCGGCCTACGCACACGGAGAATAGGTTTATGAAAAATATTTGAAAGGTATTCAAGAACTCCTTCGTGGCTAAGCGATTAGCGTACGCGCCTATGGTGTGGGAGACCTGGGTTCGATTCACGGCGGGAGCTCATGTGGTGCGGATTTCACGTTAAACTGTACATCCACATCTCATATAGCCTCGCTGCTGAAAGGGACGCTAAACTAAACAATCAAATCGAAAGGATGCCTTTTTTAAATCTGGATCAAATTACGGCATGTGAATTTCGTTTCATATTGTGAAACAACAGTAAACTTCCAAACTATGGGAATTCAATACTCAAACTTGAAGTAGTACATCTAGAACTACTGGTTGCAATACATTTATAGGATCAAAGGTAGAAGCTATTCCTCGGACGCTGAATCCATCACAAAAAAGCCATTATTCGCTATGCCCAGTGGTGTATTTAAGGGGGGGAGCTTCCGGGCTTAAGCCCCCCCCCCGAAATCTTACTTACTATAGTAAAGTATATTAAATATCTTGCAGAATTTTCACATTTTCAGGCAAAGCTCCCCCCCGAAAGTTAGCAAAGCCCTCCCCGAAACAAAATCGTAAATACGCCACTGGCTATGCCTTACTGTTTTTGGTCTATAAAGATAAATCGTTAATTTGTACCACTTCCGAATTGTATAGATAGTTAAGAGAGGAGATAGAATCTACTCTTAGCAAGCTGAAGCGATTGCAAAAAAGCTAAATTTCGGTATCTCTTACCGGTTTTGCTTCATGGAAATCAGTATTAAAACCGGAAACAGTAGTAAAATTTTAAACCACTTTTTGTTTTGGTAGTGTTGTGAGTTGTGACGATATGTTGTTTCGAGATTGAATAAATTGCAGAAAACGACACGACCCGCTCGGGAGAGTAATACTCCCGCAAGTACGTTTTTTCGCGCGCTACTCTAGCCAGCTGTTTTACGCGCTATCCTAGTCAGTTGTTTTAAGTTGGTCACAAAATCTATATCATTTAATACAAGGGGAACAAAATGAGCCTTATATCATGGAGTACAAGGGCAACAAAACGAGCCCTGCGGGGCATCTAACCCGTTCCTACTACTACTACTTATCTGCACAAAAGTAGGTAAATCACATTTTTGAGTATTATTTTCATATTATTTTAATTTAAAAAGTGTTATAAAAATGTAAAAAAATGTTAAAAAACTTTCCTCTGGCCGGGTTTGAACTCACGCCAAAAAAAAATTTCGTTACTAGCATATAGCGCTAGCCCACCCGGCCACGAGGACCGACAACAACAAGCGTCTGAATTCTGCTATTTGAATACATTGTGGCAAGACATAGATAACGCCAACCCATCAGAACTGTGTTTTCCGTTCCTACTTCCGGGAGCATTACTCTCCTGAGCTAGTCCTAAAACGACTTGCCCTATCTATCAGGTACCATTTTTGTTCTATGATGACAATATTGAAATCGGAAAGTGCTAATTAGGGTTAATGAAGAAGATGGAATTATTCCTGAGACAATGAATCGATTGCAGTAAATCGAATCTCAACAGAAGGTACCTCTTACCATTCTTACTCTGAGGGTCATTGAAACCGGAACTAATATTAAATTTGAACCACTTCCGATTTTGGTAGAGTGTTCGGGATCGTCATGTTAAGTTGTCTTGAGAAGTTAAATCGTTTGTAAAAAAAAAAAAAAAAAAAAAAAAAAGTTCTCGCTATCAGTTACGTTTTTTTTTTTTTTTTTTTTAAAGACGATAAACTTTGAAAACGGAAATAACTAATTTGAACCACTACTTGTTCGAAAAGAGAGTTAACAGAAGAGATAGAACCTATTCTTGGGACGCTGAATCGATTGGAAGAAACCACATTTCGATATCTCTTAACCGTTTTTACTCTGATACCTGTCGACGGACGGAAGGAGGGACAAAATAGTTCATAAGACGTCCGGCATTTGTGCATAGCATAGTTGGGAAGTCTGAAAACCTATCTCCACGGTCCAGTCGTTATTCTCTGTGAAAATTTCAAAATAGCCTATCTTCTTTCCCCTTTATCATATGCATCTCAATCAAAATGTAATGAAAAACCTAGGTCGACCGAAGGAACTATGTTTAAAAATTAATTCTTTAAACCCTTCAACTGTTTCCTAATTTTTGTCATTTTATGAACACAAAACGTAAAATTGAAATACTACTTAAATAACCTCCTTCCTCCGTTGAAAACGGAATTTTCGAAAAAGCTGCGACATGTATCCAATAATTTTTAATGGGATGTTTAAGTACAAAGTTTCATCTTCCTCACTTGGACTCCTAAAATAAAATACACTATTTTAGCCATACATTTTGATCCCCTTCCCCCTTAGAAGCCCTCATTCTTCAATTTCTAGATAAACTACGATCTATTTATGTCTAGAAATATGCCAAGGAAACTTATGAAACTGATTTATACAACAGACAAAAGAAAAAAAATCAGCTTTGAATTCAGCTAGCTGATGAATTCTTTCCCAAAATCTGCATTTGCTAGGCTTACGGTCTCGCACTTCATATTTCAGCCTTTGCTTTCCTTCTTCGCACAGCAAGAATGCGTTTATGGGATTACAGGATATTCTTTTTGAAGAATTTAAACCCTTTTCTCCCTTAGAATTCACATTTTAATCACAATGAAATTATAAAAGTTCATGTCAACCTAAGTACCAACTGAATTGAAAAAGAGATTAGCATTTTGAGCCAGAAATCCTCCTCTACCAGCCTCCCTACTCATTGGATTTAGCATCAACGAATTTCTGACTCTTTCCCAAGATATAAAAATGGGCCTCAAAAGCAAAAATTTTGCCACCGTAGAAGACATCCAAACTAACGCGACAGCTGAGCTTCGGAACACACCAAACCAGGACTTTCAGCTTTGTTTCCAGCAACAGCAGGAGCGGTGGAACAAACGTGTGTGTCCTCAAAGAGACTATTTGGAAGGCAATTAAGTGAATGTGTGCCTATATTGTGGTAAATAAATAATTACAATGAAATTCCGGGAACTTTTGACTGCTCCTCGTATATCTCGGTTATAAGAGTTGACTATTTTAAATATCACATTCATTTTTATATACTGAAATGCATACGAAATAAACATATTCAATTAAAAGCATTTTCATTGTATATCAGTATAATCGTTCATTTCTATTAATCATTCGTGTCGTTCAACCTAAAGATATACCGTGGGATGTTAAAATAAGGATTTAATTTAATTACAATAAATATATAAATAATATTTTTATCGTTTGAAGTTCTATGCCCACTCTGAAATGGACGAAGCTCTTGGGAATTAAAAAGAAAGGGGAAAAAAGCTTTTTTTTAATGAAAACAAAATTATATACGTTGCTGGATCCTGTATCATTAAATATGTAAAATACTAAACTAGTTTTATCGTTATATTTACATTTAATAATCCTATCGCTAGGAAAAACACTCATTACTACAGTAAAATACTATGTTTTCCACTGAATTTGTAACTGTCTGCAAAAGTTTTAATTTTTTTCTTTACATGATTTTATTCAGCTCTTCTTTTCTGTTTGGATGAAACTGCAATTATGTTATCATCTTCATTAAATTTTATAGGAATGGTTATTGTGTCAGATGACAATAAAATGTTTTGCCAATTTCATCCCAGTGTATATAGGGGAATGTGGGGAAATAGCGCGCACCTAAGAATGATAGAAATTTGTAAAGTTATTTTATGGCGTATAAAGCTAAAAATTTAATAATATATTTTGTGGTCCCTCGTTTCTGCAAAGAGTGAGGTAAATTTTGTAATTACATTACAACAAAAATAATAATATAAATTTCAAAGGTATTGCATTGCGCGGTGGGAAATGCCGCGCAATTAGAAAGAATTGAATACACATTAATAACTAGGTTTCAAATTAACATTATATTGAAACGCAAATCTCTTGTTACAATGTGGCAATGAGAATACATTCTGGAGATTCACCACTTAAAGAAAACTGTTTTCACTTAAACAAATAATAATATACATCGAGAAATGTAATATAAGTTTCTTAGGGTTAGATGGAAGTCTAATTTTCTGCAATGTAAGAGGCATGAAAGAATTTTTTGCGTGTAATAATCAGACAATTTAGTATAATCTATTTATTTCATACAGAAGTCACGTGTATAATTTTCTGATAAGTCAAAAAAAAAAACTGGACTTTGCGCATAAATAGTTTGAAATGATAACTCTTCATTTCTTCCGAAATCGATAGAGATAATACTTCGTGTAAATTTCCAGAACTTGGTAAATCAGCACGACCCAGTTTTTCATCTATGTCCTCAGAATAAGATACATTTGAAGAGAGGTATCTCATTAAAAATGAAATTTGCATAAAATGGCATTTAGAATACTTTATACGAGAAAACTTCAATTTCGTTTCATATTAAATTTGAGGTGTTGTGTAAAAGGGTACATCTCACCAAAATTTTCAAATTGAGATTTTAGTTGGATATTATTCTTCGTCTGCATCTATATCGACACAATTTCATTCAGAAGAATACTTCAGCTAACATTTTGCCAGCTGCAAAAATGTGGTTTGGAGCAGAAGGGCACACTTTCATCAGTGGTTTGAAGCTTAGATGTACATGCTCAACCAACCAATAGCAGGGTTGTTGAGATATCACGTGACATCCTCATAATGCACATCAAGAAGCATATTATTTGAGGCAAGATAAATTTCTATATACTATGTGTTCTGATTCCCATCAATAAATCCTGTGTTTTAAACATGGACTGAAATCTAAGCTGGTCGAGAAGCTACAGAGACTTCTTCTATCGTTCTTCATAACTTGTAATCGGTAAACCTTGCCAATTATAGGTTATGAAAACCGGTTATGCCTTTTCTGTGGTGGAAGTTATGCCCAAAACAAAAACAATATTATTGTTCACGCCTTTATGTATTATTTAGGCACTACGATAATGATTTAATTGAAACAATATTAATGTTTCCCGTAAGAAGGCATAGTTTATTGTTCGCGGAGGTTTCGAAGAGTGGAATATTGTGAAACAAACTGACAATAGTAACCAGAGAAAAATATTACCAAGAATATGAAGCTGTTGGCAAGGTTCAGAAACTGAGTGATGATTAAGTTCTTTAAAAAGACTAAATCGTTGTTCCAGATATTTATTTAACATTTAAAATATATGATTAGTCAGAAACATACAAGAATCATCACAAAGGAAGAAGAATGAATCACAAACATAAAAGAGGGCAATGAAAGTAGTAAACGTCAAGACACTGGAAAATTTCAGATTCGAAATTGAAGATGAGAAACCTCTTCAGCTGAACAAACGTGAGTGGGCTTCTTTGAGGATTTTTATAGAATTTTTTTTTGCAGCAGCTTGCCCTAGTACATCCATTATCAGTGAAAAAAGCAAGACATTGAACCACTTTTGACAAAACTGTACAGCGATGGTTGGGAAGATGGTCAGTTTTCCGTTTACAAGGACATCTTACGAAACGAACTGGAAACAAATAAAGAGGTTGAAAACGATGACATTACCTGTGGGTGTTTAGAGGATGACATTGGACTTCATGTCTTTGAGGATTTAAGGTTAGTGTAAAGGGACAAGTTTTGCCGATAGATGTTACTACAGTCTTTGTGTCTCTCCCATGTATTTTTTTAACTTTTACGAAAATTTACAATTTCTTTTATAAATTTCAACCTAGAGACTTCAAGTTTTTAGAGAAGGAACTTTATAACCTATTAAAGGGAACAATCCGTGCCGATTTTTTATTTAGAATTTTCTTCATTGTTGAAACAGTTCCATTTTTAAAAGTTTGGATATCCAATTCTACAATCAAGCCATTTCAACAATGAAGAAAATTCTAAATAAAAAATCGGCACGGACTATTGCCTTCGATAGATTATGAAGTTCCTTTTCTAAAAATTTGAAGTCTGTAAGTTGAAATTTGTAAGAGAAATCGTGAATTTTCGTGAAAGATAAAAATACATGGGAGAGATACGAAGTCAGTAGTGCCACCTATCGGAAAAACTTCTCCCTTTTAACCAACCTTAAGTTGAAGCTGTTTTACAACCAAGCTTACTCCAACATTGAAGTTTTGTAAGATGAATCTCTTTATTTACAATAAGAGTAGGCTGTCTACCAATTCTTTTTCCGACCCAAAACAACAATTACATTTTTTTTCATCAATCTAATTTCCTTTAAATCTTACCTAAACAAATCTAGCATCATGTCACGGCTTAAAGCCATCTAGAAATGAGGTATTTTGAAATTGCTGTTAATTTTGGTTTCAAGAAAAAGGCACATTTTCCGTTGTATTCAAGCAGAAAGGTATATGTCCAAATTCTTCCAAGCAAAAGGGTACATGTCTATATTTACAATTAAAATAACTAAATAAATCTAAACGATTTTTGAACCACCTATATTAATGTGTTTCATTTCTCGATTACGTTAGTCTATTTGGTACAACCATAAGAATAAGGTTAGGTGATCCTACCATTTTGGTAGAGTTTTTTTTTTTTTTTTCATATTGCCAAAAACGTTTAAAACGGATATACACCTTTTTCAAACATAGCTCATCATATGTACTTACTAAAAACCTTCTACTATCCATTGTAAATGGCCAGACTTCGTAAATGAATACTGCTCAATCTTCTTATCGTTTGTTTAACATAACTTGATTTACCAGAGATCCTTTATATTCTACTGAAAACAAAAATTAGTGATATTAATCTTTGATATTAAGTTCTAATTTTACAGCAAGATTATAGAACAAAAGTTTGTAAGTTTTAATCTACCCCTGAAGTCTTCTAACAAGTGAAACATCAGATCAAAAATCAAGTTTCTTGAAAACGTACTCTCGCGCAAGAAATAAGACGTGGCAATGGCGTAATATTTTTGGTGCTTCTTCTCACTCCTGCTGTAAATTTCCAGCATTGTACTGTTTTCCAGCTCTGTAGTATACACTTCTGCGCGGTATTACCCATTGCGCGAGATTCTTCCGCATTCCTATACTAGAGGTACTGTGTACTGTAAAAGGAAATATATGTAAGTTACAGTCAAGTATATATATATATATATAAAATATATATATGCAAGAGAGACAAAAAGACTTACACAAAAATGCAGCCACAAACACACACACACATACCTTGGTGCACATGTGTACCTAATATTTCACGTAAAAGAACAATTATTTACTTTATTAAGTACTCTCCGGCACTTACTGAAGTAGTACTATAAATATACTCGTAAACAAACTGTAGTGAATAGGTATAACTAGAAGGGGGCCAGTCCCAGTCCCCCTAGAACACGATTGGCTCTCCCTAAATACCGTTGGACAACACGCTGAAGCTAGGTCCTGGATTCAATTCTCAGAAGGGGGCCATAGGCCTCTTAGGGAAATACCCTAGTTACGCCAACGCTATAGTGTGTTAAGATGCAAATGTAGTGTGTTTTGACTTATATTTTGAAAAACAAAACCCCTTCAAAAATCATGGAAAGGGCAGGCAATATTACAATTAATCATTGTGTATTTTAACAGTGTCCAAGGATTGTACACTCTGCATCAAAAAAATTGCGACACCTAACGCCGTGCAGCTAGGCCACCCAATATACACCTTCTAATCCCGTAATCGTGTCTGGTAAAAAGACCCCCTCTCTCTCCTCCTTTCTTCTCTTCATAACTAAAATTAGCTAACAACATGAACACAATTCTAATTTCAAACTACACATGCATTAGTATCGATAAAATGAAATAACAAAACCGAGACGAAACAAGATTCATAAGTTGATTTAAGGAGAAACTGAAACACACACAATAAAAAATTGAAACGAATGGATGTATATTACACACAGGTTCAGAAATGAGCAAGAAAGAGAAGGAGAGAGAGAGAGAGAAGGCGAGAGAAAAAGAAAAACAAAAGGGAGAACAGATAAAAATGTGGAATTTTAAACTTAGTAAGAAAACAACCTAACATTATAAAGTTTCGTTACCAGAAATCCAACAGTAATATAGAAATAACGTTTGTTTTTATGTATTTTTTTCAAGACTATTCTAATATATAGAGGATGCTTGAAACATACATTAAGTCACTTTCAAAAAGGATATCATACTCAATTTCCAGTAGAACTGTAGATCTCACAGACACATCTAAAATAATGTCAACAGTTTAACGCACATGCTTTATTTCCGCGTGATTCAGTTGTAAATTCGGTAGTGTTCATTGTACGTACCGATGCAAACCACATTCTAATAAACCCAGTAGATAGCGTAGGTCATATCTTCCATTCCAGACTACTAATGCAAAGTGAACAAAAAAAGAAAAAACGAAAAGAAAAAGGAAGAAAGAAAGAAAGATAAAATTGAATGAGTGCTATTTTACTGGTAATTTTTTATCAGAAATATAATATATTAAAAGTCCAAACCGTATCATTATGAAAAGTTAGAAATGTTCAAATGGAAAATTGGATGTTCCTTATAGAAGTAGCAAACCTTGCATGTTTCAAATTTCAACGTGAATAAATCACATTGAATTATAGGACGAAACAAATTTGTATCGAACTAGTATAAATAAAATTTTGTTTTCAAATAACGAAAGAGGTTGCCATTTTCTAGTTTTTTTCCGAAGATTTATCTGTTCCGAACATCCAGCATCACTTTCATCTCTTGCGGATATAACGTTGTAATTTGCACAGATAGAATGAACACGCTATAGCTCAAACGGATCATAGTGTCAGTCGGATGATGTTGATTAGCTTATGGACCACCACTTGGTCGAGGATTCAAAGCCGTAGTGACCCAGTAATTCGACTGAGACTCGGTAACCCAGATGATAAAAAATATATTTTGCTTATTCCTTTGCGTTTAAACAGTATTTCTTTCAGAGATGACCAGGACTGGAGATGTTTCCTCAGAGCACAACAACTCGACGCTGAAGTTGGCAGTTAATTACATTTTCCAGACCAGCTATATCGGTCTCTTGCCCCGTTTTGACTTTGGAACATACACACGCACATGAAGTGGGTGTGTACGTGAGAGAGAGCGGAGAGAAGTGAAAGATGCAAAGACAGGATAGGAAAACGTCAAGAAAGAGAGAGAGAGAGACGAATATAAATATGAAACATACTTATCATTACAGTGTATGATGAAGAACACACATACTGTATATTCGAATTCTCGCCAGTGATGCTTTGTAAGTTCTCTAACAGAAGATAAATCTCTGTTTGCAGCCATTATTCTATGCCAAAAATTTATATTACCTGACGGAGAATCGAACACAGATTTTCTGCTTGGAAATCTGGTACTTTACCACTACACCACCTATTGCTTCATCCAAACTTTCTCCAACAAATGCTGTAATGTAATGAAGTGTTTCCAATGTGTGGTAAATCCCTTGCCCTTTCGCAACCAATATTCGTAAATCGTCTCTTTCATGATAAAGGTGTTTGTTTCCACATTCTTAAGCATTGCACGTCTAATATGAGAAATTTATTCTTCACTATCACTTGTAAAAGAATGCAAGCTTGGCGCGAACAGGATTCGAACCTATGCCGGACAGCTCTATTGATCGTAACTCCATTACGATACCGCTACACTACCATGCCACGTGGAACTCAAACCGAAATATTACTTACTTTAGCGTTGATCTTTGGAACGATCAAGCTTCTTCCTGTTAGGTTATTTGCACCTAAGTGCACAAGAAATTCATTTATTCGATAAACAAGAGAGAAATTAGTGCCCATTAGTAAAGGAAACAACATACAATCTAGGAAAAATTACAGAAATAAAAACATATTATGAATTAATTTCGCCCTGCAAGTTCAAATGTACACGAATAATAATAATAATAATAATAATAATAATAATAATAATAATAATAATAATAAAAACAATAATAATAATAATACTAATAAAAACAATTATTATTATTATTATTATTATTATTATTATTATTATTATTATTATTATTATTATTATTATTATTATTATTATTATTATTATTATTATTTATGTAAGTGTACAAGAAAATGAGTTTGATACTGTATGTAATACAAATGTGTGGCCTGATGGTGTATTGTTTACTAGGTTTATGGGTCGTCTAAAAAGTGAAATAGTTGTAGAAGAAACTGAAAATGAATTGAGCGAAAAGGAAGAAAAGTCAGGTAAATAAAATTGTCTTTCTTTGTAGCTTAAACCAAATATGAGTACCTTGCACTTATTTTATCAAAATGTAAATGGTATTAATACAAAAGAACGGTCTTTCACGGACGAAGTAAATTGTGAAGATTATGATATCTATTGTATTACAGAAACATGGCTAAAGGAAACAAATGTACATTTCGTACAATTATCAAATAAGTACAATATCATTAGGAAAGATAGGAACCTGACACTAGAAAACAAATCTAAGGGAGGTGGGTGTATGATTTTAATAAACAATAAATACTCGTATACAATGATACAAGTTCCTGACGATAGGTTGGACGTAATAATATTAAAAATTTTAATCCCTGACAATAAACCACTTTTACTATGTTTGCACTATTTTCCACCTACACTACCGTTAAAGAATTTTATAGACTACTGTGATTGGTTGTGTTCCTACTTATTGACAATAAAAAGTAATTTTATAATATTAGGTGATTTTAATGCTGGAGGAATTGACTGGAAAACAGGGACTGTAACTGCTAGCAATTTTTATGCTAAGAAAAAAGCAGAAAAGGTAATAGAATTAAGCAACGTTCTCCAATTAAACCAGCTAAGTAAGTCCTATGATGCCGCAAATAAAGATAGAGTACTTGACTTGTTGCTGACAAATATAGAAAATAGTACAATTAATTTTAATGTTGAACCATTAACTAAAATCGATCGTTTCCACCCACCATTTGTATATTCATGGAATACTATAAGAAACAATAGCTCAAAAAAGAATACAAAACAGACCAGTAATTATGACTTCAAAAAAGCTGATTTCTTGCAGGTTTATTACGGAATAAAGAAAATAAATGAAATTAATGATCCTACCAACAATGTAGATAAAATGTCTGAAAATTTGTATGACAAAATATATGAAGTTTTCGATTCCCATGTACCAATGAAACTGTATAATAATAATATGACATATAAGGACCCGTGGATGAATAGAGACCTTAAATCATTAATAAACAAGAAAACAAAATATTTTATAAAGACCAAACAATCAAATAATAAAATATGGTATCAGAGGTACTCCGATTTAAGAAAGTTGGTCAAAAAGAAATATCTAGAGGCTAGAAAATTTTACTTTTTAACGTTGGAGAACAGTATTTGTAATGACAGTTTGTACTTCTGGAGAACATTCAAACAATCACATAACAAACAAATGCCAAAACAGATAAAATATAATAATACTTCAGTGTCAGAAATTTTAGATATAGCAGAATGTTTTAAAGTTGTATTTCATAATTCTTTTAATTCTGATTCCAACCAAAATAAAAAATGTAAGGTTCTGAAACTGGCAGAAAATAATGATAATTATGTACCCATTTGTACTCCATCTTTCACGCAAAAAGAAATAATTGAAACAATAAGTAAAATTAAGGGAAGTACTACACCTGGGCCTGATAACATTCCATATTATATAATTAAAGCCTGTAGTAATGAAATAGCGTCAAATTTAGCTATTATATGTAACGCATCGTTAAAGACTGGAGTATTTCCTTCAAAATGGAAGCAAACATATGTTGTGCCAATATACAAATCTGGTGATAGATATGATGTTAAAAATTATAGGCCTATTAGTTTGGTAAGTGCATTCTCTAAGATTTTTGAATTAATCGTACACCAACATTTATATTTTAATGTAAAGAATATTTTAAGTGATACGCAACATGGTTTTTATAAAGGTAGATCGATTGCAACGAATCTCATTCATTTTACAGATTTTACGTACTTTGCACTAAAAAGTAATTTACAGGTTGATGTTATATATATTGATATGTCAAAGGCCTTTGACTCTATTGATCATAAATTACTTCTGAATAAATTATCAAACATTGGCCTATCACCGTCTTATATTAAATGGTTTGAAAGTTACTTATCAAATAGAACTTTTAAGGTAAAAATTGGCAAGGTAACATCTACTCAAGGTCAAATAGGGAAGGGAATACCTCAAGGGTCTCCCCTGGGTCCGCTTCTTTTTTCTCTATTCATCAATGACCTACCAGGAAAAGTAAGGTATTCAAAAATACTATTATACGCAGACGACATAAAACTCTTTAGAATAGTTAATAATGAGTATGATAATTATCTCCTGCAGAAAGACTTAGATGCAGTAAATCATTGGTGCGAGAATAATTTATTAACTATTAACTCTGGAAAAACTAGATATATGACATTTACTAATAAGACTCAGTACTTTGTCAGTAAATATAAAATTCATGGAGTAAGAATAAACAAAGTAGAACAAATTAAAGATCTCGGTATTATTTATGACAGACAATTGAGATTTAGTAATCACATAAATGATTTAGTACAATCAACGAGAAAAACCATAGGTTTTATCTTTAATCAATGGCCTGATTTTTTAAATGGTAGTTATTATGTGTACTTATATAAGACACTTGTTAGATCCAAACTTGAATTTGGTTCAGTCGTTTGGAACAGCTTGTCTAATATACTTATTAACAAACTTGAAGCAGTACAGAAATGTTTTATACGACTACTATGTTATAAAATGAAAAAAGACTACTATTCACACGAGTATGAATATTGGTTAACTTTTTGGGGACTTCATTCTCTAGTAGAAAGAAGAAATTTTATCGATAAATGTTTTATTCAAATGGTATTGGATAATAAATATAGTAGCAATTACTGCTTAGAAAATATAGGAATAAGAGTGCCGTGTTATAGTGTAAGAAATCAGTCAACATTGGTAGCACTAAATTCAAAACGCGAAATATTGAGAAGAGTGACAATGTCTTATAACAGCTTAAAATGAACATATGTTGGGAGAAACAATAGAACAATTATTTTATTTAATTATATATTTTTTTTTCAAAGATTAATCTGTTTTAACTTCACGACAAGGGCCTTCATTTTATTATTATTATATATCTTCAGAATATCTTTATTTATAATATTTTATTCAAAGAAAAAATATTTTATGTGAAAATGTGACAATAGGTAACCAGGATCTTTTACATAGAAGATACGAAATTTTAAGCAAAGTTGACTCATTATTTTAACGATAGTTAAATGAAACTTTGATTTCCATAGTTCTGTTAATAGTATTTTATGATATTGACTGTATCTATTTTAATCTTATTTTATAATCAGCTTTAATCTTGTAATGTGAATATATTAAACTTCTGACAAGGGTCTTAACCTACTAATATTTATTCTATATCACAAATTTTCTGGTCTGTTTAAAATGATTGTATAATAGTCTTAACATAGTGCTGTATTTTTGCCAATGAGCTGTTCACGGCACTGAAAATAAAGTTATTATTATTATTATTATTATTATTATTATTATTATTATTATTATTATTATTATTATTATTATTATTATTATTATTACTAGCATCAGTGAGCCGCTTTGCTGGGCTAAGTTGAGAAATAATAATAATATGCTCCGTTATTCAGTCACTTTTTCTATTACTAAAGCGCTCTTTGATATCTGTCATTTTCGATGAGTTTTACATTTCCCACGTTGCGGAGCACGGAATCTTTAGTGTCGTTGTTCATCTCAGCCACCCGGAAAAGTGAATTCGACAATGATATTGGTTATTTTGATCATTTTTATATGTCTTCCCCTCTTCCATGTTGCGGGCGGAATTTGTATTTAAACTGCATCAGATGTGTCACTGTTCATCTCAGCGACTCCAAAAATTTTAGATTTGATACTAATATCGGTCAATTTTCGTTCTCTTTTAAATGTTGCTCTCCTTCCCCTTCCTTTAGTTACACCATCAAAATGATATGAGGAAAACCATCTCGGGTTCGAACTTCATCTAGGTTGAAAATTTTAGCGAGATCGGTATGGTGGTTCAAGACTTCTTAAATTCTATTTATGTTTATATATATATATATCCCTTTCCCATTAACATTCTCTAGGTTCTAGCGTCAAAGTGAAATAATAAAAACCATATCAGGCCCGAACCTCATCTATGCTAAAAATTTGATCGAGATAGGTCGCGTGGTTCAAGAGTTATTAAGCTTTATTTATTTTTATATATCTTTCCCCTCCCCCCTCTCCCCTAAGTTTTATCGTCAAAGTGATATCATAAAATCTACTTCAAGCTCGAACTTCATCCATGTTGAAAATTTGATGCAGATCTGTCCGGTGGTTCAAGAATTATTAACTAATTAACCTAGTCACTTCTATTATTATTTGCATTGATTTTTGTATATCTCCCCGTTCTCCCCTTCCCTAATTCCACTATCAAGGTGAAATGGTTAAAAGCTTCCATGCACAAAAGTAATCTATGTTGCAAATTTCATCCAAATTGGTCGTTTGATTCAAAACTTATTCAGTTTTCTTTATTTTTTATATTTTTTCATTCTCGCCCTCCCCTAAGTAACACCATCCAAACGAATAGATAAAAATACTCCCAGGTCCGAACATTATAAATGTTGAATATTTGATCGAGATCGGTCGGGTGGTTTAAGAGACTATAAGTCACAGTCACTTTAATTTTATAATATAGATTATTTTTATTATTATATTATTTATTATTATTATTATTATTATTATTATTATTATTATTATTATTATTATTATTATTATTATTATTATTACTATTATTATTATTATTCGCGTACTTTTGAATTTGCACGGTAAAATTACTGCATAATATGTTTTTATTTCTGTATTTTTTCTTCTGGATTGAATGTGATTTTCTTTATTAGTGGGCACTAATTTCTCTCTAGGTCGTCGAATAAATGAATTTCGTTGTGCACTTAGTTGCAAATAACCTTACAGGAAGAAGCTTGATCGTTCCAAAGATCAACCTTAAAGTATTAATATTTCGGTGTCTGTTTCAGATGGTATGTTAGTGTAGCGGTAACGTAATGGAGTTACGATCAATAGAGCTATCCGGCATAGGTTCGAATCCTGTTCGCGCCAGGCTTAGATTTTTTACAAAGTGATAGTGAAGAATAAATTTCTCATATTAGACGTGCAATGCTTAAGAATGTGGAAGCAAACACCTTTATCATGATAGAGACGATTTACGAATGTTGTTTGGGAAAGGGCAAGGGATTTACCAGACATTGGAAACACTTCATTGATCTGCAGTAAACACTTTTCGTGTTATCGTTCTCAGAAAGAAATATTACAGCATTTGTTGGAGAAAGTTTGAATAAAGCAATCGGTGGTGTAGTGGTAAAGTACCAGACTTTAAAATCTGTGTTCGATTCCCCGTCAGGTAATATAAATTTTTGGCATAGAATAATGGCTGCAAACAGAGATTTATCTTCTGTTAGAGAACTTACAAAGCATCACTGGCGAGAATTCGAATATACAGTGTGTGTGTTCTTCATCATACACTGTAATGATAAGTATGTTTCATATTTATATTCGTCTCTCTCTCTCTCTTTCTTGACGTTTCCCTATCCTGTCTTTGCATCTTTCACTTCTCTCCCCTCTCTCTCACGTACACACCCACTTCATGTGCGTGTGTATGTTCCAAAGTCAAAACGGGGCAAGAGACCGATATAGCTGGTCTGGAAAATGTAATTAACTGCCAACTTCAGCGTCGAGTTGTTGTGCTCTGAGGAAACATCTCCAGTCCTGGTCATCTCTGAAAGAAATACTGTTTAAACGCAAAGGAATAAGCAAAATATATTTTTTATCATCTGGGTTACCGAGTCTCAGTCGAATTACTGGGTCACTACGGCTTTGAATCCTCGACCAAGTGGTGGTCCATAAGCTAATCAACATCATCCGACTGACACTATGATCCGTTTGAGCTATAGCGTGTTCATTCTATCTGTGCAAATTACAACGTTATATCCGCAAGAGATGAAAGTGATGCTGGATGTTCGGAACAGATAAATCTTCGGAAAAAACTAGAAAATGGCAACCTCTTTCGTTATTTGAAAACAAAATTTTATTTATACTAGTTTGATACAAATTTGTTTCGTCCTATAATTCAATGTGATTTATTCACGTTGAAATTTGAAACATGCAAGGTTTGCTACTTCTATAAGGAACATCCAATTTTCCATTTGAACATTTCTAACTTTTCATAATGATACGGTTTGGACTTTTAATATATTATGTTTCTGATAAAAATTTACCAGTAAAATAGCACTCATTCAATTTTATCTTTCTTTCTTTCTTCCTTTTCCATTTCGTTTTTTCTTTTTTGTTCACTTTGCATTAGTAGTCTGGAATGGAAGATATGACCTACGCTACCTACTGGGTTTATTAGAATGTGGTTTGCATCGGTACTACCGAATTTACAACGGAACCACGCGGAAATAAAGCATGTGCGTTAAATTGTTGACATTATTTTAGATGTGTCTGTGAGATCTACAGTTCTACTGGAAATTGAGTATGATATCCTTTTTGAAAGTGACTTAATGTATGTTTCAAGCATCCTCTATATATTAGAATAGTCCTGAAAAAAATACATACAAACAAACGTTATTTCTATATTACTGTTGGATTTCTGGTAACGAAACTTTATAATGTTAGGTTGTTTTCTTACTAAGTTTAAAATTCCACATTTTTATCTGTTCTCCCTTTTGTTTTTCTTTTTCTCTCGCCTTCTCTCTCTCTCTCTCTCTCCTTCTCTTTCTTGCTCATTTCTGAACCTGTGTGTAATATACATCCATTCGTTTCAATTTTTCATTGTGTGTGTTTCAGTTTCTCCTTAAATCAACTTATGAATCTTGTTTCGTCTCGGTTTTGTTATTTCATTTTATCGATACTAATGCATGTGTAGTTTGAAATTAGAATTGTGTTCATGTTGTTAGCTAATTTTAGTTATGAAGAGAAGAAAGGAGGAGAGAGAGAGGGTCTCTTTACCAGACACGATTATGGGATAAGAAGGTGTATATTGGGTGGCCTAGCTGCACGGCGTTAGGTGTCGCAATTTTTTTGATGCGGAGTGTACATAAAACATGTCGCTGCGTTTTTAGAGTTCTCCATAAGAGAAAGTGTTTTAAGGATGGTCTAAAGCCACAAAAAGTTTGTTTCTGTGATAAGAGATGGCGTTGCTATCGCCCTATCTTTTCAATGTTAATTAATCACAAAAATGACTAATAACTTTTACAAATACTGAACTATGTTCTTCACTGTCAGTCTGTTTGAAGATAATGACTATACGCAGCAATTGTTCCGTGCAGATTTTCGAATTGTTGACTCGTTCATTGTTGAGTTCAACTAATTGTTGCAGAGGAATTCAATGCCTCTCCCCTTATCATTTGTTCTAGGACTCTGGAATTTTGGTATGACCTGCTGGGATAAAACAGCATTGTATCACAGCAAAACATTTTCTAGCATTTTTAGGACATAATTTTACCAATGTTTCCCGAGAAAAAAAAACTTTCGTAAAAGTGTTCTTACTACCTTATTCAAAATCTACTTCAACTTCAATCAATGGGGGGTAACTATTAGACCCTGAGGAAACAAACTTTTATTAAAAATTTACGGTAGTTACACTGAAACATTTCTTTAAGTTGGAGATGAACTCATCTCATATTTACGAGTTCAATTCTAAGCAATAATCTATCTATCTATCTATCTATCTATCTATCTATATATATATATATATATATATATATATATATATATATATATATATATATATATATATATATATATATAAGAAATCTTTCAGTTTAACGTCCCACGGTTATACTCTTTAATCTATGAGAGACAATGATTTAAGACAAGTGAATGGTGATGGAAGAGTTGGTGGAATTTAAAAAAAAACGGGAGGAAAGGGAGTACCCTGAGAGAACCCGCGGACACGATATTGTCCACCACAAACTTACTTGGCCAGAAGTCGAACCAAGGACTCCGGACACGAGAGGTACGTGCTCTACCACTGAGCCACCGTACCCACAATTCTAAGCAATTGAATTCATTTGGAAGTCTCGAAGAAAGCAAACGTAACAAATATTTAATGGAAATAAAGTAATTATTAAGGCATTGTTAAATATACGGTATATACTATATACGAATGGTGGTGAACATGTTTGGCAAATAGTATCACCTGTGTTGATCTATAGCGACCAATGATGTTATAAAATAGAGGATCTGCCCATATGTATCTTCATCCTATTAAACTAATGAAGCCAAAAAACAACCGAGCATCGGCACGTCTGATTGGCTACTCTCGTTCCCGCCATCGTCTGATTGGCTACTTTCGTTTCCGCCATGATTGTTGGCTCAAAACGTTGCGATCTTATTGGGCAGAGTGGGCAGAGTAGGGGTGGCGAAACTGTGACGTATGGCTTCAAGATTTTGTTGTAAGGGCAGATCCTCTATTTTATAACATCCTTGATAGCGACAAATGTTTCAATGTCAGTGTGTTTTCTTTATGTTTCCCGCCCTAGGAAAACTTACTTTCTAGATACACCTTATATAAATCTTAAAATCTAAAGAAAACACGTTTCATGAAAATGAGAAAATTTTAATTTCAGCCTCAAGGAACAAGGATATCACTTAAATTTTAGAAAAGTACAATTGCCTTGTTTCATGATAACCCGGTTTCTCATAACCTCATTCTTGCATGAGGATGCAGAACACAAACTCTTCGACTAATTTAGGTAGAATGGTGGTATCTTCATTTGTCTCGTCTATTACAGATTATCATATACAGAGAATCAGTGGCGTATTTAGGGGGGGCTTCCGGGCTTAAGCCCCCCCCCCCCGAAATCTTACTTACTATAGTAAAGTATATGAAATATCTTGCAGAATTTTCACATTTTCAGGCAAAGCCCTCCCCGAAAGTTAGCAAAGCCCCCCCGAAAGAAAATCGTAAATACGCCACTGCAGAGAATATATAGCTGTGTATGTGTAATTTCTCTACAATACAAATAGTCTTGATGTAGCTTTTCTTATTATGTGCTTAAATTGTTGCATATAAAAGATTGTAAGAAAAGATGAGTTAGTGCAAAAGTACCTAAATTCATGTTTCAGAAAATCCATACAAAAGCGTTCTCAGCAAACATTACTTACTGTACCGGTACCTAGTATAAGGCGTATGGTGCGACGTAGAAGTTCTGATGCCAATGTTCTGTTTCCACAGGTAATAAATCAGATTGTGGGCCTGATCGTATCGTCCGGAGAGAAGATGGGGAGCGCTTAGCTAGAGAATATAATGTAGCCTTCATGGAGACCTCAGCAAAGACAGGACAGAATGTGGAACTGGCATTTATGGCCATAGCTAAGTATGTAAACTACCTTATTTTTTGTAATTGATAAAATAGACTTATTATTAATTTTACTCTATAATTGAAAAGGACTAGAATTAAGAGCCTGCCTTACTAAAATTAATACAAAATTCATCATTTTTCTTTTGCTTGTTTATTCATAAGTGAAAGGAGATAATGAAATGGAACTTACCACAATCATAGATAAAGTTATTCTACAACAAAAAATATGAACCTAAGGAATTTTCAGTGTTGCCATCCATAGAAATTACAGTGTTGCGTGAATAACAATTCTCCGAAAATCTAAGTTAAAGCAGCGACTAGAGGAACAAACACAACTGCATTTGATTACGTATCATGCTGTTTTGGTATCCTGTGAACCACTTTTTAAATAGTATTATTATTTAATTAAAATAATTGTGTTGAAACTATTTTGTTTATTACAAACTATATATATTTGGGCTTAATTTGGATTTAAATGGCATCAGAAGTGTCACTGTTCATCTCAGCGACCTCAAAAACTATACATTCGACACTAATATCGGTCATTTTCGATATATATAAACAAAATGATCAATATCAAGGAGCGCTTTGGTAATAGTAAAAAGTGACTGACTAAGGAAACATATTACTATTTTTTTCTTAATTTAACCCAGCGAAGCAGGTAATTGATGCTAGTGGCTTATAAGATGAGGAGCCACTGATCCCCCTATTTGTGCAAGAAATTAGTTCATAAGTAGATACGCGTGAGCCTGAACTAGATAAGTGTACCGTAGCATTAACATGATGCCGTTAATGGGAGAAAGATTTTTTTTTTTTTTTTTTTGTGATTGCTTCTCGGAAGCTTTTAATGAGATAATGTACTACTCAGTGTTCATTTTTCACAGCAACAGGTATTTTGTTGTTATATTTTATGGAAAGATCTAATATACATGAGATAACACAACGCTGGCATAAGTTAAGAATAAATTATTGATGTGCATATTATTAAGTTGTACATTAAGTATATACAACAAAATAATTCTCCTCTGATTCCAAGAAACATGAACTAATACTTCGGATGTGGACTTCTGACTTTTGAACTTCTTAGATCTACGTAGGTTAAATGTTCTGTCGCCATTCCATCAAATGTTTCTTAGTCTTAGGATCGTATTAATACACCTAAGCTTTATTTTCAGTCGCAAAGTTAAAATAAATAAATAAACAAATAAATAAAAACATGAACAGCAGCTCTGGATATCTACTGTACTCTCACGCAGTGCAGTTAACGAAGATGTTAACTAGGATAAGAACTTGGTTACTTTTGTTTAACCTAAATTCTCTATAATTCTCTTCATGGCATTATGTTCACAATTCAAGGTCGCAGCAATTTTGCGAACTATAACTTGCCGATGTGCACAAATCATACCGGTTTTTGTTACTCACCGCAGTCACTGGTGTATCACTACGTTGTTTGTGGTCAACTAAAGTTTCTCATATTTTACCGTTATTACTTTATTGACGCACCTTCAAACCTCGATCACGTCCAATGCTGTCTTTTCATACAAGTGTCTGAGCTGAACATGGATGTTTGTAACTGTGCCTCTTTCTTTAATAAAAAGGTCGATGAGTGAGCCCTCTTTATATCAATTTACCTATACGGTAATGTGTTGTTTGTTTTTATAATTGAATCAAATGTCTATTCTGAAACATTTCATGCCTTTTTTGTTTTATTTCAGGGAATTAAAAGCACGCAAATCTGAAAAACCAGATGATCCGAAATTCAACGTTCAAAAATATGTTAGAGAGCAAACACAGAAAAATTCATGCACGTGTAACACGTGAAAAAGTTGCTGCAGCATGAAGAAATAAATACATTACGTATTTTAGAGCTGAAATTTAAACGACGAAAATAATCGAGAAGAAATATCGTGTTTTATTGTGCAGTTAATTTTGGGACAAGTGTGTTCACTATTTAGTGAGATATACTACAATATATTCTTCCAATGAGAAACTTTGTCACATTATCGGAAAGCAAAGCAATGGGGAAGGCATTACGAAAAACAAAGGAAAAATATGTTAACAAATTCAGATGAAAACAAAGCTTTTAACCTGTTCAAATATATAGGTTGGAAATTTAATAATTAGGCTCTTGCTGTACAGAGTTATTTAGAGATACCGAACAACATGCACGAGAAAAGCAATGTAAGGAAAACGATTATTACATAGAAAGAAGAGGAGAGAAGAAATTATTTTCTATGTCAATTTGTATAGCTTAATACATTGTTGGTTGAGTCTGATGTATATTGAGATTTATTATGTTATTGTGAAATATATATATATAAAGTGAAAATGTTAAATATACATATATAAAATCAGCAGGTCTGAATTACTTTAATCGTGTAAAGATATTTTAAAAACAAGTATTGTGTTGTTCTATTTTATGGAAAGATCTAATATACATGAGATAATAGGAGACTGGCTAAAGTTGAGAATGTGTGTGTTATTCAAGTTGTACATTAAATATGTACTTTGAGGTGGAGTATTTGGCCCTTCTGAAAAAGCAGGATTCCATTTCTGCCCAATTCTTACTTTCAGTAGGCTATGTATCTATTTTGTAAAATGTATTCACTGAAACTTTTCTTGAGGCACAGCACTAGTCTCTTAACTAGATTTACAGAAATATAAATTTCATATTTTAAGACTTCATATTGAAAATTTTACGTTTGCTTTAACTTTTCTTGAAATTACAATCTATCTGGAATTAATGTGCTAGTAATGTTTGCAATTAAAAATTTTCTGTAATGCCATTCTGCAATTTTTATTAACCTTGCAACTGTAAACTACAAAGGACTTGCTTCTTATATTTTCAAATATAATTGTTGCCTGATGTTATCGCTACATGCCAGTATGTGTAGATAAAGTCTGTGCAGCTTATCTCTAACATTACAGACTAATCTGTAGAGCAATACTAGCGCGCCATGATGACGATGAAGATGTAACATTTGATATGGATTTTTCAAGTTAGTAAACCTTCTTCAGTAAAGACCAGTACAAGCTAGTTTTTCTACAGTTTTGGATCTGTATAAATTTTAACAAAAGCTCCCTTCATGATCACCAGGTTATAATATGACCTTTCAATAACGAACCGAACATCAACGAATTGATATTTAATTTTACTATAAATTACTATCCAAGAATCTGCAAGAAGTTACTTTGAAACTTTTCGAGAATTTCTCGAATAATCTACAATGCAATAGTTCGAATCAGTAGTGACAGTTTAAAAAAATAGAAATGTCAAATTTGTTCTTCAGTTTGAAGGAAACTGACAAAATCTTGTATTATAAATTAGATTTTAATTTTTTAAAAAAAATCGGGCTTTAATGGCTTTCAGTACATTACACCGTAAGATATAAGAATGTAAACTTTTTCAACAAATTTATATTTCAAAACAAAGCAGAAAATCATGGGAAATAAAATTAACGTTTCTTTAAAAAATCCAAGAATTTTGTATCTGGTGTTGCAATTCCTGCGTCACATATCATAAAAGTACTATTGACAATAACTTTTAATGTAACCACGCAATTCTTTCAATGAAGCAAAAGCACACGTCACTCATAACTTTCAACCGTAAATTTCGTATCAATTGTTGCCTGAAATCGTGATGGACCAAAGGACAATTTTTCTACTTTATTCCCTTCAAAATTTTCGTTTATAGGGTTTTTCTATATTCCACATAAGTACGACAAAATAGATATTATCAATCGAAATCTACTTAGCAGATTCTCAATCCAGAATCTTGCGATTTTTCATTAATTTATCTTACACTGTGTGAAATGCTAGTACCCTATTAGGTTAATTGACGTAGCTAAAGGAGCAAGATATAGCGAAGTTTAACATCAAAGTAGTGCCTGAGAATACTTAAAGTAATGGCTTAAAATAGTCACTTTTAAGTAGGCTATGGAGAACACAAAACATTTCATAAATTAACAAAAATATTATACGAGACAACAGATGTAATTGTGTTGTCAATTCTAATACATCGCTGAAGTTATTCTTAAAATCAGTTAACTTCAACGGTATTCAAAATTTAGAATCAAATCAGCCTTGATTGTGAAAACTTGATCTATCAGTCTTGATCTTTTTGGTTCGTTACAGGGTGTCCCAAAAGTAGGTACGCAGTAAAACAGTTATAGAATAATGTTAATGTAAACATACTATTGTGAGACTCTATATTATTATCTAAACCAATAATAAAACTAAAACTGTAGATAAAATAGCTTGTCTTAGTTCTTAAAAATAATGAAAACGTAACGGTCAGTATTACTTAGAAGTAAGATAATGCAATCATTTTTATGTAATGAGTACGAGGGATACGGAAAAGTGGCTAATACTGTATATGCTAATATCAACATAATGATATGTATGTATATAAATACCATACGTAAATATGGTATGAAATGATATATAATAGAATTTGAAAAAAAGTAAAATATTTCTTGTAATGCTTGCTTTTGTACTATATCTTTCGTAAGTTGATGTAAAACTCGTGAAGTAATGTGTGTGAATTCTTTTGAAATGTAACGTAGATGAATGTGCTTCCTGTTGTTTCATGTGTGTTATTGCAGATTGTATAATCTTTTAAGATGAACAATAGCTATATAATAAGTTCCAAAGAGAAAAATGCTATCATCGGATTTTCAACCATTTACCAACAATGTTAATGTAAATTACATAGCTATAATTACAAGTGACATGAGCATCCACAGAGTATTTATAAAAGTAATGTAATAGTTGGTCTCATTTCATATATACGTTATTATGGGTTTCAGAAACATTAAGAATTTAAAAAAAGGAATAATTCTTAGACCTGGAATTTGATTTTGAAAACATACAGAGTGTTTCTTTTAGGTTTCCTTTCAACTGCCTTCTTCCATGGTAGGCCTATACATGACAAACAAATTCTATATTAGAGTATACTTTCACCTCCCACTTTCCTCCCAAACTTTCAGTTCCAACTTCTTCTTTCCCTCCGGCGGAATTTTTTGGAAAGAAAACTGTTCGTACCATTATCCTGTCTATCAGGTATATTCTATCGTCAATGTGAAAAGAAATTTAGTATTGACACTGTAAAGTTTTGTACAGTCAGCACAAGTACTGTACCTTTTCCAGAAATTATTGTATAAATTAAGTGTACGAAACTTTTCATAAAGTGCTGCTAAAGCAATTGAAATAAATACTCCACAATCATTTGATACAAATAGGCCTAATATTGAAGTCATTAGTTATCAGAACTGTTACTTCTAAAATTTCAATTCTCTGAATATTATCGCAGTTATACAAATACTATGTAGCTCGAATGAATAATATTTCAAATTATAAAGATTCCTAATGTTTTTCAGTCGATTTTCCGTAAATTGCATATACTTTAAGCGACTTCATCTGAAACAAAAATAAATAAATAAAATAACTCCATTAAACTCTAATTAATCGGAACTTTCAACAATGACCACTGTTAGTGTTAGTTCAATTAATACGGGGCTACATATAGCTAGTGTGACTGCCGCTCTATTATCTGTAATGCTGTAACCTGAGATCCAAATCAGAGAAGTCTGCTGGTAATATATATGTTCATTGCAGTGTTAGATCTTCCAATTAAAAGTCTCATACATAGAATACCATTATAATATTTCTGATTGAGTATTATTTATTAGTCATAATGTATAACTAACTTTCTAAACCCACGTACAACACGTGAATATACAGTACTTTATTCTGTATGTGATAATGCAGGTTTCAATTTAATGTCGACAATCTTCTTAAAGTATACGAAAACAGGACATTTAATCTCTACACACGCAAAATAGAATTCAAGAATGGTACATCGACAGCGTGTTAGATACATTAAATCATTCTATTTACCCTATATTTCTAATCATCTGTGAGAATGTTACGTTTAATACCACTTACTAGAAGCTATTTAGATAATCAGATATTAAGCAAACATAATTTTTAACTGTAGCAGAAAGCTAATTTTTCTTACGTGAAAAGTTGATAGTTATTTGTGAAAGTTTACGTAACACACACTACATATATGCATGGAGAGTGTATGTAAGGATATAAAACGAAAAAAAGGCATATTCCTGAGCCTATCGAAAGACGTGATTCAGTTCCGATACATGTTTAGAATAATACAAGGATATACAAGAACTTTAATCAATATTTGAAGCGCACAAATTTCTACTTCAGTACAAAATTTTTGTGGTTACTTCCGAAATCTCTCAAATGAAACAACAGTATTTGAAGCTCCACGATTGCACTGCATCCTTTCTTCCTCAACACTTAGTTTTGATTACAGTTCGTTATTGAATCATTCTTTCTGGACATTTCCGGAATACGAACAAAATTGTTTCAAGGGAAATGCAACTGTAGAATTTCGGTAATCAGAAAGCTATTAACATTTCAGAAGTGTAGAAAAAGAAACAAAGCAAAATTTTAGAAATGCGTTCAGTTAACAGTACTGTGGCCAGCATTATGCATTATACAGATATTTATTTTCGTTTTGCTGAAACTTCTAATTCATTAGCATTTCGAATTTTATTTATTTATTTATTTATTTATTGTTTTTCGCCATTACAATATCTTTCATTCCTATGCTTCTTGATAGAAGAACAAATGCTTAATTTAATTTATTTTAAAAAATCTATTTACAAGATATCTTTTCAAGTTGCTGGTCTGAATCCTGTATGTATTACCAGTAATGTATGTGATTATTTGATGAATCACACTTAGAAATATACATATAGTACTATCCTTTTCAAAAAAAATCTGAAACAAGAAAACGTTAAACTATTCATAAGAATCTGCGTTAATAGTGGTCACGGTTGTATAATCAAATTAAATAAAAGGTATTCATTTTGTTGTTTTTAATTAAATTGCTATGATGCCTTGTAGTAATTTCATACAGGTTTCTCTGTGAATGCTCATAGTACCGTTGAATATATAGTAAACGCTGTTATTATTAATCGCATTGTGTGTGTGGTTGTATCTTGACTTTTTTAAAAAATCAGTTTATAAATTAGTGTGAATGTCCCTTTACAGTTTCTCTTCAAATAAAATCTGAAATTGTTAAACGACTGAGGCACAAGGGAGCAAATATCGGAAATTTAAATAATAAATCTATTATAAATTTAGAAACGAATTGCTGATACACATATCTTAGTTTCTCATTTCATAGCACGATACACAGGTAAGGGCAGGGACGATTTTCAAATGTTAATATTGATATTATAGTTTGGTAATACTGACTTAAGCTATTACTACTTGACAACAGTGTTCTTGGAGTTTACTATCATGAAGTTTTGGTCTGTACGCAATTGTGTAGCTGCAGTGGAATTATGTAATCGTACTACTGCTACTGAGAGAGTTTCGTCGTGAGTTTAATCCATATAATGGGCCATCATGCAACACGATTCTTCAGCGAATGTCGAACTATGGCAAAATGGATTTTAACAACTATTATGCAATAAATCGAGCAGTTCTCGATAGCTGTAAATTCATTACTGTTAACCCGTAATTGCTAATAATTGTACCATCTGAATTTTGTAAACATGGAAATATAATTTCTTGAGGATCCTGGAAACTTCATTTTGATAGGTTTATTAATAGTCTTAGTGCAATTTTTAAATGACGTTAGTAGACTCGGGTAGCTACATTCAACATTCGAGCCGCACTTTCCTCTTACAGTAATACGTACGACGACCTGGTAGTTTCATGTTACATATCATACAGCCATCTTTTCGAAAGTTAGACAACTGAAAAATTGTGCTGCGTGATGGTGAATCGCATCGATTAGATTGGTATTGAAAGTCCCTCTAAGTACCTGAAATAGTCTCTATTCGAATACACAGCCATATTGCAGGAATGCGATCGCATACAGGGCAATTCTTTATGACAAAATAAACTCTTAAGAACGCAGCTATTACACACGGAAGCTATTTGAAGAAGGGCTGCCAATCCATATTGTCATTTTAAAAAATATTTTTCTTTTTCCCTAATATCAAATTTTAAGAAAATCCTGAAACAATCATTGCAAAATCAGGTGAATGCGCATATTTTCATTCTTGTATTGATATTATTATTATTATTATTATTATTATTATTATTATTATTATTATTATTATTATTATTATTATTATTATATTCTTCAGTTCTACTAGGTGAATATACAGATGATGATCTTTGAACATTCAATCTCTAATCGAGTTACTTCCAAGAAATCCTCTCTATCTCATATTGTTAACATTTTCAGCATAAAATTGGCTCGTACTGGCTGTATCTGGAAACTTGTTATAATACATACATAGCTAAATAAATATTAGCTAAGTTCTTAAGAGTCTGCCATTAAATACAAGATAATATCCCTTTCGTCACATACTGTTTCATTACTCTTTCTTGATACCCGAAAGGCAGTTACTCTCAGCCACGATATGCGAAGACGAACAATAGATGTTCAAATTTAATCATGATATTCAACAATTATATCAGCCTAACAGTTATATTAGATGTTACGAATAATAGTTGTTTTTTTTATTATTATTATTATTTTTCTTTCACCTTTTTCAAAGATAGTAAGGTACAACCAAAACTGTTTTCTTACTTACCTTTTTACATACACAACTATCAATAATTGTTAAATTCCTGTATTTAAAAATTATTAATATATATACATTGCTTTAATATCTTACACTAAAATACAAATCGCTGAGCAAAGTAACGTTTATTTATAAAATAATACATGTGTGACAGTTTCGCCAACTAACTGAACATATTGCTTTCATCAGACACTGTAAAAAAAGAAAAGTATTGTAAGTAAGAAAAGTAAGTAAAAATTGTTTTTTCACACTATCAAATGAAGCTAATATGTTCAGTTAGTTGGTGAAACTGTCACACATTTATTATTTTATAAGTAAACGTTACTTTGCTCAGCAATTTGTATTTTAGTGTAAGTTATTCACTATAGCAAAGCTAGTATGAATCAGTTACTTATTGCTGTAATATTATTGCTATTACTTTTTATCCAGGATGTTAAAATTAACTAAATACAAGAATGATAATATGCGTTAAAAAGAATAATATTTCACACAGAGAAGTAGAATCATATTTTTCTACCAAACTTATTTATAAAACCTCACCAAAATTATTTCAATAACCAAAAATTTAATAACGAAAAAAAATATTTTGTATCAGAACTTCTCTTAGTTTCACTAACATAAATTGAGAAGATAAATTATTGTGATATAGTAGCAAGGACCAAATATTTATTTATTAGGCACAGAAATCATTTTCTAATATCAATGGACTGAAATATTACTACTGGATTCACTGCGTCTATTTTTATTTATTTATTTATTTATCTTTGTCTGGTCCCGTATAGGAAGGGGAAGGGGAGGTCTATTATGTACTTATCTAAGAATATCACATTTTTTCTATTGCAGAATGTGAAATAACTCTTGGAATTCCCTCCGAAATTTCAACAATGAATGCCCTTGATCGTAAAACTTCAAATCTTCAGTACTATCATTAATACGTACAACAGAATGATAAATATATGCATTTACATGACAAATATATGAAGATATATATATTTACCGTAAATGTAAAATTAAGAGACGCGACCTCTATTTCCTGTTATTATACATCCTTTTACTACTACAACGAACAGGAAATTACATAAAATGATGCGTAAAAGGAAAATATGTCTAAAAATAGTTATGACAGTTAAATAAATCGGATACTGGACCTCATTATCCATCTATAAACAGTAAACTATTATTTTTAGGTATTCAGTTTTCTTTATCCTTTCTTCTAGTGTCTTTGTGTATTAATATATCTTGGTTAGGCAAAATGTAATAGCAGTTTTTATGGTTTCATTTTATTTACCCATTTATCCTTAGTTAAAGAAAAGTTTATTACAATGATTATCATAATATTGATTTGCCAAACTCAGAGTTCATCTATCAACTTCAGTATAAAAAAATGTATGAGCTATCTAATTACATCCTTAATTTTCGAGATTTGGCATTTTTAAGATTCATTGTTCAAGTTAAAATATCTGATTAAGGTGTCTTAAATGTGAAAGGTCTCTTGAGGTAACGAATAACGCGCTGGACTACTATGTTTTTAGAATCTGATACAGCTGCCAGTAATACTTTTCAGCTTCGTAACCTTATCTTCTTTTCTCATCAATTTATTTTTCATATTTAATACTATACATAATGGATTAGAATTTATAACGACTCTATAGAAAAGCGTCGTTAACCTGGTTCGTCTTGTAAAATATAAGTTACGAAGCGATAATTACTTTTCTTTATGCAAAAATCAACTCAGATATTCCAAGATTATTAGTCTCACCTTTATTGCTTGATATGTCTTAAATATTCTTTTTAAGACCGTAAAATACATAAATTCACTTGACTAGGTCAACACATAACATGTACATAGCCACAACTATCCCATAATAATCTCTTACATATATTAAAAACATTCTTCTTTTCTGTTAATTTAAAATGAACATTCCACTAAGTATATTACATATTTATGAGCACTTTTTGCCCACGGTACAGGTAAATATTATACAAACTAAAGTATTTCGTTATAGAAAATGTCGCCCGACAAAGGGACTGAATATAAAAGTCATGAGTAGGCTCGGCTTTTATATTCAAGAACCACTGGTCTGATTAGATTAATGTTCGTACATTACATATGTTCTTTATATTTTGATCACACCTCGTATATATCTTTATTACTTTTTGGTTAACCCTCATATATATATAAAATATTTATTATCATTCACATAAATACATTCACAATAAATCTTTGATTTCATTAATATTTATCTTTTATTACATTATTATTTATTCTTTATCATTAAAAACATCGTCGCTTAGAAATATAATTAACGAGGGTGAAACACAAATTATCAAGATTACTAGTTTCGATCATTATTACAAACGATGATGTGACAAATAATATTTGTTCTTTTCGGGCGCATTGTATAACAAATAAGTTAGATGTTGCAATTGTAATGTATACATAGTAGCACTAAGATGTCCAAAATAAAGAAGAATTTCACTCAAAGTAGTCATTGAATAATTGATTTTATAGAATGGATCTTATTCTTAACATAATCTTTGATAATTAAACACAAATCAATCTGATATAAAATAATTTTTGCCTTTAACTAATTATAAATTGAATTATGATTCTTCACATTAATAAGAAAGAATAAAAATTAAACATAACCTACGTTTGAATAATCAAATGGAAGTAAATAAATTTATTTTACAGAAACAAAAGACACCTTTTTGTTATTAAATAAACACATTTTTCATTACTATTGTTATTTTTCATTCTTATTTATTTGATCAAGAATGTTGGGTGCTACTAACTCTTTAACTAGATGCATCCATTTTTCCTTTGTATACGGAGTAGGCTTCCAAACCTTTAACTCATCTATGTTGCGAAGTCCAATTGACATCCCCGTTTTAGCGTTTAACAATTCGAAGACTTTAGGATTTATCTCCTTAAAACATAAATAAGGGCCTGAAAAAATGTCACAAAATTTATAGATTTTCTTTAACAACATATTACTCTGCGGATGTTGTTTAACGAAAACTAAATCGTTGACCTTGATCCGATATTTCCCTTCTTGTAAAGACTCTACTTGCGAATTACGTTTCAAAAACTTGTTGTGTCTTCGGATCTTAACCATGTTCACTAAATTGGATGAGTCTATAATTGTCGAATCTTCTAATTTGACATCAAAATGTTGTTCCACGGGGAAAATTACATCAGAGCCATTATGCACCTTAGCCGGAGACACACCTAAAGTGTCTGATATAGAATGGTTCAAAAGGTACGTAATTTGGTTGACATGCTTAATCCATTCAGCATGTTTATCCTTACAAAAGTGCCGAAACAACATACCGAAATTGCGATGTACATTTTCTACTACGGAGCTACTTGGGTGGTACGGAGTCACAAAATGAATTTTAATGTTGGCCTTATTCATGGCTTTGAGAAACACATCACTTTTGAATTGTGAGCCGTTATCGCATAATATATGCTCGATAGGGCCACAATGTGGAATATATACATTTAGAATTTTATTCACTATAGCAGCAGAGGTTGCTTTGCGCAAGGGGTAAGCTACCACATATCGTGAAAAGATATCCATTGTTGTTAACAAATAAACTTCTCCAGTAGCTGCTCTGGGTAACGGTCCATATAAATCAATCGATAGGAATGAATGTGGTCTCTCCGGTGTTATTGAAAGCATTGGTTTTTGTATAGCCTGATAATTATGCTTAATTTGCATACACTCGATACAGTCATTGATATAATTTTTGACCTGAGCTCGCATTCCTTTCCAGTAAAAAGATTTATTAATCAAGGCACATACCTTTACATACCCAAAATGTCCAAAATCGTCATGGTAGGCCTTTAAGATGCGTGCTGTTAACGTAGGTGGAATACAAATTTTGTTCCTAGATTTGAACTTAAAATCCTTAATGAGTAAGATTCCGTTATTTAATTTAAATCTGGAATTCCAGTGCTTGGGACAACTACATCCATCGCCACATGAAGATAAATGTTCCATGATTTGTTGGTATTCATGATACTTCATTTGATGTTCTCTTAAATCTTCTATTGAAATGGTAGCTATTTCATCTTGTAAGATCTTAAATTCATTAATAGACAAAATATGTTGCTCTTCTCCAGGAAACAGGCGTGATAAAGTATCTACGGGTCCATTATCTACTCCTTTAATGTGTTGCACTTCGAAATCATAAGCTTGCAGATCTAACGACCAGCGAAGTAATCTGTTATTATACCCCTGTACGCTATTAAGATATCGCAAGGAATTATGGTCTGTAAGTACTATGAAATGACATCCGCTCAGATAGGGAGCGAATTTTTGTATAGCAAAACGTACAGCCAAAAGTTCAATTTCTGTTGTAGTGTATCCCTTTTCAGCTTTCTTTAAAGTACGGCTAGCGCAATGTATAACAGCTGGTTCCTGCATAGTTGGGTTAGGCTGCCAGAGTACTGCAGAGATTCCAAGTTGGGAACCATCACATTGTACGTAAAAAGGAACGTCGTATCTGGGGTGATTCAAATGGATATTTCGTTTTACGCACTCCTTCAATTTATTAAAACTGTGTTCCTGGATCGGACCCCATTGCCATGGTATACCCTTCTTTATGATCATAAATAAAGGCTGGGCTATCTCAGCAAATCGCGGGATGGCTTTGCGAAACCAATTGAAGAGTCCTAATATTTGTCGTGTCTGTTTCACATTTACTGGAGCAGGCAGATCTTCTATGGCTTGAACTTTAGATTGACTGAATTGCAAACCAGAGGCATCAATTTGGTACCCAAGAAATTCTATAGAATTCTGCAAAAACTTGGATTTCTGTAAATTGATAGTAAGGCCTGAACTTTCCAATCTGTCTAAAACTATATCTAAATACTTCAAATATTCATGTGGATTTTTCCCCATGATTAAGATATCATCAGCATACGTTATCACGTTGCTACGCAAGTCTTGACCTAGAACTTTGTTCAAGCAGGATGCTAATGCTGCACTACCATTGATAAGCCCAAAGACTACACGATTGTATTCATACAAGTGACCTTCAAAACTAAATGCTGTAAATGGTTTTGAATCTTCGTGTAACTCGACCTGATTATACGCCATTACTAGATCTAAATTTCCGAATACGGTGTTCCCTTGTAAAGAAGCTAGTATTTCTTCTACTGGAGGATACCTCACTTGTTCCAGATCAATGTGACCGTTAGTTCGCCTCAAATCTAATACCACACGTAGAGAACCATTTTTCTTTGGAACAACATGTAATGGATTAAGGTGGACGCTCCTCGAAGGCCTAATGATCCCATCTCTTAACATATCTGCTATTTGTTGACGTACGTTCTCTCTGTATCTATATGGAATTATATAGGGCTTGGTTACTATAGGTTTATCAGTTTTAACTTTAAAAGAATAAACAAAATCCTTACAGCATCCAGGACGTTCTGAAAAGACCTTTCTATGTTTATATAAAATGTTCTTAAAGTCTGCTATTATGGTATTATCAGCAAAATCAAGGCTGCTTTCGAGAGATTTAACATGTTCAGAAAATACTACATCATCCTTTACATCCATCAAATTTTGTGTCTTTTCCAATCGTTGATCATTTAATTTATCACCTTTTTCACTAATAGCAACATTATTCACTATAGGAGACAGATCATTATATTGGCAAGCACTATTATCTAATTTTGGAAGCAGTTTCTGAACAATTTTCTGAGGTATACCCGGTATCGTCAATGTTTGGTTTTTAAAATCAAGCATGACTCGTAATTGGGATAGTAAATCTAAGCCCATAATTAAATTCTCGTTAAGATCTTTTATAACCAGAATAGGGATTGATATTTCGAAATCTTGAATAGATATTGACACACGGGTAATTCCTGCTACTCTCTTTTTATGTTTACCGGTAAAATCAACTATAATAAGGTTCTCAGCCTTTTGTAGCTTAGGATTCGAATAATTACTAGTGATTACTTTCCACCATGAATACGATAATAGAGAGGCGTTTGCTCCCGTATCGAGTAAAGCTTCGGTACTTAATCCATTGACTTTAATAGGTATTTTAGCAGTACTATATGATTTTAAAAATACAAAATTTTCTTCGATATTAAAACCATCATTGACAGTATCATCTTCAAACCAACAACGATTTACAACAGGTATAAATTGATATTGACACCTGTTAATTGCTATTTCCGAATAGTTATTCACAGAAACGTCATAGGAAAGATCATTTTCATAATTAGCATGAACCGGTAAATTGGAAGATAAATGTTCATAGAAATTATCGCTTAAATTTTTAGATAAATGCTCATGAGAACCTACAGCTGACATGGGTTTAACCCCTACCATATCAGCCGCAATTAGTTTAAATTCATACTCGAGTAGGGTTCCAATAGGGTACACTGTACAGCACAATCATGATTATGTCCTGTATTATTGTTTTGTACAGAAATTACTTCAATACCTGGATCTTGATGTGAAGTGCCATCTCTTATCCTTCCATTACTTCTATCCACGTAGTTCGCTGCGTTGGTGGAATTTCTCCATACATTTCGTCTATTTTTAAACCTATTTTGACTATATGGTCTAACATAGGAATTATTACGATTAATTAGGTTAGGCGGATTCCCTACATAACCTTGTCTATTTTGTTCATTTTGATTGCTAGAGTATACTCGTCTTAGGTTCGGTTCATTATTATTCACACTTCGGATATTCAAATTCCGAACAGGGACCAAATGATCTGAATTATTCTTATTTTTACCCATTCCTGGTTGTGTTAGATTCATAGCATGATATTGAGTTTCGTAGCATTGTACAAGCATTAATAAATGACTGAAACTCATACACTGTGTGGAAAATAAGATCTGCTGTAATTTAAATGGAAGCAAATTGCGAATCGATGCAATTATTCTTGATTCCGATTGCAAGGGATTAACAACCTTTAATTCATTATAGACATTTACAACAAACTCTACAATAGATTTGTGCAATCGAGGATTGAAATGTTGATTTCTAAGAGTGGCATCTCTGTTTGCCAGCAAAAAGTCATTTTCGTAATTCGCGATCAATGCCGCTTTAAATTCCTCATATGTACTAATGTGATCACGTATTGCCTTAAACCATAAGGAACAAGGTGGGAGTAATACATGGGGTATTAATTTCATGTATTGTGATCGGTCGATAGACATTATATTACATTCGTCTTGGAATTTCTCCAAGAAAGAACTAGCATTTTCATTGCACTTACCACTAAATTTACTCATGGCTTTGATTTCGCTCATCTTGACACTTAACTTTACCTTTCTTTTCTCACTCCTTGTTCTTGTGGTGTGATTGTTCCGGTCCGTGGCGTGTTGTGTCATGATAACATTTATATTTCGTTCATCAGTGATCTTCGGACAATTTTCCTCTAATATAATATCCTCCTCAGATTCCGGCGAAGGCGTATTTATATCCGGTGATTGGGGAAACTCGAAGCGATCACTGCCCAGATTATTGCGATAAATGGTGTCTCTAGCCTGTAACGTTTTAATTTCTTCCTGCATAGTAGCCAACTGGATCTTTTGATGTTTAACGGAAGATTCTATTAACGTTAAATCCTTTTTTATAGCACAGATTTCATAATTTTGATGATCGTGCTTTTCTTGACACTCATCGGCTAACCTTTTTAACTTCTCTTCAAACTGCGAGGATATGTCGTTCATCACCTGGACGATTGTTTGTTTCGTATCGTCTGATTTCAGTTCTATCCGTTCTATTCGTTTACTTAATTCTTCATACTGCTTGCTAGCTTCGTTGAATTTCAGTTCTATCTTCTTTTCCATGGTCTGGTTAGCTTCATAGAACTTCAGTTCTATCTTCTGTTCCATGGTCTGGTTAGCTTCATAGAACTTCTGTTCCATGGTCTTGTTAGCTTCGTTGAATTTCAATTCTATCTTCTGTTCCATGGTCTGGTTAGCTTCATAGAACTTCTGTTCCATGGTCTGGTTAGCTTCATAGAACTTCTGTTCCATGGTCTGGTTAGCTTCATAGAACTTCTGTTCCATGTTTGTGTTAGATTCATTGAGCTTCTGTTCCATGGTTTGTTTTATCTCAGTCGTCATTTGCATAATTTGTCGCTGCACAGCTAACAAAAGTCGATCCTCAGATGACAAACTTGGTGTTGCACTAATTTCACCTGGATTACTGGTATTTGATTCCTGTTGCACAATTTCACTATCCATTATTCTTTTGATGACCTTACCGCTTCGTAATACGGTTAAGTTCGTATTCATAAATGGTAATATCCAAGTAAATTCAGCCCTACTTTCCTTCTTCGGGAACTGAATTTTCAAAAGTCCCGGGTTTGGTAAACCAAATTTTTATAACGACTCTATAGAAAAGCGTCGTTAACCTGGTTCGTCTTGTAAAATATAAGTTACGAAGCGATAATTACTTTTCTTTATGCAAAAATCAACTCAGATATTCCAAGATTATTAGTCTCACCTTTATTGCTTGATATGTCTTAAATATTCTTTTTAAGACCGTAAAATACATAAATTCACTTGACTAGGTCAACACATAACATGTACATAGCCACAACTATCCCATAATAATCTCTTACATATATTAAAAACATTCTTCTTTTCTGTTAATTTAAAATGAACATTCCACTAAGTATATTACATATTTATGAGCACTTTTTGCCCACGGTACAGGTAAATATTATACAAACTAAAGTATTTCGTTATAAATTCTAGAAATTTCAATGCAAGTGCAAGGGTTCACTGTACCTATATATGGGACTGTTTCACCCGTATTTCACTACCAGTGCAGAACTTAACATTACTAGCGCAGTGAATACAGCAAATTGTATCAGAAAATTGTAACTGCACTTAACAAATTATATGGAATAATTTTCTCGTAATTAGCGCTAGTATTAGAAATTAATTTTTCCTATTGCATGCCTCTGTTGCATTATGCTTGAAAACTTGTAGAAACCTTAGCAAGCTTTACGAAACGAAGTCCACAGTCCCAAGTTTGATTTTAAGTTATCGCTGTATAGCTTATGGGTTAATGCTTGTTTTCTCAGAGTATTGCAGTCAACCCAGTAGTAATACGTATGTAATGTCCAAAAATATCAACAATCACTTATACTCTACTTGTTAGATGAGTTTCACAGTGTATCGTCAGGGAAGATACTGTATAATGTACATAAAAGTTGTTTTGTCTAATAAAATTTACTAAATGCATTCATTTTTTACCTAACCAAGTTCAAGGTAATTACCAAGACAAAGTTGCAAGTAAGGACGATTTCTTCAATTATCTTATATACACTTACGCTTAATTAATCTTGATAAAGCTTCTTGAGCATTGATATCAAGTGTTTATATTAGGGGCAATCATTCCAGTTCTAAACAAAGAAAATCGTTAACATGAATGAATTTATTATGATTAAGATCGTATTAACAAAAAAAAAAAAAAAAAAAAAAAACTACTATTGACGAATAAACTATTAATTTGTAATTGTTCAAACAATGCTTACAAAGGATTCTATAACAAATCGAATGTTCTGTTTGATTCGTTACTTTAATTCATAGTGTGCAAAGAATGTCTCTGTGACAGTGATCGAGAGCGATCTCTACTTTTAATAGTTTTTGCTGAATAAAACTGCTTTATATATTTAAACAGAAATCTAGTTTATACAAGCAGGTAGAATGTTTGATATTGAATTCTAACTTACTGTTAGAAATTATTTATTTATTTATTTTCATTTTTAGGTATCATATGTTCTTTTCAATCTCACATTGGACAAATTCGACTTTCTATAGGTTTACTGTATAAGGTGCGATTCGAATTAGTTGGAAATAGATTTCAGTAATTTAATATGTATGTTATGTAGATATAATTTATTATATAACTATGTATATAATATATGCTTGCAAAATTGTACATTCACGATATATACGAGTCCTTTGGTCAGTAGCTTCAACTCAATGACCAATTTGAGTGTAGTTTATGACAGCGGAACTACGTTCCCCCTATTTTAAAAGTACCTGTTCTCAGATTGCTTCATTTATTTCAAATAATGATTTTTAAAAAAATATGTACGAAGGAGTGAAAGTGCACTTTTCTTGGCAACTGTAAAAAGTCAATCAGTGTGAGGTATTCTTACAATGAAAAGTTAATAATTGTTGTTGGGTTAAGTTCCACAGTTGGTCGTCCATTTCTAGCAAAATTTTGAAACTTTACCAGGAAACAATGAATAATTTGCTTGTTTGTGTGCTTTATAATGTATAAGGAGAGTGAAAGTTGTGTTTATTTTCTTATATAACCGGTTCTAAACATGGAACTATTTGTACGCAGAGGTAACTACTTGGCTCAAGGTTACTGCATGGTAGGATTGTGGGAATGTAATGAGCATTTGTTTTGTAAACATGGCTGAAGGTATACAGACACACAGCCCTGGATATGAGGTTAACATTATTACAGTTTGTGAAACAATAAGGTGATAATCAGGAAGATCTATTAAAAGTAAGTAAAAGTCAAGGCTTAATATATCTAAAAATAAATTGTAGAAAATGTAATAAGTAAATAACTGTGAAGAAACGTGGAGAAAATTATACTTTTCAGTGTAACGGTAAGTAACATAATCAACATGGCGGCAAGGTTCTAGAACACAGATCCCCCTTCCCATTTAGCTGTAATAAAGACAGAAAATAACGTGCACTGCGAGGCTCTAAACCACCTTCACTCGCTAACGCTCGCTCGGCAATACTGTGTGAATTACTATTAAACTTTGGTACAGAAAGGAACCAATTATTACGCTTTTAACCGAAAACTAGGCGGACGACCAACTGCGGAATAAATGCCTTGTTGTTTCATACACGGGCATGTTAAGAAAGAAAAAACTCCTTTCCTTTCAAAAGTTCCTTAGGTGTTCGTGTAACTAGCGTTTTGATACATACTCTAGCTAGATCTTCAGGCAGACGACGACCATACGACTTATACTAGTCTTTTGGACAATTTACTTTTGCAGTGATGTAATATCAATCTCTACCACTTCAAAATAAATAAAAACATTAAAAAAGATTAAGAGATCATTTATCCTTAAAAATTTTGCAGTATCATTCAACACTTTCAAACATATGATTTCTTTTTACTTCTTAATTGTAGTCTATTTGTAACTTAATCAGCTGACAGAGGGCGCGGTGGCTCAGAGGTAGAGCGTTCACCTCCGGTGTTTGGGGTCCCTGGTCCGATCACGGTTCGCGCGGTGTAGATTTTGTGGTGGCCAAACACCGCGCTCGTGGATTTTCTCGGGGTTCTCCCGTTTCCTCCCATTTTCTTCATTCCACCATTTCATTCATTTCTCATCACCGTCTCCTTTAGCCTAACCGGCATAACCGCGGGACGTAAAACTTAAAGATTTCATTTCATTTTTTAATCAGGTGACAAGAGTAAATAATGGAGACATACAGGTACGCTACATTAAAACACGTAATTTGGGGTTTAAAGAAAACTATGACAGGGAACGTTGTGGTTTTGAGTCCTGCGTCCCAGATCTCTGCGTTTTAGGCTAGAGGAGGTAAGAAGTTGATTGGAAAAGGACAATACGTAACGTGCCCCAAGTGGGATTAAAACACGTGACTGACAAGTCTTGCGATTATCAGAATGCTTTAGACCATGCCAAGTAGTCATTTACATTAAATCTAATACCATTACTCTGGTTTAACCTTACAAGTACCATGCCGGTAGTATCAGGGGAAGTCAAATTTGCACGCATTCTTACCAAGCGATTGTTACACTGTATCTATTGAATTTAAGTTAGCATTTTAAATTAAACTAGTAACAGAAGCAAAATTTTAACAGAACTTTACATTTATCGTAAATGGTTACATACTTGACATTGTTTACATTATTAAAGTACAGACAGTATTATGTTACAATCTGAATTTTGGATTGTCTTAGTAATATAAACATGTATTGACGTCGCCTTTTAGAATAAAATTTATCATTCTCTTGTGCTTCAGTGATTAAATAGAAACAGAAGTAATACTTTATTTTAAAAAATATATTTTGGACTGAAAAAGAAATTTTGACAACAGATGGGTATACCTAGTACCAAACGGGGGGTCAAATCTGTCGGCAGCAAATGAATTTCTTTTCTTATAAAAAAAAATAAAATCAATGATACTGAAATATAAATCTTATAGAAGTGAACATGACATTCAAACGAACAATGTAAAAAATCAAGAGCTCTTAGGAAACTTCTATTCTGAAAAAATTAAATTAAATTGAAAGTGAGGACAAAATTGACCTCTCCCCTATAGTACTTCTAGGGTTTAAAAAATGTAATGGCAAAAGTATTTTACTTATTTCTTTTGAATATTTATTACTTCGTTTCTTACCAATTTTAGAAATTCAATTTATAAATGGAAAGCTGTGGGCTCGACAATCAGAATAGCTGAAAATTAGTCATTTCAATATCAGAAGCGAATTCAACACTGTTTCGCCTCACTAATAAAAATATTTGGCCAGGATGACAGTCCGAGAAACGCGCTAAAGCTAACTAGTTGTGTTGACAATGATTTCATAACAACTACCTGTTTATGATAATATGCGAAATATCGACATACAATGACAGTAAAATAAGTAAAGTCAAAAATCTATCACAGATAGAGAAATTTTGAAGATAGCATATGATTCAAATAGAACAATCACCGAATCATGATTAGATAAAGAGTTTTTACTGTTGATTGGAATAACTGAATTCCAAAGAAAAAAAAAATTTAAAATTTTCTTTACCAATGGTTAATCGTTAATTACTAATCTCACATTCCCGTTGGTGTGTTAGAGAAAGTTGTTTAATATTGAGTTTGAGGTGTAAGAGTTTCGGAATAAAGATAGTTTTGGGAGTGTTCAAACATGAAGAATCTTAATGCATGATAAAAATGTACGCCATAATGTTACATTAAATGTAACGGTGTGATGAATAGTTTTCATATCTTAAAATCCAATGAGGATGAAATTATAATAAAAGATACAATGAAAAAGAAAAAAAAAAACCTCACAACTTTATTACGCAATTCGCACTGCCTCGTCTACAAATGGCTTAGTAGGAACTAGAATACTGTCAGACTATTCTCGATATAAACCTACAGTCAGTACAAGCATTTTTCACGCTCCGGGAACGCTGGCAGCATATATGAGCAAAGTAATCTGCTTAAATTTCATCAGTACATTGATGATAACGTCACTGCACAAACATAGGTAAGTTGTCCACAAGATTAGTAATGGAATGCAAGGAGCAAAGAATAATATTGAATGTACTTACAGATATTTTATCAATAAATTTCTTTGAAAGTTTGTGTAACATCTAACATTTTTGATATCTACTGTATTCTTTGACCGATGAGTTCTGCAGGAAAGGGCGTGGATTAGGTTTAATTGGTAGTATAAAAAAAAAAAATCAAAATTTACTCTTTAAATAAAAATTATTATTAAAAACCACATAATCTTAGAAGCACGGCATTTGTTTCAAAATTCTGAGCAGATAGCAGAAATCTGAAACAAGTGCTTTTAAAATTAGCAGTTTTAAAACTAATTTTTACTTAAAGATTTTCCCCCTCCCTACAGATATGCTACCAATTAAACCATAATCTACTCTCTTTCCATTTTAAAGCACAGTAGGTGTTGAAAAATATTACGAGGGTATTTTCAAATATTTCCAGCCTCGCACTGAAATATTGTGCCACTGTTAATAAATTGTTCCTGGTATATAGGTCCATACATGGAACAAATATTGTATTAGTTTCAACTGTCTTGCTGCGTCAGTTCGTTGGAGGAAGTCATATGAATTAGACGCTGTGCTTTGAGTTTGCATACTACATAACAATGGTTCAGTCCACACGGGTGTGGTTGCCATTGTTGAAAGTCTGTGACTTCGAAAAGATTTATCACTCACCATACACCCTAGATATAGCACTGCAGCCACGACAACAGTATTATGGACTGGAGCATCGTCATGCAGTATGCCAGCTCAATACACAGCGACTGATCCAAATGACTCCCTCCATGCAACTGAAGCAGCTAGACGGTTGAAACTGATACATTATATCCACCACAGATGGCACTATAAGCCATAAATGCCTTACCGCCCTTTCACATTATCCGTTTCCGGCGAATTGCCGGACAAGGTAGAAAGACATTGCAAGCAATGGAGCTTTTCACATATGTGCGGTGGTCACCGGACATTTATCCGGCGAGCAAAAACAACCGTTATTATTAATTGCGCGATATTTCACTGTCAAACCTGAAACTTTTGGAAATACCATCTAATGGTTACAAAAAGCTTAAAAATATAACCCTATTGACAAATCTGAAAGTACATTTCAATCTTATGCTTATATTTGTTTCAATTTTACCTTTTGATAAACATACGAGAACTTCTTTAAAAAATAGGTGTTCAACTTTTTATGAACATGACTGTACACTTACTTGAGTAAATAACTTCTGCGATTTCACCATAGATTTTAGTAATGTAAAGAGAAGAAATATATTTAACTGATCAATTTGTTTAGACGACATCAATGAGAAAAATATAATATTTTTGATGTGCCTCTAAATATACAAAATATAATAGGATAATAACAAAGATACCTAATTTACACCATCTTTCCTCGTCGGGTGAAGTGTGTAAGAGGCAGGTGTCAACTTTTTATTTTTTTAGATTTAATTTTAGAAAATGCTAAATATTGCGTAATTTTGTTGAAAATATATACCTTATAAGTAAACCTCATATTTTGTAAATTACATTTGTCAAATACCACTATGTACAGTACAGACCTATGACTGTAATAAATGTTGACTATTAACCCAGAGAGAATCTGAAAGTATTTTCTGATTTGTTTCCAGAAATATATGGCATTTACAAACTGCGTCGCATGTTCCCCACGACCTCCTATAATCTTATTGTGGACAGAGTAAATAGAGATTATATGAGTTGACATGGCAGCAATTTTGACGGTAGCTAGAAATTGTTTCGGATATCTTGATTGGCTAATCGTTTGTTTCCGTGTTCTTCATTCGACATTCAATTCTCTATTGGAGAATAGGTTGTTACTACTCACATAATTTCCATTTACTCTGGTTGTAGAGTTGCGGAGATCTCACACCTACTTAGTTGCACACAAGATATGCTTCAAGCCGTCGTCCACAGTTCAAAATTACTGGGCTCTTATTATACTGAAATTACATTTTACTTCGGTTTTCTTATATGCAGTAGATGTGACAAAATTTTTATATGAATGGACTTTCTAAAAACCTACTTGATGATTCTAGAAAATCCCGAATACTGAGAGTGGGATCGTCGTAGTAAGACCACAACATAGTAGATGTATAAGATCTTACGAGAAAGACCAGATCTAATTTAAAACTAGACAAGAACTTAGCAATAATGCCCATACTGCCCAGGTATTCGCTTTAACACATCAACTAACAATGCATCAATGTAAAGTATTTTGACATAGGAAAAAAAAATCTTAACGAAGGTCAAGAAATTGTAAGTAGAAAATTCCAATACAGAAAAGCAAAAATAGCGGCAAAGAAGCCAGAGTATTGAATACAGATCATCACTGTATTTGTACCGAACAGTACAGTAGCGAAAGAGATGGACTCTACTCAACTTCCCAAAGCTTTTCCTGCATTTACTTTTTAACCTGATTCTTTTTGTTTAACGTTCAACGATTATGCCCTGAGCCTAAGGGAGACGGTGATGAAAAGTGGAACTTAAAAAAGTGGAAGAAACTGGGAGAACTCCGATAAAATCCACCACAGATGGTGTTTGTCTACTACTGCGGAGCTGGGATCGAACCAGGGAACCTGTTATAAACACTCTACTGCGGGCCCACACCTTGGTAGATAAACGAATAAATGCATACACTAATTTTCTCACGAAATCGACCATACCGGTAATATTTTGCTTCAGGCTGCTCACAACCGATTTTTAGTCCTTCTAGATTTTGCAAAGAATGTTCCCCAATACGCTTCCTTTCAAATATTGTTTCATAATGTCCTTTAGATATTGGAGTATGTATATAATACATTTATACTGTATATAGCAGCATTCTGCAATGGCTGACTGATAACTTTCAACTACTACAATACTTATTCAGGCTTTCTAAATATTTTGAAAAAATTAAAATTGAACTAACACCACGCCAAAATATCGTTTTACTGTGAAACATCACACAAACAGTGTTTTTATCATAACTTGCTACAGCAGCCAGTAAAATTCAAATCTATAACATGAGAAAAACTTAACAATATTTGCCTCCCATAATTCAGATTCAGTTTTTTATTTGGTGATTATTTTAAAGTTACAAACATAGAAAAGAAAATTTAAATAAAAAGCAGTGTCACGTGTACACCGCGTGAAGAAGTTTGGTTTGTATGATGATTTTCTCAATACGAAAACCAGAAGTGGGGTTTCTACCAATTCTGATTTTAGAATAAAGTTATGAAGATAAAATGTATTCTTGACACGCTTAATCGATTCCAAAAAACGCTTCTCGCTAGATTTTAATGACGAGTATACGGAAATCAACGTTACAACCGGATGGTTCATATCTGTCGCTTCTGGTTTGAATAGAGCTAAGAGAGATGGCACCTATTCTTAGAATGCTTAACTGATTTAGAACAAGCTTCTTGGTATCTCTTATCATTTCTGCTCTTTGTAAAACAATATTGTAACGAAAGTTGTAATGAATTTCTACCACTTCCGGTTTTAGTAGAGTGTTAAGGATAGAGACGAATGTATTTTTGGGACGTTTAATCGTTTAATAGATTGCAAAAACCAACTTCTCGTTATTTATTATGGTTTTTGCTCTATAGTGATCAACGTTGAAACCGGAAATGCTTGATTTCTACCACTTCCGGTTAAAATATAATCTTCATTAATAAACTAGAATCTTAACTTTTCTTAACTAGATCGAACCAGAGACCCCAAGCACCGGAGGTGAACGCTCTACCACTGAGCTACCGTGCCCCCCAAGATTTGCAAGAGCAAAACTATGAACTGATTGACACACGGACAAAGTAAATAAAGAGAATTCGGTAATCAAAACTCTTTAAAAAAGGAAAAACAACCAAGACGAAGAATATGTTAACAAGAAAATACGACGTTTTGAATAAGTAAATCATAGTTACTGTGTCAAAATGGCGATTCTTAAACTAAGTTCCCTTTGATCTTGTACCGTTATATAACTTCTTTTACTGTCGTTTCCATTATTAGTAACTTATACAGAATCTCAGAATAAGTCCGAATATAAGTAACAAACTGAATTGCAGGATGGAACTATGGTTAAGTTTTCATGTTAATTCGATTGTCATTCTGCTCATTAATTGTAGAAATACTGAACACTTTATATTGTTTGTTTCTTCAAGAAATCCGGGATAAATGGCTAATTTACGCGCACTTTCATGTTAACTTTGTGAAAAACATGACATAATGAATAAAATATTCTTACCTTGTGTATCTTGTTTGGGGAACTATTTATTATATAATTTCAACGTGTTCTGACATTTTCTTCAGTACCTCTTAAAACTTGTACAACCAATACCAGAATCTTCCTTACACAAATCATAGCAAAATAAGTATAATTGAAGATATATTATCGAGATTCCAGAAAGGAAAGAAAGAAAAAACTAAAGATCTCTTAATACACTTAAGTAACATATTCTTGAAGAATTATGGTGTGCCACTTTAATGTATTCGAACTTCTGCTCAGGATTGTACAGTCATAACAAAATCCTATTCCTTCAGTGAAAATTAAGAAAAGAAAACAAATTTCAGAATAGCTTTGAATAACGCATTAACAGCATTTCACAATTCCTTAATGGTTTCCAGAAATATAACATCACTACATAACAAAAAGAAAGAAAGAAATGTGTATTAAATATAATATTTGTTAAATGGACATATCTTTTGTGGTTGATTGTACAATACCTTGTATAGGGTGCATCATAAAGAACTTCACTATTACAACTTTGTAAATTCACATAAGTTTATTAAGACACTTTGCAGAGCTAATTTGGTGTCATTTTGTAGCAAAACAGATCGAGTTTTAACTCATGTAATGCATGGTACCAATAGCAAGAAGGCGCACCGCTGCACTACCCATGATTTCCTCAATAACCATTTCCTGATAAATGCATAAGTTACCAATGAAAAGTCGCATTCAACCTCTTAGAAAAAAAAGCTACAACATGATAAGGAAACAAGCTCTATGAGAAGTCTGAATAATTTATATAGATTTACAAAGTTGACAACTCCTTTGTAAAGCACTATATTATTAAGGAATAAATAAATAAATAAATAAATAAAGATATGAATAAACTCTCTGTAAAATATTTATTAAATAAATTATGTACATGGTACACATCACACATATCAGATTTCTTCATAACTTTCTTGGTGTCTATGTAGCTGCTCCGTCCAATGATTTAATCATGGAAAAAGATGTAATTCAACTGACTGCCACACAATCGCTTTACTTCATCTAAAATACAAATAAAAGGAAGTAATGATTATATAAGCCAATAATTCCGAATAAGAAAGCATCAACATAAACAATGTACAGAGAAGTATATTACAAATACAGTATAACTTGATTGGAGTGTAACGTCCCTTTTCGCCATCGAGGTTTTGTGAGACGGGGTCTACCGTTTACAGTAGGATCTGAATCACTACTCGAGTTTGTATCCGAAGTAAGTTCCCCACCACGAATCGAAACAAAAAGCAGAAGTTCTACACTAACTATATATAAACTAGTAGAAAAGCTCTCTTATGGTTCAAGTTCGATTCACAGTGGGAGCTCATGTGACTGGGATCCCACATTAAGCTGTAGATTCATCTTACATATAGTCTCAATATTGGAAGGGAATAACATTCAAGGCTTCTCTCTCTCTCTTCCTTTATGAATTGTATTTTGTACCACATACCCTAGCGTTTAGGGGTACAATTGTGTACAATTTGAAGTTTATATGCCTACCAGTTTTCAGGATGTAATAAACTACAAAATTTAAAAAAAATAATTTTCTCTCTAAGGAATCATATTTCGTAAAAATTCCATCATAAAGATTCCCTAGAATTCAAGGAGAACGGTTGTACAAATTTCCAAGTTTCTATGCCCAACAGTTTCGGAAATCTTGAGGAGACGAAAAAAAAAAAAAAATCGAATAAATAAAAATCTCGACACCTTTTATCTTCAGTCTCGGATTCAACATTTACACAAATCTACGTGCAACAGGTTAAGACATTTACTAAACATTTAAAAAAAAAAAAAAAAAAAAAAAAAAAAAGATTCAAGCCTGTTTCTCTTTAGGGGTTGATTTCATAAAGCCCACCCCACGTTTCAAAAATAACGAGAAAAATTTACGACATCTGTCTCCGCTTACGTATCGAATTTTGTAAAATATATTCTCAGTCTCGAGTTAAGAAGAAAATGTCTACAAAATTTAAAGTTTCTACGTCTACAGTTTCGGAGGTCTGGTGATGAATGAATCAGTGGATTTACTCTATTATATGTACATAACTTCACCTCTATGATAGAGGAAGCAATCATTTTATAAGTTTCAACATCGGCTAAGTGATCAGTCGGTGCATATAATATTGAATGGCATTCTTGTGAAGAAATTACCACCTAGCGATGAACCTAGCTTCGATATACGTGGAAACGTGTATCACAATGTCAGGACCTTACTTATAAATAGTTGCATGCTACCAGATGACAGCAATTAAATTTAAAACGTTTAAAGTTCGTCTCAAGCGAAAACAGAATTTTAATTCCCGTGAAAATACATAAGGCTGAAGACAGCTTTAAACAGCCTTTATCAATATTCTTAGTTAGTTATATCACATCCTGCATGCATAACCACAAAACACTTGCTTCCACGTACGCAGTCACATGTTACTACATTTTTTCTACTTTTTCTCTTTAAGACCAGTGGACACTGTATGTTGTTCTTTGAGCAGAGGCTGTTGATGAATTCAGAATTATTGAAACCGTAGTATCATTACAACATGAGTGATGTATGTAAAAAGAAAAAAAAGGTAAAGAAAAGTGTTAGATGGACTAATGCTTATCAACATAATAATTCAATATTACGAAAATATTGGAACTTAATGACGATTAAAAAAAAAAAATTAAAAAGACTGATACTTAATTTCTAAAGATGTACACGCAAAAGTAGTTCTAACTACAAAAATTGATACTAAACACAATAAAAAGAGAATTGTGTTCTTAAAAAAGAGCCAAACCAAATCTAGATTTCTTCCTGATAGGCTTTCTTTATAATTTACTTTTAATTCAGTCAAATCATATTAAAATTTTTGAAACAATACTGTAATATCAGGTAACATGGCTTCTGTATGTTTCTCTCCACGTAGGTTAATAGTAAGGCATAAATATAATACAAGGGCCGTTTAAGGTTGACAAGGCTTTCTTTGCGTAAAATATTGATGAATCAATGTATCACTTTACTACTGCAGGACAGATGAATGATTCCTTATTAAGAGTAACAAGGAATCATTCATCTGTAAATACAGATAGCAGCGAGTAGTGTATATCTACTGTAGAACAGCGATGTAAAATGAAATTTCTTGTGAATGAGAAGGTGAAACCTGCTGAGGTTTTGCGTAGATTGCAAGCACAGTAAGGTGAACAAACACTGTCACCGGCAAGAGAGTACGAATGGTGTCAACAGTTTAGTGAAGGGCGAGACTTGCTAGAGGGACATGTTCGCCCAACTGCAGTCACCCCGGCGAATATCGCGCTGCGTTAATTACCTTCGAAGACTGGCGAGTAACGATACGTGCCATAGAATACAGAGTCAATATCAGTGTTGGCAGTGTGGAGATGATCATTTATAAGCATTTACTCTGTAAAGGTAAGAGGTATGCATGATGGGTGCTCCGTCATTTGATACTCCATCAGAAGGAGGGTTGATCTGTGAATAGCGTCCGATTTAGCTCCCAGTAATTTCCATTTGTTTGGCCTCTTAAAGAGAGCAGTATGTGTTTCCAGACAGATGAGTGTCATGCAGTGTTTGTAACACCAACCTACTTCTTTCTACATCAAAGGCATCAGTGAGATTTCACAACGATGGCAACTGTGTCTGGATGTTCGAGGAAAATATTTTGGGAAACTGACAGTTTGGTGCTTCTCTTAGGTATATTTCCTGTATATAAATAAAAGTCTTGGTCAATCTTGAACGACCCCTGTAGATTTTACTGTCACTAGTTGTTTTCCTCAACCCATTCGCCTGCTGTATACTATAGGTTCACCGCTAGAGAAATGGTATAATATTCCTCTGAAAACCATTTATGAAGTACGTGGAATGGTGGAAAACATTGCGCAAACTACTACTAATAGTGGCGCTAGTGTTTCGCTATTATAAAATTCGGAAGAATACACCTTTTTATGTTTCAATTATCTTTGATTGTATATTTAAGCCTATTTGTTTATTTTTCCACAGCAGTTTGAAGTAATGAAATGGGAGATTTGTGAGAAATTGAAATTTGTCGCGAATACTTTCCGGCAATGATGTTTAAGATATTAAATATAGTTTAAAACGAAACAATGCATCGAACAACTTCATTTGGCTTTTGAGAATAAAATACCATTCAATCGTGCATGACTTTTTACCAAATTCTAGCATTGTCGCACATTTCTCAATGATGACTTTAGTGAAAGTCGTCCATCCATGTCTGTTGTTGTCACTAATGTTGATGCAGTGAGTGAAATGATTGAGAGAGATTGGCATGTGACATACCGTAAGATTCAAGCATCCTTGAACATTGACATACAACTAATAATACAATTTTCCATGGTCACCTGAACGTATGGAAACTTTCAAGCTGGTAGATATAAAACTAGAATGAAACTCAATAGTGTAAAGAAATACATAAAAAAATTCAATCAATTGATTTCATTTGATTTTTAGTTTGGTGTTCCTTTCAACAGCGAGGTTATATGAGACAGGACCTACAGCTTAACGTGGGATCCGAACCACATGAGCTCTCACCGGGAATTGAAAACAACCTCCACGCTAAAGGCGCGTACGCTACCCACTTAGCCATGAGGGACCTCAATTCAACCGACTTAAGTCAAATTTGGTGTACTACATTGTTACAGGGTACTAAACTTGAATATATTCATACGAACCTGAAACTAAACAGCAATCCACTGTTTGGGTGTTTCAAAGTAAACCGAAACCAACAAAAGTTGCTCATTCGAACAGTGTTACCAAGCAAATGATTACTTGTTTCTTCGATTATACCGAACATGTGGCAACTATAGCTTTAGAAGATCGAAGGACTGTAAATGCTGACTGATAAAGAATTTCTCTGCCAGAGAACATCAATGGATTGCGTAAACAAACCAAATCGACACATCATTCTTCTTCAGGAACACGCCAGCTCCTACTCCGCACACCAACTTTTTTTTTTTTTTTTTTTTTGTCCAGTAAAAATGTCGAATTAACGACTAATTGTCCATACTCACCTGATTTACCACCTAATGATATTTTCTTCATACATGGAAAATTAGAGAAAACTAAATGCGTGATGTGAGTTCTGTCGCCTGAAGCAATGCAATCTGAGCAGCAGTTTGAGATGTAAAATGCTTTCAAAATTGCTTTGAGCGTATGCAAAAGTATATCGACCTACCGGGTGAATATTTTTAAGATCAATAAACCAATTTTCACATGTCTTTTTTTCATATTGACTGCAGAAACGTTTCCAGTAGTCCACGTATATGGCTCCATTCCACAATATATCAGAGTTGTTCTGTAAACTAACGGTGGTCCTACGCCATACTATGAAGGTGAAATGTACTTTCTTCAGGTGTTTTTATTATTTTGATAACCATCTGTATGCATATATACTGTATAAATTATATTTGAAGAAAACAGAGTATCATACTAATTAATTAATGGACTTCAAAAATGTAATATGACGTCACTATTTGTAAACTAATGTTATTACCAATACAACTTACCGTTAATTTCGATAAGATTTGCATTCTTTTGATGGATCACAACGTAGAACTCACGCAAATTGGAAACTTTTCCCACCACCCATGAATCACTCATAGTCTTAAGAATAGTCTCACCCGTAGTTGACATCCTGAAAAGACAAAGAATATTAAAAGCTTGTAAATGTCCAACATACTATATCTAGCACTTAGTGTGATCTTATTAGACTCAATATATGGAATATACAAAAATTGGAAAATTGAGATAGAAAAAAATCTGGGAGTACCTGGCTGAAATTTCGTTTACTTTTACTTGTGAAAATAAAATTACATGAAATTACTGCGACTTTACGGGATAACAATGTAAGGGGAATTGTTGCAGTAGGCAGATCAATTAAAGACAACTGGACAATTAAGGATTATTAAAAAAAAAAAAAAAAATGTTTCACGCAATGTATAAATTTAAGTGTTTCTTTCTTGAATTACACCGATTGTGAAACAGTAGAGAATTCGTTTATTTTGTGAGATTATTTCGACCAAAGACGATCGAACACTTCTACTTAAATCGGAACAAAGGCAGGTAAACAATTCCGGTTTTTACTTCGTAATCGTGATGTTCTGGGTTCGAATATCACTCTGACTCCGGTAGGTTTCCTTCAGTCACACCATGTGTATGTTGGAATATCAAGCTTGCCAATGCTAATGATATGGGAAAAAAAAAAAGAAAAAGAAAGAAAGAAAAAGAAAAAAACGGAAATCACGACGAAAAATTATACGAAGTTTCGTGAAGCTGTGAAAAGAAACATTTCAACTATTTCCTGGAACATTTGTGCACTTGGAACATTTTGAAAGAATAAATATTCACAATAACAATATTTCTACCTATTGAAAGGAACATTTCAATTATCCAATAGGTAGAAATAAAAAAAAAGAAGAAGAAAGAAAAATCACATGGAAATTACACCAATTGTTATAGGAACATAATTCTACTCTAAATATAACTAAATAGGTGTTATATCTTGTTAATCTGTTAATTGTCAATTTGTAACTATCTTGTTACAAAATTGTATACGAGTTTCTTGGTGTTTTCGTACGTAGCTCACCAGTACTAAGCAACGACCATATTGAGAGTGTAAAAAGGATCTGCATCAGAAAATCAGCGTTTGTAATTATACGTGCAAAGAATACTGATATACCTAAATAAATTATTTATAAGTCTAAAATCACTACTCCACAGAACTTTCTAATGAATATGCCGAAACTAGTTTATTTTTTGTTCCATTTTGAGGGTGTATATGAATACTTTTTGCGCTAACAGTATATTGTTTGATATCTTTAGACAATAAGCAGGAAAGGACGAAACACAGAATAGTCTCCATTCAATCACACTCCTGTGGAGACAAAAGGCCCTCCAACCACCCACACCTTATTTCCTTACGTTATTTTCACAAGTAGAAGTAGCAATGCCACAAAAATATAGGAAGTTTCCTTAAAATGTAGGAAATATAGCAGTTTATAGGAAGAGACGCAAATATATAGGAAAAATAGGAGCATTGGAAAGCCTCAATGTTGACCATGGTTAATTTTGTTCAAAAACTAAATCTTTTATTTTCTTGTTAATTGCTTCTTCAAAACATTTTAAATCCTGTTAATACATTAATATAACATCATGGATATATATTGGCAAATAAAGAACAATACCACATTTATCAAGATACGGAACTTAGTATAATTTCAGTCTTACTGATTTGTAGCTTCTCATACGCGGGTGACATATTGAAAGCATGCTTCAAAATTTAATTTAAGTTTAAAAAAGAACATGAAAAAAGGATTAATTCGAATTGATAATGAACAAATTAAAAGTCACTCATTCGTTAAGCAAATCCGGTACTTCTGGGATACCTATAACAGCGACTAAATAAATAAATAAATAAAAATAATAAATAAATAAAAGTGATATATATTCTATAGCGTCCATCAACGACCAATAGTTTCTGTGTTTAGTCACTTATCTCTAACCTCGCGTACTTCATGGATATATTCAGGAATTTTTCTTTTAAAATGAATAACTCTGTGCATCAGATTTTGGTAGTTCGTATAAATGCTGAATGTACAATCTTGTTTATATATAAGATTGCGCAGATTGAGCAGAGCAGAGCAACTAACTCCTAATGGTAAAATGATTTACTTTTCCAAACACACTAACACTTTTTCAAGGATTTACTCTTCCGAACATTTTTTTTTTTTTAAAGAACGGTTTTTAAATAATTAACAGTTCATGTTTTCTTTTCCTGTTTTATTTTATTCTTTACACACTTTCCTATTCTGATTTCTCTTTAAAAATATACAGGGTGGAACGGAAGTGGGCGTACCCCTAATTGGTGCTTTTTGACGGTTGTAGGTTTTACCCACATTTGTTTGGTGACATTGCTTCGCACTGTCTCGTAACATTGCTTGGCACTGTCTGGCAATATTGCTATCCATGTTCATTTGTTTTCTGCTGCTTTCTGCTTGGTAACAGTTATTTGCAGTGAAGTTTCGTGCAGACGTTTCCTGGCCGCTGGATTGGAAGAGATTGTGCATCTTCATCAGCTCTCTCTGCCTGGCCTCCAAGAAGTCTCGATCTGACGACATCAGACAATGCTCTCTGGGATTTCATAAACCAACAAGTAAGAAAAACTCGATATCACACAACGCAGAAATTACGAGCAGTTGTGGAACACTCCTTCATCCTCGTGACTCCGGAGTATCTCCGCAAAACATCTGCGAGAACTTGGCGCAGAATTCAGCTGTGTTACGACATGGATGCTGATCATACCGATGTTTATGACTCTTAAGACTTCAAGGTAACTGTGTACAGACATTCTACCATAACTAACACTATACTATTGAAATTAAAGGGAGGGTACGCCCACTTCCAGACCACCCTGATATTACTCCTGAAGATGGAAGCAATATAATTTATGAAAGTATTTGAAAAATGATTTTTTTAAGAATTTGTTTTTATGTCTTTTAAGGATTACTGGAGAAAGTACCTATGAGCTTTTATAATAATGGTATTTTTTAACATGCTGACAATGAATAAAAATTTACCATTATCACACTAAACCACAAAAATAAACTAATAAGCACTACCGCTAAATGTTTCACCACATATCTTGTCAGAACTGAAGCTATATGAAATGTGGACCTACAGCTTATTGAGGGATATGAACTACATGAGCTCCCACCGAGAATCGAACCCTGAACTCTCGCACCGAAAGCGTGTACGCTAAAATAAAGGGTTGGTTTGACCATATGAGTACTGAAAGAAGAAGAGGTAATTAACGAACTCAGGGGCCGCAGTAGCTCAGTGATAGAAGGTTCACCTCTGACGCGTAGGATCTCTGGTTCGATCCTAACTCCTCTCAAGTGGACTTTGTGGTCGATAACATGACATGGGTGAAGTTTTTCCAGTTTCCTCTCCCTTTCGTCATTCCACTGTTATCATCCAGTTCTTCTTTGGTCTGGACGCATAATCGTGGCTACGTAGCCAGTGGCACCAATTCTTAGCTGAATGAGGGGTCCGGTCGGACAGTCAAAAGACGAACTGTGCAGTCATACTCTCTGTGTGGAAGGCTCACTTCACAGTCTAGGCTTCAAAAGTCAACGAACCACAAGAATATCAATTTTTATTGTGCACCGCAGCACCCTACGTCTTGCATGAGCCACAGAACATGGCTGGACCACGGATGAATGGAAGAGATTAGCTTGGAGTGATGCACCACAATTCTGACTGCACCACGCTGATGGTAAACTACGAATATGGCGCCACATCCATGAAGCAAGGATCCAGCATGCTAGACTGGAACTCTACAACGTCATGCAACTCCGTGATAGCCTGGGATACTTTCGTTTGGCAATCTTTGGAATCTTTGCAATCTTTGGAACCATGCAATCCCATTACATTGAAGTATGTTGATCTGAAGGACGATTACTTACATTGCTTCACGCTTTTCTTGCCATTTAGATGGGAATTAAGTGTTCCAGAAGAAAACTCACAGATCGCGGCTGGCTACCACCCAGTTCAACGGGCACTTCACTTACTTCTACCTGCTGAATGGCTACTTAGAAGCCTGGAATCAAGTCCCATTGAATCCCTGTGGGATACTCTGGAAAAATGTGTACAAGCATATCATTCCCCACCGGCGTCCATAACTGATTTATGGGAAATTCTGGAGGATATTGGTATACTACCTCCGGAACACTTCCGTAGACTTTTTGAAACTATTTCTCGTTGTGTGGTAGCTCTTGTCACGACCCAAGGAGCAGCAACTCTTTACTACTCAGGTATCCCTAATTCAGTGGCACGTCAGTATACAAATATAGAGAACATACAAAATAAAGAACACTGCCTACATAGTGTGAACAGAATATTTTGAAATTATTTAATGAATTGATTGGATGCATATTTAATATTAAATTCTAATACTGAACTCATTCAAGCATCCATATTATTAATTTGTTCATAAGCTTCCAAACTTCAGAATGACCTGTGAAGTGATTTTTGATTTGTCATGATTTGAGTTTAGTGGCCCTTTCAGCAGCGAGGCTATATGAGACGTGGACCTACAGCTTATAATGAGATGCGAACTACATGAACTCACCGGGATCTTGTGAGGTTGAGGCATTATTTATAGTTATAGTTAACTTACCTATCCTTATCTGCATTTATATCAGCTAGAAGTCGCAACACTTCATGTGATACACACACATTCCCAGTTCTTCTATTGTCCAAATGAACAGTACTCTTCTGCGCTAAATTCAACTGGTTGAAATATACAAATTTGTAGTGGACTTCTGTATTGGCTGAGGTTGCATTACGATTACAATGTTCAGCCATGTCTGACACTAGAGTAGTTAACTGAGGTCCAAGAAAAATATCCAATTTCTTGTAGAAATCTAAATTAAGCTGGAATGATGCTGAAACAAAAAGACAATTTTTATTTATTAATACAATACTAAGAAGAATGACTCGAATTTTCATAATTTTATAGCCAGAACTTCAAGGTTTACATAGAAATATTAATAGAACTTCCTGTGCCATAAATCAATTCAATCATATTCTAGCACAATGTGAAGATGCGTATCATTAGTAAATACAGGCTATCAATATATTTAATATCTTATCAGCTAATATGTGGATATGGAAAACAGACAACAATAAAGAACATTATTTACATATTGAGAAACTAAACTAAAACTGTACTTTTTTTTTTTTGTTTGTTTGTTACTATAGGGAAGTCATTTATGGACGTTGCGACTTATAGGAATACTGATAAAATTGCCTTAATTTTAACACCATAAAACATGAACAATGAACATTACACTGTTACTAGTTCAACAAACAACGTGAAGCCCCAGAATATTCTCACCTAAAATTTCTTGCAAACCTAAATATTTTAAATAAAATGCAAGATTTCATTTTTACGCAATTTGTACTATATAAAATAAAATAAAGCTTTGTTATCTTGTCCTTGTATACTTAATCTGTTCAATATTTCAACTATGACCTTCTTCAATGTGGTATCTTCTACTTACAGGAAGATTCAGAAAGGAAAGAAGAGGATATTATGAAGAATTAAATGACTCACACTTACCCCTAAGTAGAATATACTATCCTGAGGAAGGCCACAGAAAAGGAAGCAGTTGAAACATTGGATAAGCCTCTTTCATTATTTAATGTGTTTTACATTATTTCAAAATAACGATCCTTCATTATTTCGATTTTACGATCCATGTATAGAAAAATAACCGAAGTTATCTGAATCAAATTGCTTAGGTAACAAACATACATCGTTATATGCTTCTAGTTTCTGCATGGTCATCTTAAAGGAAGTATTATACAAAACCTATCTCGGGTTATGTCATTGATGGAGAACGATATATTTAATTACATTCTTTGTCGTTTTTCTGACATCATATAATACAAGCGATTGATTCGAATATTAACAGACTTTGATTATTAAGTACTAAGGAGTTCAAGATTCATAATATGACCTTACCAACTGCCGCTCTTGTTTAGGATATTAGGAACCACTGTCAAGTGCAGGTTATGACGCAAGCCGGAATCTATTTATGATTACATTAGTGTATCAGTGGGCAACCTGTAAATGGAAAACACGGCAAGTATTTCGTGGTACAACTCAGAAATGTTGAGTTGATTTTGGGGTTAACGTCCCTTTTCAGCAGCGAGGCTATATGAGACGTGGACCTAGTGATTAACGTGGAATCCGAACCACATGAGCTCCCGCCGGGAATCGAACCCGGGTCTCCCACGCCTAAGTCAGAAGTGTTGAATAAAACTGACAGGAACATACCACGGAATAGTCGGTGTCAATTTTTCCATTTAGAGGCTGCTAAGTGATACATTACTGTAATCATAAATATATTCCGGTTTCCGTCATACCTGCACTTGATAGTGGTTCCAGAGAGAACTGAAATATCGTGTAGAATGATATCCTAAACAGGAGCGCCAGTTGGTAAGGTAGGATTTTGAATTTTGAACTTTTTACCTCTGATGCGTGGTGTTCGTGATTTGATTCCCGGCCAAGTTAGTTTGTGGTGGCCAACATCGTGTCCGTGGGTTTTCTCGGGGTGCTCCCGTTTCATCCCACATTCTCATTCCACCAATTATTTCATCATTATTGACTTGCCTTAATCGTCCGTCTCCCTTAGCCTAAATCGTGAGATATTAAACTGAAAGATTTCATTTCACTTCATTTTCATTTCGAAGTAAACTGAAACATTGTATAGAATGATACCCTAAACAGTAGCGGCAATAGAAACTACAAAACAGGATTTTGAGTTTTGAACTTTGTACCCAAGAGCACAGTTTAGTAACTATAACTTTAAAATTCTATACAAGGTTTAATACACTGCATACAAGTATAACATATCTATTTAAAAAAGTAATACATTAAAAAAAGCTTGCACTTACCATCTATAAATAAACACACAGTAGCACTTAGTGCTCGATATACTATTAAATGGTATACTTCAGCCAGAATGTCATTATTTATGAATACACGAGGCACTTTTCCTGGATTCCCAGAATCTTGAAGATTTGGAGGACCCGTAACAAATCTAAAACACAAAATCACAATTACTAAAACAGAACGGATTACTTACATGGGAGGGTCCAACAAGTTGTCGCTGAAATCTGATTGCCACATAGCACATCTGATAGAGCATAATGAGAAATGAACATTATCAAAATTTAAGGTGCTATGGACCAGAAGGATAGGAGCTAGGGGGCTTCAAAATTTGAATATCCAAAAAATTGTATCATAGAATTATATACGTTTAAAGTAAATATCTTGGAAACCGTTAAAGCAATCAAAACAAAAGTTGCACAATATAATGAGAACAAACTGCCCTATCGAAAACCATAAACAGTGTTGCCATAGGTGAAGCAGTGTTGCCCACTCAGCATAAAAATATTTTGTTTGAAATACCACCATATACAAATGTGCACAGATTTAAAATGCACTATTATCACTAAACATAACAGTGAAGTGTAATGGTACAGTGTTGCACGCTATTGGAGCTACGTGTGCTGAAAATGTACAATGGAGAAGTTTGATATGTGGCAACAGATGTTAATAAAAGATTCTGGGTCTCATACTATGAATTTAGTTTAAATTCATAACACAAATAGTATAACATAGCAAAATGTCAGCATTGTCACAAAATATTGCTGCATTTGAAAAATGAAATTGAATGATGCCATTTTTACGTCCTGTGTCAGCTTCGACTCTATACCTAGGTATAGGAGTGTAAAGTGGGATCCGAATCATTATGACAGAGAAAGATCACAATGAAATGTAAGGTGAAAAGTACAACAAAAACATGTCCGAGGCGGGATTGGAACCCGCGATGCCTAATATGTCGGTTGTCTAGCCTTCTAGACCACACGGCTATCCTGGCCGACTAAAAACGAAATGAGGTAGTAATAAAATAATTATATTTCCAATGCGAATATGGTAATATTACAGTGTACAAACATAATCATATGGTATGTAGGAGAGGAAGTAAAAAAATATGTCACTTAACACGAAAGACAGAAACCAAAAAACTACTCTTCCAAACACTGATAAGATAATCAGAACCAGTTTACAGAAATAGAAAACACGTGTTTGTTTCCTCGCGTGTACCATTTTGTTATCGCGAGTTGTCTGGTTATTCACCGGAGGTACCGAAGTTTAATGCAAAATCCTCACTTGTTTCTAGTGCATTCCTTTATTACCCTTTGTTACCACATATCAGACTTCTCTATTGTACATTTTCAGTACATGTAGCTCCAATAGTGTGCAACACTGTACCATTACACTTCACTGTTATGTTTAGTGATAATAGTGCATTTTAAATCTGTGCACATTTGTATATGGTGCTATTTCAAACAAAATATTTTTATGTGAGTTGGCAACACTGCTCCATATATAGCAACACTGTTTATGGTTTTCGATAGGGTATTTTGTTCTCATTATATTGTGCAACTTTTGTTTTGATTGCTTTAACGGTTTTCAAGATATTTACTTTAAACGTACATAATTCCATGATAAAATTTTTTGGATATTCGAATTTTGAAGCCCCCTAGCTCCTATCCTTCTGGTCCATAGCACCTTAAATTTTGATAATGTTCATTTCTCATGATGCTCTATCAGAGCGACAACTTGTGGGACCCTCCCGTGTTAGTATAGTGTCTCACTATTATAACATTATAGGCTAAAGGAGACAACTATAAATTCAAATAACAATAACCTGATTAACTGTATTAAAATAAACATTTAAAAAACTACACATATATTGTTCCTTCCATTTGACATTTCACATAAAATGTTTTACTGACAATTGGTGTTCTTTCTGATTTTAAAATTCATTTCTAAGATTATGATGAACCTACCAAATATCTCGTTCATCAAATGCCGTTTCGGTTCTACGTGTTGCTGAAGTAACGTACTAACTTCCTTTAACTTTGTTGATCATGTAATAATAGGTCCAATGACAATATTAACTCGGAATATTAACTAAAAAGAAAACTTTCAAATTTAAATACAGATCCTTTATCAATTTACCAGTAACATCTGGAGTTCGAAACACGTCGATGTCTGGGTTGGCAACGGTCAGGCGGCAACTGCAGTACCGGGCTGTTGGTGGTGATGTGTTTGGAGCAAACTCCGTACTATGTGAGAAGCAGCAGAACAACAATGTACAGTAAACTGAGCAGTGATACAGTAAAATGGCATTTTTTAAAAAAAAAATACATGTCATTTCTCTCTAAAAATCCCTTGATTTCCATACTAACTGTACTAAATAATAATATAAGAAAATGTAACAGTATTGTTAGTACTGAAAATTTACTGTGGACAGAGAAAAGAAGTTTCATCTTGCAACTGTTATGTATAAGGATTCATCAGGTCACTGACTTAAAGATATTTTTTGCAGAACAAATTTTCTATCTATAGTACTGCATTAGATAATTATTTTCAAATTGCTGAAATTTTCTGTGCGAAATACGTATGAACTGAGAATAATTTCTGTCCCTTCTGAAGATATTATTAAAACGTTAAGAAAAAGACGACTGTCTGTGCCCGTAAAAGAGAGGCTTCTGTCCCTACATATAATTTTGCCGAAAAAAAAACTTAGTATTAACGAGGTGTCCGTTAAAGGTTTCGCTGGTGTCTACCTTGCCCTGACAGGCTTTTAAAAATGGCAAAGTTTGTATGTGTTTATGCACTTTAGGAAAGTTCGAGTTGAATCTATTGTTACTGCATTTACAAATTGTTCCAGGCCCGTCGCCTAATTGACCGCAGTTCGCTACCACTTCAGCCAGGTGGCTTCTCAACTGACGCACTAGATCAATACTGGAAATCTCTTCCCACCAAGAAACGAATCAGGAAATACACGTACCTAAGAGATTCGCACTAACAATTTGACCATATGGGAAGGTAACTGACTAAATTTGTAAATATTAACCATGTAAAATTTCGTACCTGCCATAATGTGAACTTGAAAAAGGCGAGGTAGGGTGCCGTGGCATAGAGCCACCTTGAAGCTCCGTTTCTAAATGCGACGGCAGAAGGCTTGTTACCAGATACCGATACAACACCTGCATATCTCCTGGCTCCAAGCCACTCCTGAAAACATAAAAAACATGTCTGAATATAATCTCAATAATAGACGACAATACATGCTGAATTAAAGTTGACGTACAAACAATGAAAATCTATTACATAAAAGAATTAGGTATTTTAACGTATAACTATTGTTAATGAACAGTCTACGAGTTGTTCAATTCCTTTCCCAATTTTCCAATCGATCTAATGTAAGTATAACACCTCTCCTAAATATATATATACAATTCTGATATTACTTTTCCTACATTGGAATAAACTAGAACAATACTGTAACAAGACGTCTAAAATTAAAATATGCAAGGTATCATAAGGTGAATTACAATATTGAAAAGCACATATGCAACAATTGGGATCAATTACATATAAGGAAACGCTTAGTTTATTATTCTCTTTACAATTAGCATTTCCTACGAAAACTGTGTTCCGCATTTAAACTTCTCTGAGTTCTATACTGATTGGAATTATAACTATAAAACGAGAAAATGATGAACAATAAATATTGGAAATTATGCTAGTTCGAGTGCATCTTATGTCGTATCAATTAATCAGCAACAAGGTTTGGAATATTTTACTGATTTCAGAAATCGACCTTTTGGATACAATCACTAATATTCACACCTTCATCTGTTTTGATAAAAAAATTTAATTATCTGGCCTGTTTATCAGTAGTCAAAATGATCTGTATATATACACATGAACAATTGAAACAGAGATAGCTGCTATTCTGGGGAAATGGTACTATACTCGGTTCCGTGGATGTAATAGGAGAATGTGGCATGTAACAGCTAGGACGTCAGACCTCGTATGGGTTGTATGAGCAACAGTTCACAAAAAGGATGTGTAAAACACGACACCTTAGTGCACTAGATCGCGGTCAGATTGTCAGGGCCAGACATCTAACCCACTCCACATCTGAAGTCATGCAGAAACTGGACTTTTCAAGGGTTACAGTGTACCGTCAGTACGTGGATTCTGGCAAAACCACCGCCTTGATAACAGGGGTCGCTGTCGGCTAGCTCGGATAGAGAAAGCAGGTAGACGGGCTACAGTGCAGCAGATCGCTCATCAATTCAATGGTGCACAACGACGTATGAGCAGCCATATTATCTAGAACCATCTTCTTGTCGTGGGGTACAGAAGAATCCCACGAGAGTTTTTCTGTCAACACCCATCACAAAGCGCAATGACTCACATAGGCACAACGGGACGCTCGAATCATGAGAAAAGGTCACCTGGACAAATGAGACGAAATTTCAGTTGGTACACACCAATGGCCGTGTACGAGTGTCAACCACGTGAGGCAATGGATTCCTCTTGCCAGCAGGATACAGTTCTAGCAGATGGTGGTAGTATTCTCATATAAGAATTGTTCATACATGGATGAAATAGGACTCCTGGTACACCTAACAAGTCTCTCATCGGGTAACAACACAGGTATCTGGTGGCAGATCATATTCACCCCTTTGTTCACCTCCAACATCCTGCAACATGTATCTACACCAAGATAATTGCTCCCGACTTCTGGCTTACTGGTTTAAAGAGCACTCCACGGATGTGAAGATAATAATAGTAGTGTACTGACTTTTCTGTAATTTTCCTTCTTCTTTTTTCTACATTTCAGTTGAACTATCGGTCAATCTTCTTTAGGGCAATTGGTACTTTGATTGAAACATACACTAAAAATACGAATTGAAAGATGATTACAAGTATACTATTATTATTGAAATATGTCCCATACACTCAGTAAGTAATTTGCCTGACCCCCAAGGTCCCGATATCAATCCCATTTAGACCACCTGGGATGCTATCGAGATGGATGTGCTTATCTTGGATCCTGCTATGACAAATGTTGTGGATTGAAGGAAGTTGAGCAACGATCATGGATCAGTAAGTTCTACCACACTTCCGGTGTGTTTTGGAGTCCATGCCATCCTGCATCGCTATCGTCACCAAGGCAAAACGGTGTGCTACTTGCTACTAGCTAGGTATCTCTAATTCAATTGCTCATAAGTGCATATCTTAATGTACGATAATCACATTGAACAAATATGTACTACAAGAATATAATATTCAGTATCACATTTATTTTCTTCTTCACTTTGTATCAAAAATGTAACAAAGATAAGTGAATATTTATTAATTGTTGTAAAATGAAATCTTATAGTAATTATGTCCTAGTTGACCATCAATACAAATCACGATTTACGGAAAAATCGTCCAACAATATTCTACTTGTAGTCGGGAAATACATATTATATATATATATATATATATATATACAGATGGTGATCAGAAAAATGGAAACACCTGTAGTTGGCAACACGTCAGATGTATGGGTTGGCAGTGGTGTCGTGGCGCCCGCAGCGCCGGACCGCTGGTGGTGATGTGTTAGGTCGGTCTCCATACTACGTCAGGCGCAGTGGAACAGCAGTGTCCAGTGGCTGCAGCAGACGGAGGTAGTGTAAAATGGGAGACCTCTCAGATTTTCAAAGAGGGCAAATTGTTGGTGCGCGGTTATGTGGAGTGAGTGTGACGGCAGTGACTACTGTGTTCGGTGTGTCGCGTGGGACAGTGTCGAAGGTGATGACGGCCTACACAACACACGGGAAAACCACATCGGGGAAGCGGAACAGTGGGCGGTCACGCCGGGTATTAAAGCGCATTGTCACGCAGAACCGTCGTGCCACTGAGAAGCAAGTGACGGAGGAACTCAATCAGCACCTTCCCCACCCTGTTTCGACAATCACAGTCCGCCGTGAATTACATGACATGAACTTACGGGGTCGTGTTGCACGGGCCAAACCGCTCATCAGGGACCATAACGCTTTCGCATGCCGCAAATGGTGCCGCGACCATGCAACTTGGACCGTTGAGGACTGAAAACGTGTGATATGGTCGGATGGGTCATCCTTCACCCTATTCCCAACCACCGGCCGTGTTTATGTGTGGAGAACGCCCAAAGAAGCTTATGATCTGCAGTGTCTCCGCGCAACTGTGAAACATGGCGGAGGCTCGGTGATGCCGTGGGCCGCCATATCATGGTTTTCATTGGGTCCTGTGGTCACACTTAGCGGACGAATCACTGCCAACGATTATGTCGCAATTTCAGGAGACCACTTGCATCCTATATGGTCCGGATCTTGTTCCCGGACAATGACGCCATCTTCCAGGATGAAAATGCACCCATTCACACAGCTGGCGTTGTTGCAGTGTGGTTTGAGGAACATCGGGATCAAGTTCAACACCTCCCCTGGCCCGCCCAATCCCCAGATCTCAACATAATTGAACATCTGTGGTCCGTCTTGGAAACACGACTCCGGCGACGATTTCCACCTCCATCCTCTCTCACAGAACTGGCCGATGCCCTGCACGAGGAATGGTGTAAAATTCCACTTGCTACCATTCACGACCTCTATGCCTCCATCCCACGTCGCATCAAGGCTGTTCTGAAGTTGCAATTTCGTTCAGGTGTTTTCATTTTTCTGATCACCATCTGTATATATATATAAAATTGGAAATCTCATAAGAAAGTAACTCGATAGTTAGTAAGGGCTCCATAATACAAACTAATTTGAAATTTAAAGGAATTTTATTATTACGACGTACTCGTAAGTCCATACGTATTAAGCACAAATTTACTGACTTTTCAATTCTGTGCAATTTTAACGAATAGTTCCCTTCATTATTTTAGACCATTAAATAACCATGGCACCCTCAAACACTGTAATATGTGTAAGTCTTAATGTCATAGGACGTACAGGGTGGAACACATGAGAGAATACAAAACTTCTTCAAAATGGTAGATATAAATTTTCCTTTTTCTAACTGCATTGTCTGAAGTAGGACGGCTTTGAAACACACTATCTGTATACTGAAAAAGAAATCCAGGCCTCATCCTGACTGCTAAGAAAAATAAAATAAACCATAGTATTGACAGTAAATCATGCAAATGTCAAAGCCACTTAATAACAGTGCAATAAAAAGAAGAAAGACTTACAAAGAAGTTGCGTAATATCCATTCATTCTTTTCTCCTGCACTACACGTCCAATATCAAAATTCATAGGGAAAATGACACACAAAAAAAAAAAAAAAAAAAAAAAAAACTAGAACAAAATCATTAGTTTTCTCAAACACAGAGTAAACAAAATTTTAAGAGAATAACTCACCATACAAGTTGATCATTATACAGAAAAGCTGTATATTTCACATGACTAAAGGTGGATTCAATAAGGTTCATGAAACACTGCACACGAAGAAACGTCTGCTTATCTAAAGGAAGAAACTGTATGCCTTGGAAAACATCCAAGATATCTACATAGTTCAGCTTCAATGTGAGCAGGTACTGAAAAATAAATAAATGAAGTTTCTCTATATAGTAACTATAATACATTTACCAAACTGAGAAGTGATCTAGTCTTCTCAACAAACCTGAACATGAACAACTTAGGATCGATACGAAAGATAAAGGATAGATAATGGAAAAACACATTCAAGACATATATTACGTACATACTTTAAAATAATATCAATATTCTGGATAATACAGCTGGAAAACTATACCTGTGTACGATATACAAAGAATGAAAAAATGTACGAATAGATCGAGATTCGATCTCAGGTCTCCGGCTTACCATGTCGAAGCGTTCACCATTATGCTATCCAGTTCCCTCCCTGAACAGCCATACATTTTATCACACTTGAAATTGATGTTCAATTTTGAACTTTGGTCCAGTCGTGCATTTTTTCACTCTTTGAATATAATCAATTTCACACCTATAGAGGAATTGGAATACAAAATGAACTTTCTCGATTTATGTAAGTTATGAGGGGGTATGTCAAAACTTTTTGGATAGTTTTTGAAAAATCCATTTATTTACGGTGTACATAAATATTTTACAATTTCTCAAAATAGTCTCCACAAACACCAATACAGTTTTGCATTCTTAAAAACCACGAGTTAAGTATTTTTTTAAAATTTGTCTTTTAGAATATCAGAAATTTCATCATTATACGCTGTGACAGCCTCTTGAAAGCGGCGTCCTCAAAGCTTTTTCTTGAAAAAATTAAATGAAATCTTTAAGTTTTACGTCCCACGTTTATGCCGGTTAGGCTAAAGGAGACGGTGATGATGAGAGATGAGTGAAATGGTGGAATGAAGAAAGTGGGAGGAAACAGGAGAACCCCGAGAAAACCCACGAGCATGGTGTTTGTCCACACGGCGCGAGCTGGGATCGAACCAGGGACCCCAAGCACCGGAGGTGAACGCTCTACCACTGAGCCACCGCGCCCCCCAAAGCTTTTTTCTTGAGTTTTGGGAAGAAGACAAAGTCACACAGAGCTAAATTTGGAGAATAATCCACGTGTAGTAGAATGTTGACTCCAGTTTCCTGAGCTCCAAAGATTTCGCTGCTGCGTGTGGCCGTGCATTGTCCTGATGAAGAAGGTGAGACAAGAGATTTTCGGTGAACAGATCACTTAATATATATATATATATATGAGAGATTCGAATGTACTTTGCCATTTACAAGACTCAATTGGAGATCTACATCCAAGAGTTTATTTCATTTTAAAAACTATTATCCTTGCCAACGTGCCAGCCGCACTGGAATACCGCTTCTCGTGAAATCAGCGAAATCAAGCAGTGTCAGATCTGGTCAGCGGAAAAATGGATGACTGTCTGTAATCACCAAATAGTGTTGGCACTGTGGTGCCCACCCAACGTCATGAGAACAACTGGGGGCTATTTGAAAGAAAGAAGTAACGAATTACGGTTCAGAAAGCCGGCATGAGCGCCACAAACCAGCTGATAGGTTCTGTATTCTAAGGGCTGTTGCGCTAAGAACAGACTTTTTTAAACTACTATCTTTAAGAGTGAAAAGATCCTTAAGCACAATCGATTTACGTAACAATAAACTTTTATATCTAAAACTCAGTTTGCGGTTGAGGATACTTAAAAATACACATTTTAATATAGATATAACTTCATTGAGTTATATTTCTACAGCAACAGCTGGGAAACAACCAGTACTCATAATACAATACTAGAAATACTCGCACTTTACGTATTTTATCTTGTGTCAGTACTTAATAGAAAACAATACTTACTCTTGAGAAAAAGTGCTCTAGCCTTTGTTTGAGGAACGAGACATCGCCATTTTTACTCAAAATAGAGTGAAAAGTCCCCATAAATAATCTAAACATCTGATAGGACTGTTGTAATACTGCATGGTAAACATTATCTTGCACATCATCGCTTTGATACTCTAAGTAGGCCTGTCCGTCTTTTTCCTTTGGAATGTATGGAATGGACACAGTCTGAAATAACAGGAGCAATTCTCAAATATGTAATGTTGTGGTAATGTAAATAAGCATGCGAGAACATTTTTAAAAAAATGAGAATGTAATAGGAGCTTCTTAACTAAAAAAAGATAGTATACTGATAGTTTAGTAATACTGAGAACAGAAAAGTTAATTTCCATTACTAATACAGTGAAACTTCTGAATAACGAACAGACATGGGACGTGATTATTTGTCCTAAATAAGAGGTTACACAAATTTATATTACTCACAGCTCATGTGGTAACTGTATACAGTAAATATATTAGTTATAAACATACGTTAATATCGAAATATTGTACTTAGTGCCCGAATAAAAAAAGAAAGAAATGAAATCTTTTAGTTCTATGCCCCACGGTTATGCCTGCTAGGCTAAAGGTGATGGTGAGAAATGAATGAAATGGTGGAATGAAGAAAGTGGAGGGAAACGGGAGAACTCCGAGAAAACCTACGCACACGGTGTCTGTCCATCACAAAGCTCATTTGGCACGAGTTGAGATCGAACCAAGGACCCCAAGCACCAGAGGTGAACGCTATACCACAGAGTCACCGCGGCCACCTCAGTGTTCGACTTACTGTGGGAATGAGAAGGGGGGGGAGGGGATATTTACCTCTATGCAGAAACGAAAGTATTAGTGGAAATGTGTTCATATGAGCGTGTACTGCAATATAAAATCCTTGTACGATAATTTTTTCTTCAAGTTCAAGTCACAATTTTATAAAAGACAATTTATCCTTTTTAAAGAAAAAGTAGAGCTCCTTCGTGGCTAAGCGGTTAGCGTACGCGCCTTTGGCGTGGGAGACCCGGGTTCGATTCCCGGCGGGAGCTCATGTGGTTCGGATTCCACGTTAATCAGTAGGTCCACGTCTCATATAGCCTCGCTGCTGAACGGGACGCTAAACTAAAATCAACTCAATTAAAGAAAAAGTAATCCAATACGAACTAGAAACGTTAGAAACGCCACTTGATTTAATAGAATGCATATTCAATATTCATGCAATACTTAAGAGAACATGTCTTGACCAACATCCGCTATTATTCTCATTCACAACGGCGCCCTGTCAACACAATCTCGAATTTCCCAACGATCACTCGTCCAAATACTGACCAGACCCAGCACTGCTTGACTTAGGTGGTCTCACGGGAACTCAACAGAGCCGTACGTGTTCACTATTGCATACGTAAACTAGAACCCAAGATAACTAACAATCGTCCTCATATGCTCGCTATCAATTTCTCTTCTCTATTCTGTTCGTTACATTTTTTTTCTTTCCCTATATGAACAAATCATTTTTCCCATGTAATTTCACTCTCGTTTCCTATTGGTTGCGAATTCATTTTAACATTTTCAGATAGCAACGATGAAAATTAAAACGAACTGCGTGTGTGTGTTTGTGTGTATGTATGCGACTGGAATATTGTCTGATGCGTGAACAAAGGGTAAAAAGGCTAAGGAAGACACAGCGGGAAGAACAGTCCAATGGAGTTTATATAGAGGCTAGAAATGCGCATGACCAAACCTAAGATTCAATTAAGTGGGAAGAACAAAATAATAACAAAGGAATAATGGAACAAACAATAAACCAATGAATAATTAAATATACGCACTAGCGCAATTATACTACTATGAACAGAATCTTAAAGACAGGTCTATTCACAGGGTTTGAAAAAACCCGGGTATTTTTGAAAAAACCCAACCCACCTGGGCCCATGTGGGTTTTTTCGGGTTTAATTGGGTTTTTTCGAAATATTTCAATCTCTTTGGGGTAAAAATGTTAAAATATGATTTACATTTCATGAGTGTCATTGTCACAACTTGCAACAACTCTCTATTCACTGCTGTTTTGAAAAAAATGCCGCCATTTTGAAATTTTATATTGGATCGCTGAAAAAATCTATACAGCAAATTTAGAATGTCTTGTGCATCTACCCTCAAAATATCAACTTAAAAAGTCCGAAAATTGCACCTTGCAGCATGGATACCCGCTATTTTGAAAAATGGACGCCATTTTGAAATTTTATGCCGCCAAAATATATACAGCTAATTTAGTCTCTCGTGCTTCTACTTTGAAAATTTCAAGTTGAAAGACCTAAAATTGCGCTTTGTAGCGTGGATATCAGCAGCGGCGCAAATTTGTCTTCAACATTGGGGGGAAGGGTAAGACGGTATATATATATTATATATAGCCCTATATATGCGATGTACAAAATATTTATGAAGGCGAAAAACAATGCTGAGGAGGATTACCCATGTCGGTCCCGGCGTCCTCCACAAGGGACATAAAATATGACGACATTATTATTGCTTTATAACTTTAAAATCCGACCGGCAACATTAAAAACTGTTCACAAAGAATGATCCAAATATGATCATTCCCTGTAAACAGTTTTCAACGTTGCCAGTCTGATTTTAAAGTTGTAAAGCAATAATAATATCGTCGTATTTTATGTCCCCTGTGTGGGACTCCGGGACAACATGGGTAGGGGAGCAGAGTTGTCTTCAACATTGGGAAGCGGTCAGATTTGAGGCTTATTCTGGGAGGTATCAATTTCATCTCACTTTCCTTTGTGACAGTTGGGCACAAATCATCACATTTCTTCCTAAAAGACACATTTCCAATCGGATTATTAAGGGGCACAGTTCCAAGATTGTAGGGGATATGTCCCCATCATCCCCCCGGGATTTACGCCAGTGGATATCAGTTTTTTTTTTTTTTTTAAAAAAAAAGCGCGCCATTTTGTAATTTTACGTTGGTATGCTGCCAAAATCTAAACAGAAAATTTAGTGTGTCTCTGGATTGTATCCTGAAAATTTAAAAGACCGAAAGTTGAACACTGTGTGGTAAAGGCAGACAAATTAACAAATGTAGATCGAGTCATCCTAGGAGCCTCAGTGACGTTCGCCAAATATGAATACCAAATAGCTATATTAATTTAAAACAAAGGCATAATTCATCAAAATGTCTTAAATATTTTTCAACGTAAAATAAATGGTCTTTCGATGCTTTGTGCATTCAATTACGGGAATTACCCGAGCACTTGTTGCAAGACCGTTCTTTTCCGAAAATTAATTTTAAACAATTAACAAAGATAGGCCTGTAATTCATATTTTATAAAGTAAATGTTTCAAAATGTCTAAAATGAAATGAAATATCCTCCAGTAAAATAAATAGATTTATTGTTGAAGTATTCACTTTCGATGCTTTGTGGGTTCAATTGCGGGAATTTCCCGAACACTTCTTTCACGACGGGTTTTCCCTGAAAATGCAACTTGCTTTACTGTACATCGAAACTTCCATTAATACTTAAGTTTCAATGCAGCACTTGAAATAGTAAGCGTTACGTAGTCTTCGGAGCTCCGAGCATTAAGCTTCTTAATTTTGACAGGAATTTTTACGTTATTGCTAGTGTTGATTCTACAGAATGCTTATTTGAAGGCTAGCAAAAAATGACTTAACTGTTGTTGGAAAACCAAATTTTACTGAATACTGTTGTTACCATCAAAGGAAAAAATAATACTAATAGTTTTACTAAGGTATTTACATATTTACTGTTAGTACCGGCACCTATGACCTTAAACCCGTCAACGTATGAGGGATAACGTCCCTCGGCGGCGCCGAGTCAGGGAACACACTATTCACGGAAAGTATTTTCTAAAATATACAATCGCTTACTTTACTTCAAATAGGCTATAAGCATAATCCGCACATTAATTTGCTCTACAATTATCTCAAGCTAAGGTGAGGTTTTTTATGTATTTATTTATTCAGTGCATTTAGAGCTTTATAAAGGTCTTATGTTGAATATTATTGTCTATCTTAACATGAAAGTATATAATTCGCCCAAAGAAAGTTTAAAATCTGATAAAAATAACTTTCAATGTGATCACCTTAGTTGTACCAATAATACACTAACAAAAAAGTCAAAAACCCAGGTGGGTTTTAAGATGGTTTTTTTCAGGTGGGTCCGACCCGAAAAAACCCGGTGGGTTTTTTCGGGCTGGGCCCACTTGGTCAAACCCTGTCTATTCATGACCTCCAGTTCACTTCAGGGTGAAGACACTTGTCTCGGATAAAATTTAGACTAGTAATTCAGCTCGCACTAGATTTAAGTAGTAGGACTCGTCCCATGTGGCCTCAAAAGAAACTGGTGAACAGCTTGTTGTTTATTTATATTAATTACACTACAAGGTTTTTCAAGTTATAAGGCTTGAATCTCATCTGCACTCGAAAAATTTTGACAGTTGAATTTGCCAATGGAGTTTGTTTTAAAGAAAATTTCACATATTCTACAGTGTTTGTTTCATAAATACTAATATTTTGGCTATCTTAGACTTTTTCCAAGTGACAAAGAAAGGATTAAAAGCAAGAAAGGTACGGAAAAAGGAGAAAAATTACAGCAAAGAATATGTTCTAGTCAAGGAGTTGAAGATAATTATCTGTGCAACACTCGGTCAAGTTTCGATGATTTGTCATTATCGGCTTTCCATGTCCAAATTCGGATATTCTACTGCTCTAGTTGAAAGGAGTTAATGCACTAGTATGTGGATATTTGTACTTCATACTGCATTCACGTGTGGTTCAATTTGCCCTGACATGCTAAGTTTTGGATAATAATATTAATAACATTTTGACTAAGCTTTAATAATAATAGCAATAATACAAAATCTCACTAAATGTAAAGTGAAATCTGTCATACGATTTCTGGTCACCAAAAGACTGAAAGCAGCTGACATCCATCTGGAATTGTGTGATATTTACGGATTAACAGTAATGAATAAAGGGAAGGTCAAGCAATTGTACAGAGTTTCGGGAAGGGCGTTCAAATGTTCATGACAATAAGCATAGCGGAAGGCCTAGTAATCAGGACAAACTGGTGGAACGTGTTAACGAGAAATTGCGATTCAATCGCCGATTCACAACTGAACACGTCAAAGAGTTTCTAGAGGTGTCTGCGAAAACAGTCCATCGAATTGTGAGAGACGAGCTGAGTACCTAAAATGCTCACAGACGCTCACAAAGAGCAACGAATGATAGCTGCACGTGATATTTTGGCCCGCTTGAGATGGGGGAAGGATCAGGATGACCTCATTTCTCACATAGTGATGAAAGATGAAACCTGGATATCGTACGCCACTGGGGAATCGAAGCAGCAGTCAATTCAATAGCGGCACTCTGAATCTTCTAAAGAGAAGAAATTTAAATAAACGCCAACAGCTCACAAAATTATGGCAAACGTGTTTTAGAGGAGAAGTTTGATTCTTTGGATTCTTCGAAACAGGACGCACGGTCAATTATACCACATGTGTATTGCCAAACACTAAATAATCTGCGACGTGCCATTCAAAAATTGGCGAAGAGGAATGCTATGTTCTGGAATTCTTTTGATTCATGACAACGTCCGTCCATACACAGTTACTTGTACTGTAGAGACAATTCCAAGATTTCGATGGGAACTATCAATCATCCCCCTTACAAACACACCTTTCTCCCAGCGATTTCTTTCTTTTTCTTCATCTGAAAAACTGGCTTGCATCGAAGCGCTTCAACGACAGTGCACAAAACATCAATTTTGGACTTGTTGTACTCTCACGCAGCAGATTTTTACCCAGAGGGTATACAAAAGCTTGTGCTATACTACTATAAATGTCTGGAGATGATGACTATGTCGAAAAATAGCTACCTATATATCAATCACAACAAAATTTCTTCTATTGTCGTTTTCTTGTTTTTAAAAGATATTGTCTTCTTATTAATTTTTTTTTCTTTTTCTGACACGTACCTCTTAACACTATAGTTTCTGATGCAGAACGATTGAAGTCTATTTCAATGAAAGCTCCCATGTCGTGCGATTGACAGGGTCATCACACTGAACATATCAGTGGAGGAAAAGTGGTTTTAAATTTAAAGCCTAAGGAAGGCGAGTGGACTTCACTACCATAAGAACGAAACGACCTTCTGTGGACCCTCTAATTCAATAGTAGCTCCCCTTATTTGAGTTTGACTCCCAAACTTGAAAATCTTTGGTAAATCGTTGAACTACCTTTGAAAATCTCTCTAGACGACAGATTTTAGTTGAAAACTTTGGATGATTTCCTTAAAATAAGCTTTACTGAATATATTATATTAAAAGACGATATCCCTTGACAGCTGAATCTGTCAACAGAGTTTATTTTAAACAGAAGTTCACACCTTGATATTTTCTACAGTGCTCATTTCATAAATACTATTTTGTCTAGCTTAAGACTTTTTTCGTGTGAGAACGAAAGAATTAAAAGCAAAAAAGGTAAGGTGAAACGAGAAAAATTACAGGAAAAAATATGTTTACTCAAGAAACTGGAGGTAATGATGTGCAATATTCAACGAAGTTATGACATCCCTTGTAGCTAAATGATCAGTATCGCTGCCTATACCAATTTCAATTAAAATACCAGAAGCTTCAACAGATATTTTCCAATATATCTAAACTGTTTGAGAAAAACAGAAACAGAAATCTCATTAACAACGCTACAGAATTAAAATGACAGATAAAAGCTTACCATTATTATCCAGAAATTCCTCTCTGGTTGATAATATAGCTGTCGTGTCTTCTGTGTATGCAGCGATTCACACGACTGACCAGGATTAAACGTGCTGAAACACAATACCAATTGTAATTTATACCTTATAACAGAACCAAGAGCAAATAAATTATATAATTATTATAATATAATGAAGTGCTACAGCTCTCGAAAGAACTTCGACTTGACGCATGTTCAATCGATTGATGCCCTTTAAAAGCATTGATTTTAAAGAATATTATTTCTAACTTCCTTAATTCAAATGATGTAAGTATTATCTATAAATTGGTTACTGTTAGTGAAGTGACTCTTATGCTAGACTCTGGAATATGAATAATCCAACAACTTCACAATTTAGCTTAGTAAACATCCTGATGAGGAACTTGCGTGTATTATGCTAGAAATATTGATCAGAATTTAAGGGCAAATTGATCGCCATTACAAGAGCATATATGTGTGTGTTTTTTACAATAAACGTATTGGTTTGCTCAGCGAGTAGTTTAAATCAGAGTTAGATCTGTTAAAAGCAAAACTTGTACAATGGAAAATATAAAAGGAAGTTAAGGTAGGAGATGGCGCCTATTCTTGAGATGCTGAATCGGTTGAAAAAAAAAAGAAGAAGAAGAAGAAAAACAACTCGTTGATAGCTATTACCGTTTTTGCTCTGATACTTGCCGACAAATGGGCATAGCCGTTCCATTAGACATCCAGCCTTATGCATAATATAGTCTCGAAACCTCTTGTAGTTTCTTACTATGCTAAGAAATTTACAGATTCAACTTACGTACAATTCAAGGTTCACGGAATGCATTACTTAAGTCGGGGAGCTATTATACTGTAGAAAGGTGTTGAGCAAGCAATGTTTATAATGTTAGAACATATTGTTACTTGAAATGGGTCAACCACAGAATAGATAGTCCATGTTTTGTCAGAGAGCTATAATAAAGAGGGTGTAATTGCGACTGAGCGTATTTATGTTAGTATATACACTTGGGCTTAAGTTAGCTATTACAAACTGAGATCATGAGTACATAGTGAGGAGTGCTGTGTAGTCATTCCCATTACCTAAGGTTGCGGTTTAGCATAGCTATGCATCTAATAATATACATTTTATCAAATTTCTGCGAAGAAAAAATAACGTCCGTCATTTTGAAGCAGTTGGGTAATATACATTCCTTTATGCAAAGTGTTTTAAAACAACACCGACAACGTTTGGGAGGTGATTCCTGACACCTAAGACAAAAAGTAGAGACAAACGCTTCCTTTCGGAGTTATAGGCTGCCGAAAACATGAGAAAATGAACTTTAAAGGTCCATGAGACCAACCGTATACGGGTCAAGACTTTATTTAGGAACTAGTACATGCCCTATCCAAATATCCACGATTCAGAATCCTGCAGTGCTTCCACAACAATTTTTATAGAGGTAGTTGGTGATTACTTCAAATTAAATGCCCGTAGCCAAACACCCTGAACAAAAATTATTCCATGAGTGCCTTAGGATTTTGACACATGTACTTTTGGATTGCGCACATATTAGTTTTTAAGTGAAGTCTTGACTTGACTATGGTAGGTCCCATAGTTACGAAGATATGGACCTTTAAAGCTCGTTTTTATATGTTTTCAACAGCCTGCAACTCCGAAAGGAACCATCTGCGTACCTAGGTTGGTCTATACTTTTTGTCTTACCTTTGTATCAGGAATTACCTCCCAAACGTTGTCAGTGCTTTTTTTGAGACACACTGTATCTTCCGTCACATAATAGTCCTTCAGCATTAAGACTTATATGTATAATTTGAAATAGTATTTTATTATAAATATGAGGTAAAAAAAAAAAAATCGTATAGCAACTATACAACTAACTGAAATGAGTCCTGCACCAAAAATTAGAATTGTCAATGGGAAAAGCAAAAATGTTCGGGTAAGGAGATTTCCAAAGTGACGGATTGATGTATGCTACAGAAATAGCTTAGATGACAAAGAAACATATGCCAGTCACATTTCTTACGAGTAGAATCATTTCTAACGCAGAAGGGGGATGTGAAATGCATAAAAACATGTGTTAACAAAATTCACAACTTCTTAATTTTTAGTCTTAATTAATCTTAATTTTAAAAATAATTTACCTAAAATTGTACTGTAATGAAGGAGCACTTACATAAGAATGAATATCGTTACATTTCCCTCACCTTCCTCTACGGCTAGCATCTGAAAGATATAATGTTACTATTTAGGTGCCCGGTAGTTGTTAAAGAACCTCGAGGGAACTGCAACAGCATATGTTACACGTTATCTCTGGTAAGGGGTGTAGTTTATTTAACCTTTTGTGAAAAAAAAAAAAGTACTTACTCTGTAAATTTGATAATAGCCTCACTAAGACCAACATTTTTCATTTGGGTATCCAAATCAGTCTTTGGTGGGTAATAATACAGGATCTTCTTGTGTTCCTACAAAAAACGAAAGACACTCAAATGAGTATGATTGAATTATATACAGAATATATTACAAGAACACGGTTAAAAAAAAAAAAAAAATTGCAAAACAATCAAAATTGATCCATTCCTCCGTCAGACACTATGATTTTTAAGTTATTTTTAAAAGAAAGTACAAATTTAAACTGGAATAGGATTAAAACATCTACTATTCTAGTCCCTTAAAAGTTGAATCCACTCTCCACTAAATTAGCTTCACCGTTACATAAAATTTTAATCTGTACCAAACATCTCATGCACAGAGAGAGAGAAAGTTGTCGTTTACGCGCATATCCATACTCGCTCACGTGCCTGCTTCTTACACATGTACGTCACGTTATCCCTCCTGGCGTCCTTGCACCGACTTGGTTAAATGCAATTCGTGCTTTTTTTAGTAACAACTTAGCACATGTTTTCTTTTTACACTAGTTCTTATTATGTTTGTTCGTACGCTGCATTTATACTCATAACGATTAAGACCTCTTAAAGTCCATACGCACGTAGGGCATCCGGGACATAATATAACGTAAATATGTAAGAACACCAAAGGATGAGAAATTACATTTTAAAACAATTTATTAAAAGACATATCCTGGCTTGTATCTGCGGATATATTTCGGTAAGTCAACGCTCTGCACACGGTTGCATTAAACTAACGGATTAACTGCCGCAGATGACGGCCCCGAAAGACAAAATTCACGGAGAAATTACCAAATCAGGCACAATGTCAGCATAGGAGTAACAAAAAAGATAATCAATGTTGGGTGATTAATTAAAAAGATAAACGAAGTTAAATTCCGGATTATAGGAGTTCACGTATCGATGCGTTATTAGGTAAACAGGCAAGAGCATAATATTAAATAACTTAGGATGGGTGTGCTGGTAATGAACAGAAATACAGAAATGTAGAGCGGAAACTAATAAGAGAAGAGTTGCATTTGAACTAAATGAGGTGAAATGGGGGCAAAAGTTCGGATGCTATCCTATGTCATGCGGGCATAAATTTATAAAACCCATGAAAGAAATATGTTACTTGATTTCACAATAGGATTGTACAAGTAATCAAAATAAATCGGGATCTTACATCTTAGATGTATAACAGGGCACAAAATTTGCGGTCGCCGTTGGCGACTAGAAATTTAGAGCCGGCGACAAGTGTTCAGTAGTAATGGTTTCTACCTAAACACACAGGCCTGCGCAATTAGTGTTTCGCATGAAAATAATTGTCACTGAGTGAGAGAAAACATGGAATTTGAAATCTTCACAACGTTGTAATTCGCCCGTCTTTTCCCACCCTCAATCGAAACGGTTTGCCTTCTTGTGCGTTAATGCGAGAGATCGTTTCGCCCGCTATTTGAAGCTGGAACAGCTGGAGGGACAGCCCAGTGCTAAAATAGATCAACGAATCACGTCACGATATCAGTGATAAATAAATAACAAAATAAGTATTTGCATCAGAAACCATTATCACTGGTCACCTAGTTAACTGCTTTCTCTTTTCAGCCAATCAATCAATCAATAAATGAAGATATAGGGAGGACTACTTACATCTGGTCCTAGCCGTGAAATTCATCCACAACAGTGCCTCTATGCAAATAAAGAACCAATTAAAGAAACGCAAGTCCAAATAGCAATTCGTGCTGTCCGGGAGGGGGGCTCTCATAATTTGTACGTGAGAGATAGTGGCGACCATCATTTTTGGATTGGCGAGTGCGTTTGACTTGGAAATTTTTCGCCCTGTGTATAATAAGGTAGGGAATGGACAGTTTGCTCTTTACCACGTACTATTCTATAAGAAAGACAGTAAAGTGCTATGTAAAGGCTGTGTACAAAGTGATCATAGAAGTGCATGAAAGCTGTGTCACACGCAAGACATGCGTCTTATCCCATATAAAATGTTTTTCTATCATCCTTATTTATGCTTATGCCCCAACTTCGCAGACGCGCCTGCTCTCTACGGATACATTTCCTTGCTGACTCTCAAACCACCTGATGCGCCCCTGCCCTGGCTCGGCTAGATAGGAATCGTGCTTTTCAGTGGTCACCTAGCACAAGATGGTTTATGTTTTAAAGTTAATTCGTGTTTTAGGTACTGCAGATTTTATGCCACTTTTTCACACGTTGTAGCTATACTCAGCCCTTCTGCAGTCAACCTGCATCCATTAATGCAACATCTCCCTTGAGAAACACTTTCTAAGGCAATAAGAGCGCATTTACTGCTAAGAGAGATTCATATTTCACAAATATAAGTATCCTTTTCTGTGGTAATCTAGTTCAGGAAAGAAGTATTTTCATGTGTTTTGTAATTTTTGAAGTCCCAGGAAAACATATTCGATAAAAGGCTCCGCCCCAAACCCCCCTCTAAAAGTTTATTTACATAATTCTGTTGTAGGGTGTTGTTTATAGTGTTGGCTCGAAACATGAGAAGGTAAGGTAAAGGATTCATTGTTTTTTAATAGTGAGTAATTTGCAACGCTTAGTACTTGGCAGGTACTTATTTTGCGTAGAAATACCTATCTAATTTAGAGTAAAAAAAAAAAAAGCATGGAAATAAGAAAGAATTGTGATTAACAGTTAAGTGGACGACGGAAATGAAAGGGGAGTAATTCTAAGTAAGGTGTATTAAAATAACAACAAATAAGTAGTAATACAACGTCGAAAACAGTTTCATGTGGGTCTAATCTAGGGCTGCCACCTGCGGAAAATTAGGGTGTATGCCTCTATATTAAACAGAACGAATAAACAACGCATACAATCATGGAAAATATGTGGAATAATGAAAGCAAACTTGAAAAAGTCAAGAAAAGAAACATAGGTAGGATGTTATTGACTCTTAAGCTCACATGGTATATGATCGGACCACAAACATCTCGCATTTAAGCTACGCACTAAGCCGCTGCACTTTCTCTGACCCATATTTATTAAAGAAAGAGTACAATAATAAAACCTTATCGTTCTAAATAAAATTCTGGTTATCACTGTAACTTGGAATAAACATTATGAATTGTCATGATTACTTGCAGTACAAGGATAAATTAATGAATATAATGAAATACAAATTAAATATAATTATTCCTCCTGTTCACAAAGCACTTGGTGTGGACATATGAGAATCCATATAGCACATTTATCAAATATATATCACATTAAACAATCAGAACCACACAAACCTCTCCTTCTTTTTGACCGTAAGTTGGATTGTACACAAAAAAGTTAACAAGCGTAATTTCTGAACGTGTTGACATTATTCCATTATCGATGAAAAATCTTGTATAAAGAAACTGATTGCATTTCAATGTTCTGTTTAATACACACAAAATCTCACGTTAATTCACTCACTGAAACATATTCAATAAATTAAATTAAAGCTATGTAACACCAAAAACATTCCGCAATGTTGAAGGTGTTTATCCAGTGGCGTAAAAAACAAATGACAATAGAGTTTCTTGTCGTTGCTGCCATCTATGAGCGCTTACAGCAGACGACGCAAACGACATGGAGGGTGGGTGCGGATCTTGAAAGTTTCGGAACGACATTCTTTCGATTACGAACGCAAGTGTTTCAATTTTACATAATCTGGTAAGAAGCATGCATCTTTTATTATTCTAAATGTGTTTCTAAGTGAAATATCTAACTGTGTAATCGTTTTAATTATTTCCTAATCAATAGCGCTAAAGTTCCGTCTGATTCATCGCGGATACTCGTATTCCTCGTTAGTTAAATATAACTTCGCGACGCAGCTCTGGTTTTTTGTTTGTTATTTTAGGCATTTTTGGGGCAATATAAAGCGGAAGCATACAAGTTTACAGAATATTTCTAAATAATATTTTTTAATAACCACAATTAATTAATAAAACTTTTTTCTTTTTTTTACAAAACAAAGTACTTGACAAAATTTTCCGGATAAGAACAAAAATAAATAAATGCGTGTTTGTCAATTAACAAAACCATATAGTTTATCATCTTTCAAAATGCATGGGAATAATAAAATGGAAAGAATTAAGAGTATTTCGACTGACCTAATGAGCGTCACAAACTAAGTTTGTAGCATAAATAATACCTATTAATAATCGTTCGTAATAGCGTGTCGCAACACTCAAGGCGCGGCTTCACTACCATATGCGGATCTCAAATTATTGGTGCGTGCGCGAAGGATAATTTTCTATACAAAGCATAGTAATTTAACAAAACATTTCAACAATCATATTGGTAACGAAATAGGTTATTTGAAGGCACAAAAAATGGGTTTCTGTTCTTTCATTATGTCATTTTGAAAATTGAGATTACTTTTAAAGTTTCCGAATCCGTGCTATATTGCGTATTATTGAAATCTGAATAATGGTTTTTGCTAAATTTAATAATAGAACGCTTCCACGAGTGAGGCTGCGATATTTTATACGCGAAAGTCGGGGGTGTAAAAAAAAACGAACTTTAATATAACAACAATCTGGTGGGTGGCAATCGAGACAAGTACAGAACAAGGGTGAAAATGAGGTACCCGAGCTTACTTGATAAAGCGCTAACTTCTGATGGGAAGTGCTTCTTGTTCCATCGACACTGATTTGGAACGGCGTACCAATGAATTTTCTCATGATTTTCCCTGTGGTTTTCACTAATTCTTCGATTATCGTTCCTTTGCTTTTATCGCCCATTTGATTCGTAACTGTGTTTTTTACACAAGGCATTTGTTTGCATAGGTGTTGACTACATGGGTGCTCCGGGTCTCAAGCATCCATTGGAGATTTTTACTGGGTGCTGTGCATTCCATTGGATTCTTGCGTTGGAATTCATTTGAAAAATACATTTTCATGTCATTAAATAAGGTTAGGACATGGAATATGAGCTGACATTATATAACAATATTAATAATTCATGTTAACAAACGAACATATAGTCTTGTGGAAGTATTTCTGTAAATTGCTTGGAGTTCGATAATGTTATTTTGTAGGCCTATATATATATTTTTTTAATGTAAAAAGCATTTATATAAATTGGGTTTATAGTAACAAATTACAAGACAGTTGAGTCATTTCCAGTTTTCACTCAAATTATTTTCAAATGTTGCAAAGGTTTGATTGTAATCATTACTGTTTTAATATTTTTCCATCTCTTCTTTGCCGAATATTGCTAAATAGATTTCAAATGGAAAAACAGTCTCAATCTTCAGTTTGAATTTTGATCAATATAAAGTTGGTAATCAATGTTTTTAAAGAAATCCGACGTCTTTGCATTTTAAAAATAGTTTCATGGTTCATTTTAGTTCAGTAATCTGTGCCTCTTCATTCGTTATCCGTACATATTGTACCGATGAAGGTCTCAATTCTTTCTCGTTACTCGCTAGTATAAACGATGAATTATTGCGCATATTTACAACAATGCGCATAATGTTGTTTAGTTGGCCGCCATGTGCATAATTCTGATGCACAAATAGTGTGGTCCAAAATACCCCAAAATTTGGCTTGGCGGCTAACGTGTTAAATATGCAACAATATAGTAGAAAATATACCCAAATGTAAGTTCCCCGGGCTCTCTCAGATTGTAGAGAATGAATACTAACGCGATAATTTAAAAACATGCTGAAACTATGAAAATTTTCTACATCCAACTAAAGCGAGTGAAATCAAAATTATTGTTAATAAAATAAGACCTTGAGTCAACAAAACACATTCTCGCAAAACAAAGTACGGTAGGATGGTACAAACGAAAAGAATTATATCTCAGTTTGCTTCCTCCCCTCAGTGGCGGATCCAGGGGGGAGCGATCGGGGCGATCCCCCCAAAAGAGGGAAGTTTTTTTTTAAATCTTATATATAAATAAAACCCATCCCAGAGTTTGAAGCTCTTTAAAAGTAGCCCTAAGTAGCAGTATCACAACCCGCCGCTTCCCCCCCCCAGAAGTCCGTCCTGGATCCGCCCCTGCCTCCCCTAGATGTTTTAACTTCAAGTGTAAAATTACCCATATCTTCTAGTCAAATTTCAAGAATTTTGGTAACATCGTATTCATCTTGTAGGGTAAATATTACAACAATGAAGCGGGAAAATGGAGGCCCAGTTTGTTTTCCTCTTATCCAGCGGTACATATCTGTCTTGAACATGGGTGGGGGAGGGGCCGGGTAAGATCATTTCCATATATATATATATATATATATATATATATATATATATATATATATATATATATATATATATATATATATATATATATATATATATATATATATAAGCGATGTTCAAAATATTTATAAACTTGAAAAACAATGCTGTGGAGGATGAGGAGAGCAGAGTTGTCTTAATAAAGATATTTTTCATCCCACCAGAAACGATGCTTCTCTTCCATCTTTCCAACAAAATTTCAGTACTTTTATTCTCCGCCCAAATTCCTAGCCCTGCTTGTAAGTACTGAAGGGTGAGCACCCTCTGAAAAAAGCGACTCCTATGTTTGTATGCAAAAATAATTTCAGGGGTGGACTGGGGAAAATTTCCAGAGGTACGAAATCCTACCCCTACCCCCACGCTGTGGTCATATTTCCAATCGTACTCAATGTGGCTTACCAGTATTTTTATACCAGCATTACTTTCACCCCATGTGTATTATTGCAAGTCTTTCCCTGCCCTGGGTAGAAAACTGAAATCAGTATTATATACATCGTTTAATAAGTTAATAAAAGTATTTTGTGCGCGCAGAAAAATAAGAGTATTGTAATTAAAAAAAAAAAAAGAATGAGAAAAGGGTGAAAATCGGAAAAGATAAAAGGAAAAAGATAGTTCAAATTAATAAATGAAGTGAAGTCTTTAAGTTTAACGTCCCACTATTATGGCTGTTAGGCTAAGGGAGATGAATGATTATGGCAAGTGAATGATGATGGAATAATTGGTGGAATGATAATGTGAGAGAAAACGGACGTACACTTTAAAAACCCACGGACACGATGTTATTCAACACAAACTTACTTGGTTGGGAATCGAAACAGTGATCCCAGAGGTATCTATCTGCTCCACTGACCCATCCTGCTCTCCAAAAGATAGTTCAAAATTGAGATGGAGTTCTTTAATTTAAAGAGAGCTTGCTATCCAGATAGTCGGAAAATAAAGTGAAGGATATGTGAAAGTGTAAATGGAAAGTTGTGTTAAATGAATAGATATTTATCTAGAATAAATGAAAATTGTCTGAAGATGTAAATGTGTAAATGTAGGTATGATGGTCTGTCACAAACCAGGGTTGAAAAAAAACATGTTTTTTTTAAAAAAATCATAAAAAACGTTTTTTATGTTTAAAACATGTTTTTTTTTGTTTAAAACGTTTTTAACGTTTAAAACAAAGTACTTTGTTTTAAACAAGAAAAAAACATGTTTAAAACGTTTATTTTGTTTAAAACAATAATCTAGATAAGCATATATATTACATTTTTACACTCTTAGGTACTGCTTGCCATCTATATTCAACCGCTAGATCAAATTTCGGGAACTTCCCTAATCTCGATCCGCCCAAATGTTCAATTCCGGAGAAAAAATCGGGATTTTCCCGATCTCCGTTCACAGAATATGTAGTTTAGTTTCTTTGTGTTACGTTCTACTGGTCGTCTGCATTCTTCATCTTTAAACTCCCATTGACGCAACTGCTGTGTCAGGGCTTTAAACCTCAATGGCTCAGTCTTAAACCTCAAATTAAGGCTGGAAGATGGTTTTGGTACTAATTTATTCCTCAAAGATGCAACTTTCCTGGTGTGCATTTTATGTATGTGGGAGGAGGGTAAATATCGTGTTTTTTTTTTTTTTTTGTTTTCAACAGTTTTTTGGGGGCCGTTCCCCCTCTTGGGGGATAGATTCATAAAAATTGTTACATGAAGCAATGAAGTAGGTTACTACATGGTAATATCGTGTTTTTGTACCAGGGTTGGCTGGTTTAAACCAAAAAACGAAAAATGTTCCTAAAAGTGTAAGTGTTTGTAAAATCTTGATGAACACACGTTTGTGGGTTATCACGTTTCACTCCCGTATATTATTCGTATTATATTCAGACCTAAATTCCCCATTCATTACTCAAAAAGATTATACTGCATAAGCAACTTTATATATATATATATATATATATATATATATATATATATATATAAGTTTATAAATGTTTGTTTTGTGATTTTTTTTTGTAGTTGTTATTATTGTTTTTATTTAATTGCAATCAAAGAAAAATTCTAAATATTGTTTCGTTTTAATGTTTACTATTGATAAAATACATCGAAATGCCGTACTTTTTGTGTGTGGGGGAGGGGGGTCGGACCCCACGAGAGACATTTAGTGAAATGAGAAGTGTCTTTGGTATTTATTTATGTATAAATGAGTCTGAGCCAAAGTGGACTCAAATAATTCGTATCTTTATTCACTTTTCTTACTAATATGCAAATTAAGTCGTTGTATTTCTTTAATTTGGACCAATAAAAGTTGCTGTTAACTAACTCGAACTAAATTAGTTCTTCTGTACTCCGTAGTACTTTGAAATTGTCCATATGTAATTCTGTATAATGCTTTCACTTGTGCAACTGTTTATCTTTTTGTTCTTCTGAAATGACTCTTGACAGTTATATTAAGAAGCATGTAAAGATCAGTACAACGTATTTTTATCAGAATTCCTTCGTGAGTGAGTCGGCAGACGTATCGCATTTGTGGCCAATTAGTCCTGGTTCCGAGTTCAAATGGAGGACAATTTCTCTCGGATGTAACTCGAGAAACGATTTTTATTCCGCTTTAAGCTTATGTGATCCCTTCCAGCATAACCCGGTAGTTGCATAATAACATCAAGGCGAAACAAACTTATTTCTGTCCATATATGATATGAATATATAGAGCAAATTATTTAAACCAAAAGAACCTGGTTTAAACCAAAAAAACGTTTTTTTTTTTTGTTTTTTCAATAAAAACCATGGTTTTTGACAACCCTGATTTGTACTTCTTGCTTATTATGGGGAGCAGGGAGGGGACAAAGTTAGCCAATTTTTGGAGTTTCAGTTTTTTGACGTAAATTACATTTATTTTTACAACAAACATCAATAGCTCAGTCCTTAATTAAGCTAGAAAGGTGATTTGGTACCAAAGTATTTTTGAGAGATAATGCTTTCCGTCACTTGCATTTTATGTATATACGGGGTACGTATGTACGGCCGAGAGAGGGAGGATGATTTTTTTTTCATCAATTTTTTTTTCATCAGGTTTTGGCGGGTATTCTTCCCCTCTGTGTGGTACATCCATAAAAATTGGTATGTGAAGCAATGAAGTAGTCCCCTACATGATAGTAACCTGTATGTGTACTTGTTGTTTATAGAGGAAGAGGGGGTCAAATTTGGTTAATTTACATTTATTTTCGGGACGGTCCCGTATAACACAAGATATATTTCACTGAAGTGGTCTAGAAGCATAATTCTTGTTCGTATACATGATGTGTGCAGGAAAAATGATTTGCATATGGACGTGGTACTATAGTGGGGGAGGGGAGAGAATGTCTAATTCAATGAATGTTTTTCTGCGCATATTTTTTTAAAAAAAAATTTCCTACATAAAACAAATTCATTACGCAATGGCAGCAATGGCTACCATTTCTTATATTATTGTCACAAGTATGTGGCCTACACATTAGCATCATTTTGTCAGCGCAGGTAACTGCAAGGGTTGCCAGGGCCCCGCAAAGTCAGTATTTTCATATTTTTAATGATTTTTTATGTCTGTTCTTTTTCTACGAATACGGCGGGAATTTGACGCATATTATCTCGTTGGAAGTTGTGGTCTATAAGCTTTTCAATGGTGTATATCTCATGAAATGTTCAAATACTTCACTTGAACTTCTGTTGGTTTAGTTATAAGCACACTGATGTGCAGAATTTCGTTCAGTAATTGCTGTTATAATAAGAATATAACTCTGCTTGTAATTTACTCCATGCACAAACTCTGCGGAGGATGGGTTGTTTGTTAGAAAATTAAATTAGCTTCTTCAATCTGATATTTTAGTTGTTTTAAACATGTCCAACCAGCATCGAAAAAAAACACGTTTAAAACAATTTGTTTAAAACGTTTAAAACATACTGAATAAAACAACAACCCTCGTTTTAAACATGTTTTAAACACTTGTTTTAAACATTTTGTTTTAAACATATCAACCCTGTCACAAACCCTCGTCCTCTTCGGGACACTAAACAAGGATGTGTACTCTATCACTAGCAGACAGGAACTCTCTCTCTCTCTCTCTCTCTCTCTCTCTCTCTCTCTCTCTCTCTCTGGAAGTCTGCTGCATGCCAAACCTCACTTGTCATTTCACTTTGCCATAAGTTGATATATTTTGATCATCAAAGTGTCTGCTGACTAGGATGATGAAATAAGTAAACCCCTGGAATAGTAGATAGCCCTAACGACTTAGTTGTAATAAATGGTTGCATACTCCATAACACTGTGTTCCACGGCATATGCAACTTTTCTTTTTTTTTTTTTTATCTATCTTCGAGGCACGGTGGCTCAGTGGCAAATCGCTCATCTTTGGTAGAAGGTCCCTCTTTATATCCCCGGCCATGTGAATTTGTGATGGACTTGGACATCATCGTATCAGTGGAGTTTTCTTAAGGTTGTCCCACATTCTCATTCTATCAATTCGTTTTATTATCAGCTCCCATTAATTGTCTGTCTCCTTTAGGCTACAGGACATTTCCGTGAGATTTAGAACAAAAAAAAAATAAATAAAGATTCCTCGTATTTATTGAAAGTTAGGCGAATAAGCATGAAAACTAACGCTACGCTTAAACATATACGTATGATTGCGAAAATGAAATGAAATGTTTGAGTTTTACGTCACGGTTATGCCGATTAGGCTAAAGAAGACTGTGATTATGAGAAATGGTGGAATGAAGAAAGTAGGAGGAAACGGGAGAACCCGGAGAAAACCCACACACACGGTATTTGTCCACCACAAAGTTAACTTGGCGGGGGCTGGGATCGAACCCGGGACCCCAAATACCAGAGGTGAACGCTCTACCACTGAGCCACCGCGGCCCCACGCATGATTGCGACTTGGCAATTATAATCTATTGTTGTTGAAAAAGAGATCAAGGAAAAAAAAAACAGTGTTGTTTTTAACATCGTATACGTATATATTAGAAGGGGACTGAATTGAAATGACGTTGATAAGGGACATGCAGAACTATAGAGAGAATCAGATTAAGATTTAGAAAACGCCAAGGAAAATGGAACTTGAGAAAAAAAACTATGTTATTATTAGTACTAGTTATATGCTACTCCTGGGATGAAGACGCCTTACACTTTCTGAAGCCGCACAAAAGACCGATGAGTTGTCACAAGGTGACTAAACTAAGCTGTGATCTGACGAGACTTGGCTGTTATTCATGTTGCAGAAACTCTGGTTAGTAAGATCCTGAACTTTTCAAAGCCAAATATGTATACCTTGCCTTCCGATTCTTGTTTGTTCGGAGGATTCTTACCGTCTTTTTCTCAAAAGTTAGTCTGTTGAGAAGGTGGCATCCGAATTGCCTATACTGTCGCGTAGAATAGAACTCGAGCTCCTGCTTCAAAGGGAAGAACGATATCCATTTTGCCACTAGTGGTGATAGGCCCCTGCACAACCGAAAAATAAGCCCAATTTGCTTTTTTTGGGGGGGAGGTAAAGTATTTGCCAGTATAACAAAAAGTCCTTTTTTGTTTTGTTTATTGCAGTTTAATATTCCTTTTCAGTACCGAAGGTGTGTAACGCGTGACGTGAGATTCACTTTCACTCGCGTTTGTGTCCGGGACAAGTATCCCCGCGCGTTATCTACCTGTTTATGTAGTGACCAGTGGCGTATTTACGATTTTGTTTCAGGGAGGGCTTTGCTAACTTTCGGGGGGGGGGGCTTTGCCTCAAAATGTGAAAATTCTGCAAGATATTTCATATACTTTACTATAGTAAGAAGATTTCGGGGGGATTAAGCCCGGAAGCCCCCCTCCTAAATACGCCACTGGTAGTGACAAAGTTTAACATTCAAAAATGAAGGTAAAAGTTCGTTTTATGTATATGAAAATGAAATCTTTCAGTTTAACGTCTCACAATTATGCCCATTATTTATTTATTTATTTTGACAATCACCAGATACAGTTCAGAGGCCATTTTATACTGGATATCTAACAACAACAATAGGTTAAGGGAGACAGATGATTAAAGCAATGAAGTGATGATGGAAGAATTCATGGAATGAGAATGTAACAGGAGACGAGAGTACCCCGAAAAAAATCTACGGACATTGTGTTATCCATTACAAACTTATTTGGGCGGGGAGCGAACCAGGGATTCCACGCACCAGAGGTAAGTGCATTACCACTGAGCCACCATATATATATATATATATATATATATATATATATATATATATATATATATATATATATATATATATATATATATATATATATATATATATATATATATATATAATTGCGATTACATGTCACTAGTGGGCAAATCACACCCTTTGGCAAATAGTTTCAAAGTGCAACCTCCTCACATTTAAACGGCGTGACAAACATCTTGGCATTTGAAGGCGGCGCTCCAAGTTCCCTTTAAATGCTGCTAGCAAATGGGAGGCCAGCGGAATTGCCACGTTTATTTTGTACACATCCACGTCTATCCCCTGTCACCTGATCGCGCTGTAGTTGGTCTGCTTAGCCATAGTCACATCTCTTAGCACTCGGCAACGTCGCGTCAGAGCTTGCGTTTTATTCGTTTAGCTGAAATGCTAAGATGTTTGTCACAGGCTTTAGTTCTGCCGTACGAGAAGACAAGTAGTTTTTAAATTCGAGACGGGATGAGGTAAGCTCAAACATCTTGGGGTCTCATTTTTTAGAGCAGAATCGAGATGAGACAAGACATTCCATTGCGTTTCGTGGCCGTCATTAGTTCACCCAAATCTAAATCTCAAACATTGTTTTAATGTTACACGATTCATAGTATAAGAACTATAAATGAATAAAGTAATTTTACGAACATAGATAGAGTATTTATCAACTATTAAAGATATGTAAGTCATTACACAGTATACTCCAGTAATAATTTTGGTTTAGATGTAATTATATCACTCTTCGTGGACCTTCCGTCGCGCAGAAAAATTGTGATAGCTTCTACCTGAAATTAAAAAAGGAAGGGCATAAATTTTGTAACAAAACGAGAGGGAGAAAGGTTTTCGACAATCGAGACGAGACTAAAATGAATTCTTCGAGAATGGAGACGAGGTCTCGTTTTATAATACTACTCACAATTTGCCCACCCGGACAAAAGTCCTCTGGAAGGAAGCCTGTATACATCATACTATTCGGATGAAATTCGCAGCACAGTGTACGAATGTGTGTATCGGTAGAGGACGTGCAGATATTTGTTTGAAGGTCCCAGCTCACCAGTCACTTTAGACGGCGGGCTGATTGTAATGTCCGTAATTACCGGGTTTGCGTGTGTGTATATACATGTCACATTGTGTGCCTGTAATTCCAGAACGATATCTGTTGTGCAGTTAGGTGACTTGGAGCGTGATCTTATGCTAGAGTTTAGAGAGGGCAGTGATCGTTCGGAATTGTCGCTCGCGTAGCTCGTGACCCATCGATGGTGTAGTACGCGACAGTATAGGCAGAGAGTTTTTCCACACCGAGGAGCGCCCAAACAGAAGTAACCTCCGCACTTCATTTCAAATAATCTCTCCTTAAGAAAGCTGTAAAGAGGATCACGTGAAAAGTACATTTATTTCTACTCCTAGAAGTTTCAATTTCACCCGATAAATGTCAGTTGCTGGAGGGTGTTTGCTGCCATCTAACGGCGCAATATATAACTTCTAGCATTGCTTCTCTTTCAATAGTAAGTGGGATATGGATAACAACCTTTAAAATCACCATTACCCGTTAAGATGTTAACGGATTGTTTCCATTAACGATTGGTCGAGTAACGGACCTACGAACGTACTAACGTTTTAAAATTGAACGTTCCACTTGCGTGGTCCTAAAACGTCAGTTTATTTTTAAATTATGTCACGATCTGATATTTTCTTTTTAAGTATCTCATTACTGTTCCTGTCTCCAACTTTTGCTAAAACATCTTCACTGGTTTTTTGTTCTATACACAGGATGTTTCAAAACAACACCGACAACGTTTGGAAGATGATTCCTGATATCAAGATAAGACAAAAAGTATAGACCAACCTGGGTACACAGATGCTTCCTTTCGGAGTTACAGGCTGCCGAAAACATGAAAATATGAACTTTAAAGGTCCATAGCTCAAAAACTATGGAATCTACCGTAGTCGGATCAAGACTTCACTTAAAAACTAATATGTGCCCTATCCAAAACTCCATGTTTTAGAATCCTAAGGTACTCATGCAACAATTTTTTAGAGGGAGTTAGGCTACGGGCATATAATTTGAAGTAATCAACAACTACCTCTATTTAAAAAAAAATATTTCGGAAATACCGTAGGATTCTGAAACATGAATATTTGGATAGGGCACATACTAGTTCCTAAGTGAAATCTTGACCCAACTACGGTAGGTCCCGTAGTTCTGGTGCTATGGACCTTTAAATTTATTTATTTTTTTTTTTTTTTTTATGTTTTCGGCTGCCTGTAACTTCAAAAAGAAGCATTTATGAAACCAGGTTTGTCTATACTTTTTGTCTTATCTTGATTTCAGGTATTACCTCCCAAACGTTGTCGGTGTTGTTTTGAAACACCTTGTATATTTTCCTCATTCTTCCCCATACCCAAATTTTCGAACGCTTTTGTAGTCATTGGCCGGTAAAGACATTACAACAAATATCTAACTGAAGCACTTTTAGAAATCAGCATCCGACACTTTAGCTTTCCCGCCACGTATTGTATTGTATTTATAGCCAATAATATACTCTAGCAGAGAGCTCCTCCGTGGCTAAGCGGTGAGAGTATATTCATTGTGGTGACTTTAAGTAACTACTTAACGACGACCATCCAGCTCTGAACATGAGAGAGCCCTTTACATGGGGATTATCCATAGTGATGCCCTTAACAGCGGTTAGCGTACGCGCCTTTGGCGTCGGAGGCCCGGGTTCGATTCCCGGCGGGAGCTCATGTGGTTCGGATTCCACGTTAATCAGTAGGTCCAAGTCTCATATAGCCTCGCTGCTGAAAAGGGACGTTAAACTCAAAATCACATCTTTGCGTAGAAGATCGAAGTACTTCATAATGTATGTTTTGTTTTTAGTTTATCTATACAAGTTATATTGTTGTGTTCGCCAATGTGGATCGTAATAGCGTGCGTGACGTCACATGATGTGACTAAGTGTTCCTGTGTTTTTATGGACAGTTTCGAGAACGTTTTTAAACTGCCCAGTGTAGTATGCATAGAAACGTCTAGGGAAATTTTTTAGTCGTCTGCGACATAGTGGTCTGCTTGAAGAGAAACAAAAGTGATGGATGAGAAAGGGAGTTGCGCAGAAACATTAAAAAAAAAAATGTTGATACTGTTCCAAGCGTTGGTGTTTGAGACTTGCCATTTCTTCCACATATACAAGAACAAGCCTTAATCCTCTATATACACACATACATAGACGTATAACCTACTTAGTGTGAATGGGAGAGTTAGCACGCGAAAATCAGGCGGAGACTGTTGATTTCAACGCTCTTTTTGTTGTAGAAACAATACATTATACGTTAAACAAGCCAATTTGCTCATTTTTAAGGATGACCTAAATTTCACGTGAAAATTGTCTGCATGACCCATTAAAAACGCAGCTGGAATTTTATTATGAAATATTTGTGTATCAGAAACAAGAGTATGGCTATTCTATTTACAATCATTTCATCTAGAGAACAATAAGAGGATTCATACTTCTATTATATGATCTCCATCAGGAATGTAGAAATGATGATATGGGTGGGTGCGACGTGCGAGCATTCCATGGAAAATTTGAGGAAACTGAAGGAGGGAGTGACTAATTCCCATTTTTTTTTTCGTTTCGTGTGTAGTATAACAATTTTTCGACAGCTTATTAAGTCAGAACATATGTGTACGTAAGATCTATAACACTAACTGTATGACATGGGATCTGGTGGTTCAATGCCGCATTTACAAAAGCTCTCCATTGACCTCTGTTCTGAGCAAACTGCATCCAGTTTCTACTTTCTATTCCTCTTGCTGCGAGATCCATCTTAATAATGTCCTCCCATCTGTTCCTAGGTATTCCTAATTGTCTGTTTCCGATTGGGTTTCCAGTTAAAATTTTCAAAGCGTTCATACTTTCTTCCATTCTTGTTACATGACCTGCCCACCTGAGCCTCCTAGACTTACTCACTCTAACAATATTAGATAAACACAGTGACGGTTTTACATTGACGCGATTGATACGATAAGCCGCTACAATTAAAAAAAAAATAATAAACTAGTTTTCTATTTAGCTGTTCCTTTCTCATCAAATACGGTTTCCATCAAATAAAATCTACCATTTTCATGTTAAAATATTAACTACTGTCACCACTGATACTCCTACGTTGTGATTTCCAATGACTCGATTTCTAGCTTTCGAGCTCCTCCGTGGCTAAGCGGTTAGCGTACGCGCCTTTGGCGTGGGAGACCCGGGTTCGATTCCCGGCGGGAGCTCATGTGGTTCGGATTCCACGTTAATCAGTAGGTCCACGTCTCACATAGCCTCGCTGCTGAAAGGGACGCTAAACTAAAATCAACTCAACTCGATTTCTAGCTTTCGTCGATTACCGACTTCTTTAGACGAGTCAGGAAGTGGAAAGCGCAAGTGCCATAACCATGCTTTACCGTAAGTGTGTAGGTTTTGCGATTCTGCAGTTCGGGTAGCGTTACAAAAGCTTGTGCAATTCAGTTGAACAGACAATGTTGCTAGCTTAATTCTAGCCGTTACCAGAAGATAATCTCTGGTGAATTTGTCATTAAATCATTAACCTTAAATTTGGCCATTTTAGCCTATTTTATGTTTTCTGAATAAATACGAATAGGCTATACATCGGTCTCCCTTGAATATATATACAGTAGCATTGAATTTAATACTCTTCGCACCATATATCAATAAGCTCTTGAAGGAACATTTGAAATAATGGTTTAATTATATTATCAGTGAAATTATGTTAAATGAGTGGAATGCAAGTATCTGTATGTACAACTTAAAACTGGTGAGTCTTGAGGAAGTTGACGGTTGGTCACAAACATAGGAGTAGCCACGGGGTTGGCGGCTGTGCCCAGGAACACTCTAATGGGCTGCTTTATGAGAGAATTAAAGACGAATATTTTAATAAGAGAAAAAATGAACGGCATCTTTCCTTTTCCAGAGTACGACAACCAAACCGAGAAAAAAACGATAACCAATCAGAGTCGAGTTTACAAATTGAGCAAAGTTTACTTAAACGAGACGTATTGAACTTCGACTTTCAATGGTGCAACAAAAGTCCTAAAACCACGTTTAAATTTGAAACTTTAATGTTGAACGCGTTTGAATGGACGCTCGTTTGAACTTCGTTGGTGCACACGGTTTTCAAAGCTATATGGAATTAGTGCAGTACCTAATATTTTTCTACCAATTAATGGATTGTAATGTGTGACAAAAATGCACATGTTGCTCTCCTACATAGATATCTTCCCAAAAAATTGCGGAGCAGTCAGATATGGACATGGGGAACATTTCCATCAAGTTACGATGGATAAACGATATCACGGCCACTGGAGCAAGTCTATGCTTGCTGATTATTGTTGGACAATCGCTAGAGATGTTCAAGAACCACAATACGAATGACAGGGAAAGAAGCGCCATTTGTAAAATCCATGTAAGTTATTTTTATCACTTCCGTTTTGTATAGTTTTAATTTCTTATTAACCCTTTTACATTGTTTTGGACAAACACCGTGCCGCGACAAAATATAATCAATTATCATACTAGAACCTATATGCTTGCTTCAAGAGATTTTTGTCCCATGTCTAGAGAATCTAGCATTATAACAAAATGCATTTTCCGCTCTTTACATACGAACGTCGCTTTATTTTTATTTTATATTTTCCTTTTCCCTATATGAAATTTGGTATTGCCAAGCAGGACTGAGAAGTATTTTCTTCCTCATAACTATTGTAGATATTACAATGAAACTTGGCATATATATTGCATATAAACCACAGTAGTTTTCAAGGTATATTATATTTGGGTACCTGTAGCCGGGGCCGCACCAGGGACGTTACAGTTGGAAAATGGATTTTTGGACGAAAAATTCCGAATTTTACCCCAAATTTCCCTTTTCTCGTACACCAAATTGTCATGGTATCATTTAAACACCTGTGTTATTTTGAAGAGAATGATGTATAACTCATGATACTGAGATGAACTCATGATATACTATTTGGATTCTTTTTATTTTATGTCACACGTTTCCCTATATGAAATTTGGTATTGTCAAGTAGGAGTTAGAAATATTTTTTCCCTCAAAACTATTGTAGATATTACAATGAAACTTAGCGCATCCATTACGTATGAACCACAGTAGTTTTTGAGGTATATTATATTTGGATACTTGTAGCCGGGGCCGCACCAGGAGGTGCTACAGTTGAAAAAGGGATTTTTTTAGACGGAAAATTTTCGATTTTACTTCAAATTTCCCTTCTTTTGTATATCGTGTACACTTGTGCATAATACTATTTACAAGCTCGGTTTATTCTGAAGCAAATGACATATGAATCACGATACTCGGATGAGCAATACTGAAGCATAGCTACTACTTAAGTGAAAGTCAACATAGAAAATTCAAGAATCTGCGAGTGTTAACCCTTTCTAACACCTATTTCTGTCGGTTTCACTTAAACTCGAAACAATTCCGCGTTTTTATTATAATTTTCGTATTCAGCATCTTCATTTGCATAAGAAAATATACTATTCATTTCCGAACCATGAAAAAAATTAAAAATTTGTTGTCCAGTCATATCAGTTATGCTAACTTGCCTTCTTCTATCTACTAAAACGTGATTGGTTTGATCGTGCTTTCTCCATCTGGTGAGGTCCAACTATATTTGAAGACTTGAAGTAAATTAAGATCTAAGTGCCATTTGAACAGTTTTCAGATAATTATGTTTTTCCTCGAGAATTTGTGCCGTGCACGTACACATCACACATTCTATTGACAATGATCTGGACTACTACGCACAGGTTTGGCGCTTATATCCAAATATACTTAAACTGGCTTGGCCCATAGACCATCATTCCGGCTATAACTCGAAACTTCAGAAAATGGTACTTAGATCGAAATTTACTTCAGTTCTTCATTTATGAACGTTGTGATGTGGGAATTTTGTAGTCCTCACGATAAGATCTTTGAATGTTGCAAAGCTCACGATTATAAAGCTCCGTTGTCGTTACTTTCCTTATGCAGACTGTTGTTCCCTATAATCGGTTTGAAAATATCCTCTCAAACTACCTTCGTATTGAATTTCTCTAATACAGTGGTTCTCAAACTTGTTGTTACTGCAATCCTTATTAAATAATAAAAGATATTTTGTGGCCCACCTACTTTCCTTCAAACACACATTGACATTCTACGTAATGGTGGTGTATTTCAAAACAGTTAAATTTTATAACTCCTATCTCTAATTCCAGTTCGTTCAATAACAGTCCGTATGAGTGATTAAAATGAAATTTATCTCTGGGTGTTGTAAACACCCCGAGTGACCACGAATGTTACAAAGTGGATGCTCGATGCTTACATCTTAAAGTTAAAGTTTAATATAAATTTATGAATATAGTGGTCCTGTCGGTATAAGAACGTCAGCCGGTGACGATCGAGCAAGTGTAATGTAAATTTCTTTTTCAATAACTGTATTTGTTATATGAAATTGTACGCATGCGCAAAGAGGGTTAAAGTGTTTCCATAGAAAGGTAACATAGAACTAACACTAGTTCCGACGCAATGTCCTACCCCATGACTCACTCATTCTCTTTCCATCCTAACCCAGCATCTGTACTGACTGTACAACAAACAGGGCTCTGAGTAACCACTTACTCTTCACTTCATTAACAGACACTTCCAATTTTCATTTTCTGAATATTTCACATGTGTTTCTGCATCAAAATAAAATTTTGATAATTAAAACGAGAAAGTTTTCGCGACCCATCAAAAAGCGAGCGGGATCCACCAATGGGTCGCGACCCACACTTTGAGAAACACTGCTCTAATAGGATTTTCATATGGTATCGCAGGAGTTGGTCAAATACCCGTTCTACTTCTTCGTAGAAATTGTTCTTATGTTGTCATCCTTATCTTCTGTTGGGGCATGTACATTTAAAACAATAATATCACACCACCAACCCTTAAGAGTAATAAAAGAAAGTTTATCATGAACAAATTCCACACGCTTAATTGCTGATGGATTTTATTTCGTTCCTTATGAAGAAGATATATATATAAAGAAAATAGCAGTGTCGCGTGTGCCCACATGAAGAAATTTTGTCAGAATATTGACAGTAATTGAATGGTATGTTTCATTCAACCATCTAACTTTTAGTTCATACTACAAGTTGACTATTCATATATAATACTCCTTATGGGAATACATTGGGATCATAACTTCGGATCAACTGGATGGATTACCTCTGCCAGCGAACTCAGTTCCTAACTTTTGCTTGGGGTCCCGGGTTCGATCCCAGCCCCCGCCAAGTGAACTTTGTGGTGGACAAACACCGTGCTCGTGGGTTTTCTCGGGGTTCTCCCGTTTCCTCCCACTTTCTTCATTCCACCATTTCACTCATCTCTCATAATCACCGTCTCCTTTAGCCTAACCGGCATAACCGTGGGACGTAAAACTCAAAGATTTCATTTCATTTCAGTTCAGTTCCTAACTTTCGGCCCTAAATGCAAAGGGACGCTAAATCAAAAATCAAATCAAACTGGGGGGAGGGGGATTAACTATACTTCTAATGTCATCTACTTGATTACAACCTTCCATTCTGTTCTTATTTCTCTCAATCAGCTTCTGTCATTCTGTATAGTTTTTTTCCATTATTGCATAAGCATTAGATTGATAGTGGCGAGGTGAAAGCAACGTCGGTTCGTTTCCCACTTTGGGCATGAGTTCTTGGTTATCTTGGGCGATATATGACCGAGGGTGAGCTTCCTCTTGGTTGTAGAGTTTGCGTACCGCGCCTTTGGCATAGAAGTATCAGACCCTATCCCGGTGTGGAAGTTCGTCTCGTGCGATTCTGATTCCACATTCAGCAATCCAACCAATGAACAATACAGCCCAAAACCAATCATATACCCACTACCACTGTGCCATCAAGAAGACTGTTGTTTTCATTATTATTATTCTCATCTCATTTCGAATATGAAGCCAATTTGTTATGTAAACACAACAATAAATTATTTTTCATATATTTGGATGCAAGTAAGAAGTTTTTTTAAAATTTACTTATGATATTCTTCTTTTAGTTCAATTTCAAAACTACATGAATACCTTTCCTGAAATTATACTTTTACGACTTTATCCCTTTCCTATACGCAACTTCTCAAGAGCTGTAATATAAGGGAATGACTTTTTCTTTAATGTTTAAGATTCACAGATTTCCGTGAATTTTGTTAAGTCAGTAAGCTTCATCATATGTGGGATGTGTTGGAAAGAGTGAAGTTTGTGTTCTGTTTGTGCGTACTGTATGTGGGAGAAGGGAAAGAGCGAATGGATGCTGGGCGCCTCCAAAAGACAGAATGGTATATTTAGCTTGGCAGAAGTTCCTCTACACAACGAGTTCAGAGGGGCAAAAGAGAGGGAGGGGAGGAAATTCCGCTTTACCTGGCCTCGTGCCCACATGGGTTATCCTGCTCAACTAGCAAACATTCTATCCTTAACCCCTCATGGAACTCAGCAAACTGACCAAAAAAGTGATGTACGTAAAGTTCTATGACCTCACTTCACGAACGATAGGGAAATTTTAATATCTGTGAACTTCAAACTTTTCTCTCAGTACGAAATAAGTCACCGAGACCGTTGTCTACGGGACGAGAAATTAAGTTTTCTCATCTCGTCTCATACATTTTGAACGTCTCGATTCTCGAAAAAAAAAAAAAGCATGTCTCGTCTCGATTTTTCGTTTCGTTTTGTAAGTTTATGTAAAAAATTTATTACTTAATTAATCAACGAACTTAAAAAGGATATTACTACCGGTAATTTTTTTAAATTTTGAGTCCTCCATTCGACAGAGCATCAAAAACTATCTGAGAAAATTATGGAATTTTTCGCGTCACTCTTACTGTTCCCGAGATATTGGCCAAAAAAATATGCTAATAAAATATTTTCAAAAATCTTTCATCATCATATTTTGTTACTAACTTTTTTAAGGCTGAAATCCAGAAACTTTCATGTGGTTTCTAACTTTAATGAAACTAAAAGAAAAAAGAGAAACTTTCCAGTAACTTTTTTGTCACATCACTGCACAAATAACACTAAAGTTTTTTACTAACCTATTTTGTTACTAACTTTTTTCCTAAACTAAATTCCAGACACTTTTCTTGCAGAAAATTACACAACATATTGTTTCTAACGTTTCTGATGAATTAAAAGACAGAATGTTTACAACATTAAACATTAACTTTTGCTCTAACAACTTTTATTAACTTATGTTATTAACTTATTGTTAAATTGAAATTCATGTTTTTTTCTTTCTTGCAGAAAGTTACACCACATATTCTTTTTAACATCTCTGATAAACTAACAATCAAAATGTTAATTGTTACAACATTAGACATTAACTTTTGCACTAAAATTTTTTATTATCATATTTTGTTACAAATCATTTTTTGTTGAACTAAATTTCAGAAAATTACACTATATATTGTTTCTAAAGTTTCAGATAAACTAAAATGCAAAATGTTTATTGTTTGTTACAACATTAAACATTAACTTTTGCACTAAAATTTTTATTAACATATTTTGTGTTAGCTTTTTGTTAAACTGAATTCCAGAAAATTTTCTTGCAGACAATTACACAGCATACTGTTTGTTACGTTTATGATAAACTAAAATACTGAGTGTTTATTGTTACATTAGACATTAACTTTTGCACTAAAATTTTTTATTAACATATTTTGTTGCTAACTTTTTGTTAAAGTGAATTTCAGAAACTTTTCTTGCAGAAAATTATGCTACATATTGTTTCTAACTTTTCTGATAAACTAAAAAATGCAGAATGTTTATTGTTACAAGGTTAAACATTAACTTTTACACTAAGAACTTTTATTAACCTATTTTGTTACTAACTTATTGTTAAATTGAAATCCATAAGTTTTTCTTGCAGAAAGTTACACTACATATTGTTTCTATCGTTTCTGATAAACTAACAATCAGAATGTTTGTTGTTACAACATTAGACATCAACTTTTGCACTAAAATTTTTATTAACCTATTTTGTTACTAACTTATTGATAAATTGAAATCCATGAGTTTTTTCTTGCAGAAAGTTACACTACATACTGTTTCTATCATTTCTGATAAACTAACAATCAGAATGTTTATTGTTACAACATTAGACATTAACTTTTGCACTAAAATTTTTATTAACCTATTTTGTTACTAACTTATTGTTAAATTGAAATCCATAAGTTTTTCTTGCAGAAAGTTACACTACATATTGTTTCTATCGTTTCTGATAAACTAACAGTCAGAATGTTTGTTGTTACAACATTAGACATTAACTTTTGCACTAAAATTTTTATTAACCTATTTTGTTACTAACTTATTGTTAAATTGAAATCCATAAGTTTTTTCTTGCAGAAAGTTACACTACATATTGTTTCTATCGTTTCTGATAAACTAACAATCAGAATGTTTATTGTTACAACATTAGACATTAACTTTTGCACTAAAGTTTTTTATTAACATATTTTGTTACTAACTTTTTTGTTAAACTAAATTCCAGAAACTTTTCTTGCAGAAAATTGCCACTTCATTTTTCTAACTTCTAACAAACTAAAATGTAGAAACGTTTGGTTACAATATACATGAACCTTTGCACTAAAATTTTTTATTAACGTATTTTGTTACTAACTTTTTTCTGTTAAACTGAATTTCAGAAACATTTTCTCTTGCAGGAGAATACACTACATATTGTTTCTTGGGATAAACTAAGATGCAGAAAATTTTCCTTTCATTAAAAATGTATTATAGATACTATTAACTAATATGAATACAAACATTTACTTATATAGATAACTAGCAGCGTTCACCCCGCTTCGCTGCGGTCACCCCGGAACGCAATAAACTTTGTTACTTAGATAATTTTTACTTTTTCGCTTTCAAATTGCATTAAATGTTAACATTATAGCGCCTGTCATTTATGTTAACCCGCCGAGTGACCCGCTTCGCTGCGGTCACCCCAGAACGCAATAAACTTTGTTACTTAGATAATTTTTACTTTTTCGCTTTCAAATTGCAGTAAATTTTAACATTATAGCGCCTGTCATTTATGTTAACCCGCCGAGTGACACGGTCATGCGGGTTGCATATAAATACGTTTATTTTTATACCTATGATGAACTAATAACAAAGGATTTGTACGTATGGACACTTGAATGGTCAATTATCTCAAGACACTGGTAATTGAAAATTAAAGTGATATGATAAAAACCATCTAGGGTCCAAATCCTAATAACCCCCCAAAAATAAAAGAAATTGGTTCAGCCGTATTAGCGTGATGAGCTAACAAAGGATTTGTGCGTTCTCTTTTATAATATAGATAAACAAACGAACTTTAAAGTAATACTTAAATATGAAACTAAAATATCAAAAGTAATTATAATAATTGCACTTACAATTGGAATCCAATTTTAAACAATTGAGATAGTTAACATCTGAATCTCCACTGCTGAAGACAGAAATAATTGATTTGCTCCATTATGATTTATTATGATGTGATGTGTTCTTCACACTAATAACTAGTTGGTTCATAAGTTAAGAATTTACTGATTTAAATGTGCAACTGATGTATGTAATTTAGTAGTGGATGAACGAGATAAGTTCATGCAATGCCGAATAGCTTATATCACATATTAGGGCCTTGGAAAACAAGACATATAGCCAAAATACATATCAGTATGAATGCTTTTCAGTTATATAGTCAAAACAATTATATATCATTGAAAATAATATTCAGGAATATCTTTAAAAATGTATTTAAAAAAGTACCAGTAAATGTCTTCAAATACGTGCCTAACTACATTACTTGTGAATAACCTGCGCACTTTTAACTGGATATGTCAGATAAAATTATAGAAAATTTTAGAAATCTTTATCAACTATTTTTAGTTTAATGACTAAATATTATTTCAATTGTATCTCTAAATTCTCGAATCTCTTATTTTCTTAAACATTCTCCTACGAATTTTCATCATGATTCTGTTTCACACTTCTCCTGTAACTTAAAAACATGCTCATATCACGATACTCTGTTTCCATAATCGTATACCTACACAAAACTTTTCAACTATCTTCTCGTAATTGAAATAATATACCAATCAGTACAGCATCAAATATTATCAAATAATTAAAACTAACGTTTGTCAGTGTTGCCAACTGATAGATCATTTTTCTACCGCTGCACATAAGGCCGGAAAACGAAATTACGGCGCCAAAAATAGAAAAAAATATTGTGATGAAACTAATCAGAAATGCCTTCAAAATAGTCCCTATATACCAGTCCATGATGTACCGTAAGAATTTGTTTTGAGAACGCAACACAGTAACCAGCGTATGTGCGCAAAGTCGGAGTTTATTTCGAACGGCCAACTGCAGTTAGTTGTGCCTGAGTTGCTGACGGAGAAACAGCTCGTGCTAAATTTTCCCAAAGTGGCAGTAACAACATTTCAATACGAATATTGAAGAGTTAGATATATATAGTGTACATCTAAAATGACTGTGAACCTAACAAGTGAGCCTAGTGTAAATACAGTACAGGTAGTATAATGGACTAGTGCGGTGTCGAAACAAGGAAGAAATATTTACTATACAGAGAGTTATAAAAAAAGTTCCAAAGAGTACCGCGACTATTCTTGGACAATTCGACAGTATATCTTATATCGAACATAGAACAGGAATACACACGCCCCCCCTTTTCCCCCTTTCCTGATTGGAGCGTATTGTTTACACACAGCTGTGGCAACGATCTGTGAAGAACATGAAAACTAAGAGAAGTGAACTCTTTATAGTGTTATTTAAAGATCATTTTTACAATAGTCTTCATTAAAATGTAATGAACAATTATTACAGTATACATTAAACAAGTGGTATCAGTGAACTTGCTGAACAACGTGGAAATAAACTGAAAACTGTAATGAAAGTATTTGTGTCAAAGGTTTTGGCAAAATGGCGGACATGTAATTAAATGTACGAGTGGGAAATAAGCATATGGAGTGGCTTGATCAAGACTAACACTTCCGGTGTTGCAACCATCACCGGGTCCCTCAACAACATCACGGCTTTAGGAGCAAATGAGAAGAGAAAGATCAAGAAAAGTGTTCGAAGAGAGTTTGCAACGAAGTAAGAAAAGATATGTGAAGGAAATTGTAAAGAATACCATTTCCGAAAAGCTGTGCTTGTATGTAGAATCAAGTTTGGTGAAATCTGGCAAGAGTACTGCAGCCGAAGTTGTGAAATTGGCGATCCAGTCTTCGCCTAAAAGATTGAAAAATATGAAAGCGGTCCATGATACATCATCTGCTACTATATGACCGTGCAACCCTGACGAAGCTTTAGGCCTTCTAGTGGATCTTAGCTTGCCAAAAGAAGATTATAAATGGATGAGACTTGGAGCAAAAGAAAGAGGATCAGATATTTATCTCTCATATCTAGCAGAGACAAAGAAGTGTTATCCTGCAAATATTACGGTAACTGAAAACGAGGCTGTGATTCCACTGCAAGATGAGCTCTGCATTTAGTACAAGTACAGAGTGATGTGATACTGCAGAACATTTCGGAGGACTGTGATATTATCGATGTTTATTATAAATTGGGCCTAAATGGTAGCGGTGGCCACAGCATATATAAACAAACTTTCGCGAATGACTCCTAATACATGGATTCCAACATACTTTTATGTACCATTGTGCCATTGTACGTGTGTCAATCTAATTGTAAGAACACAACAATATTTTGGAAGAACATGACTCCATCATCAACAAGTTAGCGCCGACCAATTGCCTCTAAGATAAAAAGAAAGAAAAAGGAAACGGTTCACAATGTGAAATCAAAGTATGACGAAGTACAAACCCAAATATTGCAATTGCAGCTAATAATCGTTCTCGGCAATAAGACAATAAAATTTAATCATATTCCGCATAAAGGCATATAGGTGTAGTCATCTCATGATGATTTCTGAGCAGGATATTCAATAGAATCAACTTTTTTATTTTTGGCGTCGTAACTCGATACTTTGGCCCTATGTGCGCTGTAGAGAAATTGTAACGTTCAGCTTAAATATAAAATGTGTAACTTTCTTATGTATTCAAATGATATCAATGCATAAGTTCGGAAATTTGTAGAAAGGCTTTGTCCGTCTGTCTGTCGATAGGTATCAGAACAAAAACGGTAAGAGATATCGAGATGTGTTTTCTTGCAGTCGATTCAGTGTTGCCCTGGATAGGTTCCATCTCTTCCGGTAACTGTATTCAAATCGAAAGTAAAGTTCAAATTAGTCATTTCCGGTTTCAACGTTGATTGCCTTAAAACGGAAACCGTAACAGATAGTGAGAAATGTTTTCATTGCAAACGATTTAACGTGTCAAAGCAACGTACCGTGACTATCAGGAACACTTTACCAAATCCGGGAGTGGTGCAAATTTAATATTACTTGTGGTTTCAATACTGATTTCTACAGAACAGAAACGGTAAGAGAGATCGACATGCGATTTTTTGTAATCTATTCTGGGTCCCAAAAATAGGTTCAATCTCCTCCACTAACTCTAATCAAACTGGAAGTATTGCAAATTAAGTCATTTCCCGTTTCAACGTTTATCACCGTAGAACGTAAACGATAACATAGTTTTTTTTTTTCAAACGATTCATCGTTTCACGGTATCGTACCATATCTACCCCAGACATTCTACTAAAAATGGAAACAGTTGAGATTTACTACTATTTCCGGTTTCAGTGCTGATTTTCATAAAACTAAAACCGTGAGAGATATCGAGATGTGGTTTTCTGCAATTGATTCAACATCCCAAAAATAGATTCTATCACAGCTTTAACCATCTATTCAAACTAGAAGTGGTTCATATTAACCATTTCCGGTTTTAACATTTATCGCATACAACAAAATGATAAAATATAGCGACGAGCAGTTTTTTTTTTTTTTTTTTTTTTTAACAATCTATTCAGGGTGTCAAGAAAACATCATCATAACCCACAACACTCTGCCACAACCGGAAATGGTTAAAAGTTTCTACTAATTCCAGTTTCAATACTGATTTCCATAGGGCAAAAAATGGGAAGAGATGCAGTTTTTTTTTCAATCGATTCAGTTTCCAAACAGTAAGTTCTATCTCCTCTCTTAACTTTCTATTGAATTCGGAATTGGTACAGCGGGGGACACTTCTAAATGGTACACCTTAGCCGTAAATCTCCATGTGGCTGTACCATTTAGAAGTGTCCCCCGCTGTACAATTTAACCATTGCCGGTTTCCATATTTATCGCCATAGAACAAAAATGGTATTGAGTAGCGACAAGTGGCTTTCTGGAAACGCTTCAAGGTCTGAATAGACCATACTGTTACATCCCGCAACATTCTATCAAAATCGAAAGTGATTAACATTTACTACTTCTACTACTTCCGGTTTCAATAATGATTTCCGTATAGCAAGAACATTAGAAGATATCCAGATGCAGTTTTTCTGCAGTTGATTCAGGTTCTAAAGAGTGTGTTGTATAAACACTTTACCAAAAGCGGTAATGGTTCAAATTTAGTTTTACTTCCCATTTCAATACTGATATTCGTAGAGCAAAAATGGTAAAAGATATCGAGATGAAGTTTTTTTACAATCGATTCTTCTTCCCACGTATTCAATCCGGAAGTAGTTTAAATTAACTATTTTCTGTTTCCAGCTTTATGGACATAGAACAAAGACAGTAAGTCACAGTGACTAATGGCTTTTTGATATGGACTCAACATCCGAGAAACAGGTTCTATCTTTTAATCTAATCTTACTAATCTATTCCAACAAGTAGTTATAGATGTACTACTTCAAATGCAAGTATTGAATTCCCATTGTTTGGAAGTCTACTGTAGTTTGACACTGTGGAATGATTTTCAACGAACTTAAAACGTTTGTTACTGAATTCTCTGTCTGTCTGTCTGTCCGTCTGTCTGTTATTTGTGATTTTTTTTTTCAATTTTGAATATTGCATTTGATAGAGCATCAAAAAGTATCAGAGAAAGTGATCAAATTTTTGGGTCACTCTTAACGTTCCCGAGATATTGGCACAAAAAAAAAAAACCGATTTCCAGAGATTTAATTACCCATATCTCGGGAACCATAAGTCATAGAGAGATCATATTGACGTTGATGAATATCTAAAAGAATGGTAAACATTTTGGTACCAAATAGCAACCGGTGACCACTGCCAACTGGCCACTAGTTTTGCCATTGGCCAGTTGGCCAGTTGCCACCAATTAATATCGACATGAAAATGTTTAACATTCTATTAGGGATTGATTAACACTAATATCATCTTTGTGACTTACCTTTCCCGTGATATTGGCCAAAATGGCCAATTTCTAGATATTTAACTAACCATAGCTCGGGAACCATAAGTTCTAAAGAGATGATATTGATATTGATATTGATCAATACCTAAGAGGATGGTAAACATTTTGGTACCTAATAGTAACCGGTGGCCACTGGTTCGGCCAATCGCCAGTTCGGTAGTGGCCACCCATTATTATCGGTACGAAATTGTTTCACATTGTATTTGGGATTGATTAACACCAATATCATCTCTATATGACTTACCGTTCCCGTGATATTGGCCAAAAATGGCCAATTTCAAGATTATTTTAAAAGCCATAGCTCGGGAACCATAAGTTGTAGAGAGATGACATTGATGTTAATCAATACCTAAGAAGATGGTAAATATTTTGGTACCAACTGCACTAGTATTACCAATATCTAGTTCGCTAGTGGCCACCCATTATTATCGGTACCAAAATGTTTACCATACTCTTAAGTATTGATTAAAGAAATATACAGTATGTAAAATGATAATTATGCCAGTTGTTCTGAATGGTTGCAAAACATGTTCGCTTACTCGAAGGGAAGAACGTAGACTGAAAGTATTTGAGAATAAAATCTTGAGACAAATACTTGGACCCAAGAGGAACGAGAATGGGAAATGACGGAAACTTACACATGTGAGCAGTGTGTCAGCGTGGCACGGTAACCATGGTAATGTTTCTCGGACTTTCCACTCCCCAACTCCGTCCAACGTCTAAAAGAGTCGGTGATCTAAGAAAGCAAGAGACATAGGCAATCGCATCGAAGGAGAGTTGAATTGAGTTGAGTTTAACGTCCCTTTCAGCAGCGACGCTATATGAGACGGGACCTATTGATTAAAGTGGAATCCAAATCACATCAGCTCCTTCCGGGAATCGAACCCGGGTCTCCCGCAGAGCATAGGAGAATCAATGGTGCTAGTAGTTACATAGGAATAGATTTTAACATAGGAATGGTTGATTTTATTTGATGGAACGAGTATTTGATGAGAAAAGAATAGCTAAATAGAAAACTATTTTATTTATTTTTTTAAAGTGTAGTGACTCGCCGAATCCGTTGCGTCAATGCAAAACCGCCACTAGGTTTACCTAACATTGTTAGGGTGAATAAGTCTAGGAGCCTCAGGTAGGCAGGTCATGTAGCCAGAATGTAAGAAAGTAGAACTGCTTGCAAAATATTAACTGGAAAGCCAATCGGAAAATGTCCATTAGGTATACCTAGGCGCAGATAGGAGGACAATTAAAATTGATCTCGCAGAAATAGGAATACAAAGTAGAAACTTGATGCAACTGGCTAAGGTCAGAAGTCAATGAAGAGCTTTTATAAACGCGGCATTGAACCTCCGGGTTCCATAGGCCATAGAAAATAAAATGAAATCTTTCAGTTTACGTCCTACGGTTATGCCGGCTAGGCTAAAAGAGATGGTTATGATGATGAATGAGATGATGGAATGAAAAAAATGGAAGGAAACGGAGAACTTCCTCGACTTCTCGAAAACTTCGAGAAAATTCACGCACACGGTGTTTATCCATTACAAAGCTCACTTGGCGTGAGTTGGGATAGAATCAAGGACCCCATGCACCAGAGGTAAACGCTCTGCCATTGAACCACCGCGGCGTTCCATTGGCCAAAGATTTAGTTAGGTAGTTAGTGGAGCAAAAGCATTTGAAATGAATAGAACAATCAGCACACTTTAGCAGCCTCTGAAAATTGGAAATTGATTACACAATGAATGTGAAGTTGTATCCAGCGAATATAGAATAAAGTAGTGATTCCCAACCGTTGTGTTGCGACATACCGATGTGTCACGTAGCATCATGGGGTGTATCACGAAATTTGAGGATTTAAAAACTAATTTGTTCTCCAGAAAGTCTCTAGACTTTGTACGACACATTTTATTTTTACCATGAAATCTTTAATATGAAATGAGTTAAAAATTACTTTTATATAGATTATATGTATTAGTCAACACCTGCAACGGCAGCAACATTGCTAAATTCTACTCTGTGGATATTTTGGTACTGTATAGAAATATACAGGGTGGCCCAAAAGTAGGTATACAGTACCGTACTGATCAACTTATTGCATTTTATATCTTTCTTATTGTTATCGATCAGGTAGACTTGGTTTCTTTATTATTTGTTCTTAATGTGTTTTTACTTAAGTCTGAAGCTCCGAAGAGCCAAAGCAAATAAACCCATAAACTACAATGCTATACTTGATAAATTCAAAGGTGTATACCTACTTTTGGGCCACCCTGTAATAGTCTTATACTATTATAATTTATATCACTGCTAGTGTCAATTACCGGCTTCGCTGGGTTAAAATAAGAAATATTTGTAATATGTTCCGTTAGTCAGTCACTTTTTACTATTACTGAATCGCTTTCAAATCGATAAAATAAAAAAGTATATATATATATATATCATGAACAATCAGAAAATAATAAGTAATTTATATAAATATAAATTAAATATTACTATTGTGGGCTGAATTTGGATTTAAACGGCATCCGAAGTGTCACCGTTCATCTCAGCGACCCCAAAAGGATTCGACACTAATATCGGTCATTTTTGATCATATATATATATATATATATATATATATATATATATATATATATATATATATATATATATATATATATATATATATATATATATATATAGATAGATAGATAGATAGATAGATAGATAGATAGATAGATAGATAGATAGATAGATAGATACCCCTTCCCTAAGCTGTACCGTCAAAGTGAAACGATAGAAACCATCCCACATCCGAACTTCATCTATGTTAAAAATTTGATCGAAATCAGTCGGGTAGTTCAAGATTTATTAAGTCATAAACATTGTCATTTTCATTTTTATATACATATATAGATTAGTAAATACCTAGGTATGTTGCGATTTGATGAGGGTTTTATAAAGTTTCATCAGTCAATAAAGTTCGGCAATCGGTGGAATAAGGCATGCCTGCCTGCAGAAGACCATCTGGGACTTGAAAGAAAGAAAGGAAAAGAAATACAAGAGCAATCAAGTTAGCACAATAAATGAAATGCTTCTTCCGAGAAAACACTTGAGTTTTTGAAAACAAGAGATAATTAAATCCCTCGCTCCTTCAGCGATGAAAAAAAAAAAAGCTTTTTCAAGTTATAAGGACAGAAACCTCATGATAACTGAGCGGTCAAGAAGAAAGAAGAAAGAAAGAACAGTCTTCTTCTTCTTCTTCGAAGAAACAGTGGACTGGAAATATAACATTTAAATTGAATTATCTATTAGGCCCCACAACCAAATCAGAACTTTAAGAAAATATTATTATTAATAATAAGCTATTAGATTTTCGTGATTTTTAAAAACACGTTCATTTAACGATGTAAATAAAGAACTAAAATCTTTCACGGGATTGAAGGTAGTGCAGGCCATGGTGGAAAGACTACATGGTCCAGGCTTTGTAAGCGTGCGGTGGTCAGCATTGCGTTCGTAGATTTTTTTTTTTTTGTGTGTGTGTGTGTGTGTTCTCCAATTATTTCTACTATCCTCGTTACAGCTGTTCTTTCGTGATCATTCAATTACATTTCTCATTGTCTCCCGTGGCTTATAGAGTGTAAACATTATACATTACATAATATTAAAGCTAGCCAAATTCCAACATTGGCTCTACGTTGTAATTGGCCTCTTTGCCGAGCATTTGCCAACCAAATTCTTACTGCCAACCCTATGAAAGAAGTACGACAAATGGTTGGTTGGCCAACATAAACGTTAAACTACGTTGGGACAATATTATTTTTGTACTTATCTATGTATTTAAATATGTTGATCACGTACCTCATTCCGCAGTCGTTTGCATTAACGCAACGTAACACACACACACACACATATATATATATATATATCACGTAACGCACACCCGGTGGAAGAGAGTTACAACTCAAAAAATGGAAATTTTGTCTTATCATCGCTCAAAAGAGAAGAGAGAGAGAAAAGCGAGCTCTACTTGGTGGTATTTTCACATAACTAAACAAATTAACCGCTAGATGACAGATGTACCAGTGTTCCAGGGAGCAATTTTGATAGAATAACAAACTTTAAAAATCATGTTTCCACAAATATGTAATTTTGACTTGTGACATTCGCCTGGAACAGTCATTTGTCTACCCATAAGGAATCCACCCCTGAAATGTCGTACCTTTTTGTTACACCCTGTATGTCGTAACATAACAAAATTTATAATTGCTTATTGCAGCGTTTCCCAACCTTTTTCAACTTGCGGCACACTACGGGTGTTACTTGGATTCTCGCGGCACACTTATAGATATTATTATTTCTAATATAAAACACAGTGATTCTTTCTGTGATTATTGATCTCCTTCTCACAGAGAAGAAAGCTTGATCACTGGTTTCCCCCATTATTTTTCATTCTAATTTAAAAATAGAAAACAATTGCAATGAAATATTGGACTCAGGTTTTTAAAAATACACTTTCTTTTTAAAAGCTGTATCCAACCTTTTACTAAGAAGGAAGATCACTAAATAACGAACGAATAAACAAATCTCTTTTACTTTTAAAACACAAATGTAGGTAATTTGTCGAAAGGATTGAACGATATTTTAAATTTTCAAGTTACTAAATAGTGTGCAACAATAAAGAAGCAATAATGGTCATAACAATGGTAACAAATACTTTTTTCAACATTAGAAATGTACAGAACACTAATCCGGTATGGAACACTAACACGCTATAATTGTAGATTCATAGTAGAGGTTCATAGTAATGTGAAATACAAATATACATTTTCCCTACGTTTTGCAATTTCATTGCTATAAAATTAATAATTTTGTTTCGATTCCTCGCGGCACACCAGCGACCTATTCACGGCACACCAGTGTGCCGCGGCACACCGGTTGGGAAACGCTGGCTTATTGTAATTTTTGCGTTGCGTTGCGATCCACAAATGTTGCAACAGAATGAGGCCCCAGTAGCGAACGTAGGGCCTCCAACTATGACTTCTGCCCTTAGACTTTCTCCTCGCTGACCCCTCCCCTTGCAGAAGTTGAATACTAACCACAAATTTTGTACATTCACCATAATCTGTGGTGATTCCCGTAAGTCTTCCTGTCCTCTTGCCTCAAAGTGCAATACTGGTAGCTTCTTTTAAACGCATATGATTGGTCTTTTCTCTCAAGTAGGTCTTTATTAAATCATTTGTATAAATTATAATTATAAAACTTACCCACTAACTACTTTAAATGTTTCCCCTGGTTTTTACTTTCGAGTGATGGTAGAAGAAAAGAAAGAATGGTGATCATGATAAAAATAAATATAGAATTAGATATTTAAACTAATTTGTACGTTTCATTTTCCTTTCATGCATAATAATAATAATAATAATAATAATAATAATAATAATAATAATAATAATAATAATAATAATAATAATAATAATAATAATAATACAGGGTCCATCCTTAAAGTAGTAGGACTGAGTCAATTAAAGATAAGATATTGACAGAAATAACACTTACGGTTAATATTCTTCGAAATATGATCCTCCTACATCCACACACCGCTGCCAGCGGGATTTCCAGTTTTCATACGCTTCCTGGAAGGCGGAAACTGGAATGCTGTTCAGCTGCCTCGTCACGGCCTGTTGTAATGCTTCCACCGAGCCGTGATGATGCCCTTTCAGGGTGGTTTTGAGGCGGAGGAAGAGGAAAAAGTCTGGTGGCGCAAGGTCGGGACTGTAGGGTGGCTGAGGCAAGGTTGCAATGTTACGTTGGGCCAGATACGCCACCACTCGGAAGTCCTTTTGCGAACGTCCTTTTGCTCGCCTGTCAGCACTCGCGGCACCAACTTTGCACAAATTTTCCTCATTTGCAATTGTTCGTGCACAATTTCGTGAACTTGGGTTTCAGCAATGCCAAGTTCATCTGCAATCATGCAAACAGTTAATCTTCGGTCACTGTCCAGCAAATACTTCACTCTTGCAACATTTTCCTCCGTTTTGGAGCTCGAAGGTCGTCCTGGCCGTGCAGCGTCTTCAACTTCTTCTCTCCCCTCCCTAAACAGTTTGTGCCACTCAAACACACTCGATCTTCCAATGGCGTTATCACCGTACGCCGTCTTGATCATTTCATGAGTCTCTTTTCCAGTTTTACCGAGCTTCACGCAAAATTTGATGGCGTAATGCTGTTCCAAAAGATTGGCCATGACGCAGCGTGACGAGGGTCACTCGCAGAGGCTACGATGACGAGCGATCTTTACCCTACTATGGCTGGCAGCCGACTGGCGCTTCTTCCTGTCTTTCCTTAGACCCACCTCAACCAACAACAGGTGGAGTAACCGCCGTCAGTCTGTAAAATGAAAAGAAAAAAAATTAGTCCTACTACTTTAAGGATGGACCTTGTAATAATAATAATAATAATAATAAATAGACGTTAGTCTGCCCGCTCGTCCTGATGTATGAACACTCGCCTGCAGATCATATCGTTCAACGTATCCTGAATAAATTAACTTGAGGTTCTTCGTAAGTTTCAAATGTTGATAGTCAGGGGTAAAAGTGCATCCGAAAAGGTAGAGGGACGCATGACATCGCATCGTTCCCCGTGCCTATCTTTGCCCGTTGTAACTTTTTGGAACTGGGAGGCTGATAGTATAGAATATAAACTTACTCCGCCTTATGCAGAGTCGTTTTGACTATGATTAGCGTTACACTAAAGACCTGACTAGTGCAGGAAGCGTATGTTAGTCGAACTCTTTAGTATGACACTAATCACGCGTCGAAACGACTCTCGTCCACTGGGTCTTATGCAGATTACAGAGATGTTTTGACGAACGATTAGCGTCATACTAAGGATTTGACGAAGGCATGGTTATCAGAAGTGTATTCAGAATCTCTGATTAGCACGTAGTAGTTGACTAAGTTAATCACATGTGACTTAATTGATTTAGAGCACAGGGTACCTTAGTTTAGCTACGATTTAGCCACAATAAACTTACATTACGAGAATACAAAGGCGTTTAATTACCTGTCTTTTTCTTTCTTTCCTTTCACCTTATCAGGTAAGTTAACTATGAAACAGATATTAGGCCAAGTCCTCTACAAAAACAGAACTTTTTCTTAAAGTGAACACTAAGAGATGAGTGGGAAATATCTAGTTTTCTGAGGAATATATACAACTGATCGATAAATTATCTTCCCTTATAATTAGAACATAATCCTTCTATTGTCCCTTCTACTTATTCCCCCGTAAATACATCCCTCAGAAATGAATATCTTAATTATAATTCGATTTCGTAACTATTTATAAGTTGTTGTGATATCAAACCACAAAGAATTTCATATATTTTCATTTTTACAGACTACAAATGCGCACATCTAGATTTCCGTAGTTGCCATATTTACTTTTCTCACTCAAGGTATTGGAGTTATTCTAGACAATTATACCTAAATCAACTTATTAGCTGAACTCCAAGCAGACTCTGAATACCAAAAAGTACATCCTCATTAGTACAGAACTAATACGACACTAACTAATTTCGTGACTGACAAGTGATTAACAAATTATCTCTTAATACCGCCCACTATGCTTCTTTTATGCAGGGGTGCCCACAAAAGGGGGCTATGACGCAAAGTGCGTCATTGAAATATTTGGGGGGGGGTTAAAAATCTGTATAAATATGTTTCAGGGAGTGTAAAAATTAATCGAAAAGAAGATTTTTTCATGGAAGAACACTTACGGGTAGACAATGGGGGGGGGGTGCGTCATGGACATAAGGGGGGGTGGGCACCACTGTTTTATGGTGTATTTAAAATGCACATATACTAAATTGTTCTCGAGTGTTGGTTTTGCTCTAAGTTAGGTTAATTGAATACAATATTTAAGAGTGGAAATAACAACTACTTTTTTTCTTGTTATCTTACAGAAAGGATCTTGTTCTGGACTTCGTTTGACAGCCATGCCATGACGAAAGAGAATGAAAATGGCTGACTAGCGGCGATCAGTACTCCTCTCTCAGTCTTTTGTCTCTATTTCAAGCGAATTTTCGAAGATTAGAAAAAAAAATTAATAATAAATCAACGAACCACATCGCATTCGAAAATCAAAAAATTACAATGTTGCTTTGTGGATAAAGAAATCGGATTCAATATCCAGTGACTGCAGTCCCCGAGCAAATACGAAAACTTACTCATCTTTCTCTAAAATGAACTTTTTGTGTGTTAAAAGCAATACATCTTAAGTTACTTTAATACTGTACATTGTGTACATTTCTTCTTTTTTATTAAGTGTTGCAATTTCTTATATTTTCCTCAGATATAGCAAAGCAAATGTTATAGTAAACGAACATTTGTGCTTTCTAAACGAGATAATCTGTGTGAAATCTATTAGATCTTGTGTCATTGTGGGTAGTTGTGGGACCACTTATAGACATTAATTGTGTGAATATCGCAGTGATGTAAAACCTTTGGTAACATACAAGTTGCATATATAAAGTGTGGTTGTTTAAGGAATTTGTTAAACGTTTAACAAAGCATAACAGAAGAAATAAGAACGCAGTTTGATAGAAAATGGCAGACGAAACCAGGAAAGACGGAGAATTGAAAAGAAGCATGAAGGTGGACTTCGCAAAGGAGAAAAGTTTTCTGAGGCAGTCGGGGATGCAACAACAGGTAGGTTTAAGTTAGAAGCCAGTAGTGTCAGAGTACATCACACGAAGGAGTTCGTTTAGTTAAGTTTTTGCACCATTTCCATTACCCACTCAAAAACTTTAGTAAGATGAATGAATTTTTGGAAATAGAGAATGTTCAAGTATTTTGACTTGTCAGATAGAAAAATATTTAGCTTTATTTTAGCGTTGTATTCCACGGATAGATTTGCTTTTGCATCCTGAGCATTATATTATCCCGCTAGTCTCAACAGAACTGCGGGTAGCCTATCAAGTAAGGCTAGTATCCGTAATTACTTCCAAAGGAATACGCGAGGAACCAATTTTTGATTGTCCATATCTTGGAATCAACTGGACAGGGTGGTAAGAAACTATTGGAACAAACTTCGGGAACTGATTCCTGACATCGAAACAAGCAAAAAAAAAAAGTCCTCTAAAACTTTGATCAGTGAGGGATAGTTTCGGCGATATAAGGTGCCGAAATCGTGGGAAAAATGAACTTCAGAGGGCTGTGATTCAAATACAACGCAACGTAGAGAGTGCGGTTTAGAACATGACACTCGAAGTCATACCTGTTCGATTGAAAAATGTGTGCTTCAAAACCTCCGCAAGATGTGTGTGAGGGATTCTCCGAAGGTACGTAGAGATTACTTGCCAGGTTATAGTTTATCCGTACATTCCTTTGGGAAATCCCCCACACACAGCTTACGGAGGTTCAAGTAGTTTGTTACCATCCTGTATTTACACACACACACACACACACACACACACACACACACACACACACATATATATATATATATATATATATATATATATATATATATATATATATATATATATATATATATATATATATATATATATATATATATATATATATATTAGGTATGGGCACGATTCGAGCTAAAACCCGACTCGACTCGAAACTCGAAGCGAATTCGAGTCGAGTCAAAGGTAATTTTCTCGAGTCGAGTTTTGAGCCGAGTCACTGTTTTGAGGTCGAGTTTCGAGTGGGGCCGAGTTTGATAAATGGCTCGCTCGTTTTAACTTGCTGTGAAATCATGGGTTGATTAGACTGGAAAGCGAAAGCTATGAGAAATGTAAGCAATAATGTGGAATATTTTTAGTGTTGCTCACGAGATGGGACACTGATCGCATCTCGTCTCGTCTCGATTAACCAGACGACAATGGATTTTTCTAACGAGACATTCTCAAAACTCGTGGGCACCAATATAAGTATGTACTGTAGTTCTTACCACTAAAGCTGAGACCTGTATGGTCGAAGTTTTGAGCCGAAGCAGAAGCCCAACCCGGGTAGTGATGTTAAGCGGCTCAGCTCGGTTCAACTGAGTGAACAGCTCATGCCGGCTCGGTTGAGGATCCTAAACCCGGGTCTAGTAGTTTTAAACATGTTTGGCCGGCGCTCTCTACCCTTAACGATACTTGCACCTCCGGAACTCAAACCCAGAACTTCGGGAATTATGTTCTTGCTTCCTAAAATTCACGACTACCGAGGTCAGCAGTCAACTAGTTTTTAGTATTCAGATAGAAACCGCCTATCTTTTATGTTTATACACAATAGTAGGTGTAAAAGTGCGGGGGAACGCGGAGGGACGTCGTCCTCCACTTCCGGAAATATATGTGGCGTCCCCTAACTTTCTAAAAAAAAATTACAATGGGGAAAGATAGGCACGGGGAACGGTGTGATGTGAAGCGTCCCTTTACCTTTTCAGAGCCACTTTTACCCCTGCATGGTAGAGGCCTGCACGGGCCGGAATTTTTAGTCCGGGTCCGGCCCATGCATTTATAATGTTACGCCCGACCAGAGTCCGAAATATGTTTGAGCATTTAATCCTGAGTCCGGCTCGACCTCGTGTGATAATCAAATGAGCCCAAATTACAGAAACTTAATAATGAAAGCAAAATTACATTTCTATTTCAGCAATTAGAAGTTTAATTTTGCAGTTACACTTTAAAAGATCTCCAGAAAGAACGGTCCAATAAATATCCTTGTACAGTATATTTACAAAGTTTGGCCCGAAGTGATATATGCTTAGTAGACATGAGTCTGGCCCGTGGGCCGGGTCGGGCTTGAGCCCGTGCAGACTAATACACGGTGTTATAATAATAATAATAATAATAATAATAATAATAATAATAATAATAATAATGAAAATAATAATAATAATAATAATAATAATAATAATAATAATAATAATAATAATAATAATAATAATAATAATAATAAAAGTTGTAGTAGTAGTAAGTATCATTGATAATAATTATATTGTCTATGTAGCATACTTGAAAAAAGTACTTAAAACTACACACAGTATTTGGCTCGTTTTGACTCGACTTGAGTCAAGTTCGAGTCGAGTTGGAGGAAATTTTTGGAGCCGAGTTCTCGAGTCGAGTCTCAATGAAAACTCGCTCGAACTCGCTCGTGTCCATCCCTAATATATATATATATATATATATATATATATATATATATATATATATATATATATATATATAGAGAGAGAGAGAGAGAGAGAGAGAGAGAGAGAGAAATTTTTAGTAACAACCGCGGGAAAAATCGTCCTTCATTTGTTTTTTTTTATCAAATCTTGATAAATACATACTGTACTCACTTCCCGTAACAGGTTTATTAAGTCGAAGCCCAAAATTTGGTAACTAATAACTTGGAAACTAAAGGTCTCCACTGAATCAAATTTGAAGTGTTGCTAGACTTTAACAAGCCTAATGTGTGTGTGAAATATCTCGGTGTACAGGCATTCCGTTCTTGAGTTATTGACTATCAAACTTGGAGTTTGGACTCAAGTAAATCCAAAATCCGACTTTGGATTGCAAATAACAAAAAATCTTGCACAACATAATGTATCATATACATAATTAAGCTCATGAAGATCTACCACCATCCCAAAAAATAAAATTAAATCGTTGATTTTTTTACGTCCCACAGTTATGCCGGCTAGGCTAAAGGAGACGGTGATAATGAGAAATGAATGAAATAGTGGAATGAAGAAAGTGGGAGGAAACGGGAAACCCCGATGAAACCCTCGCAGACGGTGTTTGTCCACCACAAAGTTCACTTGGCGGGAGCTGGGATTGAATCCGGTACCCCATGCACTAGAGGTGAACGCTCCACCACAGAGCCACCGCGGCTCTTGCCACCGTTCCAAATTTAGTCAAGATCGAATGGGTTTTATTGGTCGTGACTTAATAATATTTCATTTCATTAAGTCCAAACCCAAATTTGATGTTCAATAACTCGAGAAACAATGATCTGTATACCATAATATTTGATGTACCACATTTCAAGAAAGTAAATCCCCATGTTAAGCGGGTTTGCTTCTACGAAAATATTCACGATTACTCCAACCCGAATCATTCCATGGATTCAACTTGTTTTATATAAGATTAGTAGAGCCTGGATTTTCACGTAATATAAATCGTTAAAATTTGTACATAAGTGTGTTATAAATATGTCTGAAATATATTTTAAAAATGTAAATCCATAATGAAATATGTACTAAAAATATTTATTTTTAATATTAATTATTTTTTTCTTTTAAATGTATTTCCTCACAAAGGGATATGTTTATTTTAAAAGGACTTACTAAAATTCAAGTTACAATATTAGAATTAGGGATGCGTACGAGACAAGATTTGTGGCTGTCTCGTCTCGAAAATGTGCTGTAAAAGTGATGTTTCGACTCGAGAAATGTATATTTTTCTATTAGAAGAGACGTGTCTCGACTCGAATTTTATCAGGAAAATCCTGTCTCGACTCGAATTTTGTCAGGAAAATCCTGTCTCGACTCGTCTCGTGCGCATCCCTAATCAGAATGCTTACATTAAGTGTTCTTGATCATCTTCAGTGTACATTCAGATATTAACCATAGTTCGGATATATTTAATTCACTATAAATCACCATCAGATACATTTCAAAATCTTCGAAAGTAAATGTTCGTTGCTCACTTTTTTTTAAAAAATTCAAAATGCACTTATAAAAATTCAAGTTACCTTTAATCTTGGGGCAGGCACTGTTTGAATATATTCAATTATTTAATTTACAATACGTCAGTATATATATATTTCCAAATACTCAGAAATATGTCAAATCGATCAGACAATATGTTCTTGTACGCAGAGAAATTTCGTTCTTCGTCGCAAGAAGTAACTGGAGCATACTTTAGGAGGTGAATATGGTTGGCAGAAATATCATTAGGAGGGTTAACTGTTTCACCATTGAGAATGCGGCTTAATATCAGTAGGCTGTTATAACGTGAGTTCGTTTCAGTCACTGCGTCAAATTTTCTTCGACAGTGGCGTCGGAAGTATTTTTCAGCTGGGGGGGCAAACTGCTGTCTAGAAAATAGATACGGGAATGTAACATAGGTAAGATAATGCGAATATGTGTGTAATGTAACAATAATTTGATTTGATTGGTTAATAATAATAATAATAATAATAATAATAATAATAATAATAATAATAATAATAATAATAATAATAATAATATAATGAACCTGTAAACAGTTTCGTGAGAGTGAAATTTCCATCTATTAAAGGCATCTTAGTTTACATCTTTAGATTAATTAATCCCGTGTCAGTTTTGTTTTGGATTTTGGTCTGGTGCAGAAATTTTCAACCAGTGAAATCAGAATTAAAAACATAAAATTGTAAAATTTGTACTGCTCACAATGACTGTAAGCACAAATTTTACCATTTTATATACTGGTACATATTTTTAACTGTATTGGACATGGTCACACGGACACTATTAAAGAATCTTAAAGCTACTTAAATCATTTGGAAATAAGGAAATTAAAATTATATTTTTAAAAATCCAGTTCTGGTGTTGCAGAAATTACTATTTAGAACTACAAACTTTGTAGCACTTTGTAGTAGAAAGTAACTTGTACATTATAAAACAGGCTACATAATTAAGTAAAAAATAAGAAAATATATTTTTTTCTACCTGCTTGACTTCGTACCAGAAATGGAAAAATGGAATTTTCACTAAAGACTTCATAAAATTTATATAGAAAATTCAATTACATTAATTATTCAGAGTTATTTATATTTTTTACTACACATACTTCAGTATATCCAGTTTTTTATTACATTCACCTCTCTTCCTAATCTCATTATATTCAGTTCACTTCAACACTAATAAAGTACGACACAATTAATAAGAAATAATTCAAGTTTATATTGAATTTTAAGTGCTATTTTGTAATTTAAATAATTGCTTATAATACGTATAATATTTTCACTTATGTAATTCCCCATTTATTTCTTTTCAAAATTGACCAATAGTAACTTTTCTCTCGCTTGTCTTTGATATTAATTCTCTTGCAATGGTGTTTAAGTCTGGTCGCTACACATATGCAACAACAGCAGATGAGCCAATCTTTCCTGCGTCATGGACGTCCTCAAATATGTCTTTAGACTACGCAAATAGCTGAATGATCTTTCGCAAATGCTCAAGAAGTTGACATGGTGAGAGCGAAAGTCCCTAGACGAACAACTTGGTCGAGAAGACTGCGAACAGTTGGGGTTTCAGCACTAATAGTTTTTAATATTCTGATGGTCGTTAGCGACTCAGTCGTCATCAAAGTACGTGGGAGCAGCCTGAGCTGTGCTCATAATCTATCCAGGTTAAAATCCGACGAGTGAACTCCCAATTCCTGCTTCAAATATTCTCTTGAGAGAGGCACACCAGCACATAAAGCTCCTTCAGAAAGTATCTTGTAGAGTTCTATGAGTTGTTTGAAGCCTGGCTGATTGAAACGACGCTGTACTTCATTCAACAAATAGTCAATGATTTCGAAGTACATTTTTGGAAGATCTGATACAGGTTCTAGGGTTGCTGCTATAGGAGGATTATCAGTCTCCTCCAACCTAATTGGTGTTCTCTTTGATCTTGATGAAGTGGGCAATTTTAAGTGTAGTCTGTCTACATTTTTCTTTGCTTCCTTACAGATGTTTTCAAATGCACTCTCCGTTCGTAGGTTTCTCAGAGTATCCTCTAGATAGAATCGCTGCTGCTCTTTTAGCTCCAGAAGCAGAAGAATCAGAATTTTTAAGCACTTTCGCCAGTTGTCCACAAGGTACAATAGCACGTATACTGACTTATCATAAAAAAATATTCCGAATTTGTTCATTCTTTTCAAATGCCATTTTAGAATTACTTTTTTAGCATCATTTGGACCACTTGTATAACTGATTATTCTTTTCGAACGTGATTTGAATTCGTTTGTAGTAGATTGAAATCTGATTAGAGATTTTCGCCTAACACACCAGCGAGTAGGACAAACAGGCAGCAAATGTTTAGGATTACTTTTGTTGATAGTTTTACAGGGTTCAAGAACAATGTCGGCGTGCGTATGTTGTCTATCGTTTTGCAGAATCCAGGTTGATGTTTCTAAACGTCTTTCACTATGGCCCGCACGTCACACAAAGATTCGCATTTTCGTGCTACTTCCTGCAATGGAAGATCTAACGCATGATTATTGCAATGAATGTATACAGCTTTCGGATGTTGAGTCGAAGTTATCTTCTGCATACCATTCACTCGTCCTGACATGACAGCTGCACCATCATGACACTGTTCGCGTATATTTTCTGCATTCAGGCTAGGTTTCGTTAGAATATCTTTGATCGTGAATTCTGTTTCCGATTTTGTGCCATGTGGGGTGATCATTTCCACAAATATTTTGTTGGGTTTGATAAATCAGAGTCAATACAGCGAACACAGAGACAACTGTTCTTTCTTTGAAATATCAGTCGTGGAGTCGGCTATGATTGCATAAAATGGAGACTCTAACTTCTGCTACCAAGTCTCTCTATATTGCATGTCCCATAATCTTTAAAATTTCATTCTTTCAATCAGCACTAAGCCAGTTATCCTGTCGATTAATCCATTGGTTGAGAACAGGCACATCCATCTTTCTTTCATCCAGGACTGACATCAAATTACCCGTACTATGCAAATGTCCACTGATTGCTTGACCACTGGGAGCTAAATATCTAACACTACTAGTTATTATAAGCAGTGACTGTCTTCCTTATTCTTGTTTACAAACTTGGTCTGAAAGGAGAGCTGAAATAGATGTTCTGTTTCTGCCCTCATATCTTAGCCCTTTCACTACCACTGGGATATATGTGTCCCACGATACATTCTCAGAGGACCCCTGGTAATTTACCACATTTTACTGCTATAAATTGATGATCCACTGGTAAAGAGAAGCCCGCTAATGGTTCACAGAATTCTTATTAACATTATCAAATAGACAGTAGTGGAAGTGAACGTGAACAATGAAAGTGATAATGGAACAGATGGAAGTGAGGAACAATATGCTAGTGATAAAGCAGTGGTTGCATGAACTGTAATTTGGAAAAGGATGCCAAAATGTAAAATATTTGTAATCATAACTACGACCCAATTGTTTTTCTGACAATATACGTTTCATAATTGAAAATACAAAATGATCATTCAGTCAATACCACTGGTACATACAGGTCCCACATAAAAATATCAGAGGGATACATAATGTCCCACCCTTCCCACGTCGAAAAACGAAACGGTGGAAAATGTTTTTTATATATATTTATACGTTTGAAAACAACTTAAAATAGCCGTATATTAATGTTTCTCACTCGGAAAAAAATGGTAGTGAAAGGATTAAACGAACAAAACGACAATAGAGATCGCATTTTTTTATATGCTCTGTATTATTAATCCTACCTTATACATTTTTCCTCCTCACTATAAAACTTACTGCACTCTGCACATTGTTTGTAAGAACATTAATTTAACTTTATGGAAAATGTATTTAGTCCCTAAATGTTCTGTTTCTCATTTAAACTGTGTTACTTATTTTTCAAACTTTAAAATCTCGCTTGAGGACTCGTTTCATATTGCAGACTTACGATTACTTAAACAACAATTTTAAAAGAATTTAAAGTGTTTTGAGAATGTACACCAATGGAAATAAAGAGAATTTTCAGTTCTTTTTCCTAACTCTTTCTGTCTAACATGGGGGCAGAAAAAGCGCCCGGTCCCTTGTTTCAAAGAGAAAGATTAATCTGGAATAGAGATTGTTTTTCACATTACTATAAAAAGCAAAATTTAGTTAATATAATCAGCGTTGCATGATGTTTCTACAGTCTGAAAGTGAGGGGGCAAAAAGGGTATCTTGCCCCCTTTGAAAATTTCAGGAGGGGCAACTGCCCCCCTTGCCCCCCCGGTTCCGGCGCCCCTGTTCTTCGAGCTGTCTCTCCCACATCTCCCCCGACAGCAGACAGTTTCTTTCTTCCATCCTCATATATATCTCCATAGCTTCTAGGAGAGGAAGCCCTACAGTTTCAAGTTTGTTGATGCTTGTAGCAATCCAACCAAAATTCTTGTTTATGTATACAATGTCGCAAGCAAGTTTGGGTTCCTTGAAGAAATTTTGAACAGTGTTTAACGATACAGCTGAGTCCACTGAAAATGAGACAAACACAGATTTGAGGATGGCGAATCTAATGAAACTATTTTTAAATATATCCGTTCATGGAGTCACAGGAAAAATGACCTTAAAGTTAAAATCTTTAAAGTACCGTTTATGCCGATAGTAAATGTGCTCACGGTTGAATAAATTTCTAATTCTGCTTTTTATACTAATTTGAGAATTCAGAATCCAATGTAATTACTTTTATAAACATATGCGTTCATGAAGTGCTTAAATTTTGGTTGTAACTAAGCAAATACAAATATCCTAAATTTAGAGGTATTTTCTCTCTTGATTCCATGGATGGATAAGTTTTAAAATTGTTTCATTGCTTTCAGGATCTTCAAATTAGTATAAAAAGCAGAATTAGAAATGTGTCGAATCGTGGGTATCTTTTACTAATGCCATGTTTGCAGTGTTCGTAGGTTTCATTAAGAAAATTTTCCTCAAATGACTCAAAATTTTCCCTTTTTCTTATCAAATTTTCCCCAGTTTGTTGAGTGTCCAATTCCTAACGATTAATTTAGCTTTATTAAAGAAAGTGCCAACCACATTTGTTTTATTCATTTACTTTTGGCTTTTTTTTTTTTTTTGTACTTTTTTCTTTGCTTATTTTTACAAAAGTTACAAATATACCCAACCATCAATGAGTGCAAATTATGGGTACTTTGAACAGACAGACAGACACACACACACACACACACACACACACACACACTATATATATATATATATATATATATATATATATATATATATATATATATATATATATATATATATATATATATATATATATATGCACTATTGCTATTGTATTGAATTATTTATGAAGAAAAAGAAAAATGTAAGCATTTATATTGGTCCATAAGTCAACGCGAGAATTTCCTTGGATTTTCACGTTTTATCGAAAAGTTACATTTTCTCCTTTTGTTAGATTTACCTACGAAATTTCCCTAGATTAGGGAATTTTCCCTTAAACTACGAACACTGCATGATTGTTAGTTCTTTTTCGTCTAGTTTGGGTTGAAACAGAACGTCCTATATGCTTTTTTTTTAATTATATATTTTTATGAAAACTACTCAAATCAAAAGCCGAAAACGGGACTTCCATATATAAGGCATGAATGATCGATTTATCACGAGGAATTTCCCAAATAAAGTCATGACTGCGCTTCAGACCGTTCTAATTAAATATGGTCGTCATCTTATAATAACAGCATTTAGCCTAGATTTTTAGCATTTATTTTTCAGTGAAATTCACCATTATTTGATCTAAATATGCCAATGGCCCATTGTTTTGGGAAGGCTTCGTTGTTGAAGGTATTTCAGTAAAACTACTGAAGCATATTGTAGGAGAATACAAAAATAAATGTCATAATAATAATAATAGCGACAGTTTATTTTTGTCTTCCGTGATTATAATCGGAGAAGTTGTGTGTAGGTAAAACTGACTGTTTCCTGTGTACTTAACCTAGAGGGAGGGTGCGAGCGACACCTGGCAACGTTCCGAAAACTTCTCTGGTGATTCGCAGTTGTTCCAACCAGCATTCAGCTTATGTAGGCTCTTTTCACATATTAATAGTTCTCGGAGCATCAGTTGAAGGTTGGTTGGTTACTGTCTTCATTAAGTACATATGTTCGTGTTTTCTCCGGGCTAATTGTGAAACTTTTGATGTTACGGACAAGTGTTACTGAAATTAAAAAAAAAAAAAAAAATGTGTGTGAGGTCAAAAATGAGTCCAACACCTGCAGCAAGTTGTCAACAATATACATTATATTGGTTCCATAATCATATCTGAACTGAAGAAAGTTAAATACCAATAACAGTACACAATGTAGAAGAACAGCAGTTCCCAACCTGTTATCTACAAAAATGACTGCAACATTGCTGATTTTCTGAATCGCTTATTAAAATGTCAGAGCCCATAAATTAGATATAGATGTAGGCCTATATATATATATATATATATATATATATATATATATATATATATATATATATATATATATATATACATTTCAAATGTCACACAATCTCAACTTTCTGTGTCTTGCTAAATCATCCTCCAACCCTGAGGCTCATATGATTTCGATACTGCCACTTCACGCAGTCAAAATTTTGCAGTATTTTAGTCTCTTGATTTATGCGTCAAGTTACAACGAAAGCACTTCAAGTAGAGACCATATGTTTCAGAATCTCAAGCCCAGTTCTCCGATCTCACACTCTCGCCCTTCGATATAAAGAATCCCTGTACTGCAGCTTCCACTCCGTGTCTGTTGAAACATCGCAAGCATAGGAAGTGAGCCATAGATCAGAACTACTAATAATGTGAGTGTGCAAGGTCTGGATTGTATGCTGGATGCGGCATTAGTTCGATTCCTCGCATTCTTGAATGTTATTCCGGTTCCTTCGAGAAGTATAAGGTTTTGCGCTATCTTGCTGCAGTTCACCGATTCATGGTATTTTTTGGCACACGATGGCATAATCTTTTCTAACTGTGTGGAGTACGAGTTAGTATTAAATGTTCGAATAAGTTCGTAGTCAATTGTCCCATCATAATTCTACCAGACGAGCCAGAGCCTGAATCCGAACGAACGCGAACCCCAGTGAGGTTAATGAGAGGGTCATGAGTGGGTACAAGCCCCATTGAAGATAGTGACCCCAGCCTTTAGAGAGCATGAGATCAGTGAAGTAAATAGATGTAAACTCGAACTAGCGCAAGTGTTATTCAAGATAGCAAGTTTTGAGCTCTAGCAAGTGCGAGCATGAGTAGCGCGAGTCTTGTGAAGATGAGTGAGCGTGAGCCCCGATTACAAAATGGCCATGTAATGTATGTCTGTTGGAAGCGAAATAGTGTGATAGGGAATCACCTATACTGTAACGGTTGACCTTGTATGATGCAACGGTTGATATTGTACGATGTATCGGTTGATCTCTGCATTTACCTCTGCATTTTGCAGCGACTTCGAACCTCAGTCGTAGTTTGAAGCACGTTAATAGTAAATCCTGTACTTTTATAACCTCGGTGTTGCATAATGACGTAAAACACGAACTTCAAAAATCAGACTCCATTGTAATTTGTTACGATGCAATCTGGCATTCCCGTTTATTACTATCACACTCTATAACCTGGTTCAGTGTCGCATTCACAAAAGCACTCCATTGACTTTTGTCCTTAGCCAACTGGATCCATAGCTACATCCAACTTAATATGGTTTTCCCATATGCATCTAGGTCTTCCTAATGGTCTTTTCCCGATTGGGTTTCCAGTTAAAATTTTGAAAGCGTTCCCCCTCCAATCTACGTACATGACCTTCCCCGCCGGAACCTCCTAGATTTAAACACCCTAATAACGTGTTAGGTAAATGATATAAATTATGCATTTTCTCGTTATGAAGTTTCCACCATTTCACATTCCCGTCTCTCTTGGGTGTGAATATTCACCATAGGATTTTATTTTCAAATATTCTCAATCTGCGTTCTTCCCTGAAAGTAAGCGACCATATTTCGGAACGTACAGTACAATAGACGTTATTACCATTTTATATAATTTAAGCCAGGGGCGGATCCAGGGCGGACTTCTGGGGGGGGGGCGGTTGGTAGTAATACTGCTACTTAGAGCTACTTTTAAGAGCTCCAAACTTTTTATGGATGGGTTTATTTATATATAAAATAAGAAAGTTTCCTCTTCTGGGGGGCGATCGCCCCCCCTGGATCCGCCCCTGGTTTAAGCTTCAAATTCTGGGACAGAACTCGCGAAGACAAAAACAGTTTGGATTGAATAATAACACGAATTAACCACTTTCAATCGACATTTAATTTCTTCGTAGATATAGCTTTCGTCTGCTAATACTTATCTTAGATATTTGAAAGTATCTACTTTGACGAAAGTATTATTTGATATTTTAACGTATCCATAATTTGCAGTTATTGCGATCCCGGCGAATTTCAATGTGTTTAGTTTTCTCTGCCTTTACTGCTAAACCTATGTCCTTGTAAGCGTTTAATAAAAACTTTGCATTTCTTACTATTGTTCTCCTACCATTCCCTATCAGATTTACATAATCAGCATGTCATAATCTGGTGAGTGCCATCAGCTCTAGGACCTGGTTGCTATCTTTGATTTTCCTTATAACCAGGGGTAAAAGCAGATCTGAAAAGGTAGCGACATGACGTCTCGCCGTGCCCCTGCATATCTCTGCCCATTGTAATTTTTAAGGAACTAGGAGGACGCCGTTCATATTATCTGGAGGTAAGAGGACGGCGTCCTCCCCGTTCCCCCACATTTTTACCTCTGCTTATAACGTATTTCCAGAACAAAATTGAATAGTAATGGCGACGAGGGATCTCCTTGCTTCAAACCATTCTCGACATGAAAGCTCGTGGACAAGTCTTTCCCTACGCGGGCTTGACTTTGGAATTCAAACACATTTTAATTAATCTAACTACCTTTTCGGTATACTAAATTCGGTAAGAATTTTGTACAATGTTTCCCTCCTAATCGAGTCGTGGGTTTTTCTCAAATCAATAACTAATTGATGTACCGGTATATTGTATTTCCATTTCTTTTCGAGTATTTGACGAATGGTAAATATCTGGTCAATAATTGATCGATTTCACCTAAATGCGCATTGATGAACTCCAAGAATTCATCTGCGGATGCAGTCAATCTTGTTAACAGAATGTTTGAGAGGATTTTATAGGATGTTGACAAAATAGAGATGCCTCTATAGTTATTACAGTCAATTTTGTATCCTTTCTTATGAATTGGAACAATGGTTGTTTTTTTCCGCTCTTGTGGCAATTCCTCTTTGTTCCAGATGAAGAGAATGAGTATAAATATCTAGTTCTATATCCCCCTCCAGCTGAAATTAACTCAGCAGTGATTTCGTCTACAGACGGAGATTTATTTCCTTAATTTCTTTATAGCAATTTATATTTCTGTTCTCTTAGGCTCTGGACACGTGGAAATTACATATGGTTCTCTCTTTTCACATTTCGTTTCTGCACAATTTTTTCCCCTGTGTTTTGAGCAAATTGTCAGAGATCTTTCCATCTTTTCAAAATACTAAATTTCAATAATTTTAACTTTCAAAAAATCACATTTATTTGTTCTAGAAGTTTTGGAAGTTTTCTGCCTGATGTCAGCGAATTATGTGCTGTTTTATCGTTCGGATTTTGTAATCAACGCCGTTTTGCCTGTTTTCTCCTCTCTACTAGTTTAGTGCATTCCTGGTCAATTCATGTTTTGTTCGTATGTAATTTCCATGTGCTCCAATTTTCTTTTGCTGAAACTTCAATGCCATCCCTTATTTTAAATCAAGTATACTCAACACCAGTGCACTCCAAACATTCTAAAACCGAGAATCTATTTGACATTTCAATTTGATATTCCCCTATCGCTTGACGTTCCTCTAATTTCTTTAAATTGAACCTCTCAGTTTTCAGATGCTGATTTTTTTTTTTTTTTTAAAGGTAGTCTCTCTGTTATTATCGCTGTTTCTAGGTAGTGGTCATTAGCACAGCCAGCTTCTGTAGACGACCGAATTTACCAGACCGTCCTTTCTGTCTACTAAAACGTAACCAAATTGATTCTATGTTTTTCCGCCTGTTAGGATTAAATATACTTATGACTGTTGCGATGTGGAGATTTTGTACTCTTTTACCCGTAAGGCTTTTGGATATTGGAAAGTTCACGAGAAGTTGTCATTACTTTCATTATGCAGAATTTTGTTCCTTCTAATCGGTTTGAAAATATCCTCTCGTCCTATCTTCGCAATGAAATACCCTAATACAATTTTCGTATGGTATCACAGGAAGTGTTCAAATACACATTCTACTTCGTCGTAAAAATTGTCCTTCATATCGTCATCTTTGTCTTCTGTCCACTAACCTTAGGGGTAATAAAAGATAGTCTTATCATTAATAAATTCAACCCGTTTAATTGCTAGCTAATACTATTCGTTTGTGAACGAAAAATCCTGTCCCTAAATTGGTGATTTTATTACCTTCTAGATTATTATTATTATTAATAATAATAATAATAATAATAATAATAATAATAATAATAATAATAATAATAATAATAATAATAGTAGTAGTAGTAGTAGTATCATCATCTCTTTTCACGACTCAAAATACTATAAGGTACATTTTGTTCTCACTATCGGGGCCACATTGGCAGAGTGGTAGAGCTTTCACCTCTGGTGCATAGGGTCCTTAATTCGATTCCAGCTCGCGCCAAGTGAACTTTGTAGTGGACAAACACCATGTGCGTGAGTTTCCTCGGGGTTCTCTCGTTTCCTTCCACTTCATTCCATCATTTCATTTATTTTTCATTATCGCCGTTTCCTTTATCCTAGCCGGCATAACCGTCGGACGTAAAACTTTTACTTTCACTATCCACCAGGGGCGTACGCAAGAGTGGGTCCTGGGGATCCGGACCCTTCCCTTCCATCGAAATCCCGACTTTTTGTAAATGTAGTCTACTTTTAGGGGCAATTTTAAAAATGTTCATATAATTTAGCCTTAAATTGTATGTGGACCCCCCGAAACGCTTTAGACCCCTCCCGAAATAAATTCCTGCGTACGTCCCTGCCATCCACCTCTACTCACCACCCTACTCCAAATTGGATCTCACCGTTACACTTCAGGTTAAAGAGATGATGATCAACCCGTGGTAGTCCGAAGACCGATGACATATCACAAATTTTTCCCGTAACTTCTGTCATTAGATAACACAGCCACACACACACACACACACACACACACACATATATATATATATATATATATATATATATATATATATATATATATATATATATATATATATAGGAAAGGGGGGCAAGAGTACGCAAATTTCAATTAAACTTATATATTTTGGTAAAAAATAGTTACAACGGAAAACTTTTACATGGAACACAAAACTTGAACTCTCCTTTACGAAATATGAACTCAACTTTTATACACCTCTGTCCTTGGAGGAACTATAATTCGTAAAATGAAAACATTCAAATTCGTACTCTTGCCCCGATATGTGGGGCAAGAGTACGAAATCAAAGGGGCAAGAGCACGCACTCAAAAGAACATTAACAATTATCACAGATGAAGGTGCCTACTCTTTCATATGATGTGCATTGTTCATCCCACCATTCATGGCATCTTGCACACTTGATCCAGTTTTCTATTGGTGGATCACTGTAGATGATATTGCATAATGGATACTCGTACACAACGTCCTCACTGACCTGAGGAGTTACCTAGGGTTGTAGCTTTCTTGGTACAAGTTGATGTTTGCATTTGCTCTTTGAAGGGCGCCGTTTCAGAAGTAAGGTCTGCTTGAAAGGAGAGGATGTCAGAATCTCTGATTGACCTCTGGAAGATCAAGATTTTTTTGTTTGAGGGTTTGGTGACAGTCGGAGGAGGACTGACAACCACCAAAGGAGTGCATGATGCGAACGATCCACATGGGCCCTTGCTTACTTTCAGTGAAGATCCAGCTTTATTAGTTGGAGGTTTGGTAACCGATGAACGAGCAGTCGGCAGAGAGGTGTTGGATATGGACAATCTGCATGAGTTCCTGCTTGCTTCTAGTGAGAATCCAGCGTTACTGATTGAAGATTTGGTAACAGATGAATGAGAACGAGCAACCGGCCGAAGACTGTTTGAAGTGGACAGTCCGCATGAGCTCTTGCTTGCTTCTAGTGATTATCTAGCGTTACAGGTTGAAGATTTGGTAACAGATGAATGAGAACGAGCAACCGGCAGAAGACTGTTTGAAGTGGGCAGTCCGTATGAGCTCTTGCTTGCTTCTAGTGAGGATCTAGCGTTACTGGTTGAAGATTTGGTAACAGATGAATGAGAACGAGCAACCGGCAGAAGACTATTTGAAGTGGGCAGTCCGCATGAGCTCTTGCTTGCTTCTACTGAGGATCTAGCGTTACTGGTTGAAGATTTGGTAACAGATGAATGAGAACGAGCAACCGGCAAAAGACTATTTGAAGTGGACAGTCCGCATGAGTTCTTGCTTGCTTCTAGTGAGGATCTAGCGTTAATGGTTGAATATCTCGTAACAGATGAATGAGAACGAGCAACCGGCAGAAGACTGTTTGAAGTGGACAGTCCGCATGAGCTCTTACTTGCTTCTAGTGAGGATCTAGCGTTACTGGTTGAAGATCTCGTAACAGATGAATGAGAGCGAGCAACCGGCAGAAGAGTGTTTGAAGTGGACAGTCCGCATTAGCTCTTGCTTGCTTCTAGTAAGGATGTAGCGTTACTGGTTGAATATTTCGTAACAGATAAATGAGAACGAGCAACCGGCAGAAGACTGTTTGAAGTGGACAGTCCGCATGAGCTCTTGCTTGCTTCTAGTGAGGATCTAGTGTTACTAGTTGAAGATTTCGTAACAAATGAATGAGAACGAGCAACCGGCAGAAGACTGTTTGAAGTGGACAGTCCGCATAAGCTCTTGCTTGCTTCTAGTGATTATCTAGCGTTACTGGTTGAAGATTTGGTAACACATGAATGAGAACGAGCAACCGGCAGAAGACTGTTTGAAGTGGACAGTCCGCATTAGCTCTTGCTTGCTTCTAGTGAGGATCTAGCGTTACTGGTTGAAGATTTGGTAACAGATGAATGAGAACGAGCAACCGGCAGAAGACTGTTTGAAGTGGACAGTCCGCATTAGCTCTTGCTTGCTTCTACTGAGGATCTAGCGTTACTGGTTGAAGATTTGGTAACAGATGAATGAGAACGAGCAACCGGCAGAAGACTGTTTGAAGTGGGCAGTCCGCATGAGCTCTTGCTTACTTCTAGTGAGAATCTAACGTTACTGGTTGAAGATTTGGTAACAGATGAATGAGAACGAGCAACCGGCAGAAGACTGAAGTGAACAGTCCGCATGAGCTCTTGCTTGCTTCTAGTGAAGATCTAGCGTTACTGGTTGAAGATTTGGTAACATGAATGAGAACGAGCAACTGGCAGAAGACTATTTGAAGTGGACAGTCCGCATGAGTTCTTGCTTGCTTCTAGTGAGGATCTAGCGTTACTGGTTGAAACTCTCGTAACAGATGAATGAGAACGAGCAACCGGCAGAAGAGTGTTTGAAGTGGGCAGTCCGCATTAGCTCTTGCTTGCTTCTAGTGATGATCTAGCGTTAATGGTTGAATATTTCGTAACAGATGAGAGAGAACGAGCAACCGGCAGAAGACTGTTTGAAGTGGACAGTCCGCATGAGCTCTTGCTTGCTTCTAGTGAGGATCTAGCGTTACTGGTTGAAGATTTGGTAACAGATGAATGAGAACGAGCAACCGGCAGAAGAGTGTTTGAAGTGGGCAGTCCGCATGAGCTCTTGCTTACTTCTAGTGAGGATCTAACGTTACTGGTTGAAGATTTGGTAACAGATGAATGAGAACGAGCAACCGGCAGAAGAGTGTTTGAAGTGGACAGTCCGCATGAGCTCTTGCTTGCTTCTAGTGAGGATCTAGTGTTACTAGTTGAAGATTTCGTAACAAATGAATGAGAACGAGCAACCGGCAGAAGACTGTTTGAAGTGGACAGTCCGCATGAGCTCTTGCTTGCTTCTACTGAGGATCTAGCGTTACTGGTTGAAGATTTGATAACAGATGAATGAGAACGAGCAACCGGCAGAAGACTATTTGAAGTGGACAGTCCGCATGAGTTCTTGCTTGCTTCTAGTGAAGATATAGCGTTACTAGTTGAAAATCTCGTAACAGATGAATGAGAACGAGCAACCGGCAGAAGAGTGTTTGAAGTGGGCAGTCCGCATGAGCTCTTGCTTGCTTCTAGTGAGGATCTAGCGTTAATGGTTGAATATTTCGTAACAGATGAATGAGAACGAGCAACCGGCAGAAGACTGTTTGAAGTGGACAGTCCGCATGAGCTCTTGCTTGCTTCTAGTGAGGATCTAGCGTTGCTGGTTGAAGATTTGGTAACAGATGAATGAGAACGAGCAACCGGCAGAAGACTGTTTGAAGTGGACAGTCCGCATGAGCTCTTGCTTGCTTCTACTGATGATCTAGCGTTGCTGGTTGATGATTTGGTAACAGATGAACGAGAACGAGCAACCGGCAGACTATTTGAAGTGGACAGTCCGCATGAGTTGTTGCTTGCTTCTAGTGAGGATCTAGCGTTACTGGTTAAAAATCTCGTAACAGATGAATGAGAACGAGCAACCGGGAGAAGACTGTTTGAAGTGGGCAGTCCGCATTAGCTCTTGCTTGCTTCTAGTGAGGATCTAGCGTTAATGGTTGAATATTTCGTAACAGATGAATGAGAACGAGCAACCGGCAGAAGACTGTTTGAAGTGGACAGTCCGCATGAGCTCTTGCTTGCTTCTAGTGAGGATCTAGCGTTACTGGTTGAAGATTTGGTAACAGATGAATGAGAACGAGCAACCGGGAGAAGAGTGTTTGAAGTGGGCAGTCCGCATGATCTCTTGCTTGCTTGTAGTAAGGATCTAGCGTTATTGGTTGAAGATTTGGTAACAGATGAATGAGAACGAGCAACCGGCAGCAGACTATTTGAAGTGGACAGTCTGCATGAGCTCTTGCTTGCTTCTAGTGAGTATCTAGCGTTACTGGTTGAAGATTTGGTAACAGATGAATGAGAACGAGCAACCGGCAGAAGACTGTTTGAAGTGGGCAGTCCGCATGAGCTCTTGCTTGCTTCTAGTGGGGATCTAACGTTACTGTTTGAAGGTTTGGTAACAGATGGAGGAGAACGAGCAACTGGCAAAGGAGTGTTTGATCTGGATGCGCCACATGTGCCCATTTTTACTTCCAGTGAATCATCCAATGAACGATTTTGGGCTCTATTCAGGTCTGATGCTTGATTTGTTGCTTCAGAAATGTTTTCATCTTCAGAGCTGGCTTCTACATTTAAGTCTACCACATCCGCAATAGAAGGAAGAAAATCTTCTTCATTGAACACATCTGGATTCAGTGGGACAACTCCAGATTCTTGAAGGCTGGATACCAAGCCTCAGTAGACAAACTCGCAACTTGGAATTCGGCGGGATGGATGATTCCTCATCCATTTATCACACACTGTTGAATACCAGGATTTCAGTGGGTCAAAAAAGGAGCGATCTAATGGTTTCAAATTATGGCCGCCCAGACTAATCTTTGAAGGCTGTCGCAAAGCAATAGTTAAATGTCTACGACGGAAAGACTCTGTCCAATCTCTTCCTGCCGTTCGATTCACATGGCTAAAGGATATTGGGCAACTAGTTACGTTCAGCAAAATTGTATGCCATTCTTCTTAGTTCTTTTAAAGTTAAGTCATAGAAGAATTGATCCAGTAATGTGATATATTCCTCTAATTCGTTCTCCATTTCTTCGGTAAATAGGCCTACTGGTTTTATTGTGCCTAAAGACGTTGCAGATTCTCATTTAAAAAAGGAAAGAAAAATTCTTAATTCTCCTTATATCAGTAATGGGAATGCATAGGATACAAAAAAAATCAGATAATATTTAGACCCTTTAAAAAAATATATTTCCAATTCAGCTTATTCCACCAGTTACAGAATGCTTGTCACCTACGAGCTTGAAAACTTCTCGAGCTATCCTTGATGAAGCTACATATTGTCAAATGTTAGCTTTGGTTAGCTTCGTATATCTTTATAAGATTCCATACCAATCATTGGACTGATACCGCCTTATGCAGAGTCGTTTTAACGTATAATTACTAAAGGACTGACTACTACAGGAAACATATGGTAGTCGAACTTTTTAGTATGGCGCTAATCACGCGTCAGAACGACTCTGCATAAGGCCCATTGAAATTTATTACTGAAGACTACTGACATTTAAGATAAAAGAGGACAAAGCATAGCATTTCTGAAACCTGAATAAAATAAGCAAGAGTAATGTTATTCAATAACTGCAGATTTAACTATCTCACACGTTTATCTGTTTCGAAAACTCAAACAGCACCTTAGATACTGTTATGTAAGGAGTGGTATTTAGAATAACAATTTATCCCTTGTACATCAGGATTCTTTAGGATTCTTAACGTTAGAGGCTACATATGGGTACCAGTATTAGTAAAGTTTGCCGTTACTCTCTATTACAACGGAATCTACATTCTTTTTTGATTGTTAGATCTAAATAAAATTGGATTGTTTTTTCATAGAACAGGAGGGGCAAGAGTAGCGCACGCGTACCCTTGCCCCGTCGGTATCTGCGTACCCTTGCCCCCTCACTACACAATTGACTTTCCCGTGATGTTGTACAGTCAACTGTTGGAAGAAAGTCAATTTACTCCATCCTGTCAAACAATGGATATGTTAGAAACTAACGCTTTATAGTACTTTGAAATCGTTACAAAATTGAGTAAGTTATTCCTTAAGTACTTATGTCCCAATATTATATCACACTATTAGAATAACATAAATATTTACCTAGATAGCTTGTAGTTTTCCGCAGCACACTCAAACTTGTTTAGGTTCTAGACGCCGTTAACATCAAATTATACATGACGCATTATTGCGATACGCGAATATATTCACCTGATTTTAGGGAATCGTATTCTTACCCCCCACGTACTCTTGCCCCCCTCTACTCTATATATATATATATATATATATACCCACACACACACACATATATATATACCCACACACACACATACACACGTAGAAGTTCTGTATAGCGGACCCAGGGTACGGATTCGATGTATTTTTTTTAAAGCTGAATCCAAATTTCGAAACACCAAGACGATTGACCGTGTTTTTTGTTATGAGCGAAAAACTTCAGCAATTTTAGATAAGGAGGATACACATGCAATAAACATACTTTTTCAAGGAAAATCACGATTGAGTACAATAAAAATGACATTCTCAGGTATTTTTCAGTGCTGCATCCTACTCAGGAGATGAAGAACATTGAAACCTCTGACGGAAATCATCTAATCCGCAAATAACAACTTTCTTTGAGTACCCTGACAGTCGTGTTTTGTAGCTTTCGGTAAGAATAACTCGAGTATAGGATGCCTAAACTAGTCTAGATACTTCCTTTTACTGTGATAACTTTGCATCTTATCTTCAAAAGGTCTTCACAACGATACCTTTTACTTTTTCTTCTTGAACACAAGAGAATATGTCTCTTCAGTGTCCAGCAGTAGTACGCCATCAGGTTTCCTGACGGTCGGCCATGGTGAATTATATCAATAACATCTCGGAGCATCGATTAGACTCTCTACCAATATGATATTTTCACATCGATCATATGCCTGTAGTCTTGAAATATTTTCCTTGGAAATGCCTATTTATTATGAGTGTATCCTCCCTATCCAAAATCACTCAAGTTTTTCGCCCATAATAAAATTGACACTATCAATCGTCCTGGAGTTTCGAAGTTTGGATTCGTACTAAAAAGAAAATACATCGATTTCATACCCTGGGGTTCGTTCCACGGAACTTGTGTGTGAGAGAGACTGTGTAATGTAAACACATCTACCTGTAAAATTTGGAACATCCTGTATAACACTGTAGAACATACTACATAAAATGGAGCAAATTAAGCGTGAACATCCAGTATAACGCAGCGAAACATACTACATAAAATGGAGCAAATAGATTAAACGTTCTTCAATCCTATCTCCACCAGATTACGAACTGCTTCCTCCATTCATATGGATAGCAGGTGAAGCACTCTAGAATCCGAGAGCAAATTGTCTCGTATTGTTAAATTATGAAAGCGGAAATTGCATCTGTGACATGAGCATAAATAGCGTTATTATGCTGCTCACGCTGTTGATTTTAGAAGTCAGATGGGGCGTTGCTATTGAAGTAGACAATAGACAGCCATTCATCCATGGATCCTCCATTGTTAGCGACTTACGTGGCGACATCACGGAATGGAACTCTTTAGCATGTAGGAGAGATACTCTGGTGAATTAAGAACTGGCCTGTTTGTTTATTTGAATGCGGAATTAGGTAGGATGGAACGAGGCGTATATCACAGGTGCTATGCTAATTAACATAGAAAAAATCTACATGGATTACAAGGTGACATATCTTATTGCACGTATGTGTTCATTTCTACAATTTATTTCTGAAATAAATTATTAATATTACTAACTGATAAGCCCGTTCTTCGCACAGGGAGAATAGGTTTATGGAAAAAATTTGAATTCCTACTTCCTTAGGATACATACTTCCAGGCCCGTATCCACGGGGGGGGCTAGGGGGGCCGGGCCTCCCTAAACTTTGGTTGGCCCCCTAAAAGTTTCGCGGTAGGCTTGCAAATGAACTATAATATGGTGTTGAAGTATAATATGGTTGGGTCGGGCCCCCCCTAACTTCTACCGCCCCCCCCTAAAATTTTTGGGCTGGCTACCGGCCTGCATACTACTTATTTCAATGTGAAAGTGACAAGGTTCCCTCATGGCTAAGCAGTTAGCGTATGCGCCTTTCGCGTAAGAGACCCGCATTCGATTTCCGCATTCGATTTCATGTGGTTCGAATCTCACATTAAGCTGTAAGTCCAGGTCTTATATAGCCTCGATGCTAAAAGGGACGTTAAACTCAAAATCAAATCAATGAAAGTGCTATGATAAAAATACAGAAGATACTCTAATTTTGGTATAAAAATTTCAAATATCGTACCACCCTAGAATACAACCTTTAATCAAACTGATATGATTTAAAAAAAAAAAAAAAAAAACTTGAGCTGGGAGGTATGTTCCAAAAGTCATTTCAGTGAGTTAATCGTTTTCACGACCCCGAAAACTATGAATTCGATATCTTATCTCAGTCATTTTTTACATCTTATTTTTCACCTCTCCTTCCTCCCCTTCCTGTGATCGGGTTGAACTTGAACTTAAGCGGCATTGGGAGTGTCACTATTCATTTCAGTGACTCCAAAAATATGGAGTGCGCTCTATTATCGATTGTTTTGCATTACTTTTACGTGTAACTCCTTTCATTCTCACCCCTTGGGATGTGTTGCTTCCATGGTATTTTTTTTTAAATTGAGTCATATATCTACCAAATTTGGTGTAAATTACTCCAAGAGTTGCAGAGGTACGTTGGAATATACATACATTTATACATATCCATCAATATATATACAGGGCCGGGTCCAGGATTTTCTGACGGGGGTACACCAATAACTACCAGTACATTTGAATTAAATTTAAATTTTTAAGATGCTTTTAGACATCTGTGATGTGAATGAGGAATTCCTTTGCAAATGCTAATTGTGTTCTCTCGGTGAATCCTGTCTTTCAGCCATCACAAAATTGACTTAAACTATTGCTTTTGCAAAACTCCGCTTTCTTTTAAGCCCTAAAAGGAAACATGAAAGCAGAAATTTTCGGAATGTGTTGCTATTTTCACTGCTAGCTTCTCACTGTTGATAGTGTATATTTACAACTAAGGAGAGTGCACGTGCGCCGATGCACATATTATGTAAAATAAGCAAATGAGTGGAATAATTATATAAATATAGCATTTGCAATGCATTGCGAGCAAAAAATAATGCAGAAGTGCAACATAAAGAAAAAATGTTCTAGCTAAAATGCAGAGGTAATGTTACCCATACAGAAAATCGTGCTGTGACTTATATATATATATATATATATATATATATATATATATATGCTGAGAACTGGGCTTATTTATATTTCTATGCATAAGACGAGACCTAGGACGGCCAATTTGCTCGAAATCAGTCTTTTTCCATCATTTCTGGAAATTTTAACACTATACACGTGCGTATGAATATCACATGGGATATTTACTTTTGTAAATATCCAAGCAACAAGAATAACCCATGTATCTGTATGTAGATACAAAAGGTTGCATTTTTGTTTTTGTGCATCCGTGTATCCAAAAGTGCAGCACAGTCTTTTATTTGCGTCAGTACGACGAATCAAGACATACGCCATTTTCGTTCCTCTGTATGTAATGAACATTTAGAGCGCTTTTTAAAACTTTCGAAAGTGATGTTTTGAAAAGAGAAAAAAAGGATTAGTATGGATATGATCCACATCTTGAACTAAAGGAAAAGAGCGACGGAAATCTTCAGCATTTCGTCAAACAAAATCTCTCTCTAAAAATGTAAATATTGTATAAAGAAAATAAAATAAAGTTTCCTTCTACTTCCACAATATACGTATCTTTACTTGCATTATCCTCGGTTATTTCGCCTTCCAATAGTTAATTTCAGCACGTGCTTAATTGGATATTAATGTTTTTGAAGGTACTTTTAGATAGGACTGTGTACCTTTAGTATTGTATTAGATCACTAGTGCACCCATATATAACTAAAATCCTTGCAAGAATTGGGAAAATGAAGGAAATAATTAAAGAAATGTTTAGTATCCAAGGGCGCCCATCAGGGGGGCAAGGTGGGGCTCTCGCCCCTAGAGGAAATTGTACTTCGGAATATCGAAAACCCAATAGAATTTTTAGAATAGTTACAGCAAAATTTGAAACTATATTTGAAGTGTCGCTTTTTCTTCCCCCCCCCCCCTTGGAAACCACAACATGGGAGCCCTTGTTAGTATCTCTAGACAGTGATGCGAGCAGAATTTTGTAAATACTTTATTGATGAATATTAAGGGTGAAAGTGTTTTATTTGGGAATCCCAGAAAGGATATTACAGTATGGTTTAGGTAGGCTACTACAGTAAAACAATGAAATATTCTGCACATGCTTTATGCACAACCCAAATCTCACCATTAAAGTTACAGAAAGTGTTTTCGTTTGAACCTGTTCGTGAGCCTGTTTTTGACTTTACTCACCTGATTGAATACACGCTTCATTTCCGCATTCGAATGTGGAAGCATTGGCATTAATAATAATAATAATAATAATAATAATAATAATAATAATAATAATAATAATAATAATAATAATAATAATAATAATAATAATAATAATAATAATAATAATAATAATAATTCTGAAAATACATTATCTCCTCCAGTATCTGTGTAGCGATTTACTTCTTGCAAAAATTCAATTGAAGACTTATTACATGAAATTTATGTTGCCACTTAGTGTTGTAAAAAAACGGTTTTTTTTTCTGTGAAGTTTTTTTTCAATAAAAAACATCGTTCTTTTTCATGTTTTTTTTCAAATGTCTGTTTTTTTTTCTGGCAACTATTATTTATTGATTTATGTTGCAGATTATTGAAATAATCAACAGAACTTGAGTAGAAGCCCTCGTAACTTACAAATCTTTAGTTTCTTTGTACCAATATATTAGCAAAATTGTGTGATTATTCCTTTCGGCCCCAGGTCATATTTGGCGTTTTCCTACATTTCCAGTTAGTGACTTATTGCTCAAAAACCATTCATTCGATTGATATGGTTAAGGCCTTGTTTTTTTAGAAAATGGGTGTGGATATTTTTTGGTGTAAGTTGCATTGCAGCGTTGCCAATGGGTGGGAAATTATTGAGGGAAATGTAGGGGTGAAAATTTACAAAAAAATCCCTATCCGAATTTCAAAATTTTTTGTATCTAGTACCACTGCTGCTATATGGGTTCAAGTCACCTAAAAAAATCTTTGGTGTGTTGACAAGGCACAGTGAAATCCTGAAGTCACTGTCTTCCATTCAAAGAGGGAAAGAAAAAATTCTGTCATACACATGAAATTTTGACACTTTTTACGCCTCACAAGCAAAAATCAAATATGCCGGGGCTACAGCTTCTCTAATTATCCTATTGAAACTTTTTATGGTGCGTTCTGTAGGGCGAAGAGGAAGCTTTCAGGTAGTGGTACGTTTGTTTCAGTGTAGCCAGTAAGAGAGTATTAATAGAGGGGAAAAGGGAATTTTTCCGAATTTTTCACCTAAAAGCGGGAATTAATTGTTTTGGCTGGAAACACTGCCATCAGACAAACGGAAACTATCTGAAAATAAACCTTAGTACTTCAAGAATATATCCTACAAGTATCATGGCGGTATATTACAAAGTAAGCATGAAATTTAAAAAAAATCTCTTTCTACCTCAGAAATTCACCATTTTCTTACCATTTCCAGAACATGGTTTATTATAAACCTCAACTGTACTTTCCCTAATTATTCTAGTGAAACTTTTTATGGTGCGCTGTGTAGGCTAAGGATGAGGCTGTTAGACACTGGTACGTTTGTTCGAATGTAGCCAACAAGAAGGAAATAATAGAAATAAAAAAGGGATTTTTTTCCAAAATTTGCCCCTAAAATCTGGAATTAAAATTTTCTGTAGCTGACAACACTACTATCAGACACACACAAACTATCTTAAAATAAGCTTTGGTATCCCTCTAATATATCCTACAAGTATTATGACGATGTCTAATAAAGTAAGCATGTCAATAAAAAAATATCTCATTCTATCTTTAAAAAAATCAGTTATCTTCCCAATTAGAGAACAAGGTCTACTGTAAACTTCAACTGTACTTCTCCTAATTATCCTATTGAAACTTTCTATAGTGCGTTGTGTAGAGCAAAGACGAGACTTCCAGCTACTGGTACGTTTGGTCCGATATAGCCAACAAGAGGGAAATAATAGAGACAAAACAGATAATTTTTCCAAAATTTCCCCCTAAAATCTGAAATTAAAATTTTCTGTAGCTGGTAACACTGCTACCAGACAGACGCAAACTATCTTAAATTAAACATTGGTACACCACTAATATATCCTACAAGTATTATGACGATATTTAAGGAACAAAACTTCTAATTACCAAAAATATATTACGGTAACAGTAAAGTAGGGAAAAACTAGAAAAATCAAGGGTTAGAACCTAAATACGAATTTTTCGTGCGTTCCCTAATTACCCCATTGTAACGATTTGTACTTGCGTTTGTTAAGTAAGGACAAAAGTTCGATTTGCGTACCTCTGGTGCTTGGGGTCCCGGGTTCCATCCCAGCCCCCGCCAAGTGAACTTTGTGGTGGACAAACACCGTGTGCGTGGGTTTTCTCGGGGTTCTCCCGTTTCCTTCCACTTTCTTCATTCCACCATTTCATTCATTTCTCATAATCACCGTCTCCTTTAGCCTAACCGGCATAACCGTGGGACGAAAAACTCAAAGATTTCATTTCATTTTTTCGATTTGCGTAAGTTGACTTGCACTCGGATGTATAGGTACGGATTTATAAACAAAAATTTTTAATGTTTTTCCCAAATTTAGGAAAATTTTAATTTCCCTAATTGGCAACACTGCGCGCAGGCCTGTCCAATTGATGTCAAAAGTTAGGTATCCATCCGAGGTATATACCTGGCAAGTCTTAAGGAGGTCTTTCTACAACGAAGGAAGCTACAGGGAATAAAGAATAAAGGAAATTCGAAATTAGAAAATTCTCGAATTTTTGACTGGGGTGAAATTTGAGAAGGAAATTCGATACCAGAAGAAAAAAATTAATATGATAAACTATAGTCCAACGATATTTTGCAAGAATAATATCCCAATATCTTAATTAGTGTCCACACAGTAGCGGATTAAACAAATGACACACCCGTGTGCCACTTTGGCCATCTGGGCCACCGAGTATACATTTGATTACATTTTTTTGACTACTAACTCGTGTTGCTGTTGTAGTTATAGTCTCGACTAATAATAATATCGTTGTTGTAAACAATAACTTTATAAGGAAAATTTTCTCTCCTTTTTACATATTAGTTCTAACACTGTTGGTGAGAAATTTAGGGTGTTTCAAAATGAATTTCGGAGTTTTAAGTCTTCGTAGTACTTATTACATGTTACGTACAATTATAAGCAATGCATCAAGTAAAAGAGCACCTCAAACAGTCTTTGCTACAAGTGTTCAATGTGAGATTCATTCGTCACACGGCACACATCTAGTCGATAGGCGAGAAAGGCCCATAAACATTCCGCCATATGGCACAAAACACATTCAATTTAAGGAAGTCTCGTTTCAAGTGTACCATCTCCTGAAGATTTGCTGACGGCCAAATACAAACATTATGAGTGTTCACATTAGCTCTTAGGTGAAATGTCGATTTATCACTGAAGACGACACGATCCAGAAAATCTTCATTGTTATGCAGCAATATTTCACTTGCGAAATTGGCACGTAAACCGTAGTCTGTAGGCTTTAGACCTGTTGCAATTGCAAACAATAAGGACGTAGTTGCAAGCGTCTCCTTAATATTCTTCACACAGACCGTTTTACTGTACAGATTCAGTCTTTATTAAAACACAAAAATCTTTCTGCTCTCTAGTCTACATCTTTGCTGCTTGCTCTTTCTAATGACAGACAGAAGAAACAATGCATGTACATGCGTGTGTACAAAACTGTTTAAGTTGCTCTTTCATTTGATATAATATTTATAATTGTAACTTAGTTGTAATAGATACTACCAAGTTTCAAAACCCTAATATTAATTTTGAAACACTCTGCATTACTTCAAATTGTGTCATCCTATATTCATGTCTTTTATATACATGTCATCAGGGCCGGTCCTAGTCAATTTGTCGCCCCATGCAATGGCATAATTTGCCGCCTCCCCCTTTCTCCAGAAAGAACAAATCTTAAAAGTCATGATTTTAAGTATGCTACTCCAGCATGAACAACAAAGGTGAGGGTAAATGCAGTTGCACTCAGAAAGGCTTAAATACTTACTAAAAATACAATCCCGTTGTGTCTTTTTCTTTTTTTAAAAAAAATATTAATCTATTATGTTAGTGAAAGATAAAGCAAACACACCTGTAGAGGAAAGACGGTAATCCTTTTTATAGAATTCACTATCGAGCTTCAATCTCAATGTATCAGTTTGCAATTCCAGTGCAACTAGCTCTTTTATCTTTATTTCTTGATTTCTCTTCAATATCTGTTATTTAAAAAAAAAAAAAAAAAAAAAACTTGTTTCTATCTTCAATGATAAGGAACTTGTTTCTGACAAAAACAAGACTAGTTGTCATATCAAAACTGTGATAACTTACTAAATGGAACAGATATTCACTACTATTCGAGAACTGAATTCTTGCATTTGGCAACAATCAAGCAATTTGTGCTCGGATTTATTCGACCATTTGCTTTAGCATTGTCCATGTGGCCTTAAACTAATGCAACCTAAACATAATTTATGAATGTAGTATTCAAATAGAAGGTCAACTTAGTAAATGTAACTACCATCATCATGAAGTCTGTTTCCAACAAGAAATGTTTAATTTAAATAATATACTTATGACAGATTTTGCCGGACCATCCAAACTTGCCGCTCCACGCAAATGCACGTGTTGCATATATGGTAGAGCCGGCTCTGCATATCATATATATCTAGTCGACAAATTATTTATATATGGCATTTAGAAAAATATTATTAGGCAAATTAGTATTAGTTTTTACCTTTAGACAAGTTATTTGAATTTTATACTGTTCGTGACATTATTTTCGTACTTATTAAAGCGTGCTTTCACGAAAAAACAAAATTTCATTTCTACTTTTATTTCTTAGTTGATATTGATGAAAATTGCTGAAACCCGAATTGTCAATAGGTATGGTATTCATGTAAATTGTAAAATATTTGTAGCGTATCAGTATCTAGCGTTTAATTTATGTTGCATTTTACGGTGATTATACCTACATAAAAATATTTAATACTTAAATAGACGTAAGATGCATTAGAAATGACTATCTGAAAAAAAACGAAATTTAGAAAAAAAACGAGAGGCAATGTTTTTTTTTAAAAAAAAACGTACATTTCTGAAAAAATACGAACGTTTTTTTTTTCTATTTACAACACTATTGCCACTGATTTTCAATTATCTCGATATTATCTTGAAATTTTAGAGTGAAAGCTCTAGCTGAATCAGTAGAAGACTGTTTCACCGGTTTCAAATATCCTTATTGACACTGAAAAGAGACATTTTCTAAAGGATGTATAAATTATCAGGAAGTCTATTTTGAATTTCTTTAAAGAGGCTTTTACTAAAACTTACAGTACATGTCTTCCCTGAAAATTTTTCTCAACGTCTACTGGTAACCTCAGGTTTTGAGCTCATTCTCTGCTGTGCAACCAAGATATATGAGGAACAATCAATATAACCATCAATGTTATATTTTATGGGGTAATTCTATCAGTGGGATTTAGAATGTTACCACTTAGAGATCGCATCAAGTTTCAGAAAATAGTAAAAAATGACACACATAATATATCAAAAAGTGGCTAAACTCAGAAAATGGCTAGAAATGGCTAAAAGCAAAAAGCATATGGCTAGAAAAGCCACTAGTGGCTTTTTGGAAAATTTGTGGCTAGCCAGGTTCTCAAAGTGGCTAGATCTAGCCACAAAGTGGCTAAATGGACAACCCTAATCAGTACATGCGATTTCCCTGAGGCTGTCCTCATCTTACAAACGTTGCAACGACATTGTGCAAATTTTTCTAAGGATTAGATCGTTGATAATCTCTGTAATCTTTGACTTATTAACGAAGAGCAGAAAGTGCAAAAACAGCGCAAATTTCCACCGCGACGAAGCCAACAACAGGATTCAGGAAATTGTGTGAAACTTTGCACCGAAATAAAATGTATAAACGTCATTCCTTTGTGAGATATACTTGTATTGTATTCTGATTTTACAAACCAAAATATATATATTATACTTACAGAAAATTTCACGTTTACAGCTTGAATAATTAAGCATTAAGAAAATAGTGAAATTCATGGAACCTACTGTTTGCTTTATAATTTCTTCATTCTGTACCTTATTAGAAGAGCAGTTTATTTGTTCCTTTTTAAAATATTGAATGAATTAAGATTCTTCAGTCCAGCAGAATATACTATTTTCAACTGTGTTCTATATTAATCTATAACAAAACAAAATCTACATGAAATTATTAAATTAATAAAAAAGAATAATAGACTTATGTATCTTGCTATGCACGTATGCTTGGCGCAGATTATTGTCGACAGATTTTTCTCACAGCATCTAACAACAGTAACTAAGATGCAAATGCAAATATAAGGGTTATTTACAGAAAAATCAAATGATAGTTACTAAGATACGTGGTAGACACACCTGAAATATAAGCAAATGCTTGTTTGTGATTGGCGAAAACTGCAAAATACAGACAGACCTTTATCTCTGATTGGTCGAAGGCCTGTCCACGATATTTAAAGGGAACTATATATATATATATATATATATATATATATATATATATATATATATATATATATATATATATATATATATATATATATATATATAGATAGATAGATAGATAGATAGATAGATAGATAGATAGATAGATATAGATATAGATATAGATATAATTTGTTTATTTTATGTAAGTTCGTTTTCCTTACAGTTTTCCAATAACTATTTTCTCACAACTTTAATCTTATACAGTTAGATATGATACAGAAAATTATTGACTGGGACATGTTCCCCGCCCCTCTTTAACGACGCCCGTACACACATATAATAGCGACAACTGAAAATGCTATTGTCATCGATTATTTTGTATTTTTCCCTAACAGGACTTGCATTTTGGTGATTTTTATTAGTCGAAATGCTTCTGCTAATAATGGCAATGTTGCACATTTTTTTGCGCAATTTCCAATTTTGTTGCCTGCTCATTAAGGCTTTATCTGTGTCAATAGATAAGGGAGGAAAGTTTGCGCAAATTCAGTGCACCCCTTACAAAAACAGGAAGTGGCACTATGATCTTATCTGTTTCTCTGTGTGTCGGTTACTGTTGGTCACTGACATACCTAGTTCATGCTCCATTGTCTCAGTCTGAAAAATTCACTTACAGGAAAGAAACATTTGTTTCCGAAAAAAAAATATACATATATTGTAGTTTCTCATCCGAAATGTAAGGCAAACCAGGTACGTTACTTAAAAATTTGTAACGCGTTACCGTTACAGTTACTTTGGAAAAAATGTAACGCGTTACTAGGAAACGTTATTTAAAAAGTACGTTACGTTACTTCCCAAGACTGTACCTATCATAGTCTGGGTTCTAACTGACCTTCCAGATCCGCCACTGTCGAATAATAGTCGAATAATCATTCCAACCTTTCGATTTCGTAATTAAACTGTTTCAGTAAGTGAAATTTTGGTTCTCTCATCGTCTATCTTAGAAGAAGATTTTCTTGAGTTACAATCGAAGAAAACTCACTACCTGTACGATGTGCTATGCTGGGTAAATATGGCGTAATGACCTACCATATGTATACGAATATTGCCTTACGCCATACTTTTCGTTCTTGTATTAAAACAAGACTTCGTTTATGTCTTTCCTTGTACGTTTATTGCGCTTAATTTGGGTCACAAAGTCAGTTTCTTCCGAAGCCGAGGTCGGTTTTTCTTCTTGCGTAGCATCTTTTATGCGTGTGAGACGTGAGACATTTTAACATTGGGCGTAACTCCAAGAAAATGCACCATGACATATGTTCTTTACTCAAATTGTTGGCAATATTTATACGAAGAAAGTTTGGCCCCGCCTTGTGTGACCTTCGCTCATTTCAATTGATGATGACAAGTTGAATGAGTGAAGAGAGTGAATTGAGAAGAGTCCTACAGCAAACAAATAAACAAACATACAAAAAAAAAAACACACACACACACACATTATATTACACTTTCGTAACCCAATACCAAAGAAAAAAGAATAAAACAGGTATTTGTGTTACTGCATTGTACGGTGTATATGCTATTTGTCTCTAAATCTGCGGTGTGCTCATCTGTATTAATTGTATTTAGTATTACTTAAATAAAGGCATGTAATATAATGTAAATAAAAAAGAGCTCTTTTTAATCTTGATACTTTCCTAAATCGACATCCCTTTGTGCAATAAATGACCAGATTAACGAGAGTATAGTGTGTATGTTAGAAAATGCGTTTTCAGCCCTTCTCGCAGTACAGTGCCGCCGGTGGCAATAGCCGAATGGTCTTGTACGTTCAACTTCACATTGTGAAGCCCAATCCATAGGAGGTTCGAGTTCCTTTGAAGATAATGGTCAGATCGTTTATTATTATTTTTTTATTATTATTTTATTTTATTTAATACCTATCCTTGATGTTTTTGTGTTGTGTCCCTGTCGTATTGGATTACGTACAATACTGAAAATTTATTACGGAGGAAACTATCCTGGTTGAGGGGAGAAAATAATTAGTGCATGTATCTTTGGTGCGCTGGGTCGGGAGTTCGATTCCCGATAGGAGAGCATTTGAACGCATCATGGTGGTTCTTATCCTACCTGAAACTGTACATCCATGTCTCATATAGCCTCAGTGCTGAAAAAGGATGGTAGGATAAACAATCAAGTAAACAATCAATTAAAAACCGAAGAACAAATGTAAACAGAAAAAACAATATGTCAGTCAATTATCAATATGGTTGACTTAAACTCTGCATCATTAAAACTGTGGACTAGTTCGACTTTGACTTATAGGCAATTGAAAAATGTAAATTAATGTCCTACAGTTGTGTCCATATGCTGATGAAGACGGATGATGAAAACACACGAATAATAATAATAAACATTGGTGAATATTACTAAAGATGGCGTGGTGAGTAGGTACGCCATCTTTAGGTCAAGTGCTAAAAACTACCCTTTTCGGTATGCAAAAGTTTGCTGTACCATTTTTTTCTGCTCTCCGCTTGTCCCTCCTCCCTTAAAGAAATTAAAGATGGCGTCGTCACTATTAAGACTCTTGAGTTTCTGTATCAATGCCTTCCAAATTTCAAGTACTTTTCACTGTATATATTAGAGGTTAAGAAAGTTATTATGACGCTATGAAGCAGTCTATACAACTTAGTTCATTATTGTTGACTACACAGATCTTGTAGAATCAGAATCAATCTTAGAACACCTGCTAAATCGCAATGTGAAATGTCCTAATACGAAAGGCGCCCAGTCTAAATTTAACGAGATATGAATTGAAATTAACTTAAACTAGAAATATAAATCGCTGATCAAAACGACGTTTATTTAAAAATAATAAATGTGTAACAGTTTCGCCAACTAAATGAACATATTGGCTTCATCAGACACTGTATCTTCTTCAGACAGTGTCACTTCATCGTCGGTGTAAGGTTACATTGGTTCAGTTAGTTGGCGAAACTGTTACACATTTATTATTTTTAAATAAACGTCGTTTTGATCAGCGATTTGTATTTCTAGTTTAAGTGATTTAAGATAGCATAGCTTTTATGAACTAGTTAGTTATTGAAATTAGACTACCTCTTACTGTATTTCGATGCAGTTTCCTGCTACTACAATGTGTTTTTGCAACCTGGCTATGAATTTATTTCGGCATCGTAGAATCCTATTTCATAGTTCACCATTAGAAAACTGCTTGAATCATTTTGTTATCCACGATACGACTAAAATTACTTAAGACATAAATCGAATCTACATGATGTCTCTGTACATTATTCATGCAATTTGCATGTCCTTACCATCAGGCCCGCAACCAGAGGGGGGCCTGCCCCCCTAAACTTTCCGTGGCCCCTCCAGACCTTAACACAAAATTCTATTATTAACAAAAACACAATTTAGCTATTTGTAAGAGAATTTTTAATGACTTGGCCCCCCCTAACACATTCATACCCCCCTAAACCTCTGTGGCTGGTTATGGGCCTGCTTACAGTTGACCTAGAACCGTACAAAATGAAATGAAATCTTTGAGTTTTACGTCCCACGGTTATGCCGGTTAGACTAAAGGAGACGGTGATGATGAGAGATGAGTGAAATGGTGGAATGAAGAAAGTGGGAGAACCCGAGAAACCCACGAGCACGGTGTTTGTCCACCACAAAGTTCACTTGGCGGGGGCTGGGATCGAACCCGAGACCCCAAACACCAGAGGTGAACGCTCTACCACTGAGACACCGCGCACCCCTAGAACTGTAGATCCCAGCCTTTTGAACACCACTTCCTCCTTTTTTGCTAGCCCTTTTTTTTCCCTCACAAATAGTAACAATAACGTTATTAACTACCACCTTGACGGCGACCCATTGACAACCTTTCTACGGGAATCCAACCACAAAGGAAAATGATCCACCAGTTGAGAATAACTGGCCACGAAAAGCGTACTTAACATTCTTAGACGAAGAAAACTAAAAATTCCAGATTTTTGAGCATCAATACTAATTTGAATGTTGGTTTATCACACATAGTTTACTCGATCGATGTATATATCAGAATCAGTTCGTCTTCCTCCAAAGTGGGGTATGTTGGCTCAGTGACAGACTGCTCAGTTCTGGTGTGAAGGGTTCCTCGTTCGATCCCAGACCACGGAAGTTTGTAGTGGATAACATTGTGTCCATGAGTTTCCTCAGGGATTTCATGTTTGTCATTTACTTTCAGTCCTCGAATTGTTTTGCAATAATTAGCTCTCATTTATAATGCATCTCTATTAGTCTAAAAGGCGTAACCATGATGCGATAAATACATCGGTTCATTTCAGTTCTCTCTCCGAGTCTGTTCTGTACTGAAACAAAGTAGATTAATCAAACATTTGCAGGTATAAATGTCTCCTTCTTTTAGATTGTAAGAGTGTTTCTACTAACTTGAGCGATGCACTGTAATTTTTTGTTTGAAATCTTGTACTTGATTGTTATTTATTTGATAAAATACCCCAGGAATTCTCGAAGTTTCCTTGAGGATCACTCTTACGCCGCCCCTGTATCACATCCAATTGTATATTTATGGAATTTGTGACTAAAAATTATGGACATTCCCTTTTATCCGACATTTTGTTTTTGCGACAAAATTTCGGCTGCTTAAAGCCCTGAAAGGAAGCATTTCTACACCTATGCTAGTCTATACTTGTTGTCTTATCATGGTATCAGAAATCACCTCCTAATCGTTGTCTGTATTGTTTTGAATATATTAAATTTAAATTTCGACTTTCATTTACGGTTTCATTTCAGACTCTGGGAGGGGTGCAGTGCCTTCAAAGCAAACACTTTATTACTTTATCCTTAATTTGGTTTTAACAATGGAACAATGAGAATATCATAAACTTTAATCATTCTGCTAGAGTATGATTATCTAATTTGGTTTTACTATTGTCATTCGTTGTCAAGAAGAGCTTTATATATATGACATTAAATTTTATTTTAGGTTTTAAAATATTAACGATATGTTTTGAGTCTTCTTTATGGTCTCCGAAACCGGATTAATCGTCCAGCCTATCAACACAAATGCATATACACAGACTTCTGTGTAGGTACAGTTGATAGTTCGATAGTAAAATGTGATCAATAGTGCGCTGACTTTGTTTGTGATAAGTGGTATCGTGGGCGCCATTGTAGAACGCAGTTTCGATTTGTTTTTCGTCATTCCTACGCTTCTCGTTAAACAGTTTCGTGTGCAAAAGTTGTCAGCGTTCCAGAAGACCTTGTAAAATACTGTAACCCACGCATGATCTAGTGCAGACGAAAAAAAAAAGGTAAGTTAACTATTTTGTGTTTGGTATTGTTATTATTGAACATTGACTAATTCATGGATAACAGCGTTCTTTTTCAGCACTGAGGCTATATGACATGACACTTACTGCATAAAATAAGATTCAAATAACTATTGGAGTGGGAATAGAACTCGGGATTCGTGTACAGAAGGCTCACGGGTTAGAGGTTTGTCCACGAAGAGGCACTATCATAAATTCCGTCTGTCAAATACCAGTGACGACATTTGATTTTAACCCTTGGGGAACAAATGTAAGGGCAGAGAAAATGAAATGAAATCTTTGAATTTTACGTCCCACGATTATGCCGGTTAGACTAAAGGAAACGATGATGATGAGTAATGAATGAAATGGTGGAATGAAGAAAGTGGGAGGAAACGGGAGAACCCCGAGGAAACCCACGCACATGGTGTTTGTCCACCACAAAGTCCACTTGGCGGGGAATGGAATCGAACCTGAGACCCCAAGCACCAGAGATGAACGCTCTACCACTGAGTCACCGCGGCTCCTATTAAGGGCAGAGAAGTTTTTAGGAGGGAAATTATTTTTTGTGTACAGAGAAGGATAGTTGAGGACAGGCGTATCCACTGGGGCGCTCGCTCTGTCCCCCCCTCTCTATCGTGGTCACTGATATACCAGTATATGAAACACGGGCGGATCCAGGGGGCGATCGGGGCAATTGTCCCCCCAGAAGAGGAAACTTTCTTATTTATATATATATATATATATATATATATATATATATATATATATATATATATATATATATATATATATATATATATATATATATAGACCTATATATAACCCATCCGAAAGTTTGGACCCCTTAAAAGTAGCAGTATGACAACCCACCGCCCCCCCCCCCAGAAGTCGGTCCTGGATCCGCCCATGAATGAAATTAGGGTCAACATTGTTAATACAGAACCTGATGCCCTTCTACAGAAACAAAAATGGAAAATAATGATGTGTCATATGTGTAAAGACAATTATAAATAAAGTTTGGATTTTGCAGTTTTTTCTCTCTGAAAAGAACTTGTTCATATTAAATGTCATTTTATAACAATTGCGAGCTACAATAATTAGGCTTTATTATGCATAAGATGGCATATCTCATAGATGAGATGTTTACGATACGTCTAGACACACGAACGACCGTAAATACGAATCGATCGCATAAACGCTTTTTTGCATAAGGGTCAAACTACTGCTCGGAGAGCAGATAGCCGCTTCCAAGGGACTAAACTACCTCATTATTAAGAAAACGGAATATTAAATACGGTTACCAAACCTTTCGAACATACATCGAGGTTCCGAAGACTTAAAAACATCTGATTTCCCAATAATGTTTATTTTGTTGTGTCTTTCATCTTACTTTTATGTTCTAAAGTGAAGGAAAAATTGACAATATATATAAATGATGATAATATAAGGAGTGGTAAATAAAAATAGCTATACCTAAGGCGATTCGGGGTTCGCTAGCTGGTGTTCGCTAATCACCATGTAACGCCTTAATTAAACGAGGGCATAAATTCATTCTGTAATCCATCTGTAATTGTTATGCTCTTCCTGACAAAAGTGACGATAATTCCTGTTATGAAAATTCAAATACCATTTATTTTGGTATCTTCCTTTATTTTGTATTTTCTTAATTGTACTTTTTTTTCATAGATGTACAAACAACGCTATTTTCAGATATACAGTATGGCGCTAAATTCGTTGTACAAAAGCAGAGGAGTGATTCATGAGAGTAAAACAAACAAAAAAGTTCCAATAAACATATGACGAAAATCCCATCGTTTACGTGTTATAGGCTGCCGAAAACATGAAAAAATGAATTCTAAAGGTCCATAGCTCCAAAACTATGGGACCTACTGTAGTCGGGTCAAGACTTCACTTAGGAACTAGTATGCGCTCTATCCAAAAATACATGTTTTAGAATCCTAAGGTACTCACGCAACAATTTTTATACAGGTAGTTGGAGAATACTTTATATCGTAGGCCCGTAGTCAAACTCCCTCTATAAAAATTATTGTAGAAGCACCTCAACATTCTGAAACACGCATTTTTGGATAGGGCACATACTAGTTCCTAAGTGAAGTCTTGACCCGACTACGGTAGGTCCCATAGTTTTGGAGCTATGAACCTTTAAAATTCATTTTTTCATGATTTCGGCAGCCTATAGCACAATAACGATGGGGTTTTCGCCCTATGTTTATTGGAACTTTTTTGTTTGTTTTACTCCCAGGAATCACTCCTCTGCTTTTGTACAACGAATTTAGCGCCATACTGTATATATAGTATAATTCGGCATCCTAGTAATGTTGCCGAATTAGGGTTACATGCGTAGGATCGAAACTGCGTAGCGTCGAAACTGCGTACGATCGAAACTGCGTACGATCGAAACTGCGTACGACCGAAACTGCGTACGATCGAAACTGCGTACGATCGAAACTGCGTACGATCGAAACTAAAACCGGCGTAGGATCGAAAACAGATAAGGTCATATGATCAAGCAATAAAAAAACAATTATTTTATAATCACAGAATATTAAGTAATAGTAATTTTTTGAAGTTATATAGGGAAAAACCGGAGTAGGATCAAAACTGTATACGACCGAAACTGCGTAGCGTCGAAACTGCGTAGGATCGAAACTGCGTACGGTCGAAACTGCGTAGCGTCGAAACTGCGTAGGATCGAAACTGCGTAGCGTCGAAACTGCGTACGGTCGAAACTGCGTAGCGTCGAAACTGCGTAGGATCGAAACTGCGTACGATCGAAACTGCGTACGATCGAAACTGCATAGAAACGAAACTGACAAATAAAATAGTGACAAATATAATTAAATAATCATACAGGGGTGTACCCAGGAAGTTTTTCTTGGGGGACTATGACTTATTCAGGAGGACCAAAAAAGCTAAGTCTTGTCTCAGCAGGGAGAAAGGAGAAGCCTCCCCCCAAAAGCCACTACTTCTGATCAAGTTGGCAAATTCCTTGTTCAGAAGATTGCCGTTAAGTTCAATTGACTTAGCTTAACATTTTCTTAGTTACCTAGTTGCTGTGAATTGTCACTTCTTTTATAGACTTTGCAGGTGGCACAATCGAAGGTTCATGTAATTAGTTCAAGTTTTTGCTAGTTTGGGCTTCGTCCCAAATTTACTAACTTCCAGGGTTGTTTTGTTTAAAACAAAATATTTAAAACAAATGATTAAAACTTTTTTTAAACAATTGATTTTGTTTAAAACAAATTTTGTTTATGTTTTAAACATTTTGTTTTAAACACGTGTATTTTGAAGACTTGTCTTAAACATATGTTTATTTGCATTTTATTTTATGTTCGTAAAAAAAAAAAAATCTTCCAGAGCAAGAGAACTGTTCAAAAGTGCTCCCTAATCAGAAGACTATTTTCTTCCTATGTGAATGGTTTGATTTCTCGTGGCTACAGCAGGTCAATGTGGTGATCTACAATTTATTTTGTCTCTTTTCCTCCTTATTTTTAACGTATATTGTATTGTTTAAATGCTTCTCAGTTAACTTGCGAGAAAGTGTCGTAGTTGAAGGTTGGACTACTTATAGAACTGATATTAAAAAATAAATAAAATAATTATCACGGAAACAAACTGTTGTGTTGTATTCATTGCGACGTTGAGGTTCTGAAATTAAAATATCGCAAGCATTCGTTTGTACAGTACATATTAGTTCTGTCTCCGTACAACATGGAATCGTTTAACATGGGTTATACGTGAAGAAAAGGACATGATTTGGTACAAATTTATTAGAGTAACTCAAACTCAATCAGGTAAGTAAACGATCAAACGAGTTTGTTGCAAAACGTGTAAGAAAGAAATGGGTGGTTTAGTTCCAAGAACGAAAATCATTATGAAAAATACAATGCTTGGTAAAAATGGAAACCCAAACAAATGGTAAAAATGTTGATCCGAAAATTGCTTCTGATGAATCTAACGTCAGTGGTGTGGCTGAGATGCAACTGGAAACTTCAGGTAACAATTAATTTTGTATCAACAATATCTTTTACATTATATTATGAAAATTTTATTTCGTACCTCTTCCCCACCACAGTTCTAAATTTTCTTTGAAACTTTACAACTTGGCATAGCTTGTATGAAGAGACCAGGTGAAAAACGCAAGGTATGGCAGTCGATCGTGTAACTAACCAAGTGTGATACTTATTATAACGTTAGTGCTGAACGTCAAGGTCTGGGACAATTTGATCTCAATTTGTTTGTTTGTATGCATGTACCACGCTACAGGATGCAATATTCAGTCTTTTAACATTAATTTTTGAGGATAGAGACACGAGGCGTCGGAATTTGCTGTATAGAGTTTGACTGCGATCCCACGTAAAATTTCAAAATTAGTGGGTCAGATCCCACTTTAAACAAAAAGCCCTGTCTCATATAGCCTTGCTACTGATGCAAGTTGTAATCAATCAAACTAAACAAACTAATTTTATATGTTTCGAACAAACTTGGGTTGCAGGATAAATTTAGCTTCAACTCAACATTTAGAGCACAAGGGATCCAAGTTCATTTTCAGAAAGGTTCACTTTTGCTCAGCAAACGTAATATCTTCGTAGCATAGGGTATGAAATAAATGAAACAAAAACCACGGGAAAGCGTATGGACTAGAGTTTCATAGGACAACCGCTAGACAAGGGCGTTGACGGAATGGGGGGAGGGCTAATTTTCCCTTCCCCCTCCTTGCTCATACATTTAAGATATTAACATTATACTTGTATTGTGTATGTTGCAGCGTTGGAATGATTAACAAGTCAAGCTCCGAATGTCATAGTCAATGATGCATAATTACGTTACATAAATGCAGAATGTGTTCAAAAGAATACATCGACGTAAAATGTCATATTTTCACAACCACGAATCCGAGATGAAAGAAAGAAAAACTACCTGAAAAAAAGGAATCTAGAATTTTGTATGATTGCCGCTAGATAGGGGCGTTCGTTTAGAAGTCATCCGTCTTCTACCCTGAATTTCAGATTTTTGGGGCAGTAATGCAGATTTAGAAACATTTTGCTTAGCAAAATCCAACATTTAAAAATTGAAGTCCTTGCACCGAATAAATACGGATTTTGATCATTGGCTATAAGGAGCTATAGGCCTATATTGCTTTCTTGTATATTTTTTTTACCCAAGGATTTCAAAGGTGGCTCTACTTTCGAGTTTCGGGCCTGCTTAAAATTCAGGAAATTGGACCTAAGCAACTTCCCAGTTTTAATCATCTGTATGTTCTTCGTATTTATTCGGTGTAATTACCTCAGGCTTATTCTGTTGGACTTTGCTTATCAAAAGATTTCTAAAACTGTCTTACCGTCCCCAAAATTTGAAATGCAGGGAGCGGATGATGGTGGTTGCCCTCCTGTTCCACTGACGCCCCTACTAGCGGCTGTCATATGAAACTATCCCACGCCTTTTCGCATGGTTTTAGTTACATTTGTTTTGGATTCTTGACTGCAAAGTATTATTTTTTGAAATAGAATTCATTTGCTGAGGAAAACTGAAGTTTATTGAAAATGGATTTGGATATATTGTGCTCTGAACGCCCCAAATATTACCTTTCGTCAATAAATTTTTGTCTCAAAAAACAACCAATTACATAGACTTGCAGAAAATATAAAGTTAGCACAATATAAAGTGTGCTTCAAACATTACTTTTCGAAAACGTAGCCCTATTATTATAAAATAATTTTATTAGCACCAGTGTTATGAAATAGTAATCAAATTTTGCAACAAAAATCTCACCCGTCTCCACGAAACGCTAGCTTAGCCCCTAAAGGCATAACTACAAAATTTTTAGAAGCGGTAACTCGAAATGATTTTCTTTATGGTTAAAATAACCGCACAACAGCATTTCTGGTAAAATTCTAGCCCTCATGTAACATGACACCATTTGCATTTGAAATTTCGAATGCTAAGCACAGATGTTCGCCATGATGCTTGATAGCACCATCTGGTGTGTCAGACCACTTCCAAGTTTCATCATTCTCTCTCAACCCGTTCTCAACGCACAAGGATGGTGAGGACTTTTGTTTTGCCATGTATATTGATAGATTGTGTGAAACCTCTATAGTTGGTAAATTTTAAAATCTACCTTAAAAGCTTATTATATTCAAGAAAATACTTACTGTATGAGAGTCACTTGCAAGAGGGTGTAATAAAAGGGGTCGTTATATGAAATAAGTTGAGAATTACTAATCTATACGGAAATGTTCTATACCCAACACTGTGTAGTCTTAAAGAGAATAAAATAAATTAAAAGATCGGTTGAAAGAGCAAAAAGTCTTAATAAATACGTGATTACACGATTTTGAAATATGTTTAGAATCATATTTTAAACTGTTCAAAATGTTTAAAACATGTACTTTTTCGTGTGTGTTTTAAAACATCTTTAAAACATTTTAAACACTTTTTTCATGTTTTAAACACGCGTTTTGTTCTTTTTTTTAATAAAAAACTGTATTTTTTCCAACCCTGCTAACTTTTGACCAAGTTGGAAAATTAGAATGCGTTGTTGCCAATATTTACTTAAAAGACTTCCGTTTCTTTCAATTGACATTTGGATTAGCATTTTCTTACTTACCCAGTTGCTGTGATTTTCAATTTCTTTATGAACTTGGCAATTGGCACAATTGAATGTTTATATAATCAGTTTAGTTTTAAGTAGGTGGGAACTTGTCGCCAGATACAACATTTCTCATCCTACGGCCTCGCGCCTCATAAACCTACTAACATACCAAAATTCCTAGTTTTTATTCCGATTTCAATTACGGTACCTAAAATATGAGATTTTGTACATCTAAGAAGTCTATTTAAATTGCACAGTTTTTTGTCTCTTTAAAGATGCTAAAATTGAAAAATATTCACTTTTGGAAATTTTCTATATAGTCCCAGGAGGCTAAAAACTTTGCCAAATTTAATCGTTGTAGTTCTACTGGAAGTGCCTATACTGTAAAAAATCGTTGTATTATTTCAACGACATGCCTATGTGTTAGCACGATTGTGTTAAAATATAACACAAACAAGTGGTTAGAACAACTCACTCTCCGTTTGGAGTTGTGTGTCAAATGCCGCTAGTTGAAATGACACACAGCCTGTGTGTTAAATTAACACAAGTGTAGAATCTTCGGTGTTGTTTTCTGCGTGATTACCAAATATGTTGGGTATCTAATTATAAAGGCTTATGAACTGAAGCTACAGGCAAACACAGTAGAAAGAAATACTTAAACAAATCCAAGTATACGCAAAATTTCAAAATACAAACCGCGCGATGTGTTTTCAATTGTTTTACAAAATGTTTCTGAAGAAACCCTAACAGCACAAGATGTGCTAGGCATGTACCATTTAGGTGTTCTAAATTCATCTCCCACATTTGATGCATTTATTGCTTCTTTTTCAAAGCGGTTGTGTACTAGAAGCAACAAACGCATCAACTTTATTAGATGGCAACTGGCGCCGATCATTTGAAAGTGAATATGGAAGAACTATAAAATAAAGTAAATAGACAGTCATCATTTTGTTATAAAATTAGGTCTACATGGCGAGCAGATTTTATCCCGAACGGTTATCGTCGAATATACGCGGGTTAAAGGAGCACTCTGATTAGCCAAATTCAAAAGACCTTAAGAATTTATCCCTCTACTAGCGACGGTTTCTTCATCGCATCCGTGGCCAAGTCGGAAGAGCACGCGGCTAGTAATTAAAAGGTTGGTGGTTCCTGCCCCTCCCTTCTACAATTTTTCGGTGGCTTGGTGAATTCAGAAGAGGCCGGACATCGCTTAAAGATGAAGAGAGAGCTGGACGTCCGGCAACAGCTGTGTCAGATGAAAACATTGCCGATGTGAAACAAATTATTCGAGAAAATCCTCGAACAACTTTCAAGGATATTGAATCTACAGTGAACGTTGGATTGCCAGCCAGAACAAAAATTCTTCATGATCATCTTCGGCTCAGGAAGGTTTCATCTCGTTGGGTGCCTCACACTTTGACTGAACAGCAGAAACGCATGCGTGTGGAATGGTGTGAAGAAATGCTTGCAAGATTTGATGGAGGCAATTCTCGACACGTCTCTGACATAGTTACTGGTGATGAGACTTGGATCTATCAATTTCACCCTGAAAATATACGCCAGTCTACAGTTTGGATATTTCCAGACGAAAATCCACCCATGAAAGGGAAGCGGCCGCAATGTGGGGGAAGAAGATGGTCGCAACTTTCTTCTCCAAATCTGGCCATGTTGCAACTGTTCCACTTGAAGAACAAAGGACTGTTACTGTTCAGTGGCACACCACTGTTTGCCTAACAAAAGTGTCCAAGAACTTCCATCCAGAAGCTTCCAGAAGCTTCGGGAACGGCGTCCAAGAACTGGATTGCGTGGGATCCTGCTTCATCATGACAACGCGTCCGCACACACGGCCAACATCACAATTCAGTTTTTAGAATCTACGGAGGTCAAACTTATGACTCATCCGCCGTATAGCTTTGACCTCGCCCCGTGTGATTTTTTTATATTCCCCAGGATCAAAGATGGCATGCGTGGGAAGAGATTTTGCAGCCCTGAAGAAGTTGTAGTGGCTTACGAGAATGAACTTTCAAAACTTGAAGAAAAATACTGTCAACATTGCTTCCAAGAGTGGTTTTCAAGGATGCAAAAATGTATACAGTGTAATGGTGAATACTTTGAGAAAATGTAAGTGTTAAAATTGATTTTAAGTATGTAAGTTATTGCACATCTCAAAACTTTCGTAGTGACCCTCATATATTAGGGTGGGCCGAAAAAATATTTTTTTTTTCCTTTGTTTGAAACGCTATACTGCGAAAAACTTGCCCCTATGGTAGATAAATAAAATGCAAAAGAAATATGTCTTTTTTTTACGTCTGGCGGTAGCGTAACGACCCTAAACCTTGAAAAAAATATACGATTTTCGTAACTTTTCCAATAAATGGGGAAAATTCAGATAACTTCTATAACAAGTTCTTATAGTCATATTTCAATAGAGAAAATTATAGAAAAGATAAATAAATGTATAAGGAATACATTTTACAATTTATTAGCAGCGTATTACACTTATAAAAACACTTAAAAAAGACAAATTTCCATTGAAATAGACATTTTTCCTGATTGTGTAATACTTAAGTTTGTAATGTAATACAGTCTTTTACTTGTCTTTAGTTTCTTTTGTTAGTTTGAAAAACGATTTGCTTGAAAACTTGGCATTAAATATCTCATAAAACCATCCCTGGAATTGAAACCGACAACTTTTTGTGACGCCTCAGTTACCAGCTATACGCATCGTTCTAATGCTTTGGTGTGACACGGGAATTTATCAAAGTTCCACTCAGCCGCTGTTTCACCTGATTGGACCTTAGACCAAATCTCGTGATCGGTAAATTTCCGCAGCAAAGGCTGAGGTGAAAGTGTAACAGTGTTCCAGTGAATCATTTCGGTGTAGTCTCTAGCTAGGAAATTGATCTTAGGTAGTTGGAAATTCCTTATTGACTTCCTCTTAGAAGTTAAGTTTCTAGCCTTTGTAATTCTTCTGAACCCTAAGTCTGTTATCCCTTACGTGATCCGGGGTTTTTGGGGTATTTTTTAGACTTTCAGTCAAGCAGCTACTGCATCGTCTCTATTTATCCTAGGATCATGGTTCATACCTAATTCTCTTCAGAATGAAGCTGGCTTTCAAATGGTACCACTTGCATGCCCATATCATATACCAGAAGAGGGAAAATTTATGCGAAAGGGAAAATTTCGGAGGGAGAATTTTTTCACACTTTGGGCCCCTCTGGAGCGGCCCTGTGTGAACGTAGAGATCTCAAAAAAATCTGATAAATAGTACTTGGTAGACTGAATGTGTGTGCCAAATTTCAAGTTTCTATCTTGAATACTAAGGGTGGGAGAAATTTTATCAAGAATCCCCACAATGCCCCAAATTACCGCAAAAGACCATGATCTCAGGTAAAAAATTTCCTGAGACATCCCTAATTACCCTAGGGTCATGTTTCGCCCATCATTCTCTTCAGAATAGAACTGCCTTTCAGACGGTATGACTCACATGTCTCCATCGTGTATCTAAGGCGGAAAATCCCGAAGAAAGGGATTTTTTGGTCTAATTATCCCTTTTTTCAACAGTTAGCCCCTCTTAACCCCCGTGTTTTAACGCAGAAATCTGAAAAAAAATCTGGTAAATACTACTCTGTGGGCTGAATGTTTGTGCACAATTTCAATCTTCTACGTGCAAAAATAACCACGCCAAAAAAAAAAAAAAAAAAATACCGAAAATGTCCAATATTCCTTTATACAGAAGTATATTTTTACAAAAATTTCCTGAGACATCCCTAATTACTCTAGAGTCATATTTCGCTCATCATTCTCTTCAGAATAGAACCACCTTTCAGACGGTATGACGCACGTGTCTCCATCATGTATCTAAGGCGGCAAAATCCCGAAGAAAGGGATTTTCTGGCAAAAATATCCCTTTTTTCAACTCTTTGCCCCTCTGGATCCCCCCTGTTTTAACGCAGAAATCTGAAAAAAATCTGGTAAATACTAATCGGTAGACTGAATGTTTGTGCAGAATTTCAATCTTCTAGGTGCAAAAATAAGCCCGCCAAAAAAAATTAGAAAATTCCCCCATGTTACCCTATACAGAAGTATATTTTGAAAAAAATTCACCGAGACGTCCCTAATTACCCTAGAATAATAATTCGACCGTCATTCTCTTCAGAATGGAACTGCCTTTCAGACGGTATTACTCACGTGTCTTCATCATGTATTGTAAGGGGGGAAAATCGCGAAAAACGGGATTTTTTGTCTAAAAATCCCTTTTTTCAATTTTTCCCCCTCTGGACCCCCCTTGTTTTATTGCAGAGATCTGAAAAAAATCTTAGAAATACTACTAGGTGGGCTGAATATTTGTGCACAATTTCAATCTTCTAGGTGCAAAAGTAAGCCCGCCAAAAAATAAATATACCCACCATGTCCCATTTTTCCCTATATAGAAGTATATTTTTCAAAAAATCACTGAGGCGTCCCTAATTACCCTAGAATAATAATTCGACCGTCATTCTCTTCAGAATGGAACTGTGTTTTAGACGGTATGACTCACTTGTCCCCATCATGTATGTAAGGCGGGAAAATGACGAAAAACGGGATTTTGGGGGTAAAAAATCCCTTTTTTTTACCCCTTTGCCCCTCTGGTTCCCCCCTGTTTTAGCACTGACATCGGAACAAAAAATCTGGTAAATACTACTCGGTGGACTGAATGTTTGTGCAAAATTTCAATCTTCTACGTAGAAAAATAAGCCCGCCAAAAAATATTGGACATAGGCTTAGAAAATGAGAAAAGAAATTTTTGACTTATGACGTCATCACCTCCTATGTCTGGACGCAGGACGGTCTGAAACCATACGTAATGTCTTCTACAAGGCCTCTGGACTTGGAGAAAAAACTCGGACGAAAAAGCTCAAATAGACGAGAAATAACGCAATGTACCATGAAAAACGCGTATGGTACAAAATTGCACCATAGGATCCCCAAAGGGTTAAACATTAGGTCCATGATAACAAGCGATTTGAGGTTCTCCCCTTGGTCATAGGATCCAGGGGAGCTAAAACACATGTTGCAAGAAACGTGTTTACAAAACTTGGGGTGCCTAAATTCACCCAAAATAAAATTGCTTTTGCTGCTTTGAAGTCTACGATTGAAATGTTAAATTGCCATTTTAATTATGTTGGTGAATGTATATTTTATGTGGATTTTTAAAAAATTTAAGGGACATTTCAATTTATTTTACTTTAATACGTATTTGAATTATGAGTAGGGATGCGCACGAGACAAGATTTGTGGCTGTCTCGTCTCGAAAATGTGCTGTAAAAGTGATGTCTCGACTCAAAAATGTATATTTCTCTATTAGAAGAGCCGTGTCTCGACTCGAATATTGTAAGGAAAATCCTGTCTCGACTCGTCTCGTGCGCATCCCTAATTATGAGCAATGATGCCGAATGTAATTGGCTATGGTAAATATTGTAAATATGTTTTTTTACACTGCAAATATGGTTAATTATATTGTAAATTTTATTATTTTTTTAATTGACTGGTTTCGTGAACAATATTTTATTAATGTGGTGAATGTAATGCTTTTTTAAATTGAGAAAAGGAAATATGAATTGCACAACTTTTATGTGGAATTTGTGTGTGAGAGGAATATTTTGTACATTTTGAAAATTATTGACAGGCTTTTCAACATTACATTTTGATCGGGAAGAAAAATGTCATTTTCAAAATTTCTCGCAACTAGGACTACGTTATTTTAGGAAATATTGGTAACTTTAACAATAATAATTATACCTCCAGAACGGTTTGAATTATCAAATTGCCGTCAACAGTATTATGATCCTCACAACATTTAAAAAGAATCTACGTAATTAGACATGGTACGTATCTAAGCACTATTTTTTTTTTTCGAAATAGTCCTTGGAAATGCAATTTTCAATTCCTTGCAACTGTTCCGTCCGTCTTACTTCAGTTATTAGTATTGTAGAGGCCTCCAAAATTTTCACGTTCCTGAATACTGGTGATGCTGTAGCGTCCTCGGTTTGCAACAATGAACAACAAGTTTGGTTTGGTTTGTTTTTGCTTTGAATGTAGATTTGAAATTTATAATAACCTGACGTAGTGTCATTAAAAAAATAACTTTGTGATGGGTTGGCAACACTGTTAATCTGGTGGTATTGAAGAGTATGGCAGAGAATGTCACCCTGCTGATATTTGTATGTGCAAAATCCCAGCGTTATATATCTATTCGCTTAAAAGTTATAAAGGCGTATCAAGATGAATAGTTCACCCCATAACCGAACACAAAGATGCCGCCTGTCGACAAACACAAACTTTTACATGGGAATGGCTGACCCCACGGTTTTTGTGTCCAATAATTTATATAACCTACATGGTTTCATTTAGATTCTTCCGTCCGAGTCCAGATACATCCCTTGTTAGTAAAATTAATTTTCAACCTTATAAGAGTAAATGGTACTTAAGATGCATTAAAGTGCTTTTTTCGTGATTTTCGGTGATGCAGCGATGTGGATAAATATTTTTTGTACGATGCCCCTGGCGTGCCATCTTTATATTTGTCATGTCGGTGCTACTATATTGGACTTATAAAATGTTTTTTTTTTTTTTCAAATAAATTGAAGAGTTGGTATTTTGAGATATTCAAGGTCAAAGGTTAAGGCGTTGATGAAACTTGATATATAAGCTCCTTTCTACTAACTTTATTAAAGATATCGTAGTTTGGAAGAAAACGTAGACTATATAGAATTTTTGGTGCGCATCTTGCGGGGAGGGGAGAAAGAGGGGAAGGAAAAGGTTAAAAACGGAAAAGGGGGTAAGAAGTAATGAAAAATTATATCTTACGAGGTGGGGTGATGTATAGAATACTGTCTCTTTCAGCAGCGACTCTATGTAAGACGTGGATCTACCCCACTGGAGATCGAACTCGGGAGAATATCTGTCGAGACACTTATGTTAGGAAGATTAAACTTAATATATAAGTTCCTTCTAGGTAAATTCATCAAGGACATAATAGTCTGGAAAATACTATAGTAGGCCTATATTTAATTTTATTGGGTGCGGATCCTAGGGCGGGGTTCAATGGGGAGTGGTTTAAACTTTGTCAAAAATAAAATATTTCAGGAAGGAGAAATTAAGTTCAAGTATACCTTGAGACCTTCCTATAACTATATTTCCCTGTGCACACCGGGCATTTCAGCTAGTATTTCATAAATGAATGTCAATGCTCACATGTGTTTAGTTTAAATATTACCATTCGATATTGGTGCTGACTTTCTGTTTTCTGGTTCAATGCCGTGTACAGGCCTGCCGAATAAAGTTTCGTTCCATTTGGTTATGTCTCATGATGGAGACATATTTCTGAGCCTACATTTACTTACCTAATAATGACCTAACCACAATTTGTAAATAGAAAATGCACTAGAGAGAGTTTGCGAAAAGATCTTTTCTATTACTCAACACATCTTGTTTAAATATGTCATATACCTAGGCAGTGGCGTACCGAAGAGGGGGGTTTGTAACCCCTCCCATTGAGTCCTTCATATACTACAGGTCAGTTCACCCAAGGTGGTTTACAGAGCTGATAACGAGCACAGCGTAGGAAAAGGAACCAGAAGTCAGTAGCCCGTAAATCCAGTAGTGAGTCACGTACACCGCTGTGGAAGTTGTTGTGGTGAGCAGCTAGTATTTCTGTTAAAGTGACACCTTATTGCGAAGGTCACATATGTGCACTTCCCGATGCAAAATGCAATGAGTCAGTGATTGTGAAAATGTGTGCGGCAAGCAGCAACAACATCATCAAGCGTGCAGTAGGAAGGGCAATAGCGCTGTAAAAGCACCGGCCCTAAATGTCAAGATCAAGTCGTGAGAGTGAAGAAGAAAGGAGTCCAGCCAGGAAACCACGCGTTGTGAGAAACATCAGGGCAGCAGTTGTGAAGAAGAACCCACCTACCCAAAGCAAACGTGCCATCTCATGCAGGAAGTCTCAGAGCACAATGTGTTAATTCACAAAGGACAATTTGCAAATAATAAAAAAAAAACGACATAAGGCGATGGGCCATAAGTTATCACCAAGGTACATTCAAGAGAGATTCAAGAAAGTTGTATGAACAGTACCTCTCAGATGACAAATGGTAGTGGGTTGTCACTCTGGATGAAGCCTGGATCTACCTTGATAACACCAATAAGCCCAGGGCCATTTTTTATTCACCACATGATGCGAAGAGCCGCGGCGAGTCCGTCCGTGAATGTCGCGAGAAGTTTTCGAATTGCTTCATGATGGTGGCAGGTTTCTGCGCCAGTGGGAAGTTGCCAATGCATCGTGTGAATTTCGAGGGCAAGGTAAATGCAGACTACTTTCAAACTAACATCATGGAACCCTTATACAGAACGCACATCCCACAGTTGTATGGCAGGGACACCCGGAAGGTGTGGATCCACATGGTCAAAGCATCCAGTCATAATGTGCGCAGTTCTGTCGCGTATTATTGGCGTATGGCCACGGAGAGTGATGTGTCTGTTATACCCTTCTCGTTCAAACTTGTGGAGTCACCAGATGCGTAGCCAATGGATTTCTGCGCCTTTGGCCTTCTGAAACAAGGACTCACACAAAGGCGTCCCATACCATAGAGGGCTTTGGAAAGCTTGTCAAGCGGTGTGGTCTACAATTCCCCTCACACACCTTCTACGCGCAATGCTTCAGTGGCAATTGCGTTGCAGAGCGATAGTCCAGGCTCGTGGCCGCCACATCGAGCACAACCGTTGGTGGAGGAAGGAATTGTCTGAGCAGGTGAGCGCACAAACTTTGGACATCTTAGGTGAATTGAATTCTGTATGGAAATGGAAAGCATTTCAGTTTTATTTAAATCTTGGAAAAGAAACATTCTCTGTGTGCAAGAGGTTAATCTATACATATGACGATACATCACTCCAAATGTTTAGAAAATATTAACTGGCAGAGTATATAGTTATCCTGGGGGCAAGAAAACAAAGGGGTTTTTACTGAAATTAAAAATCGTAGTATAGTGGTACGTACCCTACACATGAATTTACTTCGGAGGAGGGGTCCAAATTCAATGCGAAGATAAATTATTTTCAGATTTGTCAATTTTCGAAGTTTATGTTTATAATTCCGTACCTATACGTCCGAGCGCAAGTGAACTACGTCAGTCAAACATCGGTCCTTACAGAACAAACTTGGGCACAGATCGTTGCAATTGCGTAATTAGAAGGCGCACCATAAATTCGTATTTAGGTTCTAAACATCGTGTGCGTGGGTTTTATCGGGGTTCTCCCGTTTCCTCCCACTTTTTCATTCCACCATTTCATTCATTTCTCATCATCAGCGTCTACTTTAGCCTAACCGGCATAACCGTAGGACGTGAAACTCAAAGATTTCATTTCATTTCATTTTCGTATTAAGGTTCTAATCCTTGATTTTTCTCACTTTTATATTTACCATAATCTATTAATTTTTAATTACTAGCTTCGTTTATTCAATATCGACATGATACTTTCAGGATATATTAATGGTGGGCTAAGGTTTATTTTATGATAGTTGCATCTGTCTCTTAGCAGTATTTCCAGCCATAGAACTATTTATTTCCAGACTTTTTTGGTAAAAAAATTCTCTTTTTTCCCTTCTAAAATTTGCCTCTTATTTCCTTCTCTTCTATTGGCTACATTGGAACGAACATACCAGATTCTGGAAGCCTCATCCTTGACTTACACAACGCACTATAAAAAGTTTCACTTGGATAATTGGGGACACTACAATTCCGGTCTTACAGTATACCATATTACATAATTTTAAGGATAATAGTGACTTTCTAGGAAAAATGATATATTTTTTAAAATTACATGCTTAATTTGAGAGATATCATCATGATACTAGCTGAATATATTATTGGTGGGCCAAAGATTACTTTAAAATTGTTTGCTTTTGACTGGTAGCAATGTTGCCAGCTACAGAAAATGTTAATTGTAATTGTTTGTGAAAAAATTGGGAAATTTATCCTTCCCCCCCTATTATTTCAGTGTCCTTGGCTATATTCAAACCAACGTACAACTGTCTGGAATCATTCTTGGCCTACAAAACGCACCATAGAGGAGCACGATTGGATAATTAGGATAATTAGGGAACCACCATGTATGCTGATTTTTGCTTCTGACGCGTAAGAAGTGCCAAAATTTAATGTGTATTATGAGAGAGTTTTTTTCTTTCTCTCTTTGTATGGCAGCCAGCGACTTCAGGTTTTTACTGTACCTTGTCAACATACCAGAAAATTCTTTCTAGGTGACTTGAACCCATGTGGCTTCGGTGTTGCCAGCTAGAAAAAATCATGAAATTCGGCTAGGGATTTTTTTTTTAATTTCACTCTTACATTTTTTCAATAATCCCTCCCGTTAGCAACACTGCAATCTAACTTACACGAAAAAATAGCCATGTCTCTCTTCTAAAATACAAGACATAAACGATATCAATCGGGCTAACAGTGTTTGGGCAATAAATCATTAACTGAAAGTCTACCAAAAACCCCAAAATCGATTTTGTCCCGAAAGGGTTAATGAGATATGCGCGCCAAAGATTTCGGGCTCTAATTTAACGTGAGCCCCCCCCCCTTCAAGTTTCTGGGCTGGTCCAGAGAATGAATGGCCTACATAGTACTGTCTACGGGCTGGATGGGCTACCAAATTTCAGCTTTCGTTCTCCCATAGTTAATGTGATATAGGCGCCGAAAATTTGGGGGCTAACTTCACCAGAGCCTCCCAACTTTCTGGGCTAGTCGAGATAAAAATCGATGGGCTAACAAATTTCATCTTTTGGGCCAATATAGTTAATAAGGTGTGAAAACCAAAGTTTTGGGGCGTTAACTTAACGTGAGCTCTTAACTTTTTGGGCAAGTTGAGATAATGGGTGTACCAGGTACTAAACTTCATGGGCCTTCCAACCCATTATTATTTAGCATTTGGGGCACTCAAGGAACACAGATATAGGGTCTCCAAATGTGAAAATGAAAATGCAATCTTTAAGTTTTATGTCCGACTGTCATCCTGGGTAGACTAAAGGAGACGCAGATGATGAGAATAAATGGAATGGTGAAATGAAAGAGTTGTGGGAAAGGGAAACTCCGAGAAAACCCTCATACACGGTGTTTGTTCACCACAAACCCCACTTTGCGCAAGTTGGTATAGAACCAGGGCCCCGCATCATGTGTGAATCCTCTGCCACTAAGCCACTGCGGCCCAGAAGTCCTCGAGACGAGACACATAGGCGTATACCTAACGTGTAATTTGTTCGTAGCGGGAATTTCTGTTATGGTATAGTTAATTACATACAATGAAAAACCGAAAATGTGATGTGGACAATCGCGACCGAAAATATAATGTGGACAATCTCGAACAAGCAATAAACAATCTGCGTGATTTGTTTTAGATTTCGGAAAATAGGTTCTGCCAGATTTACGCTTATCGACTGTAATCGTTTATTTATTTGTTTATTTATTTGGGAGGGAGGCAAGATATAATACATTTAAGTCATTACACATGCAAAGAGATGTTTTATGGTAATGGTTTTTTTGCTGAAATATAACTTCGGTATCTTTTATACGTGTTTAGGAGCTGACAAGTAAACCTTACGTTTGGGTGAATCGAGTTGCTGACTGAGACACATATGAGAAAGTAGTACTAAATGTGGTCAGTATTTCAGTGAAGTTATAGTTGCGAAGCTCCAGGGGTTTAGGAGATACAGCTATCAGAACATCACATGGAAGTACAGAATAGTCTTCATACAGTTAGAGGTAAAAGCTCTGTAAGACCTCTTGTAACGACAAAATTTGAATAACAAATATATGGGTATATATTAGGACTAGGGGGAAGTCATATAGTAAGGGTATACCTGACGGCGGCCATCTTGAAATCCGCCATTTGGAATTAAGGTTAAGTTTTTAAAATAGGAATAGGGTCATGTGATACATGATTTAAGGCGCAAATTTAATCAGAAGAACAATGGTCACGTTAATTTTGAGTTACGCACAATTGGTAAAAAGTTACAGGGAAATTAAATATTGTTGCAGCATATGTATTAGTCCTTTACCCCACCTTGTAAATTTTGTTTTAATGATAATAATTAAATAAAAAGCAGGTGGAGAAATATTAGGTCTATGGTAAGAGTTGCCTTCATGGCGGCCATGTTCAAATCCGCCATTTTGAAGCAGACAAAAGTTTTAAACAAAACGCATAACAGTGATACCTGATTAATAGCAAATTTTACCATAACTCCAACGGTATAACATTTTGGCTTTATCATTAAGCATCATTTGTTATCGCATAAACAAGTTGCTAATTTAAGGAAAAATGACCAAAGAATAATTGAGTCATAATTGAACGTGGATCTTTCTTCCAGAAAAGTCCTCAATTAGTACAATCAATATGTAGTTCAGAAAAGAGTGCATGACTTGCACAAATGCTCTGCTCACAGTGAGCACACCTGACAAAGGCAATCGAGTTACACATGACACATCTGTCGTTAACAATTCCGTCAAAGTAGTAGTCGTAAGGAGCGATCCATTTAATTTTTTGCTGGTTAATGATAAAGCAAAAATGGTTATACCGTTGGAGTTATGGTAAAATTTGCTATTAATCAGGTATCACTGTTATGCGTTTTGTTTAAAACTTTTGTCTGCTTCAAAATGGCGGATTTGAACATGGCCGCCATGAAGGCAACTCTTACCATAGACCTAATATTTCTCCACCTGCTTTTTATTTAATTATTATCATTAAAACAAAATTTAAAAGGTGGGGTAAAGGACTAATACATATGCTGCAACAATATTTAATTTCCCTGTAACTTTTTACCAATTGTGCGTAACTCAAAATTAACGTGACCATTGTTCTTCTGATTAAATTTGCGCCTTAAATCATGTATCACATGACCCTATTCCTATTTTAAAAACTTAACCTTAATTCCAAATGGCGGATTTCAAGATGGCCGCCGTCAGGTATACCCTTACTATATGACTTCCCACTAGTCCTAATATATACCCATATATTTGTTATTCACCTTTTGTCGTTACAAGAGGTCTTACAGAGCTTTTACCTCCAACTGTATGAAGACTATTCTGTACTTCCATGATGTTCTGATAGCTGTATCTCCTAAACCCCTGGAGCTTCGCACCTACAACCTCACTGAAATACTGACGTATGGCAAGATAGCCCCCCCACTTTAGAAAATTGAAACAATGACTAGGTCATTCGTTTGTACTACGTTTGTACCGTTTGTACCGAAAATATTTTCGTTTGTACCATTTTCCTTATAGGGTTACTTGAGAGGTCGACTGGGGGGGCTATCTTGGCGCCAAGATAGCCCCCCCGTATCACAGCACAAAAAATTGGAATACACCATTCGAAAGCAAATCGTTTGTACCGTTTGTACCGAAAAAAGTTTTGTTTGTACCCTGATAGTTTTCGACAAACAGGGGATGACATTTGGGGGGGACTATCTTGGCGCCAAGATAGCCCTCCCCGTATCACAGCACAAAAATTTGAAATACACCATTCGAAAGCAAATCGTTTGTACCGTTTGTACCGAAAAAAGTTTTGTTTGTACCCTGATAGTTTTCGAAAAACAGGGCATGACATTTGGGGGGGCTATCTTGGCGCCAAGATAGCCCTCCCGTATCACAGCACAAAAAATTGGAATACACCATTCGAAAGCAAATCGTTTGTACCGTTTGTACCGAAAATGTTTTGTTTGTACCCTGATAGTTTTCGAAAAACAGGGGATGATATTTGGGGCGGGGAGTTATCTTGGCGCCAAGATAGCCCCCCCGTATCACAGCACAAACATTTGAAATACACCATTCGAAAGCAAATCGTTTGTACCGTTTGTACCGAAAAAAAAATTGTTTGTACCCTGATAGTTTTCGAGAAACAGGGGATGAGATTTGGTGGCTATCTGTTCGCAAGATAGGCCCCCTAATGTGTACTTTTTCCATGTCCATTAATAAGTATTATATGTTTATCCATGTGAATTGATGTGTATTTAGAATTCTGGTTGTGCATATCAAAATAAAAAAAAATGAATTTTTCGGTAATAACGTTAGGATTGAATCGGCGAGTGGGAAAACAGTGAGAGTCCACAATAAACCATTTTGAAGTAAAGGAAAAAATAACACTAAAGATGTAGAACTACAAGTTGTAATGAAGAGTAGTGCAATTTGCAAGACCTTGCACGTTATAACAGAATGCTATAATGCCGACTGTACATTTCTGGCATTAACAAACGAAAGTTATTTTTTCAAATATCTCAAAATGCGTTTTGTGGACTAGTAGCGGTTTTATACTCACCGATTCAATTAAATTTTCTCTATTTGTGCCCTTTTCCGTAAACAAATACCGTAAAAAGAATAACGAAGTGTGTACAAATTCAGAAAGAAACTGGCGCCAAGATAGCCCCCGCCCAAAATATCACCCCCTGTTTCTCGAAAACTATCAGGGTACAAACAAAACTTTTTTCGGTACAAACGGTACAAACGATTTGCTTTCGAATGGTGCATTTCAAATTTTTGTGCTGTGATACGGGGGGGGGGCTATCTTGGCCCCAAGATAGGCCCCCCAAATGTCATCCTCTGTTTCTCGAAAACTATCAGGGTACAAACAAAACTTTTTTCGGTACAAACGGTACAAACGATTTCCTTTCGAATGGTGTATTCCAATTTTTTGTGCTGTGATACGGGGGGCTATCTTGGCGCCAAGATAGCCCCCGCCCCAAATATCATTCCCTGTTTTTCGAAAACTATCAGAGTACAAACAAAACTTTTTTCGGTACAAACGGTACAAACAATTTCCTTTCGAATGGTGTATTTCAAATTTTTGTGCTGTGATATGGGGGGGGCTATCTTGGCGCCAAGATAGCCTCCCGCCCCAAATATCATCCTCTGTTTCTCGAAAACTATCAGGGTACAAATAAAAAATTTTCGGTACAAACGGTACAATGGATTTGCTTTCAAATGGTGTATTTCAAATTTTTGTGCTGTGATACGGGGGGGCTATCTTGGCGCCAAGAAAGCCTCCCCAAATATCATCCCCTGTTTGTCGAAAACTATCAGGGTACAAACAAAACTTTTTTCGGTACAAAGGGTACAAACGATTTGCTTTCGAATGGTGTATTTCAAATTTATGTGCTGTGATACGGGGGGGGGCTATCTTGGCGCCAAGATAGCCCCCCCAAATGTCATCCCCTGTTTCTCGAAAACTATCAGGATACAAACAAAACTTTTTTCGGTACAAACGGCACAAACGATTTGCTTTCGAATGGTGTATTCCAATTTTTTGTGCTGTGATACGGGGGGGCTATCTTGGCGCCAAGATAGCCCCGCCAGTCGACCTCTCAAGTAACCCTATAAGGAAAATGGTACAAACGAAAATATTTTCGGTACAAACGGTACAAACGTAGTACAAACGAATGACCTAGTCATTGTTTCAATTTTCTAAAGTGGGGGGGCTATCTTGCCATACGTGAAATACTGACCACATTTAGTACTACTTTCTCATATGTGTCTCAGTCAGCAACTCGATTCACCCAAACGTAAGGTTTACTTGTGAGATTATTATCTAATAATTATAAGAAAGATACAAGTTTTTTTTTTCACCTTCGTACAACAATTCATGTTTAATAGGCGTATAGAAGGGGCTCATGCAAAAAACATTGGGACTCCATTTCTGGGACCCCATGGTGGGGGCCCGGTTCCTGACCACCACTGTGCTGAGGGGAATCGGATCTTTCCAACGTCACCATCTGTATGAACAACTCCATGCTTAAACGAGAAATAGAGTGGACTCGAGCCCAACATTTCGGAACCACATTTTCTGGAGCTTCGAGGCCAGGGCCCAATTTCTGACATTACCGCTTTCGTTAATCGACCCCGACCTTTCAAACGCTAACACTATAGTACAACACCATGTTAAATAGGCAGATAAAAGAGACCTGAACCCAAACTTTTTGGATCTCATTTCTGGAGTCTCAGGTCCCGGAGCTTTCCAACACCACAATATGTATCCAATAACTCCATGCTTAAAAGAAAAATGGAATGAAGCCAAGCTCAAAATTTCGGGACACCATTTTTGGACCTTTGAGACAAGGGCCCAATTTCTGACGTTAACACTGTGCTCAGACGACCCGAACATTTCCAACTTTACCACCCACATACAATTCCATGTTTAATAGGCGTATAGAAAGAACCCGCGCCCAAAACTTCGGGACCCTATTTTTCTGGAGCCCCATGGCTGGGGCCCGGTTTCTGATATCACCACTGTGCTCGGGAGACCCGGACTTTTCCAATGCCACCATCTGCATCCACTAACTCCATGTCTAACACGGCTTCCCCATTGTAGGAGGATTTTGATGAATTTTCTGCAGGTTCTTTACAACTATTTACAACGTTTCAAACTATTCATAAGAAATGAAATTTCAATACATTAGAAACTATGTTCTTTTAAAATGTTCAAAATGGATGACAGCATTGATTTCCAGTAATAATTGTAAACTTTCGTAATTTTATTCTCTATTTGAATAGTAGTTTAATTTCGAATCTTTTACGGTTAAAAATATTTTTGTGAAATGTAACGGAATACATTGAAATGCTCCTACTCCCACGGGTACGTGTTCCAATTATAAATCGCTTTGAGGTTCAGTGTACAAATGAGAAACTCCCAAAGCGAAGTACAATATTGTAACGTTGTTGGCATACATATGAGAATAACTGGTGATTTGGCCGTTAAGCTGTACATAAAATCATATAAATTTTCATTCATATTACGCAGACAAGTACACACAGAACAGCATATGAATCTTTATCTGACTTTTGTTTCTCTAACTTTCTGACAGCCTTTACGAAATAATATCTTTACAATCGAAATATTCGTTAAACATTATTATTATTCTTATCCTTCAATATTCATCATACATCATATTCTTCATTACTTTAAATTCTTCATATTACATAACTATTTTACATTATATTCCGTCGAAGCTGTTTCAAAGTTAGTATTACACTTCTGACATAGTCATCATTACAAATCATAATTGATTCTCAATCCATACGCCTGTAACTTGTCCATCCTACCTGCAGTGTGGATCCTACGCAGTTTCGACCGTACGCAGTTTCGATCGTACGCAGTTTCGATCCTACGCAGTTTCGACGCTACGCAGTTTCGACCGTACGCAGTTTCGATCCTACGCAGTTTCGACGCTACGCAGTTTCGACCGTATGCAGTTTCGATCCTACGCAGTTTCGACGCTACGCAGTTTCGACCGTACGCAGTTTCGATCCTACGCAGTTTAGGCCGTGTGGAGTCCATGAATATAACCCTAATTTATAGCTGCACAGGTTAAAGAAATTAAAGAGAGAAAAAAATATATATATTTTTTGAGCGCATGATTAAAACTTAAATTATTTCAGGGCAACTGCGTACGATCGAAACTGCGTACGGTCGAAACTGCGTAGCGTCGAAACTGCGTAGCGTCGAAACTGCGTACGATCGAAACTGCGTAGGATCGAAACAGGTTTTGAGCTGAATTTTTCGATCGTACGCAGTTTCGACGCTACGCAGTTTCGATCCTACGCCGCATTCCCGTTTACTCACGTGTTACTTGAGAGGTTGTCAATATTGCTTGCAGTTTAACATAATAATAGAAAAAAACTTGTATTAAGATGATTATTCAATTCGATATTTTCAGTTCGACTTGCTAGACACACAGTGTTTCTTTCAGAAAAAAAAAATTCAAGGGGGGGCACTACTAATACTATTGTATTTATTATTATATTATAGACGTGTTATTTTGGTCTCTTCCGGGGGTTAGTGCCTCCCCAAAAACATGTTTGGAAGAAACACTTTAGACATATGGTTTAGTATTCAAATATAATACTTTTTTTTGACAAAAGTGTCACTTTCTTATAAAAGGTTTTGCAAATGAATTTTCCTACAAAATGACGCTTAATGTGTTTGTTAGTGGCGTAAGTTAAGGAATTGATATCACTAATCACACTTTATTCCAAAAAATATTTGTGAGAGGTGGAGGGCAAAATGAAGCCGTGAAAGTTGCACTGGTAGCTTCAGAGAGGGAAGGGAGAAGCTAATGACTTACTCGGGCGAAGGCAAATGCCCTTTCCCAGAAGTATACCTGGCAGGGATAAAAGTGGGGGGAACACAGGGGGACGACGTTATGCCACTTCCAAAAATGTCTATGGCATCCCTCCACTTCCTAAAAAGTACTGTTTCCGTACTTTTTATTTTTAGTTGTTTTATTTTTTGAATTAAGTTTAGTTAATTTTTGAGACATAAATAAATATTAAGATAATTTAAGTAGCGGTTGGATAATTACAAAATACTGAAGTAGATTGTATCTATTGGTAGAAATAAAAGAAAAAAGTGAGATGCATCTTTTTTATTATTTTTTTATGGTAACATACAAGAAATTTTTAGTATATACTTACATTTTAATTTTAAATTAAAAACCTGCACGGAGGGAGACCTGGGATATGAACTCCTTGTAAATTTGTTCTCTTTTCTATAACCAAAACTAAGGTTCAACTTACGGAAAGAAATTAGAAGGTAGTACAGCCTTATCCATCTTTGCTGTTGAATAGAGAGTCACTGTGATTATGAATACTTAACAACAATTCAGTATAAACAAATCTTTCCTTTTGTTTGTCTTGCACCCAGTTTATATATCGTTTTGCCTTTCACCTGTTGTACTTATACTTGTATTTGTTTTTGTTTTTAACTTACACTAATCTTAGAAGTCTTTGCTTCCTAGAAAGTGAATATTTCCTATGTTTAGGAAGTATTACTTAATCCTATTTTTACAATAATATTAAATTCTCTCTCTCTTTTTTTTTATACACATTTAATAGTCCAAATCATATCACAGTACAATGGACAAATATACGCACGGGGGTCGGCGTGACGTCACCCGTCCCTCTACCTTTTCAGATCCACTTTTACCCCTTACCTGGAAGAAACATTGTAACTAATCCGTTCTTTAGTGCTGCTTTTAAGATGAAATTGCCGAATATGCCAGTATAATTTACGTCTGAATGAAACGATTAAAGAAATTGCAAAACACTTTTTTTTTTTTTTTTTTTTTTGGTTCACGATTACAGTTGAATGAACTTAATGACCTACGACCATGCTGTACTTTCGTCCCAAATTACTGGTTTGCGTTATTAGTGAAAACAAGTTAACAAAGGTGGCCGTCGGCTGTGGATAGCAAAAGGGAAGGAAAGCCAGGCATGAAGATAGAAAATGTCATTGCATGTCCATTTGTGAACGTATATATATTATTTCATGTTATGGCCTGCTTTAAAATAATTACTAGTTTCCTCAGTCTTTTCTGTTATGTTATTTACTGAGAAGGCGTTTCGTTTCTAACTTCACCAAAGGAGGCAAAAAGTTCACGCTAAAATTTCCCAGATTGATGCAACATGAACAATTAGCTCTTTTTATGTGTAAAATGTATGTTCACAATGAACGAAATCAAATAAAATCTTAAAGGTGACCTCTTATAATTATGATCTTAGATCATACAGATATGAGCTGTTAAAGTGCATATGAAATGGAAGGAAGTAAGTTTGTTCTGAAATAGTAAAGGTAGGTTGTCATGCTGCAAGAATCTTGTAGCTGTGCTGTCATTAAAAAATCTTGCAGCCCTACAATCTTTCAGACCCAGTAACTTGGAGCGCCACCATCCCAAAATTCATTGTTTTATATCTCACCGTTTTGCATCCATTTTGCACCACATTGCACCCTGATTAAAATATATTTTACCTTCACCATTACTGACAAATTCAAAATTCAAAATGGTGTTCCAAGTCCTTAAATTTTTAAAGTCTGGTTTCGAAGGGGGGTCCGGGCCCCCGTTTGGCTACGTGCCTGTATTTACTCAAGACTCTATACCCTTTCACGCGCATGGCAAGTTCTGTGACCTCGTGTCACAAGCTTTGAGCAATTCGAGCAGGGGCGTCTTCACTCAGTGGGGCATCTTTACACAAGACACTATATATCTAGTGAAGATCTATCTGTGAGGCAGGCCCGTAATCAGCCCCAAAATGTAGTGAGGCGCCCGGCAGAAGTTAGGGGGCCTGATCCAACCATATTATAGTTCATTTGCAAGCCTACCGTGAAAATTTTAGGGAGCCAGTAAAAATTTAGGGGGCTTGGCCCCCCGTATCCCCTGTGGAAACGGGCCTGGCGCTAGGTGAATGCTTTCTATGCAAAAAGCTAATCAAACACAGTTTCTGAATGTATTTATTATTATTATTATTATTATTATTATTATTATTATTATTATTATTATTATTATTATTAGTATTAGTATTATTATTATTATTATTATTATTATTATTATTATTAAAGATAAAGAACTGTCATAAGCAGATATATCCATAGGTATAATCAGAAACATGCATTTGTTAATTTTTTTAGATGTATTCTCTAATATGCAGTGGACTATACCGAATTTCTTCAAAGTGGAATAACTTCCAAGTTCATATCGTTTCAAGATTTTTGTAAACATGTTTAATACTGTAAATGTTCATGTTTTAATACTATCTTGTTCAAAGTGGGGAGGTGTTAAAACCCCTTTGCGTACGCCATTACCATCATGTACGCCATTTTATCAACCACCTTTTGATTCTTCTGAAATTTCTGCTATTTTTTATGCAATTAATGTTTTAAGCCATGGGACAGAGATTTACGAAAATATAGTACACAAGTTTGTTACTGATGTGCTGATACCTGATGTGCTGATGTTCAAGTTTTACGTCCCACGATTATGCCGGCTAGGCTAAAGGAGATGGTGATGGCGAGAAATGAATGAAATAGTGGAATGAAGAAAGTGGGAGGAAACGGGAGAACCCCGAGAAAACCCACGCACGCGGTTTGTCCATCACAAATTCACAAGCCTGAATCGAACCAAGGACCCCATGCACCAGCTGTGAACACTTCCACTGAACCACCGCGCCACTACAAGTTCGTTATTTTTAAAAGTTAATGTATTAATCAAAAACTATTATTTTAATTTGCTGGAGTTACGTTCCCTCTTTCTGAGGTAACTGTGAGAATGAAAGCAAATTATTGTGTGAGTATATTCAATAATACAAGTATTTCCATGTTTTTAAATGCTAATATTAGTATATTAAGTCTGTTTTCTTTCCGCAGCGTGAATTATACAGGGTGGCTCAAAAATAGGTATACACCCCTGCATTGGTCAAGTATAACATTCTAGCTTATGGGTTTATTTGCCACGGATGTTCTGAGCTTAAGATATAAGTAAAAAGGCTTTAAGAACAAATAATAAAGAAACTAAGTCTGTCTGATGGATAACAATAAGAAATTATATAAAAAGCAATGAGTTGAGTAGTACCGGGCTGTATACCTACTAATGGGCCACCCTGTATAGATAAATTATAAATTATGGATCTAACCCGCAACCCCATGGACCATTCTTGGGGAGGCAAGGGGCTCGTGCTGAAAGTTTTTCTGGGTTTCCTACAATTTAGATAGCTCTGCTTGTATCTTTGCTAGTGCTGCGCGATATCGCTATATATTTACAAGTATCGAAATGTCGTTATTAAAATATCACTGTACGTTTTATCGATATTTTTCGAAATTTAGTATTTTCGGTATTTTGACATTCGATTTCTTATATTTGAATGTATTTATATTTCCATCATTTTTCGGTATTTCGATATATTAATATTTCGATATTTTATCGGTATCGATTTTTGATAACCAAATCCCGATATCTCATAGTCCAAATATTTGTTTGGATATTTGATGAAACACAATACCTGACCGCCCCTCGAAGTTATACAGAAATCGGTGCCACTGGAGACCAATATGCGGCACAGAACAGCACAAATTGAGCACTAAATATTGGCGTAGCTTTCAATCGAATACTAGTGTGGGAGCTAACTTCACACCCCTTCCGAAACAAGTTATTAGTTATTTATCTTTTTCTGGGCATAACGCAAATTCTAAAACATGCGGTACAAATCAGCACAAATTGAGCACTAAATATTGGCATAGGTTTGAATCGAACCTGAGTTAGTGGCGAGGGGGCTAGTGTGAAGTTAGTTCCCCCACCATTGTTGAGTTTCTTCGTTATTAATGGAGACAGGGCCTATATATTTACGGCACAAATTAGCACTAATTCGTTATAGCATTTGCAAGCCTTTACCGATTGAGGGAGGGAAGATAACTTCACTACCCAAGAAAATGTGTTAAATGATTAACGCTACCCATCAACTGGCAACGCTGCTGAAAATCGACAGTAACTACAAAATATTTTGCACGATTACACAAACAAAAAATATATATTAACTGTCATATAAACAAGTGTTTCAGTTTTTAACCTACATAAATAGCCCGCAGCAAAGGATTGCATGTCTATCGTGCATAGCGGTCACATTTTTTTTTCTTATTTTTTCTTACACTTCCTTCCATTGAAATCGGAAGCAACTTTCAAACGTTCTTCTCACCGAGAACTTCCTAATCGAGGATTCCAGGTCGCAACATTATTACATGGATTGCAATGCCTTTCGCATTTAACTCAGCTGACATGGGAGTTCAGATGAGACAGTGGGAGATGATGCCTGCCTAGTATGTGTGATTGGTAAATTGCCAGAGTGTGTGTTCTGTACGTATGTGTTGTATGTAGAAAGGAACTCTAATGGTATTCAACCGTTAGGCCTTCCCAGCTCATTTCGTCATCAGAAGAACTGACAGGACTTCTGTATTCGGCGTGTGAGTTGAGTGAGTGTGTGTGTCCATGTAGGTGTGTGTGTGTGTGTGTTTCTAAAACAGCTGAGAAGTGGAGGCCGTGAGTTTATGCCGAATTCCTATTCCGAAAGGAATTTGTGGAATTTTTCTTCTTTAATTTTTTGTGTATTACACATGGTTCTTATTTAAAGCTAACTCAGTGTTGTGCTTAGTTTTGCAACTTTGCAAGAAGAAATAAAAAAATATATAACGTAGAAACTGTTTTTGTCTGGAAGTTACTACGTGAAAATAGCCCACCCGTGTAGATGCTCTTCAACATGGATCTGTGTGACGTCATCGTGAAGGATGCTGCTGTTGTTCAAGATGAAATGGGTAATTGTTGTTCATTATTTTTTTAAAAAATAGAACGTATGACGTAATGGGCGTCTTGTATTTTAATATATCACTTGACACTGTGACAGCACTTGATTCAGTGGCGGATCCAGGGGGGGGGGCGCTCGTCATCCCCCAGAAGAAGAAACTTTCTTATTTTATATATATAAATAAAACCTATCCCAGAGTTTGAAGCTCTTAAATTAGCTCTAAGTAGCAGTATGTCAACCCCTTCCCCAGAAGTCGATCCTGGATCCGCCCCTGACTTGACTTTTGTTTTGATTAGTTTTCACCAACAACATCTGTTGTTTTATTAGCAGTCATTAAATTAACGTATCATTAAATACGATAAGCATTTACATCTCTTCTTTAACCGACTTATTATAAATAGGACGGGGCGGTAAGTTTCGAGGGGCGGGAAAATCTGTCATAATTATATTATTTAAAATAAATATTTATTGTTGGAAACCAGGGGCGTCATTTCAGACTTTGCTTGGGGGGGGGGGCAAGAGCACCACCGACATAAGACTTTCACGTTTTATACTAGTATATTAGTACGCAATCTATTAAAGTATATGTATTCCTCAAACTCTTGGGGGGGGGCAATTGCCCCCTCCTGCCCCCCCTAAATGACGCCCCTGTTGGAAACAGATTTCATGATGATGAGAGTTAAATTTACCAAGCTGATCTTCTATTTGAATACTACATTCATAAATCATGTTTAGGTCGCGTTAGTTTAAAGTAACATGTACAGTACTAAAGCAAATGATCAAACAAATCATAGCATGAATTGTTTGATAGATGTCAGATACAAGAACTCAATTGTCGAACAGTAGCGAACATTTCTGCCATTTAGTTACTTATCACAGTTTTGATACAAAATCTAGCCTAGCCTTGTCTTTGTTTCAAATAAGTTTTTTATCATTGAAGGTGGAAACATTCTTTATATATATATAGGCAAGGTTCTAGAAAGGTCCCCCTTCCCATGTAGCTGTAATGAAGACAGAAAACAACGTGCCCTGCGGGGCTCTAACCTGCCTTCACTCGCTCACGCTCGCTCGGCAATACTATGTGAATTAAATATAAAACTTCGGTATAGAAAGGAGCCGACCTAGCTACTAACCTATATGAGGAGACCTGTGTTCTAGAACCTTCCCATATATATATATATATATATATATATATATATATATATATATATGCAGGTGTGTTTTGCTTTATCTTTCACTAACATAATAGATTATTATTTAAAAAAAAGACAATGAGATTGTATTTGTAGTGTTTAGACCTTTCTGAATGCGAGTGCCTTTTTCTCTAACCTTCGTTGTTCATGATGGGGTAGCATACCTAAAATTGTGGCTTTTAAGATTTGTTCTTTGTGGAGATAGAAGGGGGCGGTAAATTTCCTAGGGCCGGCTTTGACCTGACCAGCATACCAAATTTTGCGTACTTTACATCTATAAATTACTGTGTTTATTTCATAGAGTCACTGCTGTTGTATTTACGTGATATTATTCAGAGAAAATGAAATCTTTCAGTTTAATGTCCCTCGATTATGCCCTTTTGGCTAAGGTAGACGGATGGTTAAGGCTGATGATGAGAAAATTGGTGGAATTATAATGAGGGAGGAAACGAGAGTACCCGAGAAAACCTACAGACACGATGTTGTCCACTACAAACTTGCTTTGTCAGGAATCAACCCACGGATCCCTCGGGCCAGAAGTAAGCAATCTACCACTGAGCCACAGTATCCCTATGGTGTTATTGGGTGACTGAGTTGTTGGTAGAGCAGGCGTGGATTTTTTTTTTTTTTTTTTGCATTAGTTGATAAAGAGTTGCTAGAATATAAGAACAGTAAAAGTCGGTAGACATAGTTCATTAATTGTTTTATTTATTTATGTATTGTGTACAATGATTGTTGTAATTTGAACAGGACATTTTAACTTCAGAAGAATGGTCACAAAAATTCACCTGACGAGTTCGGACGTTTGTTTTGTAAAGTCATTGTGGTGCAAGGTGACCAGACGTCCCGTTTTAGCCGGGACAGTACCTTTTCTCCAACCATTGTCCCGTTTTTTTTCTGACTCAAGAACGGGACGCCTAAATGTCCCGTTTTTAAGTAAAAATGACCTATGTGTCCCGTAATTATTCTTCAAAATATAAATCGTCAATGCAAATTCTACTCTCTTCCGTACCAACACTCGTTGCCAAAGTTCAGCCGTGTCTAGAACTTCTGAATTTTCAAATGTGAATTGAATGTTCGTGGTTCAAGTGGGAATTGAGTGGGAATTCTGAGTTCAACTAGTTAAAAGAATTGTTGGGTAGAACTTGCAATCGGGAACCATTATTTGTTGTGTGGTACACGTAAAGTTAGAAACGGTGTGTTGTCACTCTTACTTGCGTATTTTGTAAATTGAGAACACTGCAGAGTCCCAAAACGCAATCTGGAAGTCAGATATCCCCCCTCCGTAGCCGATTCGTATGCGTCCCGTTTTCGCAAGTGAAAATTCTGGTCACCTTGTTGTGGTGTTTATGCTGTTATTGGTTGAAGGAGTTGACGGGAGGAGAAGTATGAATATTTTTCTGCTTTACTTTTTACAGCTAGCCTGATAATACGAGCAGTGTTCGTAGTTAGAGGGAAATTTCCTTAATGTAGGGAAATTTTTATAGGTAAATTTAACAAAAAGGGATTTTTTCAATAAAACTTGAAAATCTAGGGAAATTTTTGCGGTGACTGGTTGATCAATATAAATGCTTAAATTTTCACTTTTTTTCTTCAGAAATGAACCAATGCAATAACAATAGTTTGTGTGTGTGTGTTCAAAGTAACATTACATCCACTGTTGGATGAGTGTATATGTATGTATTGTTTGTTTTAAAACAAAATGACGGAAAAAGTAAAAAAAAAAAAGCAAAAAAGAAAAAATAATAAAACAAATCTTTAATGTAGCCGAATTAATCTTACCACATAATTTCTGCCATAGGAACTGGAAATTCAACTAGGGAAAATTTTGTGTCAACCGAGAGGAATTTTCTTGAGAAACCTATGAACACTGCATACGAGCACTAAAAGTCTCTGCTTGGTTGTTATGTTATAATATTGTTCAGGTGATTGTTGTGGAATTTAAAGTGAAAAAAAAAAAATCATCACAAAGTAATGCGTTCCGATATTAGGACTACATAAAGAACTACAACTTTGTAGAAAAGGAAGGAATAAAGTATATTCATATTGTTGTTTAGTAACAGAACAGAAACAGGCTGCCTATGCGGTAGACAGAAGTGTGAGAACTTGTTAAAATTGGTATGTAAAGGTATATTCAACTATACTATTCTAAATATATGCCTAAATCCACGCTGTAGACCAGTGGCGTATCGAAAGGGCAGACACGCTTAAGCCCCCCCCCTCATAGTATAGTGATATCAAAAATTGATTATGGTAATATGCAGTGTATTCCATTTGTGATCCTCGATAATACGACCTTCTTATAATTTATCACAAGTATTGTACAGTCGTGTTAGAAACAAAACTTACTTCCTAGAAGCTCCCTTTAATGATACACAAAATTTCAACAAATTGGTTATGAATTAAATTCTTCTTCTTCCAGGGCCTAAAATTCAACGAAATCACAGCTCCACACTGGTAAAAATTTTATATAGTATAGGAAAACTAGTTTAATCAGCATTTGTTTTGACATATAATCAGTGTTCTGTCCAGTATATCATATTTACCTGCAGCCAAAAATATTATTATTATTATTATTATTATTATTATTATTATTATTATTATTATTGGTAGTAGTAGTAGTAGTAGTAGTAGTAGTAGTAGTAGTAGTAGTAGTAGTAGTAGTAGTAGTAGTATTTAGGAAAATTTTGGCATCCAGAACAAACAAAATTAAAGGCACATTAGGATACATATTTAATTGTATTGTATTAAACCATAAAATACGGGAAACAAAACCGGTAAGAAAAATAGTCACACTGGAAGAAATTTTTCCCATGAAACTTACGAACGGATAATATTTCCTGGGTTATGATTGGTTGTTGAGAGTCTACGGTGCTTCGGCTAAATTTTTGGCAGTTATTGATGTGTTATCTTTGGTAGTACATATTTCTATAACGGATTCAAAGGATCGTGTAATTTTTATCTACAAAACAACACATTTCATTATATCGGAAAAGTGTAATGTTCTATTGAAACAACAGATAAACGTGCAGTTAGTTGCATATTTTTAAACTATATGAATGCAACCGAAAACGTTTGAAAACTAAATATAGTTAAAAAGTTCCTTCACCTCAAAATTGGCAATGGTTTTCTCTGCCATCTAGGAGACACCTACACGTATTAACTCTGGCTTAATATCATATACTGGCAGTTATATGGAATTGAGTAACCCATTGCATAATGAATATATTGAATCAGTAAGACTTAGTTTGACACACTAAACGCGTTTAAATGCATAATCCGAGAAATATAAGGTACTCATATTAATACCACTCCACACTTTAAGAATTATAGTTCCACACTTCTTTCCTACAGTTCCACAAAGTGTGGAGTAGTCCACTCAATTTTAGGCCGTCTTTTTCTGGGAGAAAGCACTCTTTTTCGTCAGCGTGAGCATCAAAATGTATCGTCTGCGGCCTTGCGGGAGCGCGGAAGTACATGAAAAAGGGAGCATATTTCTCAAGTTTATATAGACCTGCTTAGTTAAATTGTAACGCACTCGACTTCTTAGTGCGTGGTTCCTGGTTCTGCTCCCAATTGGACCACTAACATTTTCCCATCATCATGAAGAGGCACAGTGGATTAGTGGTACAGCGTTCCCCTCTGCCGCTTGGGGTCCCTGGATTGATCATAGCTAGCAGCAAGTATGCTTTGTGGTGGACTTCCACAATTGTGTGACTTCTTTCACGTTTTTCCGTTTCCTTCCAATTTCTTCATTCCCTCACTTCGTTCATGATCGTAATCTCTTTTAGAATTCAGGACATTATCGTGGATCGTAAAACTGTAAGATTTAATTTCATTCTTTCATCATAAGGCAACTGGGGAACTACGTGAATTAAGAAGTAGCGAACTCAGGTTTAGAAAGTCAGAAATTAATGACTCCTGAGAGCTAACGCACTGACCACGCATCACCACGTTGAATGTGCTACATCTGGGTAGCCATAACCCTTCGAGTGTAGTGACTGTGAGTTGAATATTCGTTTCTATCTGTTAGCTAATTTCATCAACATTTCAAACCTGGAGGACTATAAACAAAACTAAAAAGAATGAGACTTGTTTTTTTATGTCTCCCTGTAATTAGGCTCGCCTCTGTGCAGGTACTGAAATAAAATACTTAACGTTCTGTTTTCGTATGGAAAAATTAAATTTGTAGCCATCTACATGCTTTAGTGTTTGATCCCATATTAAGTGGTTTTATGTATTCAGCGCACAACAACTTAAAGTATGTACACGACTGCTAACATTAAATTTGAATCGGTTCAGCCTATGCTTTTGATTTTCTTGAAAAACTGCATATGAAAGAAATTTCAAGTAAAACCACTATCTCTTGCAACCTTGTCGTGCGACTGACATCACTTGTAAACAAGGAAATTAGTTCGCAAGTTTGCCCGTCATAGATAAATTAGACGAGACATAACTTGATCTGATACTGAATAAACTATACATAAACAGTGAAATCAGTAAAGAAAAAAAAATGCACTCATGGTCGTTCGCAGCGGGGGACAACGGGTCAGTTGCCTCTTCTCTGGATATTCGAAGGATGTTAAGTTCTTGGAGGTACTGTACGTCAAAACAATAATTTGCTTACTCACATACTGTAATCTATATTATAAAATTGAAAGTGACTCTTAATCTCTTGAACCGCCCGATCGACCTCGATTAATTTTTTGAGGTAGATGCGGTTCTGGCCTGGGAGTGTTTTTAGCTATTCACTTTAACATTAGAACTTCGGAGAAAGGGAGATAAAAAAAAAAATAAAAAAACCTGAACCATTTGACCGATCTCGATCAAATTTTCAGCATAGATAAGATTCGGGACTAGGATGAATTTTATCACTTCACTTTGACGGAACAATCCCTAGGAGGAGGAAGGGATATATATATATAGGGTGTTAATGAGCTATACCGACAAACTGTAAGAGGTGAATCCTCACATCAAAATGAGAGAAAAAGTTCATATGGAACTATGGCGAAAAGTGCATAGTTGCAGAGCTAGAGCTAACCAAAATAAATTTCAACAAGCCCTATTTCGAATTCAAGAAACTGTGGATCCTGGTCCTTATCAGAGTAAAGGAAGCCACGCATACACAATCCAAAAGTGCATATTTCATCAATTTTCAATAGGAGTACAGGGCATTTCCTACAGGGTGAAATTCTCACATATACTCTCAATAGAGTTTTCAGATATGTCCTGATTTCAAGGAGAGTCCAAAGTAGGCAGAAGGTAATCCTTGACAACAATGAACATCCAATGCTTCAGAGGGAAGTCGGAAGTATTAGGAACTAGCAGCTCCATGCCTTTTAGTGTTCAGAATAACGTGCGATGCGATGTATTTCGTCATGGTATAGTGCACGTTTTCTTCACTTATAAGCGTGAAAGTAAACATCGCAGCATGCTTTTTCCCGAGTACGGGAGACCGTGCTGTTGACGATCCTTTGCTAGAGATGCAAAAAAGCCGGCTTTTTTGGGAAAAAAACGAGAATTTTGGAAATTTTGGCTTTTTTCATTTTCATGATTTTTCTATCTAAATAGCTTTCTTATAGTATATTCTATACTTAGATAAGAATTCCATGACCTAAATGCCATATTTCGCTCTAAAATTCACCATCAAGATGGATGGAGCACATGTTTTACGAATTAAAGCTAACATGAAGAATGTAGTATTTGAGGGCAATTTTAGAGGCTATTTAACTTTATTTTAACTTTTGAGTTATCGATATTTTTTCTTCTAGATATCATTTCAGTTTGTCGTCTGTTTCATTTTTAAGAGCTTAGTACTCTAGCTTCTAACGCAGAAGTTAAACTTACGTTTTTCTATATATCCGTCAAAGCGTACGTTTTTCAATATATCCGTCTAACCGTACTTCCACATTTGTTATACTGTAGCTGTGCAACGATTTAGCAATAATTTTCCGGATACAACCTTGAATACTAATTTATACAAATAATCAGTAGCGGATTTAGAAACGTACTTTGGGACGGGTTTCTCTGATTGTTTTATTTTCTAAAATCTCCTAATTTTATTTGGGAGGAGCTTGAAGTTTATGAGTACGGCATAACTAATACTGTATTTCGTTTCGTTTATATATTTAGCGATAATCTTCCGGATACAACCTTGAAGATCATTTTATACTGAGAATCAGTGGCGGATTTAGAAAAGTATTCTGGGAGGGTTTTTTCTTACTAATGTTTAGTTTTTCTAAACATTCGTAATTTTTATTTGACGGATTTAGAAAAGTATTCTGGGAGGGTTTTTTTCTTACTAATGTTTAGTTTTTCTAAACATTCGTAATTTTTATTTGACGGCAGCTTAAAGTTTATGAGTAAAGGCATAACTAATAGATATTTCGTTTGTTTTAGACATTCCGTAATTTTGGGGAACAGGATTCAGTCCGAAAGACCGCCCCCCCTAACCCTCGCAAAACCGTCACTGCTGGTAATTAGTAATAATAACGATTTAAAAACAATAAGAAATGAAGTCAGCCAACTCACAGTACACGCACTATTTCTACTTCATAGATGGAATGAAGAAAAGTTTTGTCAGAATGGTCGAATGCTGAGTTGAATTCCGGACTTCTCGATAGAAGCGCAAAAGCTCCAGTCAATCATGTATGTTGTGCAGTTGTATTTATCTTAACTTAAATATATTCCGTAGTCCTTTTTTTGTGTGTGTTGGTGGGGTGGGGAGAGTTCCATAATGATATGAAGGGTGTTAGCCAAGGACATGGTAACTAACAAATTTTCAATTGCTGAGTTACGCAGCATCAGATAGGCAGCAACGCATACCGCTTCGTTTAATCCATCATGTATAGACTTATGTGAAAAATCAGCTTTCCGACTTTCAAAATGGATTATGCAGCAGAAAATTTATTTCTTAAAATAGTAAAATTATGGGTTACCATGTTCTTATCTCACACCCTTCATGTTCAATCCCTCTTGTTAAAAATACAGAAAACTTGAGGACTGAATAAACCGTGATGGTGCTTATATAAAACTGTAGAATTTCAAGAATATACAAAACCAAAAGCTCTAGGTGTGCAGCCTTTAAGTGTATCATATAAATCTAAGTATTTTTCTTGTTTTATTTTAATTTTATTTTGTTGCAAAAAGAGGGTATGGAATATTTTGAAGTAAAAATACTACATAGAATTTTGCTACTTATTTGAGTATTTTTTTAAAAGAAGTATTTACTTTTAGGGTTGGCTGGTTTACACCAGCTGTTTTTCTTCTTTTTTTTAAATAAACAACTGGTTTAAACCGAAAAAAAATAAAAGGTACGAAAAATGCGAATCGTGTGAACTTCATGGTGACGTTTCCATACATCAAACCATCTGCATTAGTTTTATTTCCTTTTCACCTTTTAATCAAGGTGTCCCATGTTCAATTCCCGGTCGAACCACAGCCCTTCTTTCATGCGTAAACAAAGTAGCGGTTCGGATGTCAATTTAAGCGAAAGTCTTCTCCTTGATAACCTCGGTATTACGTAAGGATGTTAAGCCTGAACATACGAAACGAAACTAAATTGTATATTTCTGCATGCCTGAATGCCTGTTGTTTTATAAAGAAGCCAAGGTTGCTTAAATATACTGATATAAATTGACAAAATTTATCGATTGCCTACGTAGCTTCCAACATTAGCTTGGATTGTACTTTCAATGATATGTACGCACTAAATTTGTAATTTAATACATCAGTTTTAGCGTACTGATTATGATACGTTGACCTTTAAATTTTACATGCAAAGCAATAACAGGATTTTTTTCGTTATTGTTTTACATTTAGAGTAATGACGGGATTTTCCCGATGGCTAGGGCGGGAGTTTCTCAATTTAAGAAATTTACTGACCGGACTTCTTTAAGCTTATGTGACCTCTTCCAGCATAACCCCGTTGTTGCATAATAACACCAAGGCGAAACAAACTTATTTCTGTCAATATGTAATATAAATACATAAAGCAAAATATCTAAACCCCAAAAAAACCTGGTTTAAACCAAAAAAGCCTAGTTTAAACTCCCCCCAAAAAACGGGTTTTTGGCATTTTCAAAAACAACCATGGCTCTTGCCAACCCTGCCTACTTTTGTATGTAAGAGGTTTAAAAAAATCTTATTATATACATTGGTTAATCCTTTGGAATTCATAATGTAAATATGTTGAGAAGTAAAACTGTTTGAAATATCTTTTCGAAATTCATGGTTTATTTTCGAGGTTTTATATTATTATCGGCATCAACCACTAATTAAATGACTTTTTGTGTTGTAGAGAAGCGAAACAAAATCTGCTTTATCAATTTAAAGCAGAATTTTCAAAAAAGCCCAAAATTTCCCAAGCAAAAAAGCGAAGCATAAGAAACCGAGTTTTTTTTCAAAAAAGCCGGTTTTTTTCCGAGCCCTTACATCTCTATCCTTAGCATTTCCGACATCGCGCCAAAGGATTCCGTATTCACTGCTATCAAGACTTATCCTTTGCCTACTTTAGACCAATCATAAAGTCAGATCATATCTCAAAATTCGGCTGATGGCAGGTCTGGGAATCTCACCCTGCAAGGAATACTCTGTACACCCATTGAACATTAATGAAATGTGCATTTCTGATTGCGTATGCATGAGTTCCTTTACGCCGATAAGGACCACCATCCACAGTTTCTTGAATTCGAAACAGGGCCTCTTGAAATTTGGCTTTTTCGCGATTTTGGACAGCCTTAGCTGTGAAGAAACTATGCACTTTTGCCCATAGGTCCATATGAACTTTTTCTCTTATTTTGATGTAAGGAATCACCTCTTACAGTTTGTCGGTTTAGTTCATTAACACCCTGTATACGAGAGAGACCCAAAAGAAACCGGATTGAAAGAGCGCTTCCGTTCCTAGGCGTAAGAGAGAGTTCTGCTAGGTGGGTCTAGAAGAGACCTTCCCAGATCAATTGGCCAAGAGGCGTCTGCGTAGGAGGTTAACGTTTGATCGTATTATTGTTTTTCACAACTGTTATCGTTTGCCGCCTGCGAAATCGTTATGGCAGATTCAAAGAAACAAGGAGTGCGTTTGCTTCCTACTTGGAAAATCGGAAACGAAAACTTACCAAATGCTTCAATAGGCTTTCAAGAAGGATACTATAAACCACACACAATTTTTTGAGTGGTTTGGGCGCTTTAAGTGTGGTGAGATGAGTGTTGAAGATCATGCTCGTACTGCGTACTCTTCATCATTTCGAAACGACAAAAACATCGAACAAATCTGCCCCCAAATCAGTGAGGATGGTTGTTTCATGATCGATGATATTTCAAAACAGGCAGGAGTGAGTTGGAGCTCGTGCCAACGTGAGGTTTTGCAAATGAGACATGTTGCCGCTAAGTTTGTTTCTAGCCTGCTCACACAGGATCAAATCATTCGTCTGAATTTGAGCCAGGACTTGAAAAATCAGACTGAAAGTGATCCAAACTTTTTGACCAACATGACGACATTTTCCGATACTTAAACAAAATCTAAAAGGAAAATGTTTTGATGGTGTAGAGCAGCGTTTCCCAACCGGTGTGCCTCGCGGTGGTGTGCCGCGAGGAAATCGAAACAAAATTATTAATTCTATAGCAACCAAATTGCAAGACATAGGGATAAAATGTATATTCTGTATTTCACATTACTATGAATTTCTACCATGGAAAAAATTACTGTAATTCTAATATATCTATTATTGCGTAGTAGACACTATTTCGGCTTGTACACATTTCCATGGTTAGATACTATGTTACGCTTCAATTGAGAGTCATACTAACACCGATAAATGGAAGCACTTGTATGATATGCGTCAAGTGAACGTTCGTAGAACACTCATTCCCACGTGAATGACAGAACAATGCTTTGTTCAACAGCTGTGTTTTGACTTCGACGCATCGCAAGCTCTGTGATTGCTATAATATACACCGGTTTTGGTTAAAACAGCAAAGTTAAAAGTACAAAACATTTGTTTGTTCGTTCCTTATTTAGTGATCTTCGTTCTTAGTGGAAAGTTGGATTCAGTTTTCAAAAAAGAAAGCGTATTTTTAAAAATCTGAGTCCTATATTTCATTGCAATTGTTTTATATTTTAAAATTAGAATAAAAAAATAAGCATAATGAATTAGCATAGGGGAAAACCAGTGATCGAGCTTTCATCTCTGTGAGAAGATCAGTAATCACAGAAAAAAATACCATGGTATTTTATATTTGCAAATAATAATAATAATATCTATGAGTGTGCCGCGAGAATTCAAGTTACACATGTAGTGTGCCGCAAGTTGAAAAAGGTTGGGAAACGTTGGTGTAGAGGCTGTAAAAAGAACTTTGCAGAGCGCATTGGACGCTCCAGAGGTGCTTCAAACAGTGGTAAAGAAGATGGGAGAATGAATCGCATTTAATGGAGAGTACTTTGAAGGAGACTGAAAGATTTTTTTAAAAAATGTAATAAATTATTTTTTTTTAGAACGAAAGTCCGGATTCTTTTGTTCTTTTGGGTCCTCCCTCGTATATACAGGGTGGGCCATTTTAATTAATCCACATAAATATCTGAAAAATGATAAAACATAGAAGAAATGTTTCAGGTACACGTTATATATTGCTAAGGGGGAAACCCAATTCTGCCAAAAGTACCCCTCCCCGCCCCCCTAAATGGGGGTAACGGGGGGTAACTTTGAAATGTCAAATGGGAACATGGGTCAAGTAATACCTCGTTCGAAAGGTCTTGGAAAACTAAGTAACTCTGTACCAAAAGATGTTCCATATTGTGCACCGGTTTCAAAATGGCCGCCATAATATGATTCGGAAACTCCAGTACCCGTAGTGTGAAAACCATGGAAGGTAAATGGATGGAACAAAATTGAAATACGTAAATATCATAGGACATATCGAACGGTGTGGTCCCTGTGATCCCAGTGGCCTCCCTAAAGGGGTCTTGGGGGCTAACTTCAAAATTGCAAATAGTAACATGAGTCGAGTGGTACCTCGTTCGATAAATCTTGCAAAATCTAACATATTGCAGGAGAAAACGATTGATGTGAAATGGCAGTGTTCTCAAAAGGCCGCCGAAACATAGTATCCGTATCAGAGAAAAGGTTTCGTACCCGTAGTATGAAAGCGATTGGAGATAAATCAACAAAATAAAAACTGGAGTAGCTAACTGACGTAAGGCACATCGAGAGTGTTGTCGGGGTGACTCCAAGGGCCAACTGAAAGGTATCCGGGGCCAACTTGAAAATTTCAAATAGCAGCTTGAAGCGAGTAACATCACGTTACATAGACAAATTAATATCAAACAGCTTCTGTAAGAAAATTTTCGACATGAGACATCGTTTTCAAAATGATCGCAAAGACATGGTGACTGTGTCTAAGAAAACGTCTAGTGCCCATAGTATGAATACGGTTAGACATAAATGAAAATAACGAAAATTAAATAGGAAAACCACGGAGGCGTTCCAAGGCTCGAGAATAATACAACAGAGATAAAAATATTAGAGTAAAATTGCCATAATGTATAGAGAGAAATCCAAGTCCTGCAAAATAATCTCTCTCTGCGCTCTGTATGTGAGTGGGGTGGAAAGTAAAGTGAAAGTTCAAACGAGGACTCTACTTTAATTCGTGAATTAAGGCTAACCTTACAAATAGGTATGGTGTGGTTGAAAAATTTGTTTGTAAGGATGACGCTGTAGTGACTAAAAAAAGAGAAACTTTTATGCAATGCGTGCTGGTTATTCAGAAAGCATTTCGGGGATATACGTATACACCGTTTCGTCCCTCAAGCTCACAATATGACATGAATGCTAATAGTTAATCAAAATGTAACTGTGGCCATCCCCGTTAACTTAGTGCACCAATTCTCTATGCATGAAGTCTGCCTTCCAAACAGCATTGGGTAGGTCAAGAGTACGGCCGAACCGTTGTCCGGTCGGACATTGAAATTTTGAAGTTAGCCCACAAGACCCCTTCAGGGAGGCCACTGGGATCACAGGGATTACATCATTCGATATGCCTTATGATATTTACGTATTTCAATTTTGTTCCATTCATTTACCTTCCATGGTTTTCATACTACGGGTACTGAAGTTTCCGAACCATATCATGGCGGCCATTTTGAAACTGGTGCACAATATGAAACATCTTTTGGTACAGCGTTACTTAGTTTTCCAAGACCTTTCGAACGAGGTATTACTCGACCGATGTTCCCATTTGACATTTCAAAGTTACCCCCCGTTACCCCCATTTAGGGGGCGGGGGCGGGGTGGGGTACTTTTGGCGGAATTGGTTCTCCCCCTTAGCAATATATAACGTGCACTTCAAAAATTTCTTCTATGTTTTATCATTTTTCAGATATTTCCGTGGATTAATTAAAATGGCCCACCCTGTATATATATATATATAATATATCCCTTCCTCTTCCTCCCCTACGTTGTTCCCTATATATAAATCAATATAAATAAAAATAAAAGTGACTAGGTTTGTGACTTAATAACTCTTGAACCACTCAACCGATCTCAATCAAATTTTCAACGTAGATGAAGTTCGGCACCTGAGGTGGTTTTTATCATATCATTTTGACGGTAGAACTTAGGGGAAGAGGAGATATATTAGAATAAATAAAACCTAATATCTCTTGAACCACCCTACCGATCTCGATTAAATTTTCAACATAGATAGTACTCGGGCCTGGGACGATTACTAACATTTTACTTTGACGGTGCAACTTAGGAGAGAGTAAGGGGAAGATATAACTTGAACCTCCCGACAGATCTCGATCAAATTTTCAGCATAGATGAGATACGGTCCTGGGATGGTTTTTATATCACTTTGACAGTAGAACGTACTGGAGGGGGAAGGGAGGGGGATATATATATATATATATATATATATATATATATATATATATATATATATATATATATGTATAAAACAATAACTCGAACTATCCGACCGATTTCAATTAAATTTTGAACATAGACGATGTTCGGGTTTGGGATGATTTTCGTCATTTTACTTTGTGTAACTTACGGGAGGGGAACGAGGGAGGAACATTTATAAATGATCTAAAATGACCTATATTAGTGTTTTCGGGGCCGCTGAGATGCACAGTGACACTTCTGATGCTGATTAAATCCAAATTCAACACCGCAACTTGGGGGAGGGAAAGCTGTATAAAATGATCTAGAATGACCAGTACCAGTGTCGAATTCACGTTCCCAGGGTCCTGAGATGAACATTGGTACTTCCGATGCCGTGCCTCGCAACATGGTAGGGATATATATAATCGAAAATGACCTATATTAGTGTCAAATCCATAGTTTCTGGGGTCGTGAGATAAACAGTGACACTTATGATACCGTTTAAATCCAAATTCAGATCTGTAACTTGAGGGAGGAGAATAATATTAAAATGAACGAAATTATCAATATCAGTGTCTAATCCATAGCTTTTGGGGTCACTGTGAAGAACAGTGACATTTTCGATGCCGTTTAAATCTATTCAGATACGCTACGTGGGGGCAGGAGGGGAGAGAAATGTAAAAATGATCGAAAATGACCGATACCAGAGAGCGCTTTAGTAATAGTAAAAAGTGACTGATTAACGGAACATATTACTATTTTTTTTAACGCAGCGAAGCGGGTAATTCATGCTTGTATTTTATATATATGGGGAAAACTGCATATTTTTAGAGTTAGGGCAATCCAGAATCGTGGTTAGTAGATAAGGCAACTGTTATTTTTTGATATAATTATAGGCAGGGGCGCCCAAAGAAAAGTTTTTTTTGGAGGGACCACTCCATTGTTGTTATATTAGTCTGGTATTTAATATATGTTGTTTGCTATAGTAGGGTGGGGACACTTGGCGCTGTTTTTTTTCCTACTGCGCATGCGCAAACCCTCGACGCTGATTGGCTGGCGCAGGTCACGTGACCCCGCCACGCCCCTTGACGCTGATTGGCTGGCCACGCCCCTTGACGCTGATTGGTCGGTGCAGGCCACGCCCCCTTGACGCTGATTGGCTGGCAGCGGACCCCGCCCCGTACGCACTGATTGGCTGGCGCAGGACCCCCCTTCCGATTGGCTGGCAGCGGACTCCGCCCCCTTTACACCGATTGGCGGATCACGCGCACGGTCTGCGCAGATCGGTCGACGCCGGATCACCGCACCGGCCACACGTCACATAAGATTCGTTCCCTTTTATGATCACTTTACGAACACATAGCAGAGGAGATATCACATTTTCATTCACCTATTTAACATAGCACATATCGTTCCCTTTTATGAGCACTCTTTTAAACAGCAAAGACTCGTTCCCTTTTATGAGCACTTTACAACCCCATAGCAGAGCTAATAAAAGAGTATGGCTTATTTTCTTTTACGGGGGTAGCAACACCCCCAACCCTCCTCCTTTCTCATCCAGGGCTTGGGACCGGCAATGGCGGAGTTTAAAAAAAATAATACCATCATACTCTCATAAATGAATAAAGCATAATATCATTAGCGTCAATAGCGGTGAGTGAGAATTTGTTTAAGAAATCGTGCAGTGAATAACCAGATGCACGACATGCTAGATATAGAAAACAGTAATGTCCACAAAATTGAGATAAATCACCTTGAATACGTCTATTATTCCATGTATAATACAGACAGTTTCGTTTTAAAAACCTTATATGATGTTGTATATAGGGAGGTATACCATAGCTATCGAAATACTCTCCCACACACATATTAGATATATAAACAGCAACCCAATGTTCACCAGGCTTATCACTAGAATCAGTGTTTATAATTATGGCAGCTGGAAATGTATGAATAAACAAAGGTAACTCATCGGCGGCATACACACCAATAAAATGATCTTTAGGCAAATTTTGTTGTAATGCTTCATAAAGCTCAATTGTATTTAACATTTTTTCCCTTTAATTAATATATACTTTTCTCTGGAAATCAATTTCTAATTCTGAAGAGAATTCACCATAAATAATTGTTGTTACAGGAGATGGCAGTGCTTCTTTAAAATGAACCTCTAGGCGTACACTTCCTTGCCGTTGTGGGCTAGTATGAAATCCAGCACTAGCACTAGAATCGGGAGTTAAATCAAACACCAGTAGAGTATAACCATTAGGATATTCGGCTAGTGAAATATTATTACCTTGATTAGAATAATAAATACCTGAACCTGTAAATAACGTGGAATATGCTTGTATATATAGCTTATTATCAAAATCTGGTTGTAATGGTTTGGAAGGCACAGGCGTTCCATCAACATACAGTGTAAAAAATGACATATTAAAATGCTGAAAATTGAACGGATTTGTCTGATAAGTACCATTAAAAGCAGTATTACTAACAAAACCAATAATAATACGTTTAGGCACTAGGCCTGAAAATAGATCTGGAAGTGTACTATCCATAATTCCTTGTGGCAGCGTTTCAGTCTTCACTTGCACTTTTGTTATAGGATATTTTACTCTAAATTTAGGATTTTGTAATACTTTATTTTGTGCTATTTTAACTGCTGGTGATACATCAACCTTTTTCACAAGCAATGTTGCATCTGTAATTACAACTTTTCCATCAGCATCTGCGTCACCCATTAGACAGAATGTAGGTTTAGCTGGAATTAGTTTAATGCGCAGTTGTACACCATTCAGTAAAAATTTCTCCTGATTAAATATATCAGCATGAATATAACCCAATAGTTCAAATGACTGACTTAAAGTAGTGAGAAGAAAACGTTGTTTAAATCCTACATTAGCATCGGCCACACTGTCCATATGCCCTGCAGTATCTTTAAACCACATTGATGTTTGAAGATGCGTTGATTTAGCTTCAGCATTATAATTTAGTAGTTTTTCAATATACGATCGATATGGGTATGTGTGTGAAGAGTAGGAAATAAGTTGATTATTTAAATATAATTACAATTCACTGAACATTGCGTTGAGAAAATCATTTACAGGGCCGATTTTCTTATCGGCAGAAGTTAAATTAGAACCATCTGATTTAGTAATTTTACCTTTAATATAAAACATTGTGTGCGATAAGTCAATATAGTCATCCCCATGACCGGGGACAACAAATTCTATTGGTGCATTATCAGCTATCGAAGCCACAGGCTTATATGGAACTATTTTATTACCTATAATACTGGTTTGAGTGGGTAAACCAGCAAATAAATCTAATTCTGATTTCATACACTCACACTGCATTTTCGTTTCTCTCTATTAATATTCACACATGGTAAAATTTATAATACCGTATTACGTTTGCGAAAATGTAATTTTACACATACACTGCCATGTTGGAAAGGAAGTGGATTACCTGTACTATTTCTTAAATCAATAATAATTTGATCAAATTGTTTACGTTGCACGGAGACATAGTGAGGATTGTCAAAAATATGAACATTATTAATACCATACGTTGTAATATTTGTATTTATAATACGTAACAATGGAGCTACTGTGTCACCCACCATTTGTGGTTCTACAATATCACTGTAAATATACATAAGTGTAGGTAGCGATTTTTGTAAATCAGGTGGATAACGAGCATGATGCACAACTGCAATATCTTCCTGTTGTATGTGATCAAAGCCTAGTATTCTGGCTAGTTCAGGAGATAGACGTACTTCTATTTGCCTCTCTTGATCTTTTATTACTCTACTGACTTCAATTCGTTTTACTGATGCTTTAACTTTTAATTGTAAATTTAATATATCACTTTTATGATTAATTTGCGATAGAATATCATCGACATTATAATAGTGTCCTGGTAAGATTTTAGTTATGTTCCAGCTTTTTGTATTCATGAGACGGTAATAAATATTATTAGTATATTTGGAAACATTCTGAAATGAATTTGTATAATGTACTTCAACAACTGCCGACTCCCACTCACCTTTCTCTAGCACCAATGGATGATATAATTTGGTAGTATAACATGACAAAGTATTTTGTGGAAAATACTTCATAGAACTGTTACTCGCTAGTGTAAGATAAAAGCTAGTCTGTTCCATATTAATCAAAAATATCACTCTTCCTTTTCTTTGTACCACCAGTCTTTGCAAAATGAACTTTTCTTCTTCTTCTTCCAGATCCTACCAACACTTGATTTATTTTATTTTGAGCTTTAGTTTTTAAATTATTTTTAGCTTCTTGCCAACGTGATGTTAAAGCTTCGTCAATATGTCTATTATCATCTAATACATCTCCAGCTACATTAATTCCTGTACGTAACAATTCTTTACCAACAGTTTTTGCTCCTTGTTTAATTAACGGAAATACACTTCGAAATAAACCACCTAAAAAACTTCCAATACCATAACCTTCTTGATATGGCGCACCTCTATACACGTTATAACCTCCTCCTGCTTGGTGCGTATAATATTTAAAGTATGGATCATTCATTATTATTATTTTTTCCTATATATACAGATATAATAGTTGTTTATAATATAGTATTGTGGCTAAATGTTTTTTAAATGTGACACAGGAATCCATGAATTAAAGGAACGGGGATATCCCCGCCAACGAACAAGTACACGTTTACCTTTAACTTCTAAAATTTCGTCTATTTCATAAACTTTAGGCAGAGGCACTCCTTGTAATTCCTCGTAAAATGTACCATCAATTACTTCACCATTTAAGTCCTCCAACACATAAACCACCTTCTTTTCCTTATGTATCACCTGTTTTATTTTAAATATTTCTACAGTCCACTTTTCTTTGTACCCTTTTTCAAAATACCGTTTTGCTTTAGTAATGCGCACAGTATCACCTTTTTTAAATTTTGCAGTGTTAGTACGTGTCATCGGTTTTATTAATTTATTCCAAACTTGTTGAAAAGTGTCCTGGTTCACACTGGCGGGTGGTAATTGATGAGCTCTATGTGGTCTAGAATTATATGCCTGAACAAGTTTCGATAGCACATCTATGTATCGGTAAGTCTTCTTAGCTGTAAAATATTTCCACATTCGTTCTTTAAGAGTTCGATTAAAACGTTCCACCACACTCGCTTTAATATCGGCGTTCTGTGTTGTGAAGAATTTAATATTTTGCTTTTTTAAGTATAACTGAAATGGTCTATTAACAAACTCTGTACCTTTATCTGTTTGTAGACGTAATGGTCTACGACGTGTAGATGCAAATATTTGCTTAAATGCTTTTATAATGTTTTCACCAGTTTTTGTACGTACAGGCACAGCCCAGGCATAACGACTAAACAAATCAATCACTGTTAAAATATACCTATTACCATCATTATACTTTTGCAGACTGTGCATATCGTTTAAATCCGCTTGCCACTGATCGTCAATATTGAACACTAAATAGGGATTACGTGGAAACTTTTTACGTACTGGCTTATGCAGAGTATAAGCCGACTGTTCTTTTACCCACTGTTGCACTTTGTGTAAAGGAATAGATTTCTTCACAGCTCTCCATAATGACGTTGCGGTTGAAAACGAGGCAGGGTGTGAAGGGCTATAATAAATATCGGCCAGCTTCTTCATATTTTATAATCACACCATCTGTTGACAACTTTACGTTTACGTGGTGGCTCCTCCTCCTCCTCCTCTTCTTCTTCCTGTTTCGGATCAGCGGCAGTGGCAGATGATGTCAGCTTACGAATATATTCTATGCGCTGTGGGTTGCCTATATACTCTAAAGGTATATTGGATTTTGCTAACAGTACAGCAAAGGGTTCCCAACCTGTAGGGGGAATATTTTTCTTGCGATACCTGACAAAATCTGCTATTAGATCTACTATATTAGCTCCAGGAATTAATTTATTATAAATATTAACATTACCATTGTCATCCCAATGAATGTTGGAATTTTGTTTTAATTTACGTAATAAAGGTCTTGCTTTACGCAGACAATTTTCGGGAAGAGTAGATAGTATTTCATCCTCTTCCTCCTCCTCCTCCTCCTCCTTCTTCTTAGTACCAACACTAGTTGATGTTGTTGCAGTAGGTTTTTGCACAATGTGTAAATATTTTTGTAACACCTCTTTATAGCGTATCCATTTTTCTTCAACACTCATATTTTTATTATTTAAAATATTTTTCATCTCATCATCTAAATTAGATATAGTTTGATATTGGTGCAATTTTTCTGGTGCAATTAAAACAAGCTTTTGTGCATGCTGCATAATTATTTAATTAAAGTAGATAGTATACCTCCAATAATAGGTGCAAGCAAAGCAGTAAGAAACCCACCTTTTTGTACAATTATTCGTTTTTTCTTTTGTTTTAATGATGGACCTTTTTTCGCTAAATACCTCAATTCCTTTCTATATCTTTTTAATCTATTTTTCTCTTTTTTATTTAACGGAACATTTCCTTGTAATACGTTATAGGAACATTCACAAATAGAACGAATTAATTCGGGATCAGCATTTTGTAAAATTGCTTGGCGTACTTTGGGTTTTGCCTTTGCTAAAAGTTTTAGTAAATGTGCACTCTCTTTGCTAATCATTTTTGTAGCTATTATATTAAAATTGAGTATTAAAACATATCAGTTATTGAGATTATTTTTTTACCGGTACATAAACATAATTGTAAGAATCTGAGGGGAAAATTTTTGTTCGAACACGATGTTCGTCGGGAGTGCCCTGTTTTAAATCAAAAACCAAATAACTATGCGGATCTTGTGTTGCGTCCTGATAGGCTTCCTGTACAAATTTTGTGTTACCAGGATATAATTGGCGAGCTAGATAATTAATTTGAGCCTGGTCTCTGGGGTTTTTAAAACATATTATATAATGGCAATTTAATGATGTCTCGCATACCTTTAGCTTGATGAAACATATTTTGTGTTATAAAAATAACACTTAAATCTCGGTGGTGGCTACCTTTAGTAAAAAAGTCAACAATTCGTGTATCACATTCTCGCATTAAATCGTCAATAATTACCAGATGGGGGCCAGCTTGTGCTGGAAAATCATCTATTTTGGGGAGCCCTTCTTTAAATGTACAACCTGAGGATAGAGTTTCATACAGAGGTTGCCACTCACCATAACACCATACTATATTTTTCCATTTTTCGGCATAATGTTTTAAAAACTCTTTTACAAAATATGATTTACCACACCCAGTGGGGCCAGCTATAATACAAGTAAATGGATGTTGAAACTCCATATTCTGTTACACCACAAAATAGTTATGAATATAATAACATATTATTATTATTACTTTTCAGGCATGTTTACAGCTTTACATAATTGAGAACAAGTAATTATGGTCCGCTGAATGCACGGCAAATGAAGCTGGAGTTTTCGCCATGTACAAACACAGAAATTTACCTGACCATTACTATCGTCATCTGACGAGTGAATAAAACACTGACGAATACCTTTAAGAGTATCTGACAATGATATTTTATAATTTTCACTAATGAAAAATTGTGTAGGCAATGAAAAATTTGTAACAGCATTAAAGTAGTTTTCAATATATGAATAATATGATAGAAAAGTATACCACTCATCAGGTGAAAGACGAATACGATCAGAGTACTTATGTAAAGTGATAATAACAGAAAATTCTCCCTCATCATCGTATGCTAGACCAACACATACCTCGAGTTCATTGAAATAATAATAATATTGATTTAAAATTTAATTATCCATTTTTTTACTCTCTACTTAATTAAAAACTATCGTTTCTACTAATACTGTATTTACTCTATTCGATTTCTTTTATAACCGTAGGGAAGTGTATCAAAATTTTCTATTCGTTTCCTTTTACTAGCAGTAACCTGATAGATTTTATGCGCCTCCGGTTTAGTAATCAATTTATAATCTTTAGTACGTATAATTTGTCGACCGAGAGGAACGCTAATAGAAGGCGAATTATTTAAAATCATATCTTTCATTTGTTCAAAGTTAACATATTTTAATGTTTTATTATTCAGTGTGATTCCCTTGATTTTACATACTGTCTTTGTTTTACCATTAAGAGTGTTAACAACAGAATAGCCGTAACATTTGGGACCACCAGCACAAAATTCTTCGATATATGCATCCGGACCATATTCTGCCAACTCATTCTTCCATTCCCCTAAATGCACTCCTATTTTTAACTGTGGCTCGCCATTCGATTGAGTGTAAATAATACTATCGGTATCATAATATAACACACGCTCGCCAAGTAAATCCAAATAACGAAATAACTCGAGGCGAGCGTATGTTATATTATGATACCGATAGTATTATTTACACTCAATCGAATGGCGAGCCACAGTTAAAAATAGGAGTGCATTTAGGGGAATGGAAGAATGAGTTGGCAGAATATGGTCCGGATGCATATATCGAAGAATTTTGTGCTGGTGGTCCCAAATGTTACGGCTATTCTGTTGTTAACACTCTTAATGGTAAAACAAAGACAGTATGTAAAATCAAGGGAATCACACTGAATAATAAAACATTAAAATATGTTAACTTTGAACAAATGAAAGATATGATTTTAAATAATTCGCCTTCTATTAGCGTTCCTCTCGGTCGACAAATTGTACGTACTAAAGATTATAAATTAATTACTAAACCGGAGGCGCATAAAATCTATCAGGTTACTGCTAGTAAAAGGAAACGAATAGAAAATTTTGATACACTTCCCTACGGTTATAAAAGAAATCGAATAGAGTAAATACAGTATTAGTAGAAACGATAGTTTTTAATTAAGTAGAGAGTAAAAAAATGGATAATTAAATTTTAAATCAATATTATTATTATTTCAATGAACTCGAGGTATGTGTTGGTCTAGCATACGATGATGAGGGAGAATTTTCTGTTATTATCACTTTACATAAGTACTCTGATCGTATTCGTCTTTCACCTGATGAGTGGTATACTTTTCTATCATATTATTCATATATTGAAAACTACTTTAATGCTGTTACAAATTCTTCATTGCCTACACAATTTTTCATTAGTGAAAATTATAAAATATCATTGTCAGATACTCTTAAAGGTATTCGTCAGTGTTTTATTCACTCGTCAGATGACGATAGTAATGGTCAGGTAAATTTCTGTGTTTGTACATGGCGAAAACTCCAGCTTCATTTGCCGTGCATTCAGCGGACCATAATTACTTGTTCTCAATTATGTAAAGCTGTAAACATGCCTGAAAAGTAATAATAATAATATGTTATTATATTCATAACTATTTTGTGGTGTAACAGAATATGGAGTTTCAACATCCATTTACTTGTATTATAGCTGGCCCCACTGGGTGTGGTAAATCATATTTTGTAAAAGAGTTTTTAAAACATTATGCCGAAAAATGGAAAAATATAGTATGGTGTTATGGTGAGTGGCAACCTCTGTATGAAACTCTATCCTCAGGTTGTACATTTAAAGAAGGGCTCCCCAAAATAGATGATTTTCCAGCACAAGCTGGCCCCCATCTGGTAATTATTGACGATTTAATGCGAGAATGTGATACACGAATTGTTGACTTTTTTACTAAAGGTAGCCACCATCGAGATTTAAGTGTTATTTTTATAACACAAAATATGTTTCATCAAGCTAAAGGTATGCGAGACATATAATTAAATTGCCATTATATAATATGTTTTAAAAACCCCAGAGACCAGGCTCAAATTAATTATCTAGCTCGCCAATTATATCCTGGTAACACAAAATTTGTACAGGAAGCCTATCAGGACGCAACACAAGATCCTCATAGTTATTTGGTTTTTGATTTAAAACAGGGCACTCCCGACGAACATCGTGTTCGAACAAAAATTTTCCCCTCAGATTCTTACAATTATGTTTATGTACCGGTAAAAAATAATCTCAATAACTGATATGTTTTAATACTCAATTTTAATATAATAGCTACAAAAATGATTAGCAAAGAGAGTGCACATTTACTAAAACTTTTAGCAAAGGCAAAACCCAGAGTACGCCAAGCAATTTTACAAAATGCTGACCCCGAATTAATTCGTTCTATTTGTGAATGTTCCGTTAAATAAAAAAGAGAAAAATAGATTAAAAAGATATAGAAAGGAATTGAGGTATTTAGCGAAAAAAGGTCCATCATTAAAACAAAAGAAAAAACGAATAATTGTACAAAAAGGTGGGTTTCTTACTGCTTTGCTTGCACCTATTATTGGAGGTATACTATCTACTTTAATTAAATAATTATGCAGCATGCACAAAAGCTTGTTTTAATTGCACCAGAAAAATTGCACCAATATCAAACTATATCTAATTTAGATGATGAGATGAAAAATATTTTAAATAATAAAAATATGAGTGTTGAAGAAAAATGGATACGCTATAAAGAGGTGTTACAAAAATATTTACACATTGTGCAAAAACCTACTGCAACAACATCAACTAGTGTTGGTACTAAGAAGGAGGAGGAGGAGGAGGAGGAAGAGGATGAAATACTATCTACTCTTCCCGAAAATTGTCTGCGTAAAGCAAGACCTTTATTACGTAAATTAAAACAAAATTCCAACATTCATTGGGATGACAATGGTAATGTTAATATTTATAATAAATTAATTCCTGGAGCTAATATAGTAGATCTAATAGCAGATTTTGTCAGGTATCGCAAGAAAAATATTCCCCCTACAGGTTGGGAACCCTTTGCTGTACTGTTAGCAAAATCCAATATACCTTTAGAGTATATAGGCAACCCACAGCGTATAGAATATATTCGTAAGCTGACATCATCTGTGACTGCCGCTGATCCGAAACAGGAAGAAGAAGAGGAGGAGGAGGTGGAGCCACCACGTAAACGTAAAGTTGTCAACAGATGGTGTGATTATAAAATATAAAGAAGCTGGCCGATATTTATTATAACCCTTCACACCCTGCCTCGTTTTCAACCGCAACGTCATTATGGAGAGCTGTGAAGAAATCTATTCCTTTACACAAAGTGCAACAGTGGGTAAAAGAACAGTCGGCTTATACTCTGCATAAGCCAGTACGTAAAAAGTTTCCACGTAATCCCTATTTAGTGTTCAATATTGACGATCAGTGGCAAGCGGATTTAAACGATATGCACAGTCTGCAAAAGTATAATGATGGTAATAGGTATATTTTAATAATGATGGTATAATGATGGTATAGGGGATGATAGGAGAACAATAGAAATAAATGCAGAGATCTTATTAAACGCTTGCAGGGACATGGGTTTAGAAGTAAATGCAGAGAAAACTAAATACATGGAAGTGCGTCGGGACCGTAATACGGCAAATTGTGGAGGCGTTCAAATATTAAATAATGCTTTTGATAAAGTGGATACTTTCAAATATTTAGGATCAATATTAACAGACGAAAATCATATTCACGAAGAAATTAAATGTCGACTAAAAGCAGGGAATTCGTGTTACTATTCGGTTCAAAATCTCTTGTCGTCGCGAATTCTGTCGAGGAATTCGAAGCTTAAAATATATAAAACGATAATCATGCCTGTTGTTCTGTATGGTTGTGAAACATGGTCGCTTACGTTGAGGGAAGAACATAGACTGAAAGTATTTGAGAACAGGATCCTGAGAAGAATATTCGGACCCAAGAGGAACGAGAATGGGGAATGGCGGAAGCTTCATAACGAGGAACTACATAGTTTATACGGTTTACCCAACATTGTTAGGGTCGTCAAGTCTAGGAGGCTTAGGTGGGCAGGTCATGTAGCTAGAATGGAAGAAAGTAGAAACGCTTTCAAAGTCTTGACTGGTAGACCCATAGGAAAACGACCATTAGGAAGACCTAGGCGCAGATGGGAGGACAATATTAAGATGGATCTCGCAGAGATAGGAATACAAAGTAGAAACTGGATGCAATTAGCTAAGGATAGAAGTCAGTGGAGAGCTTTTGTGAACGCGGCACTGAACCTCCGGGTTCCATAGGCCATAGAGTTAGTTAGTTAGTTAATAGGTATATTTTAACAGTGATTGATTTGTTTAGTCGTTATACCTGGGCTGTGCCTGTACGTACAAAAACTGGTGAAAACATAAAAGCATTTAAGCAAATATTTGCATCTACACGTCGTAGACCATTACGTCTACAAACAGATAAAGGTACAGAGTTTGTTAATAGACCATTTCAGTTATACTTAAAAAAGCAAAATATTAAATTCTTCACAACACAGAACGCCGATATTAAAGCGAGTGTGGTGGAACGTTTTAATCGAACTCTTAAAGAACGAATGTGGAAATATTTTACAGCTAAGAAGACTTACCGATACATAGATGTGCTATCGAAACTTGTTCAGGCATATAATTCTAGACCACATAGAGCTCATCAATTACCACCCGCCAGTGTGAACCAGGACACTTTTCAACAAGTTTGGAATAAATTAATAAAACCGATGCCACGTACTAACACTGCAAAATATAAAAAAGGTGATACTGTGCGCATTACTAAAGCAAAACGGTATTTTGAAAAAGGGTACAAAGAAAAGTGGACTGTAGAAATATTTAAAATAAAACAGGTGATACATAAGGAAAAGAAGGTGGTTTATGTGTTGGAGGACTTAAATGGTGAAGTAATTGATGGTACATTTTACGAGGAGGAATTACAAGGAGTGCCTCTGCCTAAAGTTTATGAAATAGACGAAATTTTAGAAGTTAAAGGTAAACGTGTACCTTTTCGTTGGCGGGGATATCCCCGTTCCTTTAATTCATGGATTCCTGTGTCACATTTAAAAAACATTTAGCCACAATACAATATTATAAACGACTGTTATATCTGTATATATAGGAAAAAATAATAATAATGAATGATCCATACTTTAAATATTATACGCACCAAGCAGGAGGAGGTTATAACGTGTATAGAGGTGCGCCATATCAAGAAGGTTATGGTATTGGAAGTTTTTTAGGTGGTTTATTTCGAAGTGTATTTCCGTTAATTAAACAAGGAGCAAAAACTGTTGGTAAAGAATTGTTACGTACAGGAATTAATGTAGCTGGAGATGTATTAGGTGATAATAGACCTATTGACGAAGCTTTAACATCACGTTGGCAAGAAGCTAAAAATAATTTAAAAACTAAAGCTCAAAATAAAATAAATCAAGTGTTGGTAGGATCTGGAAGAAGAAGAAGAAAAGTTCATTTTGCAAAGACGACTGGTGGTACAAAGAAAAGGAAGAGTGATATTTTTGATTAATATGGAACAGACTAGCTTTTATCTTACACTTCCGAGTAACAGTTCTATGAAGTATTTTCCACAAAATACTTTGTCATGTTATACTACCAAATTATATCAGCCATTGGTGCTAGAGAAAGGTGAGTGGGAGACGGCAGTTGTTGAAGTACATTATACAAATTCATTTCAGAATGTTTCCAAATATACTAATAATATTTATTACCGTCTCATGAATACAAAAAGCTGGAACATAACTAAAATCTTACCAGGACACTATTATAATGTCGATGATATTCTATCTCAAATTAATCATAAAAGTGATATATTAAATTTACAATTAAAAGTTAAAGCATCAGTAAAACGAATTGAAGTCAGTAGAGTAATAAAAGATCAAGAGAGGCAAATAGAAGTACGTCTATCTCCTGAACTAGCCAGAATACTAGGCTTTGATCACATACAACAGGAAGATATTGCAGTTGTGCATCATGCTCGTTATCCACCTGATTTACAAAAATCGCTACCTACACTTATGTATATTTACAGTGATATTGTAGAACCACAAATGGTGGGTGACACAGTAGCTCCATTGTTACGTATTATAAATACAAATATTACAACGTATGGTATTAATAATGTTCATATTTTTGACAATCCTCACTATGTCTCCGTGCAACGTAAACAATTTGATCAAATTATTATTGATTTAAGAAATAGTACAGGTAATCCACTTCCTTTCCAACATGGCAGTGTATGTGTAAAATTACATTTTCGCAAACGTAATACGGTATTATAAATTTTACCATGTGTGAATATTAATAGAGAGAAACGAAAATGCAGTGTGAGTGTATGAAATCAGAATTAGATTTATTTGCTGGTTTACCCACTCAAACCAGTATTATAGGTAATAAAATAGTTCCATATAAGCCTGTGGCTTCGATAGCTGATAATGCACCAATAGAATTTGTTGTCCCCGGTCATGGGGATGACTATATTGACTTATCGCACACAATGTTTTATATTAAAGGTAAAATTACTAAATCAGATGGTTCTAATTTAACTTCTGCCGATAAGAAAATCGGCCCTGTAAATGATTTTCTCAACGCAATGTTCAGTGAATTGTAATTATATTTAAATAATCAACTTATTTCCTACTCTTCACACACATACCCATATCGATCGTATATTGAAAAACTACTAAATTATAATGCTGAAGCTAAATCAACGCATCTTCAAACATCAATGTGGTTTAAAGATACTGCAGGGCATATGGACAGTGTGGCCGATGCTAATGTAGGATTTAAACAACGTTTTCTTCTCACTACTTTAAGTCAGTCATTTGAACTATTGGGTTATATTCATGCTGATATATTTAATCAGGAGAAATTTTTACTGAATGGTGTACAACTGCGCATTAAACTAATTCCAGCTAAACCTACATTCTGTCTAATGGGTGACGCAGATGCTGATGGAAAAGTTGTAATTACAGATGCAACATTGCTTGTGAAAAAGGTTGATGTATCACCAGCAGTTAAAATAGCACAAAATAAAGTATTACAAAATCCTAAATTTAGAGTAAAATATCCTATAACAAAAGTGCAAGTGAAGACTGAAACGCTGCCACAAGGAATTATGGATAGTACACTTCCAGATCTATTTTCAGGCCTAGTGCCTAAACGTATTATTATTGGTTTTGTTAGTAATACTGCTTTTAATGGTACTTATCAGACAAATCCGTTCAATTTTCAGCATTTTAATATGTCATTTTTTACACTGTATGTTGATGGAACGCCTGTGCCTTCCAAACCATTACAACCAGATTTTGATAATAAGCTATATATACAAGCATATTCCACGTTATTTACAGGTTCAGGTATTTATTATTCTAATCAAGGTAATAATATTTCACTAGCCGAATATCCTAATGGTTATACTCTACTGGTGTTTGATTTAACTCCCGATTCTAGTGCTAGTGCTGGATTTCATACTAGCCCACAACGGCAAGGAAGTGTACGCCTAGAGGTTCATTTTAAAGAAGCACTGCCATCTCCTGTAACAACAATTATTTATGGTGAATTCTCTTCAGAATTAGAAATTGATTTCCAGAGAAAAGTATATATTAATTAAAGGGAAAAAATGTTAAATACAATTGAGCTTTATGAAGCATTACAACAAAATTTGCCTAAAGATCATTTTATTGGTGTGTATGCCGCCGATGAGTTACCTTTGTTTATTCATACATTTCCAGCTGCCATAATTATAAACACTGATTCTAGTGATAAGCCTGGTGAACATTGGGTTGCTGTTTATATATCTAATATGTGTGTGGGAGAGTATTTCGATAGCTATGGTATACCTCCCTATATACAACATCATATAAGGTTTTTAAAACGAAACTGTCTGTATTATACATGGAATAATAGACGTATTCAAGGTGATTTATCTCAATTTTGTGGACATTACTGTTTTCTATATCTAGCATGTCGTGCATCTGGTTATTCACTGCACGATTTCTTAAACAAATTCTCACTCACCGCTATTGACGCTAATGATATTATGCTTTATTCATTTATGAGAGTATGATGGTATTATTTTTTTTAAACTCCGCCATTGCCGGTCCCAAGCCCTGGATGAGAAAGGAGGAGGGTTGGGGGTGTTGCTACCCCCGTAAAAGAAAATAAGCCATACTCTTTTATTAGCTCTGCTATGGGGTTGTAAAGTGCTCATAAAAGGGAACGAGTCTTTGCTGTTTAAAAGAGTGCTCATAAAAGGGAACGATATGTGCTATGTTAAATAGGTGAATGAAAATGTGATATCTCCTCTGCTATGTGTTCGTAAAGTGATCATAAAAGGGAACGAATCTTATGTGACGTGTGGCCGGTGCGGTGATCCGGCGTCGACCGATCTGCGCAGACCGTGCGCGTGATCCGCCAATCGGTGTCAAGGGGGCGGAGTCCGCTGCCAGCCAATCGGAAGGGGGGTCCTGCGCCAGCCAATCAGTGCGTACGGGGCGGGGTCCGCTGCCAGCCAATCAGCGTCAAGGGGGCTTGGCCGGGGGCGTGGCCAGCCAATCAGCGTCAAGGGGCGTGGCGGGGTCACGTGACCTGCGCCAGCCAATCAGCGTCGAGGGTTTGCGCATGCGCAGTAGGAAAAAACAGCGCCAAGTGTCCCCACCCTACTGCTATATTACATATACATTTTTATTAGCCAGGGGGCTGCCCCCCTTCGGGTGCCCATGATTGTAGGCTGCTGTGTGGAATAGTTGAAATAGAAGTTATACAGTATCAAATAGGCTATATTATTGTTTCAGAAACTTGTTAAGAGGCAAAAGTCACATTCATATTTTTGGGGGCCTTAGGTTCAAATACCCAAAACCAAATTTGGTTCACACAAAATATAGGTAGGGTGAGTTCGCCAATAGTCGACCGCTGAAAAAAAATCTTACTTCTGAACACTTATAAAACGTGATGACTTCATAATATTTGACAAAAGTGAATTGTTTGCTTCATTTGGTTCTTTTGTACCATACCGTGTGTTAACTGCTCACTTTTAAACTTTTTCACTGACATAAAAATACGTTTTACAAAACTTATCAAAATTTCCACTTGTCGACCATCGTCATTCAGTAGTCGACCCCGCGCAATTTCTATCGTTTCTATCGCTTAGAAGTAATTGATTGCGTTAGATGATGTTTGGAAATTGTATTATTCGTGATCTGAAGTTGACAAAACGATTATATAGATTGTATCTAATTTTCTTAAAGTTTTTTTCCTTACTGGTTATAAATTAAAGGATTAGGTTATTAGGGTTTGATACATAGCTACTTTATTTGGAATAATGGATTTGAATATAAAATGGTTCTTCCACGTGAAACAAGATTTCTCTCCTGCGTTATATGCACACGTTATCTTATCACTTATTATAGCTTTACAAATTCTAAACAAAGTACGACCCTAGTAGCAAGAAAGCTTTCTGTCAGTTGGCGCGTGCTTGGCTTTTGGCTTTCTACGCTTGCATTTGAAACGCGTGCTTTCATACAATCTGCGTTTTGTTGTACTTACAACGATGCTTTAGATCCTTCGCAGAGCGTCATAGCTCACTGGCCGTTCATTGGCTACAGACTTGTAAAACGCTTGCTTCAAGCTTGAATGGAACACTGAATGCAAGGTTGCCCCCAGGAACCCAGTTTGCGGCATGCTTGCACGTTTTCCAATCAAGCTGGATGCAAGTTTGACCGACTTGTAATTCAAGCTTACAGCAAGCGGTTTGCAAGTTATCTCTAGTACTAGGGGAGTCACTATTAAAAAAAATCTTACGTCATCACGTTTCCCCCGTATGAAATAGATTTCTCTCCCGTGTTTGGTTTCTCTCCTGTGTTACTTGAGCACATCGAGTTATCTTCTCATATATGATAAGGTTTCTCTTCTGAGTTACTTGAGCACATTGAGTTATCTTTTCATGTAATAACAGTAAGTTCCTCATGGTTTGTTAATAATTTATAATGTACACTCTGCACATACAAACAGTTTATTTGCGAGATCTTCCCATGCATAGTCAGCGGTACATCGAAAATGGAACCATTTATCACATTCATCGCAACCCACTAGTTTATCCTCACTTTCCAAAGCAAAATCATTAATTATCACTCCACATCCTCTGCATATGGCTCTATCGTCATAGTAAATTACATCATTTTTATTGTGGTGTTCTACAACAGCAGTTGTTCTACAGTTCTTCTTCGATCTTTTCTGAGGATTTTCCGTCTTGTTGCTGCCGTTCTTTAATCTCTGTTTCGTTTCTTTTCCTCCTCTAGTTTCTTCTGTTTTTAGTTTTGCAGTCGGTACTCGGTGATATTATTCTGAGCTAATTGCAAACGGTATCTTCTCTACTTTCCTCTTAGGTTTTTCGACTGGACTCTTGGGCCAGAACAAATGCTTTTTAAAAGTTGCCGTTATATATTTATTGGTCTGATAATTTTAGGTGTCGCGATATTGTTCCGACTTGATTCACTTGGTCCAGCAACAACATCGCTTTCAATGTCACTTGTTTCTTGCTATGCTTCTTGAATATAAACCAGAGCTTCAGTAGGATGTTCTTTGGGAGAATAAGTTTATTGCTGAATATCCTTCATAGGTACAGTTCATTCAGTGGAGTTGATGTGTTACCTTTCTTCTCATTTGATGGCACAAATTCTGGAATAAAAGCTTCCTTTCTCAGAATAATTAAAGATACCTCTGATTCTGTTGTTGAAGCAGACATACAACTGATTCTTCGTTTGGCACAATACTGATTTCTTCTTTCTTCTATACTGCAATGGTGTCTGATTCCTCAGGTTTCGTTGGTAGAATAGGTGTTACATTCACTGTTTTCAGTTTGTTACACTTGGATTGACTTTAGCAGTCAATGACTGGAGAAGGTCATTTAGTAAATCTTGACTAACAGTAAGAGTAGATTGAGGCAAGTATTCATTGTTATCATCAAATACAGGGATTTCACCAACTACAACTTCGTCATCTACTGATAAGCTGGCATTTTTATCATCAGTTTGTAGTGTTTCGTCCATCGGCTCTTCTGCTGGAAGTTTCAAAACTTCAAGGCCTGTGTTGAAGTCAACCGTAGCCTTTTGAAGTTCATCCTTGTACACAGTAATAATAACTTTTCTTGCAGTAAGAAAATCTTCTTCACTTATGTTTAGCTGAGTGGCAGTGCTCTTTGTTTTTGCACACACTCTTGATGCATTTTGTGTACTCAACGGCGTTAGGATTGAAATGATACAGTCTATATTTGCGAAATATATTATTGTTGACGGTGTAGCTGCTGTTACTATAGTACTCGCGCCGAGTCGTGAAGCTTGGGCTCTAAACCAATCATAGAAATATTTTGTTTGAGCTCCAACACATCGGAAAACTTCGGTACAATTCGTGGAGCTGCTTCCCGAGCGCACACTTGGGGACCGAAGTTTTCCGATGTGTTGGAGCTCAAGCAAAATATTTCTATGATTGGTTTAGAGCCCTAGCTTCACGACTCGGCGCGAGTACTATAGGACCTCTGCAATAAGTGGTGCAAACTGAACTCTTGTAACGGAAGATAAATTATGTTCTGGCAGATAGCTGCGGACAACGAATTTTCAATTTGTTTTTAACGCCTTGAAGACGGATACATCGCATGGTTGCAAGATATGCGTTGCATGAGGGTACAGAACATACAATAGGATCTCGTTGTTGTCAGAATTTTTTTTTTACTTCATAAGTTAAGTAAGTTTTGTGACCGTCGATGAAAAGTATTACAGGCTTAGGTACATCGTAATCTAATAGCCATTTATTGAAACCATTGGCGACCCACTCAAAGAATGTCTCGCTAATCATCCAGCCAGATTCAGATCGTTCTACCACAATCGACGAGGGAATATTGGACACAGTGTGCCTTATGCAGAGTCGTTTTGACGTATGATTAGAGTCATACTAAAGGCCTGACTACTGCAGGGAACACATGTTAGTCGAACGCTTTAGTATTGCACTAATCGCGTCATAACGACTCTGCATAAGGCCCAATATCTTTTAGTACTCGCGACTTGTATGGATAAACAATCGTTGGAGCAACTGTTTCTCCCGAAGCATTAAACGTCCCTAGAAAAGTAAGCGTTAACTTTTCTTGATCTTGAACCTCATAAATATTCTTCCTGCCCTTTGATCCCAAAATTTTCCAGGATGATGGGCACAATTGAAAAGAAGATTCATACACGTTCAAAATTCTACGTGCATCTTTTAGAATGAAAAGATTGATCGTACTGGTGACGTAAATCTTAAGATCATGGCATGCGTGCTAGCCATTAAATCAGCTAGGAGGGCTTCTTGTTCTTGTGTTAAAAAAAGGTTCCACATTGAAATAGATTGTCAGAAAAAGAAACTTTCAACTAACGTTACTGAACAAATTCTAGTTAGCAAAACGCAAAACACAGTATGAAACAGTGTGGTCGACAGCTGGCAAGAAGTATTCCAATAGTCGACCAACATGAGGAACAGGCGGTCGATTTTTAGAATATGTCACGAAATTGAAAATTTTATACATGCATGTTGAAAAAGAGGCCTTAGTACCATACAAGGAATAATTTGAAGCAATTTGGCGCACTCTCAAATAATCCAAAAATCGACCATCCTTGGTCGACAATTGGTTTGTATGGGAAAGGAAAAATGCCAAATTTCGACCACATTTTAACGCGTATTTTTTCATTTAATACTTTCCAGTTATTGACAAATTATGCTGGTACAGCTTCTAGACCAACTTAGTTATGTAACTAAAACATTTCTTACCCCACGTACTATCTATATCCTCAGAAAAATGAAAAACAACAGGAACACAAGATTATTACACGCTGTGGTAAAGTGCGCACTTCAGTCGTAATTCTACAGATAAGTTGAAATTTATTATTCGAAGACGACCAGCTAAACAAAGGAGAGTTAAACAATGAATGTCATTGGTAGTATATGATGCAAGCTTTATCATGAATAATTTTTCGCTCCAAAAGACCATCAGATATATTTTATATAGACAATAGTAATCAAAAATGGTCGACTATTGGATGGCGGTCGACTAATGGCGAACTCACCCTATTTGTTAACATTGTGCTAAAATTTCACACATGTACAACTTTCACCACATGCTCATTCCGGGGCCTGAACTTTGGACCATAAATTCTGCTATAACTCTACCTCTATATAGGCCTAATATTCGTTAGTTTTGATTGCAGATTTAAAATCTACAGGTAAAATTATACGCGGATGCAAATTTTTAGCTTCATAGCTCTTATGGCTATTGAAATAAACAATAAAATGCAAAATCAAACGTTTTTCAGTCGTGACCTTGAAGCTGATTGCGTAATTAATTACTAATTAACTATGAGGGCTGGAAAAGTTTTATTTTGGGAAATAACTATTTTCAAACATGTCTTTCAATGTACAAAAAAATTATCAAAATTTGAGACCATGAATTTTTAAAATGCTTTTACTTTGATTGATTTGAAATGGCCCACGAGACGTTGGGGGTCATTATGTAACCGCACCAAGCCCATACAAATTTGTGATTGCGGTAATCGGCATAGCAGTTATAATTGCTTTTAAATTATTATTATTATTATTATTATTATTATTATTATTATTATTATTATTATTATTATTATTATTATTATTATTATTATTATTATTATTATCCGTTTACAGTAGCTTGGCGTTGTGTTTTGACACAAAATCTGGCTAGCGAATCTTAGAAGTCCTTCCCCTTCTTTCCCCTTATCGCAGTGGTAACAGTGGCACTAACTCATCAACTTTATCACTAGTAGGGTTTGGTATTTGCAAGTTGCGTAAATTTCTAAACAGTTTACTTCTTCTCTAACCAGGGCCGTAACTTGTGTGGGGCAGGGGAGGGGCAACTACCCCAGGGAAGTTCCCCGCCGTTCGAAGGGGCCCATTTTGAGACAAAATTTTCTTAATCCATATACGATACGAACATGAAATTATAAATCAAGCATCAAACAGTGTCACTACATTACATAAAGCAGCGCACAAAAGGTAAATAAAACAAAAGTGAGTCGTGGGCCCACTTCAGTAAAAAAAAAAAAAAAAAAGTCTACTATTAGGGGCACTAGAAATAACATTTATTCGTATGGTTTTGAGATTTGTCAATATTGTCTCCTGAGTTAATTTTTCATGTATGGAAGGGGCCCAGGGGCGTAAGTAACGGCCCCGCAACCCTTGCCGTTAGGGAGGGCCCACAGGCTCCGGGAGGACATAAATAGTAAGAGAAAAATAGAAAGAGGAGGGCCCAAGAATGAGAAAAAACTTTTTCTATGAGGCCCAAATAGACGTATTAATGCTTGCTCCCCAGGAAAAAAAATCTAAGTTACGGCGCTGTCTCTAATGTGAATTTATTGGTACAGTTCTGCTAATAGTTAACTATATCAGGTTGGTCTCTTTAAACCTTGGGCCGTGTTGGCAACATAATATTCTGGCGGAATATATTTCCCGCCAATTCTGTGGCCTCAGTGTTTGGCCCAATTCTGGCCTTACAGCAGTGGCGGATCCAGGGGGCGATCGGGACGATTGCTCCCCCCGGAGATGAAACTTTATTTTATATATTTAAATAAAACCCATCCCAGAGTTTGGAGCTCTTAAAAGTAGCTCTAAATAGCAGTATTAAAACCCACCGCCCCCCAGAAGTCCGTCCTGGATCCGCCCCTGCCTTACAGAAGCTATCGTCTAGGCATTCACCTTGTGGGACTGAGGAAAACCTTAATAAGGAATACCAGCCAGAGCTGGGTTCATGCCCACTCTCGATCTACCTATATATATATATATATATTTTTTTTTTTGACAATGTCTGGTAAGGGCAACCAAAAAGGTAAATGCATGTTAAAATTCGCTTTATACTGTACTTTGAACACGTAATTCAATGTGTATTATATTCTTTTTATAGCAGCATGCTTTATTTCCTAATACTTTAAGTCTATGGTTGTTAGTAATTATAATTATTGCATCATGCTAATCCTTCTCAAAGCTTGTTCAATTAGTATGAAATTCTAGACTCAGCAGTTTGCAACACTGCAAGCCTTAACCAACAGGCAATATGAGGCGAAAATATTTCCACCTATACTCGCATCGAAATTCCCAACCCCTGTTTACAATCAGTACAATACGTTTCTGTCGCCTTGTGATAAAAACAGTGCTGTCCAGCGAACCTAACGGTCTTTGGTGTCTCTGTTTATTGTTTACAGCACAAATTGTATTCTCTCAATATTGCCAGGCGTACAAGGTTTTCGCACACTTTCGAACAAGAACACTTGTACAAAATTGAGTGCGCATTATATGTAAGATTGTATTACATAATAACTAACTCGATTTGTCATAACATTAATATCTCAGTCATCACAAAAGCAGCAATTTATGTAGTAATAATAATTGTTCTATGACTGTGCAGAAGCAGATACATTCGGTTCGGCGGTTCATGTGCCTGGCAACCATGAATTAACCATGTAGGGGTGAGAAGCAAGGTGTTGACGCTCGCTCTACAATTGTTGTTTGTAAACAATTTTCCATCCTAGAGTGAACGGACAATATTATTATTATTATTATTATTATTATTATTATTATTATTATTATTATTATTATTATTATTATTATTATTTCATTGCATTATTGTGAAGACATACAGAATTGGGCGCGACGTTTCGAAAATGTGTCGTGAAAGTAATTTGTCGTTTCCAACACAATAGCTCTGTTTGTGCATCCCAACATAGTTTCAGTGCGACAATAGCTTACCGTTTCAATGTGCATAAGTGGATGCGTCTCAGTGTCTATGAAAACTCAATACATAGCGACAAGGATCATGTCCGGAATTTGATTTTTCTCTGCATTGTTATTATGTAAAAGCATCCTTTAAACAAAATGACATATTTTTACGATTATTTACTTTTTCTTCAAAGATTATTAGTGACTTCAATCAAGAAGAATAGAAAAAAAGGCAGTAAATGGCGTTAAAATCGTATTACTAACAATTATTCATGATATTTGTTTGTCTAGCACGATTACATACTGTAAGTTCTGAATCGTAAACAATTCCAGAAAGTGATGATTTCTTATGGGCTCTTATCACCCACACTGAACACAAGAAGCTGAGAAACAGTATCAACTTTTTAATTTGTTGCTTGTGTGTAAACTAGTATTAAGCAAATGCCCAGTGAGTCATAAAGAGTTTATTGGGCGTAAATAATGCACTACTGACACCGCCTTCCCTGATGCCTTATTTGTCGCGTTCGTGTTCTTGCGAACAGGTTTCTTGCACTTCTGTTGTCTTTTTAACTCTTGTATGCTATTGTTATACGATAAGCTATTATACAATGATATGCTTATGTTAGTTAATAGTAATTTATTTATTTCTAAATTACACTATACGTAAGAATGAATAAAACGATTGTCCGTCCATCTGTCTGTCTGTCGACAGATATCAAAGTGAAACTAGTATGGGACACCAAGAAACTTTTTTTTATTTTTTTATTTATTTTATTTATTGAACAAATTCCCAGATACAGCATAACTTTGCCATTTTACACAGGGACATGCTAACAAAAGAAAGAAAAAAAGCAAGACAACAATAACAACAACATAGAAAAAAGAGTGTAAAAGTAAAACTATTCCGTCAAAGCTCGTTTAATTGCTCTTTCAAACACTGGGTAGCTCGAAAAAATGTCCACATCAGTTGTTACTTGATTATAACAGTTTGGTATTCTATAAAAAAGAATATAACAGTTTGGTATTCTGTATAACAGCCAACCTAGGACGGGCAAGATGGAATAGGTGGGTATTCCGGGTGATGCGGGAAGGGACACGTAAGGATAGTTCCTGAAGTAATATTTCCGATCTTAAGCTTCCATTAACTCCCATGGATAAGCATTCAATGTCCATGTTCCAAGAGTAAATTCGATCTCATCTGTTAGTCTTCTATCCAAACCGGAAGTGACTGAAATAAAATGTTTCCGGTTTCAACGTTACTCATCGTAGAGAAAAAGCGATAAAACATAACGAGAAGCAGTTTTCTCAAATTGATTCAGAATCCCAAGAACAATAGGTTCTATCTCCACCCTTTTCTCTCTGCTAAAACCGGAAGTATGCGATCATTTCCGGTTTCAATATTGAGATTCATAGAACAAAAACTGTAAGAAGAAGCGGGGAAAAAGTGTTGAATTCAGTGTCTCAAAGAATAGATTCGATCTCCTTCCTAAACTATTCAAACCGGAAATGGTATATTTATTACGATTTCCGGTTTCATTATTGGTTTCTATAGAGCAAAAACAGTGAAGGATAGCGAGAAATGGCTTTAGTGTCCCAATTGTAGATTCCATCTTCTTTCTTCCTCTATTCAAATCAGAAATGGTGGAAATCCGCGATTTCCGGTTACAACACTGATCGCCATAGAGAAAAAGCTGATAGTATATTGTATCTGAAAAGTCTCGCACCATATGCAGAAACACAGTACTTGTTCAATGTGCTTGCTCTCAATTGAGTTTCGTACATGTTTGTAAGTGGAATCGCAGAATTGTTGACCACATTAGGGGCCAATCTGGACTAATTGCCTTCGCAACAAAACTCGTACTTTGAATTTCTCCAATCATCGTCCCACGGTTATCTTTCGATTTAACTAATTGGCTCGATGTGAGTAACTTTCACGGTCATACAACGGTATTATTTCCTCACGTTTGCTTTGCGACAGGATCATTCAGTACAAGAGAATGAAAATTTCCATTACCATTGTTTCCTATGGTGTGGGTCTTTTTGAACACCCTGTAGATAATGAGCTATCATATATATACGGGGGTGGATCCAGGATATGATCAAGGGAGGAGCTAAACCATATTTTGCCGTTTTATCCAGTATAAAGCAGGATTGACGCCCATTTTATCCAGTGTATACATGAGCGTCAAGGGGGGGGTATAGCCCCCTTGGATCCACCATTGTATATATATATATATATATATATATATATATATATATATATATATATATATATAGAATGAGCTGTCTCCGTTTTTATACGGTATCGCTATTAAAACCGGAAGTACAGGGTGTCCAATATACAATGCAACCCGGAATTTGGGATATCAGAACTCTTGAACCTGAAGCGATACATAATTATGTTTATATAAAAATGAAGCTTTGTTTATATATTTTTAAACTAGGAAGCAACGATTAAAGTACACTAGGAACCGCACGGTGTTGCCAGATATAACCAAAAGTGTAAATCATTTTTTTTTCAAAACATGTAAATTGACTCATAATTCATACATATAGATGTTCCATCGTTAATTTTCAGTTTGTTTAGTTGGAGTAGCTTGAAAACTATGGAGCAGAAAAAAGAATTTTTCATTTCCACCGATAACTAATCGGATGAGGCCTCTGTAAAGGGAAACTAGGAAAATCGTACTTTTCATAAATTTACACTCTGAATTGGCAACCCTGCTGATGTTTCAGTGCATCAAAAGATGTGTTAAGGATCTGTCTACGTCATGAAATTCCTGAAAACAGCGAAAAGAAACTTTGTGTTTGTCCACCACAAAGTCCACTTGGCGCGAGTTGGGATGGAACCAGGGACCTCACGCACCAGAGATGACCGTTCTACCACTGAGCCACCGCGGCCCCTTGTTAAAAATATGTGAAGGAAAAAGCAAAACCCAAATAAATAAAATAAATGGCGCTTCCTTTAATGTAGCTAAATAATCTTATCACATATCTTGTCGCGTAAGAATTGAACACACAGTGAACTAGGGAAAATTTGATAAGAAAAGGGAAAATTTTATGTTCGTCGAGGGAAATTTTCTTCAGGAAACCTACGAACTCTGATGTAATGAGAATTTGTTTTGTAAACGTGGCTGCAGGTATATAGACATGCAGCCCTGGATATGAGGTAACGTTATTACAGTTTGTGAAACAATAAGGTGATAACGAGGAAATCTGTTATAAGGTGATAATCAGGAAGTAAGTGAAAAATTATGACTTAATAAATCTAAAAATAAATTGTAGAAAATGTGCTAAGGGAATAACTGAAGTTATACATAACGGTAACATAACCAACATGGCGGCAAGGTTCTAGAACACAGGTCCCCCTTCCCATTTAGCTGTAATAAAGACAGACAACAACGTTCCCTGTAAGACTGTAACCCGCCTTCACTCGCTAACGCTCACTCGGCAATACTGTGTGAATTAAATATTAGACCCTAATCTTGGGTACAGAAAGGAGCAAAATATTACGCTTTTAGCCAAATACTAGGCGGACAACCAACTTCGAAATAAGTGCTGGTTTACTTTCAGCTCAAAGAGAAATTTGTTACTGTCGATGTACATTCCCATGTTTGCTCCCAATTGCAGCAAAAACTCCCTTTATCCCTTTTCGAGAAATTAATGTAAAAAATCCGACAATGGAATTTTTCCGACGAGTTGGCATCACTGTCGAGAAGTTAGTTACTGCATTGTTGCCTCATAGAAATTGTCAGATCGTTGTCGAAAGTGAATGTGCACAGCTGTTGAAGAAGGAGAGTGAAAAAGGTAAGGATTTAGTCCGTGTAAGATAAAAAGCCATTTGTAGTTTAATATTATTTCTTCGTTACGAAGATACTGTTTCAAAATATTGTTTTTCACCTCCGGTGCTTGGTGTCCCAGGTTCGATCCCAGCTCGCGCCGTGTGGACTTTGTGGTGGACAAACATCGTGCTCGTGGGTTTTCTCGGGGTTCTCCCGTTTCTTCCTACTTTCTTCATTTCACCATTTCACTCATCTCTCATCATCACCGTCTCCTTTAGCCTAACCGGCATAATCGTGGGACGTAAAAGTTTGAAGATTTCATTTCATTTTCAAAATATTGTTTATTTTCGTACTTTATATGATTTTAAAAAATATCATAAAAATAGTGTATAGTGTACGCTAGGGGTGGCCAATGCACAGTGTATAGTGTAAGCTAGGGGTGGCCAATACACCGACCGCGGTAGACCAGTCGACCTGCAAGTCGTGAGACCCCCCCCACGGTATTTCAGTGGTGCCAACTTAAAGCATTATAAAATCCTATCTTGAGAGGCAGAAATTCACATTTTGCTCTTGGATTTTTCCCGCGTTTTACTAATATTTTTTTAATATAAAAAGTGAAAAATGAAGCTACTATATGACTCTAATTTTCTTCAATATATAAGTGATTTATTCATAAGCTTTAATCTTTTAGGCCTACATTTAATAATAGTTTAGAAGTAAGAATTTTCCTTACTTGAAAGAAAGAATTAGTTAAAATTAGAATTACGAATTAGATTTCTGGGCTTTCGGCATCTGTGGTCATGTTAGCCTATCACGTATGAAGGATGACAACCCTCGCCGACCACACTCTCCGAGGAAAGGGACAGGCCCTTATCCACGGGGGGTCTAGGGGGGCCGGGCCTCTAAATTTTTGCTGGCCCCCTATAATCTTCACGGTAGGCTTGCAAATAAACTATAATATGGTAATATACTATAATATGGTTGGATCACTCCCGCAAATTCTATCGCCCCCCTACATTTTTGGGCTGGCTGCCGGCCTGGAAAGGGAAGGAAGAAGCGGCGTGGGACTTGAATTTTATGTAGTATCCCGGCATTTACCTGGTGGGAATGAGCAAAACTCACTCAGGATGGCTGGCCTGAAAAAAGCTTTTACACTTTTGCCACACTATAGCTACTGGGAATCGAACCCAGGAACAAGAAAGAAAGAATTGTGGTTATTAACGAAATCAAGTACATTAAAGTGTCAAATTTAGTATTGCAAATCTCTGTGGCATTATCTTTTACTCAACATAATAAGAGCAGTGGCGTATTTACGATTTTGTTTCGGGGAAAGGGGCTTTGCCAACTTTCGGGGGGAGGGCTTTGCCAACTTTCGGGGGGAGGGCTTTGCCTGAAAATGTGAAAATTCTGCTTCGGGGGAAGCGGGCTTAAGCCGGGAAGCCCCCCTAAATACGCCACTGGATAAGAGGAAAAAACTTCAGTCACTTTATGTGGGACGTTTCCGAAGTTGGTTATTTTTTAAAATAATACAACAGAATTTACGTTTCTTGGTGCTTTTTTTTTTTTTTTTTTTTTTTTTTTTTGAGGATACCAAGACTGCACAAAATAACTTCTAGCACTAGCATGCACTTTTTCGATAACAAAATTTGACAATTAACAATGACTTGAAACTTATTGAAGACACAATAAATTACTTCACAGTGAAATTTTGTTGGAGTTGATCAGGGACCGTGTATAAAGAGTTGAGAAAAAGACTCAATAAATGCTTCGTGTGGAGTACTGTACTGTATGGGTCAGAAATTTGGACATTATGCAAAAATTATTAAAAAACGACTGGACGCTTTCAAAATTTGGGCGTGGAGAAGAATGGAAAGAATTAGGTGTGTCGAGCGGAAAACGAATGAGAGGACGTTAGAGATAATGAGGCAGAAAAGAACAATTTTAGATATTATTGAGAAGAGAAAGAGAAACTGGTTGGGACACTGGGTAAGAAGGAACGTGCTAGAGGGTATAATGGCAGGAAAAAGAGGGAAGGGACGAAGGAGACTACAATTAATGGACGATATAAAAAATCGTACGTGAAGATGAAGACTGTAGAAACTTCTCAGTTACGGCAAGTGACTTGCCAGTAATGGCAGAATACCTATGATGATGATACGTATATCTATAGAGAGAGAGGAAAAATCCCACACATTCTGCTAATTTCGACAAAAAATCCCTTTACCACTTTTTTGAAAAATAAACGTTAAAAAATCCCACACTATAGGACTTTTCCCATGGGTTCGCATCATTGGGTGTTTTGTGTCATTTTGTCTATATCGATCATTGTTGTTGTTTATCGATTGCCTCTAGCGGACAAATGAATAAATATTCGTAAGTAGACAGTTAGTAATTTCTGAAATGAAAAATATTACAGTTAAACCTCTCTAAAGCGGACAGCCGTGGGGAATCAAAAATTGTCCGCTATAGAGAGGTGTCCGTCTTAGAGAGGTTTCGATATTTTCTTACGTAAATTAGTAAACAAGGTGATATGTAATTACTAGAGACCGGACGTTTAGGCACTAAAAACTTGGAAAATAGGCAGGCAAATAGGCACTAAAAATTTAAGAAATAGGCAGTAAAATAGGCACTAAAATGTAACTCGAAATAATGAAGATAAATACTCAATACAATTAAAAAATAGATTCAAGTCATAGATAATGTTCAAAGAATATAGAAACATACTTGTTTGTTAATATCTTCTTTTATTGTATATATAAAAACGAAGCTTGTTATGCATTTCATACATACTGGGTGAACCTGAAAGATGTGCACATACTTTGGGAGCTGATTCATGACATCAAAAGAAGACAAAAACTCCTGTTGCATGTTGTCGAATTCTGCGTCGTGTACGAGTGACAGGGGAGCCAACTTGGAATCCAAAATCGAATCCTGACAATTGGAACGAGACATAAAGATGTTCACATACTTCGGAAGGTGATTCGCGACATCCAAGAGGACTTTTTGTCTTCTTTTCATGTCACGAATCACCTCTCAAAGTATGTGCACATCTTTCGGTTCCGTTCCAATTGTCAGGATTCAATTTTCAATACCAAATTGGCACTCTGTCAGTCGTACAAGACACGGAATTCGACAAAATACAAGAAAACATTACTTGATACTACTAATCACCTCCCGAAGTATGTGCACATCTTTGAAGTTCACCATGTTGGACGGACTCAGGGTAAAAGGTAACAAGTCACTTTTTTACAATTTTCGGTTTTTAACACAGAGTTGTAGTATTTTAAATGGCGCTTTTTTGTATGAAAAGCCATATGAAAAAAAAGTGACCAAAAACAAGTACAAGGGACGTGCAAAAGGGAATAATTAAGCTACAATAGAATCCACACTGGGTAAAAGGGAATAAGATGACTCTCCTGAAAAATGAATAAAAATGACTTGTTACCTTTTACCCTGAGTCCGTCCAATATCGTAACGTACCACGTGCTTGTGTTTACGAACACTTAATATGTGTGTATTATTTATGTTATATAAATTATATATTTTCCCAATTAAGGCTTATTTTGAAGAAAATGCATAGAATAGGCAATATTAGGCACTAAAGCAATTGTTTAGGCACTAAAGGTCAAAATAGGCAAAATAGGCAAAATAAAATTGGCTTAAATCGAAAGTATAAACCCCCATATAAACTTTAAAACGTTATTTTTGATCATATCTGTAATAATAAAGAATAGGCATTTTGCCTAACATCCGGTCTCTAGTAATTACAAACTATTGAAGTGATTTACCAAACCGTCCTATTACTGTGGGCATGTCGACATCTGCGGATTCTCTACAAATCGCTTTGAAAGAAATTTTGTGTCTAATCCGAAACTTCTCTAACCACTCGTTCGAGACCTTGAAATCTGAAACATCCATTTCTGTTGTTACCTCCAAATTCTTAGCTTTTAGCATCGACCCTAACACAGGATTTTTTTTTTTTTTTCATTCCGCACTCTGCAAAACCATTCACTTGCATACCAACTTTGCTCAAAGCAATGAGACACTATTTTCATTGTTATTTTCACACTTTACTTTATTATCTTGTCTTGGTTTTATATTATCTCAGGTGCTTGTGTTTTACCGATACAAAAATTTTCAGATATCCTTCGTACACCTCAGTATTCTTCGAAAATTCAATCAATTCGATTTTAATATTAGTGCTTCTCGTGGCATTTCGAAAGCTCACAACTTACACCTTATTGCTTATTCGATGCAGAATGACTTGAAAAGATTTACTTCTACAAATAGAGGCACTAAGACAACATTCGAATACGCGGACAAAAAATACCAAACATGTCTTCTGCTTGATTCCAGCGGAACAGTAGAATGACGTGTCATCCCAAATGGCAGGCAACTGTCAATCACTTTTGATTCTAAAACAGGTTGGGTGGGAGTGGAATGCAAGCAAAGGATATGAGGGACAAAGACGCTTCATCTGAGTTTCTGAACAGCCAGTTGACGAGGAAAAATGTTATTACAATGCTTCCTTGGTGATACATGTATGCATTACTGAAAATGTACTTTTTCTGTACTTTTCAATTTGTTTCTAGAAAAGGTGTCCGTAATATGGAGGTAAATAATACCTATAAGAGACAGAAGGGACTGTCCGTGTCCGTACTAGAGAGTGTCCGCTTTAGAGAGGTTTGTCAACATGGCTTTTCCTATTACAGTGTTCGGGGATTACAAAATATGTCCGTTATGAGAGGTGTCCGCATTACAGAGGTGTCCGTTAGTAGAGGTTTCACTGTATTATTATTATTATTATTATTATTATTATTATTATTATTATTATTATTATTATTATTATTATTATTATTATTATTATTATTATTATTGTTATTATTGTAACTGAAATACCTTGCTCATATGTAAAATTTCAATCGAGTTATTACTGTGAAAAGAAACAAACACAATAAACTTTTGTTTGAAGGGTCGGTTGCTGCGAGGGAATTTAGCTGAATATTAAGCTTCGGTTCTTTCGATTTCCCTCCTTCTCTGGGTCATTCCCAAGATTCGGGACCATCCTCAAGGTTTTGGGTCACCCTTTTCTTGTTTTCAAGTGTTCAATAAGAGATACTATTTTCTCCCTTGCTTGAGGGGGGGAGGAGGTGAAAACAAGTGAAAACTATATAGAGCCGAGCCGATAACACGAATGGCTCCTGGAATGGTTGACAAAACATAGCAGAACCGCGTAGGTCATCAAAGTAATAAATATGTCACATCACTATTTCATGGCGAAAATCTGGAAGATATCTTCCATTTTTTTTTTCTTTCTTTCTGTCCGCGTTTCTATTGAAGTACAATGGATACTGGAATCACTATACACTATTTACAAGATTTTTTTTTTTTCATCCTACATCAAAGACACACCAAGGACACCCGACGGAATGGATTTTTATAACAGCAAGCACAGACAAGGGATATCCCTTGTCTGTGACAGCAAGTGTTTCTCTGATTCTCTCTGTGCGTGTGTCTCTTTGTCAGTCTGTCTGTCAGTAGACTTCTTGTTTCTTTGTTTCTCTGAATTTGTGGCTTGAGGTGGAACTCCCAATTCGCTAAAAACTGAAGTAAGTACTAATAATCAGTGCAGTTATTGATCCAGATATTTTAAAATATACCGTACGTATGTAGCCTATATTTTAAAAGATATTTAATCATAGATCTAGATATAGGATATTTTTGCTTTCCGACTTCGCAATGCTGTACATTTTATCTTCTAGATCATTCTTTGTATCATTACTTGTTTAGTATAAGATGACCAGACACCCCGTTTTAGCCAATGAAGTCCCTTTTTTTCAAGCGTTGTATTATTATTATTATTATTATTATTATTATTATTATTATTATTATTATTATTATTATTATTATTATTATTATTATTATTATTATTATTATTATTAAACGGGACCCTTAAAAGTCCCGTTTTTAAGCAAATATGAACAAACTGCAACAGCAATTGATGACTTATCATGCTGTCTGTGTTATTTGTTGCAAAATAAATAATTTTTAATTATCAGAAGAATTATAAGTAGAAGTTACATTTCATTATCTCTTTTCACTTACGAAAAACTGTCAAGAAAAAAAATTGTTAGCTTTTAAAATATTTTTTTTACTAGTCTGCCCCCTTAAGAAACGCTGCGCTATCATTAGTTTGAAACTTCAAAACAATGCTGTCGCTGAAAATGCAATCTTTGAATGTTATACCTCTTGGCAGACCCGCAACCAGACGGGGGCTACGGGACCTGACGCCCCTAAACTTTTCGTGGCTCCTCCAGACCTTAACACAAAATGGTATTATTATTAAAAAAAAAAAAAAAAAACACAATTTAGCTATTTGTAAGGGAATTTTTAATAACTTGCCCCCCTAACATATTCATGGCCCCCCTAAACCTCTGTGGCTGGTTGCTCTTACCTCTCCTCCCACTGCGATTCATATGCGTCTCGTTTGAGCAAGTTAAAATTCTGGTCGGTGACACCGTTGGTTCCGAAATTATGGTAATTAAACTTGGGGTTTAAACTTAAGTAAAATTTTCACACACAAAAATAAAATAAAATCACTATATGCTATTTAGAATAACAGTTATGGACCTGGTTTATTTTGGGGGTACTCTGGTTTCCTCTCCCATTTTTATTCCACCAATTCTATAATCACTCGTTTGCCTTAATCATTGTCTCCCCTAACCTAAAGGGGCCCATACATTATCAGTTTAACTGAAGGAAGACCTGATCTTAACGCAGTGGTGCTATTCTAATCTTTTAACAACCGGTTATCTCTCTCTCTCTCTCGCTATATATATATAGGGAGTCCCACCAGGAAAGTATCATATTTAGAGGAATGGTTATGACAAGCAATCGATCGAGATATCGATGAAAAGACTACTTCATTTTCTACATTGTTTCGAAGATACATATCTCGAGAACTAATGACGACATTGGAGTCATTCAAAAACGTGTTGCTGGTAGGTAGCACACATAATAGACATTAGGGACCGTTCAGATATTACGTAACGCTATTTTTTTAATCAATTTTACCCCCTCCCTCTCCCTTATCACAGTAACGCGGCTGAGCGAATGAAAAATAAAAAATAATACTTCGTAATGCAAGGCTGAACCCCTCCCCCTTTGTTACGTAACGCTCTTTGATTTTTGTTTTTCCACCAATTTTGCTTATTTTTAGGGTTATCACAATAAAAAAAAAAAAAAAGAATAATGACAGAACTTTTCATTACAAAATGCCTGTATTTTGAATATATTTGTAGTGTTTTTTCGTCAAAGTATTAGAAAGTGGTAGTACCATAATAATATTTAAACCCCACACTGAGAAAATGATTGGGTTGAAATTGACCATACTGGTGTATGTTTTAACCCATCCAGGTGGCTAGAACTGCTCCGACCCAAATAGGCTCAAAGTGTTTAGTTAAATTGGGTTGAAATAAGTCTTACCCAACGTGTAGTTAAATGTAGGAGACTAACCCAACGAACCAATTGGTGTGAAAACGCATAACCGGTTAATACGTTTTACCAAACCAATACAACATGACCCAACAAAGTGTAAATTCCATTAATCCGGTTATGCGTTTGACCAAACGTGTAGTAAGTAAGTAACGTGTAATAAAAGTGAACAAGCGTGAGGTAAGAAATGACCACATTGTGGGATCGCTTGTAGAAGGAAGGGAATGCAAATAACCCAACAATGAGGTAAAATTCACCACAGTGGAGTTAAAACATGACCAAATAATGGGTTAAAAAAGTCAAGGTCACATTCGCCATTATGGGACTTATCACAACATGTGGTTAATGTTAAATTGTCAGTTGGTTAGAGAGGTGACCCATCACTTGGCTTTTTATTCAACAGAGCGATATCGCCTTCCGAGCATATCAGATTAATTATTTACTGGCTTTGAGTATTTGCATTGCTCACAGCCAGTAAGTAGTATTTCAAAGTTTTTCGCAGTATGTTTGGCATTTATGCCAAGTAAAAAGTGTTCTGTGTTTTCTGTAATTGATCACAACAATAGTTTTTTCAAACTTGTGAATAGTCTGACAACAGTTACATGAATAATAGTCGTGACATCCGTTGTTCTTGTGCTAGGACGTAAGAGTAACATATAAGGAAAAAAGATGATAGCACTGCTGTTCATGCATTGTGGCTTGGATGCATTTTTTTTTTTTTTCGGTGCGATTTTCTTTCTGTAGTCTTTCGCTTGCGCTGGAGCTAACGTTGCTATAGTAATCGTGCTGTGTCAAGATATAACTCTGAATAATGTCAACTAAATAGTAAGTAACAAACATATGTTGTAATTTTTGTAGTACTACATTGTCCACGTAAATCAGCTACCTTTAGACTATGTGTTTCACGCATCATGACACTTTCCGTTAACCGGGTATGACCAAAGTGTTGGTTTAAAATATTCTACAGTGACATATAGTCATTTTGTTGACCCAACGGTTAATGCAGTTGGGTTGCAAGTGATCACCCATCGTTGCCAAACAACCCAATTTGGTTTAACATTTTTAACCACACCGCGTGGTCACGTTTTAACCCAATCATTTTTCTCAGTGCCTAAGATTGATAGAATAGTGATGAACATACACGAATAGTGATGAACATACTACTTATGGTAAGTGTTGCTTAAAATCAATGAAGGACTACTTTTTCTTTTGCGATTATAAACCAATTACTTGTTATTTACCGTAACATAGTTTCAACAAATAGTTACAAAGATAATTCTTGTACACTAGAAATAATTCACAAGATATGGAGATAATTTTGAAAAGATGTCGATCAAAACCTATACGTATATTTAAATAAACATTTCGCAGAGTTCGCCTATAGTGGTACTGGGAGAAACTAGTGAAACAGAATGGGCTATTTGCATGTAAATATTTATAGTTTTACCGCCTTTAATTCGGAAAAGCCGGGTTCGATTTTCGGTTGAACTTACGTAATTCGGATCCCACTATACAACTGTTGATCCACATTTCATATATATCTTCAATGCTAAAAACGAGCGCTAAACGCAAAACAATCTTAAGTGGCCCCGCGGAAGATATTCACTAACGCTCTCGCCTTCGGTGCAAGCGGTCTCGGGTTTGATTCCCGGTGGGAACACTTTCGGAAAAGTGTGAAAGATTTTCCAAGTCAGCCAATTCGAATAAGGTCTTCCATATTGACATCAGGTAAATGCCGGGCTGGCGTTTAGCATACAGGTCCCAGGCCTCTTCCTTCCTTCCCCATTCCTTTCTGCCTCTTTTTATAGTTCCCCGGTTAGTGTGTTCATTCCTCATACGTGATGGGCTAACATGGCCATAGCTGCCGAAAGCCCAGAAATGTAATACGTACTATTCGAATCAAAACAATCCTAAGTCAGGTAGATCAGGATAATTGTCCGCTGAATTTAAACGAGAACTTTTCGATCACGAGTCATGTATGCTAACTGTTCGTCTACACTCGCACTCTATCTTGCGTTGTATGTTGTAATAAAATTAGCCTTTGATACACGGATTTTATGACACAAGTGGCAGTGTATCCTTTCTTCCCGCTCTGCTATAATGGCACGTCTCCAACTGCTTCCGACTCAACACATGTGAAGTGTTTTTCGTTTGGTGATCCAGAGGAAATCCCAATATGCGTGTACGGGGATTCAGATATCATCAGCATGTTTGTCTATCTTTTTTACCCTGACAGAGCACCTTGGAGAAGTTAAAAATGCATATGTATAAAATATATTCCACATTTCTCCCCCCCCCTGAAGATCAGCATGTCATTGGAGCAGTTTTTGCCGTCATATATTTTAATATTTGTTGAAAGTGTCGAGGGTGGCGAAGGTAAAGAAGACACGAGCGTATCAGTTAGTATTCATATGTGAGTTTAGCAAGATTGTTCTTTCTACTTGAGCAAACTTCATTTAGGATCAACTCACGCCAAAATGGAAGGATTTTATCGTCTTTGGCCTATTACTAACATGTACGCAGTAAGTACAATTTATTACTCTTAATAGCGTGTATATATATATATATATATGTTTGTGTGTGTTCTGGAGGTAGGGTGTGGGGCAAAGATGAAATTACGAGCTGCTTATCATTTCAGAAAGCACTAGCAGTGTACTTATCTGTTCGCTAGCCCGGTAAAGGGAATCAGAGCAATAACAATGATCAATATAGACAATATGACCCAGACAAACACAGGCTACCTCTCATGACTTACGGGTCAACTAATTAGACCGCGATCGATCCGTTGGCCACTCCTGGCGTATGGGTAATAATATCATTAATTGGTGAAGTTTCACTTTCAATAATGGTAAAGTCCATAGTAAGTTGCTGAATCTTTGAGACGCTCCCCTTGACCCTTTCCTCCTATCCCCGCGTTACTAATACATTGTCATTTATTTATTTATCTATATAAATAAAATGAAAGTGATTATGTTTGTGACTTAACAACTCTTAAATCACGCAATCGATATCGATCAAATTTTCAACGTAGATGAGGTTCGGGCCTGAGATGTGTTTTATAATTTCACTCTGATGGTGTAACTTAGAGAATGGGGAGGAAGAGAGATAAAAATGATCGGAAATGACCGATACATATATAAGTGATCGAAAATGGCCGATATTAATGTCGAATCCATAGTTTTTGAGGTCGCTGACACGAACAGTGATGCCGTTTAAATCTAAATTCTGGCCCCATTAGTAGCTAATTCTAAGGGGGAGGGAAGGTGACATGTTAAACTAATTGAAAAATACCGATATTAGTGTCGAATTAATAGTTTTTGGAGTCTCTAAGTTGATTGGTGACAGTTTTGGTGTCTTTTATGTCCAAAATGAAACGTATTCTCCCCGTGCGAAGAACGGGCATTCTGGTAATCTATAAATACTGTATGTAAAATGTACTAGGAAAGTGCTTAGGGTAATTAAACATTTTTGAAAACTTTTCTGTTAAAAAAAACTGTTCGAGGTTTCATTAGGAGCGCTAGACTAGAACAATATATGTGAACAGCAATTTTTGGGGGGAGGGGGGATTTCTCGTGGGAGTACGGTGGCTCCGTGTTAGAGCGCTCACCTTTGGTGCAAGAAGCTTTTGCGTTCCCAGGTCATCAGAGGTTTGTGATAAACAACAACGTGTCTGTGTTTTTTTCGTTTCCTCTTACATTCTCATTCTATTAATTCCTGTCATAATCATTGGCTATTCTCATTTTATTAATTCCTGTCATAATCATTGGCTATTCTCATTCTATTAATTCCTGTCATAATCATTGGCTATTCTCGTTCTATTAATTCCTGTCATAATCATTGGCTATTCTCGTTCTATTAATTCCTGTCATAATCATTGGCTATTCTCATTCTATTAATTCCTGTCATAATCATTGGCTATTCTCATTCTATTAATTCCTGTCATAATCATTGGCTATTCTCGTTCTATTAATTCCTGTCATAATCATTGGCTATTCTCATTCTATTAATTCCTGTCATAATCATTGGCTATTCTCATTTTATTAATTCCTGTCATAATCATTGGCTATTCTCATTCTATTAATTCCTGTCATAATCATTGGCTATTCTCGTTCTATTAATTCCTGTCATAATCATTGGCTATTCTCATTCTATTAATTCCTGTCATAATCATTGGGATTAATTAATCATCCGTCTCCTTTAGCCTCTAGGACATAACTGTAAGACGTAAAACTGGTAATTTCTTTTTCGATTTTCGTTAAACATACTAGCCATAAACCGTAAGTTTATTTGCTCCAAAACAGGCAGAAAGGATATCTAGCATTGGTAAAAACTTAGGAAACATTAACGTCTTATATCGGAGATTAGATTAGATATTTTAAAGTTGGTGCTACATTTTTGAAAGTTTCGGTTTCGATGTATTTATTCAAGAGCGGATCAGAAGAAGTGAGAGAACTCACAACAACAACAACAACAACAACAACAAACTTTAATATTCTTCAGAACTTAACACTTCAAATTCAAACCTAAGTGAATCTGTCCGTTGAGGCTTCATGTGTACAAGCTTTTCAACACTAAAATCTCCTTTCCTTTCGTACGTTGGGTCCCTGGTTCAATCCCTGGAAAAGTAACTTTGTGGTGGGCAACATCGCATCTGTGGATTTTCTCGGGGTTCTCCCACATTTTCATTCCCCCAATTATTCCAACATCACTCACTTATTTTAACCATCCATCTTCCTAAAGGGCAAAAGCGTTGGACATTAAACTGAAAAATTTCAGTTCATTTTCAATAGCAAAGTTGAACTTGTAAAAACAAAACAAACAAACAAAAAAATCACAATTGTGTTTTTCATAAGATTAGCATTCTACAAAACAAATTATGTATCCTCGTCGCCATAAGTGCCTTTACATCGCAGTGACGGGTATGTGACCGCGCAGTACTCCAAGGAAGGGATGGTTGTATAAGAATTTGTGATTAATTTTGAAGAGTTTTTATTTTGACTAGGGAATTAACATAGGTGAAGGGAGTAAAGACACAGATTTGAAGCATCAGTTCACTGTTATTGAAGCATCAGTGCACGAAAAGATTCGTATTCTCAGTTTTTCTATTTATTGTTTTATATGTTAAGTTAAACAGCACAATATGTATCACTGATATCGCAGATCGTATTATTTTTTAAAATCGTGTTTGTAACCTATTGTCAAAACATTCATCTCCAGACATGATGTAGAGAGAAGAGAAAGAGATACGACATCTGTAATATATGTATAGTAACTGTAGAAATTAGTTAAAGGTCACATAAGAGAGCGAAAAGGAGCTCTAGAAGTCTGAACTTTTTAGAAACGTCCTAGATAGGTGAAAATATAGTTAAAAATTGCAAAGGGTATCATGTAATTTACCTCTCTTTTCTTATATTCTAGTATTCTTTTTCTTTCACATCCAAACATCCCTATTCAGATTTACGAGATAAAGGTGAAGAGAGAAACATTCCCATTTCAAGAATTATATAAGGAAAAAAATCTTTTGACTTAGACTAGATTCGAACTCGCAACCCTTGAATCCATGGCTCACCGCTCTACCGATTGAGCTAACAACTACTGTTGGAAAACCATGATTTCTACAACTACTGGTTGCTGAATGATGTGTATTAACCAAGTTTGCCGAGATAATTGCTTCATATAGCTATTGCAATAATAATAATAATAATAATAATAATAATAATAATAATAATAATAATAATAATAATAATAATAAAGCAGAAGAAGAAGATTAGAATTTAAAAAGTCGCATATGTTAAAAGTTTGACGTGCAGAGTAAGTCCTAATATGAGATTTTATTAATTATATATAATAAATGTAAGCGTGGTTTATTCGTGCGTGCTATTCAAACTGCGTAATTCACTACCTAGTCCCATAAGGGTTGTACAGTATGGTACAGTAGCCTTGCGTCCTCCAACCGTGAAGAATGTTTCGGTTTGAACCTATGCGTGTCCTAAGAGGAAGGAGGAGATTGAAAGAAAGAAAAGTGGTTTAGAAATTATGCAAACGTAGAATATCTCACGAGGTGAGGTGATATAGACTTCAGCGTGTCTTTCAGCTACTACTCTATACAAGACGTGCATCTACGACTTAACGTGGAACCCGAACCACACGACTCCTGACGGGAATCGAAACCCGTATCACCTCTAGTTCTATTATGGGAGACACAGGAACATATAAAAATAATCGAAAATGAACGATATTAATGTTAAATCCAAAGCTTTCGACGTCCTAAAAATTCGTAATTGAAAGATATGAGTGTCTATTCAATAGTTTTCGGGGTCGCTGAAGTGAATAATGACACTCCAGATACCAAGAAAGCCCAAGGCTTTATTCTTCGTTAGCGGCAAGTTTATTCAGTTGCTCCTGCTGGAAATGGATTCGTACTATTTCATTCCGATTCAAATACGTATTCTACTGGGAAAACTAATCTCAAATATATTAATATCTAATGGTTATATTTAATGAAAATAGACATATGCATTTTTGAATATTGTATATGAATTGCTAATTCATACTTTATCTAGTAGAAAATTGTGCATCCAGGATATATTCTGAAGTAATAGGGAGAACTTTTGGAGGTATATTTTATTTATCTACTGTCGAATTTAGTGTGCAATAATTTCACACAATTTACTTCGGAACTATCGAGACGAGACTGAGATAGCTATTTGTCGATTGAGAGGGGACTAATACTGTAAGTAGTCTCGTATTGTCTCGTTTTGATACCAGTCTTACTTCGGGGCTTGTTCTCTAGTAACTGGTTGCGTAGTGCACCTACATAAGACGTCGTATATTTAAATGTTTGAGAACTTACCCCACCTCCAGTTGACGGATCGTTCTATCTAAAACTACCAGACCGTTTATGTAATTTTTCGTTTAAGTACAGGTCCTATCCTTATGTCAATTATTTTCTTGCAACATAGAATGAAAAATGTAACAGTTATAATGTTGATCGCGCATAATCCTGTATAGATAAAAGGCACTTTATAGAGTGTCGGACTTTGTGGAGTAAATACAGTAGTTACTGCCTTGGTAAGTTCATCACTGAACGCGTTTCTGTCCTACTCGTGCAATGACGTCACCTTTGACACTCGCTCGGGACAGAACCACAGGAGAAGTAACGCTGTTGTTTGCTTACTCGCTTGCTGTTGTGTATTCTCTTTGGAACCTGATGTGAAATTGCTGTTTTCTCCTTACTTTCAGCTGTCTTTTGGTATTTCTAATTTAGATGTCTATTATATTAGTGGAATTTTATTCCGTCATGGAAATATATTTTATTTCTTTTTAAATGTAAATAAAAAGAAAAGTCTATTTGGACAACTTTCCCAACAACTCTAGAGTTACTGTCTGTGGTGCGATTTTCTTTCCTCTTCCTTAAGGGCCCCGGTGGCTCAGTGGTAGAGCGTTCACCTCTGGTGCTTGGGGTTCCGGGTTCGATCCCAGTCCCCTTCAAGTGAACTTTGTGGTGGACAAACACCGTGTGCGTGGGTTTCCTCGGGGTTCTCCCACTTCATTCATTACTCATCATAACCACCCCCTTTAGCATAACCGTCGGACGTAAAACTCAAAGATTTCATTTTTCTTTTTTTTCCTTAAGTTGTATCCCCAGTTGGCCTAATCCAGTTGCGTTTGTCAATCAGAATTTCTTTCCAGAACTTTTAATTTTCTCACTTCATCACTTTCTTCATTTGCTTGTAAAATGTTCTTTCGGAGGAAGAACTTTTCAGTTGCTTGTTTAGTTAATTTATACTTATGTATGTTCTAAATGGGATAAAATATTAAAACCTCCGGTTCACACTTGCTAGCAAATTCATTTTTTTATGATGCCTGTTAATTTTCTAATGATGTTCTTTCCTTGGCTCACTTTTCGGCTCGGCTCGGTGGTTACTGAGCCGTGATCCGATCCGCTCAAGCCGTTGACAACACTGGTACTGTTGTAAATAATTCATCATGTAGTGCCGAGTTTCTCAAGTATATATATCTTCAATTAATGCAGATGTTACTGTTCCCTGCTGTGTATAAGGTTCTTCAATGGCTTCAATATTTTTACGTAGAATGCTTTTCCATTATATACCCTCTTATCTGTACTTAAATCTTAGAGAATCCGGATGGTCATTGCTTGAACTCATTAGTTTTCTAGGTATCAGGACATTTGCGGTAAAACCAGAACACCAGTTTTTCTGGGATATTTGCGGTACTGTTCAAAACTTTCCCTTAAACAGTAGGACATTTGCGATACACACCGTGGAACGTGCGCCGAAATCATCCGTTTCAGCCCCGTTAATCTAAATTAGAATGAATACATTAATAAAGAGGTTGGGTATGCAGATGCAACAGCCTAATATATGTGATTCATTCTGTTTGGCTGATTTTAGTAGGTCATGAATATATAAAAGGAGATCACGCGGGCTGCTTAATGGAAACTATCACAATAATCGAAACATCTAAGAAACCATGCGTTTCTCATCAGGGTTTTCAGTACAGACAATATTGAAATTTCAAGAACGGGAACATATCTTGAAGGAAACAAATATTGTCCCTTGGATCTTCGTCCTTTTACCAGCAAGAGATAGTAAGAGATATCAGAGTTTTTCAGTTTGGTGAAGGTTAATATTATGATTGGAATCCGAAATTAAGCAAACTACGTTTCGAGCAAAAAGCAATAACATCTCGAAGAACACTGTTCCAGGAAACGCACATTACTTGGTGTAAGTTCCATTTTAATCAGTGCTTGTGGAGGAAGGTTCAGGAATTAGGACTCAACTATAAATCAGTTCCAGAGGTGAGGCTCCGCCTCAGAATTTCTTTTGCCCTACCATTTCTCCCTGTAGATGATATTGCTATTGGGTGGCTTTCCATTATCGAAGATGCATCACATCACGAAAGACTTTATCGTTTTTAGATTATCTTGCAGAACAGTGATTAAGAAATAATGCCGGTTAAATAATACTGGTATTGACATATTCATGTGAAACTACTCGAATCAAGAGCACAGAACGAATAATGCTGTTGAAGGTGGAATTACAGAATGAAATCATTAATAAGTAAATCAACTCCTAAGTGTGTTGTTTAGAAGTATCTAAAAAATGATGCTGTGTACAGCAGCTAGCTGTATCAAAGAAGACCTTTAAACATTGAAGGGAAACGTAGACAACAAGCGTACATAGAATTGGACGGAAGAATAGAAAAAGCATTAACTGATTATGTATCCTCAAAAGATGTCAAGAAATTCTTGAGGAAAATGGTACACATTCAAAAGTTGGAGTAATTATTGTTTCTTCCAGAATAGAGGCTACGTTGTTTATTGTTTTTATTATTGTGATTGTAAGTTGTCTCAATCTATCCATCATAATTATCTGTAGTTCTTGGAAAAGTGTTAATGAAAGCTATGAAAGAAAACAAAACATATAAACATTTCTAGAATTTCCTTTAAATATTATGGACAGGCATTTGACCAATGAGAGATAAGAATTTGTTTACATTTTCCAGTTTTGGCCAATCACAAACAAGCATTTGTTTACATCTTTCGGATGTGTCTACCATGTATCCTAGTAAATGTTTTTCTTTTCACTTTTCTGTATAATTGATCCTTATATTTGAGTTTACCTGTTCTTAGTGTTCTGAGAAAAGTTTGTATGTATGTATGTAAGTTAATAATGGTTTCATATTCTGAAAGAAGATTTTTAGTCTGCTTTTAGTATGCAAAAACCCGAGTCCCCTAAAACAGTCATGTTATTTTCCCCTAAAACAAAGTGCTAGCTACACCAATGTTATAAAATTTGGTCGTTGTGTAGCAGTTGATACTGCGTGCTTATCCTGTAACTGAACACTCGAAAATATTTTCTCTTAGCAAAGAGAATAAGAAGTTATTTCAAATAGTACCGCAAATGTCCCAATACCACAAAAGTCAATACTCGAAGTACCGCAATTGTTGCAGTATCACAAATGCCGATACCGCAAGTGATTCCCTTTCAATTTTCTAAACAATCTTCATTTAATTCCTTTCTCAAAAGCAATTTTCCTGCACAATTCTGTACTTTGATTTTTCTACAAAACGAAAGGAACAAATAGCAGCTGAAATACAAACGGATAAGGACGAATTTTACTTGTTTCTGTTCCTTGTTTGATCTACATAAATAATTTTAGAAAGAATAGGATTATTTTTTTTAAACGATACATGTAACATTAGGGTGGTCCAAAATCAAATGCAAAAATTCAACTTGTTCAAAATAATAGTCCACAAGGCTTATTTTTTCCTCTAGCCATAACCTATTTACTTGCTTAATTTCAGCTCTGTTGCTTAATATTTACAGGTCGCTCCATTTTAAATCTTTTTGTTTATGTAGTATTACCAATGAACTAACGCTAGAAGTTTTCTGAGGTATACGCTGGACCGTTCTGAAAAATATAGCGTATACCCTTCTCCGTATATACTCATTCATTCGTAAATTTAAGGTAAATATATGCTGCACTAGAAAAATATTAGGTTCCTAATGGGTATTATATTCATGTATACTATATTATAGTCGTCAAGACTACAATGTAATTTAACACAGTTGCTGTGCTAATAGCCGTATAGCCGGATAAGATCGTAGCTTTCATTGTGATCATTAGATGGTGTCATCATGTTATGGATGTTTAGTCCTCTCTAGTGTCTTAAAAAATAAAATGAAATTTTTGAGTTTTACGTCCCACGGTTATGCCGGCTAGGCTAAAGGAGATGGCGATGTTGAGAAATGAATGAAATGGTGGAATGAAGAAAGTAGGAGGAAACGGGAGAACCCCGAGGAAATCAACGCACACGGCGTTTGTCCACCACAAAGTTCACTTGGCGGGAGCAGAATTTGAACCCGGGACCCCATGCACCAGAGGTGAACGCTCTACTACTGACACACCACGGCCCCTCTCTAGTATCTTCAAATGTTTGTTTAGTCCGGCAGAAGGTCTATCAACTTCATCGTTCAAACAATTTCATAAACAGTGGTCATCAGTAAATCAGGATGATTTACAAAGACAACTGACGACCTATTTGAGAGTCCAGTGATGCACAGATGCTATGCACGAAATCCATTGAAGCACAAACATATCAGATGTTAAAATATTTACCAAGTGCTCCTTAAGCCAAGAAGCCTAGAGATGATTATAAGGAACTTTTGCGTTTATTTCTCATATTTCTTGGTGGATGCAACGACAATCAGTCATTTCGAGCTCGAGACCCAAAACATCACGCTAGATGGATGGGGAAAAGCATTTAAGCATTGAATTTTTTTTAAGTCTCAATTTAGGATGACTGCGCGAAAGTAAAATTATCACATGTTTAGCGCTGTTTGTCAGCCTTGTTTATGTGAAAAAGTGGAATGAAGCTCCCCTTGTCAACCAAATCCCTCTCAATGACTAACTTTATGTCAGTTTTGAAAACTTACTCAGAGGACTGCATTTCTAGTAGTGCATGTGCAGCATTTTCAAGATATTTAGTTTTTGTCTGCACTTTTATCAGAATTAGCTTTTTTTTTTTTTTTTTTTTTTTGATGAGAGAGTATCAGAAGAAACAAAGGAAAAGATGGTCCAAAGCCTGCAGCGGCCAGCATAACCAAACATTCCACTACGACTTAAGTTGACAAAGAAACCCGAAGAACTTAATTTGGAGGATCTAGTAACAGCAAGAACACTCAATATTTGATGTCCTAATGAAAAAAGGCAAAGAGAAGTCTCAATCTTTCCTCAAACAAACACTACAACGCTGGCGAGATAATGCTTTTTTTTTTCAAGAATTTTGTGAATTATCAAAATAAATGGCTGTGGTGAATAATGTAGCTGAAAGAGGTATCAGTCTCATCCAAAAGTATAATGAAGCCTTGACAAAAGACTAGGAACAAAAACAGTTTATTCTTCGATTGGTCGAAAACCATCTTAAAAATGTTTCCACTCCACTGAAGAAAGCGTTTTTTAAATTGAGGATACAAATAGTGACATTTTTCTAAAAGTTTTGGCAACAAATCAGGGGTAAAACTGAGGGGGAATGGGGGGACGCCGTTAGCCTCACTTTAAAAAATATACATGGCATCTCCTACTTCCTAAAATATTACAAATGGCAAAAATAGGCACGCGGGACAGCGTGACCGAATGCGTCCCCATGCCTTTTCAGATCCACTTTTAATCCTACAATAACTAAAACAAGGCAAAAATGAAGCGACCTGTAAATATGACTTAATTGTACTGAAATTTCGTTGGTTATTTGTATACATCACAAGGAATAAAATAAACCTTGTGGACAATCGCCTACTGTTCGTTTTATATTTTGGCCCACCCTAATGTGACATATTAAAGGAGAGTGCTTAAGATTGACACTACTGTATAACAAAAGCCTCAACTATGAAAATATTCTAATAAATTATCTTCTATCTTTCTGATAAAGAAAATAGAGTTGATACCAGATATAAATAACGAAAAAACATATGAATTTAAATGTAAAATTTGAGTCCAAAATACCCACTTATAAACAACTGCTAAATTTTAGAAAATAAACACATGTAAATTGAAGTTATGTGATTAACTTGGAGCTTCAAAAACCAACACCCAGAAACCACCGTGTAAAGTTTAACTGATGCAATTTTTTTAATTGCATAACTTGCTTTCGGCTAGGCGGGGAGTCCGCCCTCAGACGCTTGCATTTGCTCTTTCTCCGGCCTCTCACTTCTCATATCCCTAAGATCTCTGATCTTAAGTGGTTTCGAGATATGGCATATCTTATTCTAACAATTTCAACCCCCAACTTTGTCTTCCTGCTGTTTTTCTTCTAACCGTAATATCAAAAAACTGAAATACATCTTTAATCAAGATGTTTCTACTCTTAAGGGATTTGGGAATATGGCCATTCTATTTTACCAATTACAATTTAAACCTTTTTTCTCTAAGGAAAAATGAAAAAAAACGCAGAAACATGTCTTTAATTGTTTTACTTGCAAAACCTAAACACCAATTTTCATTCCCGGTGGGAGCTCATGTATTTCGAATTCCGCGTTAATCAGTAGGTTCACGTTTCATATAGCTTCGCTGCTGAATGGGACGTTAAACTCAAAATCAACTCAACCAATTTTCATGTCAATAACCTTAACGATTTTCGAGTTATGACCATCCAATTATAACAATTGTAACTTTACCCTATTTTCTTCCTTTCTAGGGCAAATATCATAAAAGCGCTTACATACATATCTAATTATTTTAAATGAGAAGTCCATATACCAAATTTCATGTCGTTAACACTCAAAGATTCCAAGGTATGGGCATTTTAAGATAATTGCCACTCCTCTTTCTCCCTTTTCCCTTCAAATTTCCAAATATTCTTCTTTTAGTGGGACCTTACATTACAAATCATATGCCCTTTCTAAACTTCAAGTTTCTAGCTTAAGCGGTTTGACCTAGCGTTGATCAATCAGCCAGCCAGAACTTGTTATTTTATATAGAAAGATACATAATAAGCAAATTAATGACAAAAATATTATTACAGAAGCAGTATAGCAAAGAACTCATATACTGTGTTAAAATATGTAGATATTCATTAATTTGGTAAAATTCATAAAACTAAGGGCACAAGATTAGCGTACGCGCGTTTGGCGTGGGAGACCCAGGTTTGATACCCGGTGGGAGCTCATGTGATTCGGATTCCACGTTAATCAGTAGATCTACATCTCATATAGCCTCGCTGCTGAACGGGACGTTAAACTCAAAATCAGCTCAGCTCTGCTAAGGGCATAAGCAGCGTGGATCTACGGCTTTTTGGGTCCAACCACATATGACAAAATTACACCCCTATTGCTTTACAATTGCTGTATATCTCCCTGCTTTGGAAATGAACGGAACTTAACATTCTCTTCACCAACTTTTCTATTTCGTGTGTTCATTTTAAAGCCGTACACAGCGCATGAGGGCATTGCTAAAGTTTTCAAAGTCAATGTAAGAAATACAGATGAGTTCTATTTACACAACGTGTACAGTACAAAATATACAATAATATTCCACATAGAAAATATCATACACAACAGTGTGTAAGAAATTCATCAAATGTTTAAAAACCAAAGAAAACGTACTTCAACACAAATGCAATTAAAACCTGACTCTGAGAGCGCGACAATACTATCTTGTTCGAAGGGTCAGTGATTTTTTGTCGAACAGGCTGAGCGTGGGCTTATCTTGTCTTATGTTTCGCAACATTGCTCTTGGTCAAGTGGCCTATTGCTTGTGCCTTTAGGTATTCGCCCTAAAGCTATACAGCGAGTTGTGTGCGTTCTGTTACTCCTTCCCTGCCCCTGGCTGTTTGCGAAAATATCATTTGCTTTTCATGCATTGGGATAAGGGGCAAGACAGCTTGCGACCTTGGAAGGGAGTAACATATAAAATGATCGAAAACGACAACCGATGTTCATGTAGACTTCATAGTTTCGAGGTCGCTGAGATGGTTAGGCGTAAAGCTATCAGCTATTTTCTGTTAGTGATTTCTTCATATACGTCTACCAAGTTAACGAATCAGTGGTAGAGCGTTCACCTCTGGTGCTTGGGGTCACGGGTTCGATCCCAGCCCCCGCCAAGTGAACTTTGTGGTGGACAAACACCGTATGCGTGGGTTTTCTCGGGGTTCTCCCGTTTCCTCCCACTTTCTTCATTCCACCATTTCATTCACTACTCGACCAACGATATAAAACCAAGTGAGCATTTTATAGTAAAAGAAAGCTACAAAACGTGAAAGAAGATAAGAGGCAACCGAAGGCTCTAAAAAGTTTCTTTCGAGTTGAGTTGATTTTAGTTTAGCGTCCCTTTCAGCAGCGAGGCTATATGAGACGTGGACCTACTGATTAACGTGGAATCCGAACCACATGAGCTCCCGCCGGGAATCGAAAAAGTTTCTTTCGAGTGCTGGACAAAATCATACAAATATTGAGGTGGGGAGTTGTCAATATCAGTCCCTGTTAACGAAAGAATTTGCAGGTCGACATTCTTTTGACTCTGTAAATTTATTTTACCTGATTACAGTAATTTAATTGTTGAATTAAAATGGAACGATACGGTCATTTCGGTTACGGGTCTGAATTAAATTTCATGTATTTCAAAATTTGTTTGAATACAATTATTTTTCCCGTGGCATATAAGTATATAACTTCAAAGGATAAAATCGAAAGTGACGAAAGGTCATTTGGATGACAAGTATTATTTTCAGTACTCTCACTTTCAATCACAGCAGCGTATACAGATGCTCGTTTTATTATGACAGATAACAACAATTATTAGCGTACGCGCCTTTGGCGTGGGAGACCCGGGTTCGATTCCCGGCGGGAGCTCATGTGGTTCGGATTCCACGTTAATCAGTAGGTCCACGTCTCATATAGCCTCGCTGCTGAACGGAACGCTAAACTAAAATCCACTCCACTCCACAATAATTTTTAATCCATTTTCTGCTAATAAATTTAGATGGAGCTATATTTTAAATTAGTAATAATTCTAATGCAAAGTAGAGTTTTGATTATTAGTTACTTGTGTTCAGGGATGTACCGACATAGGTGCTACGGATGTGCACGAGACGAGTCGAGACAGGATTTTCCAGACTAAATTCGAGTCGAGACACGGCTCTTCCAATAGAGAAATATACATTTTTCGAGTCGAGCCATCACTTTTACAGCACATTTTCGAGACGAGACAGCCACAAATCTTGTATCGTGCGCATCCCTAATAGGTGCAGTTTTCCATTCAGAAAAAATCTTCCGGGGTTCCACGTTAAGTCGTAGATGCACGTCTTGTATAGAGTAGTAGCTGAAAGACACGCTGAAGTCTATATCACCTCACCTCGTGAGATATTCTACGTTTGCATAATTTCTAAACCACTTTTCTTTCTTTCAATCTCCTCCTTCCTCTTAGGACACGCATAGGTTCAAACCGAAACATTCTTCACGGTTGGAGGACGCAAGGCTACTGTACAGTCAGCGACAGTAGAAACTGGAGGTTGGATACATAAGAAATGATAGCTTTTTCCAGTAGCAGAATAGTTTCACTCGATGTCTGATAGTTGGACAACCAACATGACACCAAATACGTGCCCGAAAACATAACATGCCAGGATATTCCACCATTTGGAGGAAAAAGTATTACTATCTGAGAGCATCACTTAGAGAAACAACCACGAGATAAATCTGCAGAAAATCCATTCACTTTAAGATCAAAGAGATACGAATTAATGCAAAGGAAACGAAAAGAATAATACGCATCATGCAGAGACCGAAAAAGTATGGAAAGCTAAACAAAATGAGAAAAGAAGGAAAGAGGGAAAGGAAAGAGCAAAAGACATGGGAATAAATTAAATTTTAACACTTAAGGATAAACAGTGTCCGTTTTTCCTCCTGCCCGCTGTATCCGTCCTGGTTTTTCTCCCTTCATAGGATAAATCTCATTCAGCATCAAACGCGAACATCATTTATAGTGTTTTAATTCCTTGAAAAAAAGTTAACTCCATCCAGGCCGAGACTCGAACCGCGGACCCTTAGAACGACAGTCAGACGCTGTAACCACTTACCTACACACGCTATGTCAACTGCGGTCATTTATAAACCAGCCATTACCCGCGCTGTTATCAAACGTCTTAAATCAGCCAACTTAATCTATACTCTTACTTACTGTTGTCTATATATATATATATATATATATATATATATATATATATATATATATATATATATAGAGAGAGAGAGAGAGAGAGAGAGAGAGAGAGAGAGAGAGAGAGAGAGAGAGAGAGAGAGAGAGAGAGAGAAAGAAAGAAAGAAAGAAAGAAAGAAAGAAAGAAAGAAAGAAAGAAAGAAAGAAAGAAAGAGAGGTATATAAAAATCGGATTAATGGGGGTTAAAAGAATGATTTCGTAACCTCGAAATGGGTCTTCAAGACGGTGATCGCACCACTACTGACATCTGGTAGCCGTGTTAGGTAACACACATTAGAAATAATGCTTCGAAACCATTAGTTGCACGTTCTGCCGTGGATAAGTCGGTAAGGTGTCTGCTTGTTGAGTAGGCAACTCGAGTTCGAGTCTCGAATACACCAATTACTTTTTCCTTCAAAATACATTTCTATATTTTTATATATGTTATTAATAATTGCTTTCTTGCATTTTTTGTAAATTACCTTAAATTAGTGAAGGTTCAGTAAAATCAAGAAGGTTAAAATACATATATATGATTGTTTTATCCGTATGTACAGTCCAGAGATGGAGCGGGTCGGGGGGCCACGGGTCAACAGAACGTGACCCACTGCAACCCCCCACCCACCAGGACCCACTCTGTCTTAACAACGTATTACGACCCACAGACACATTCTGCTCAGTGCATTGTAGAGAGCTTCTGAACACTGGTGAATTTGTCTACTTTCAAGGCATCCTTTTTCTTTTCATTTGTTTCTATTGACAAAAGAACTTCCAAATTCACGCTATTCGGCTCCTTGCCAGGGGTCACCGCGGGGGAGGGGGGGCGAAATATCGAAACATATAAAAGTAATCCAAAATGACCAATATTAGTGTCAAATACATAGTTTTCGCGGTCGCTGAAATCAATGGTGACACTTCCATTAGCAATGAATTGCAAATTTAATAACAAATGTATGCGGACCGGGACTCAGCGGCAATGGGGGGGGGGGAGAAATACCGAGACATGTAAAAATAGCCCAAAATGTCCGATATTAGTGACAATTCCATAGTTTTTGCGCTCGCTGAAATCAATGGTGACACTTCCATTAGCGATGGCTTGCAAATTCAGCTACTATTGTATGCGGGCCGCGGGTCAGCGGGTAGGGGATACCGAGACATGTTAAAATAGCTCAAAATGACCGATATTAGTGTCAAATTCAAAATATTCGCGGCCACTAAGATCAATGGTGACAATTTTATTAGCGATGACTTGCAAATTTAGCTACCATTGTATGCGGACCGAGGGTCACATGTGGGGGGGGGTTACCAAGATGTAAAAATAATCCAAAATGACAGATATGAGTATCAAATCCATAGTTGTCGCGGTCGCTGAGATCAATGGTGACACATTCATTAGCGATGACTTGCAAATTCAAGTGAAATTGTATGCGGGCCCGGGTCACATGTGGGGGAGGTTACCGAGACATGTAACAATTATCTAAAATGACCGATATAAGTGTCAAATCCATAGCTTTCGTGGTCGCTGAGCTCAATGGTGAAACTCTGAGCGTATTCACCCAATTCGGCTAAGGGCCAGAAATCACTGGGGGGCGACACCGAGACACGTAAAAGTAATCCAAAATGACCGATATTAGTGTGAAATCCATAGTTTTCACGGTCGCTGAAATCAATGGTGACATTTCCATTAGCGATTACTCAAAATCAGCTATCATTATATGCGGTCCGGAGTCACCGGGGGATACCGAAACATATAAAAATAATCCAAAATGACCTATATTAGTGTCAAATCCTTAGTTTTCACGGTCGCGGAGATGAATGCTGATTCTTCCAGAGGCGTTGACTTCTAAATACAACTCCCATCAGCTGGGGACCAGAGACGTTCTTTTTAAATTTCAAACAGGGGTGTCTCAGGGCACGTTTACAGTGATATGTAAAAGTAGTAGAAAATTACCGATATTTTATCGTTTCGTTGTTCAGTATGTTTACATAGATATTTTATCTGACCCTTGCGAAAAGTGGGTATTTCAGCTAGTTATTAATAAATGCAAGATATAAATTATTAATAATATACAGGGATAAAATTTTTAAAGCTGACGCCCAAAAGGCAAGAAGAAGTGAACCGAAGTGATTGAAATTGTGAACAGAGATTGCAGACGTAAAATGAGGGTACGGGTTTCGTATTTTCATAAAGAAAAACGGTTGGGTGGTGCACAGACCCCTCCAAACCTTTGACCACGAAATATGAAAAGTGTTAGTAACACTAGGTCAAATGTGTAAAGGACATGAAGAATTGCAGGGAAACTTTACGTGTTGACAATACGCAAGAAATAAATGAATACTGGTTTTTATTTTCTGCGTCTAAACGGTTTTAGAGGGCGAAACTATCACCGAAAATTTTGAAAGTTTACGCCCGAAAGGAAAGAAGAAGTGAACCGAAGTGAATGAAATTATGCACAGATATTTTACACACAAAATAAGGGAATACGAATTTCGTATTTTCCTGGAAAAAAAGATGGTTGGGTGGGGCACGGAGTCCTCCAAACATTTGATCACGAAAACATTGTAAGCGTTAAAGGTGCCTCCCGAAATATTATAAAATACAATATATACTATTTGTGCTTACTGTTGATCTTCCAAATTTGAAAAATCAGATGGATACACTTGTGAAACACGAAAGGTCATATTTTACATATCCAATATCTACACACAATTTCTTTCGCTTCTGTCCACTCCTTCCGCCACCAGACGCCTCGGTCCACCCATTTTTTTTTCTTTGCACGAAAATACGAAACACGTATTCCTTCATCTTACCTCTACAATATTTGAGCACAGTTTCATTCACTTCGGTCCACTTGCTTTTGCCTTTTGGGCGTCAATTTTCCAAATTTTGTGTGAGGGCCTTTTCCCCTTTACCGTTTTTCCACAGAAAATAAAAAAAACGCATTAGTTTTTATTCGCATATTGTCACTACACAAAATTTCGTTGCAATTCTTCATGTTCTGTAGGCACTTCTGGCATACTATTATTAGCACTTTTGATATTTCGTGATCAAAGATTTGGAGGGGTCTGTGGCCCATCTAACCGTTTTTCCAGGAAAATACGAAACCCGTATTCCCTCATTTTATGTCTACAATATATGTGCACAATTTCATTCACTTCGGTCCACTTGTTATTACCTTTCGGGCGTCAACTCTCAAAATTTTGGGTCTGGTTTATCGCCCCCTGAAACAACTTTACCACAGAAAATAAAAATACACGTATTTGTTTATTTTATGTGTAGTATCTACCTACCAAATTTTATCAAAATCGGAGTGTTACACTTGGGAAGTGTTACTTGTAAGTCATTGTAGAATTATTTTCCTTGTTTTTCCATCAATAAGAAATTGCCTCACAAGTAAAGGGTCCAAATGGATGACTCGAGTTGCGGGATGACACTTAGTGCGACTGATAGAGGATATAGAAATATGTATATGTGCAAAGTTATAAGGGCTGAACGCCATAAGAAACGGAGGGGGGTCAAAATACGGGCTATGCTATGTTATTGAAATACATCAAATAAACTATTGAATCATGAAAATAGTGAAAGATAGACAATGCAAACGGTGATAGTTTCTCATATTGACAGAAGAAAAATGGTCAGAGTAGATCGCGAACCTCTGGTGGCATCTTCAAATCCGCCATTTTGAAATCTGTGATAATTTTGGAAATGGAAAGGTAGTGATGTGATATATCAGTTAGGGCCAGCATGTTCTCAAAAGTCAATTATGAACTTTATTGATCGTTATCTGTACTTATTTGTTAGATTTAGGATAATCATCATAGTTATTTACGAAAATCTAGGAGACTGATACTCGTATGTTGAAAGTTTGGACTATCACGAAAACACATGTAAGTTGAACATGTCTAAAGCCAAGAAAACTAACCTCGAAATTTGATATCCAAGTTGTATATTATTATATTTCACTGTCGAATATCAAATTTCACTGTTAGTTTTCTTGGTTTGTAGATATGAGTTATTTTTTGTCCATAATACGACTAATAATGCTAAAAGACTCACAAATCAAATTTAGTTCGTACCTTTAGCATTTCTTACAATCAACGTTCAATTGTAGTTCTTGGCCTTTCAAAATTATGAGCCTCATTGACTCCTTCTTTCTTACAAATATTAGTATCAGTAATATAACCAATTGAAAAATTATCTTAACGGTAACCCACCGACAAACTGTAAGCAACCCCTGTAAAATGAAATGAAGTATTTCATTTTAACGAACCACGATTATGCTCTTTAGGCTAAGGGAGACAATGATTAAGGCAAGTGAATGTTGATGGAAGATATGATGGAATGAAAATGTGGAAGGAAATTAAAGTATCCCAAGAAAACCCACACGTGATACGATGGTGTCCACTACAAAGTTTCTTGGCTGAGGATCGAACCAGAGGCCCCACGTACCAGAAACAAGTGTTTACCACTGCTTCACCGTGTCCTCCCCAATCCCTAAGAGACGCGGGCATCCAGTTAAGAATAACTGACAAAAAAACGTACTTACCATTTTCTCACAAAGGAAACTCCACGAATCCCACATTCTGACCGTTTGTACTTCTTGTATGTTGGTTTATCACAAACATTATTTAGCATATCGATACATCTGTCAGAATAATAGTGTTTCCTCCAAAGTAGGAGCAAGTAACTTAGTGATAGAGCGCTTACTTCTGGTGCGGGATGGACCTCGTTCGATCCCAGACTTAAAGTTTGTAGTGGATACCATCGTACCCGTGAGATTTCTCGGAATTATCCTGTTTTCTCCTACATTCTCATTTCACGAATTATTTCCCAAAAATTAGCTTCCATCCATTACCTCTCTTTATTATTGGATCGGATTTCAGTTTAGCATCCCTTGGGTAGCAAAATTACATGAGATATGGAGCTACGGATTAACGTGAGATCCGAAATGCTTGCGCTCCCGCCGCGAATCGGAGCCGGGTCTCCTTTGCGAAAGTCGCAGACGCTACCCAATATCCATGCGTGATCTCTCTGTCTTCATTAGCCTAGAAGGCATAACATTTAAACTTTATGGACTTCATATAATTTCAGTTCTTCCTCGATAGCCAATTCTATACTGAGACATAGTAGATCAATCAAATGTGTCCATCTTCCCTTTTTTATAATTTTAATAATGTTCTTGTAACTTTGACCGTGTTCTAAGATTCCTGTTAGTTGAATACCGTATTTAATTGTAGTTAACTTGCCTCGGTCAACGTTTCATAAAATATCCCCATAATTCTTCAATTTCTTTGAGATGACCATTGTGCTGCTCCTGTACCATATCCAGTTGTGCATTGATGGAAGCCATGGCTAAAAATAATATACATTTCCTTTCCCCCGACTTCGATCCGACATTTTGTTCTCGAGTTATCGCTGTTTTCGGCATTTTTGCGACTGGTTTTTGGCTGGTCATAGCGCCAAAAGGAAGCATTTGTGCACCCAGGTTGTCTTATCATGGTGTCAGGAATCAGCTCCCAAACGTTGTCAGTGTTGTTTTGAAACACGCTCTATATTTTCATCCTGTTTCTGATTAGCTTCTCTTTGCCAATCAATTTCCAGTATTCCCAAAACAAACCAAAAGTGAACTAAATTCACTAAATTGCCTACACCCTATGCTTTCTTCTTGTATAGTACTTATTATATATTTATATTGTAGTTGACAGAGATTGCCAATATTGATTGATATATCTGGTTAAAATGCTAGTAGAGGAATTCCCTCTTCAGTACAGAAATTCCCTCCTTGCATCCTACCGCAATTTTAGGCGAGATGGGATTAAGTAAGACGGGAATTCCCATCTCGCCTAAAATGATAGACATTCTTATCTTGGAGATATAAGTGGCTGATAAATCGTTAGGCTAAGTGGGATTAGGCTAGATGGGATGGAATCATCTGAAAATGTAGGGGGACGGTAGGTAGCGGCATGACGTCACGCCGTATCCCATGCCTATCTGTGTCCATTGTAAATGCTTAGGAAGTGGGGGGTCGCCATACCCAGTTTTTTGGGGGTGGGGTAGGGTCCCCCGCGTTCCCACGCACTTTTACCTCTGCTGCTAAGTATTAATTGCTGTGAGGACTAACTTAAAATATTATGTGATAATAATAATAATAATAATAATAATAATAATAATAATAATAATAATAATAATAATAATAATAATAATAAAGGATCTGAATGATAAAGACATTTTTTCAACTTTTATTACAATTGCTGTGGGTTCCCATAAATCTGGTTATATTGTTTTTGTAAGGAATAAAGAGGCTTCAAAAAAACTAACCACTTATCACTGACAAGTGACCTTGTGTCTGTTCTTTTAACACAATGTTACGAGGCACAGAAGCCACCACGCCTGCGGTGTGCTTGCTTTTTTGCCTCAGGCAGACAGTACTACAATTCTGTCAATTTATGTGTAGCTATCAGTCAACCACACAGGTTCTTTGCAACGCTGAATTTTACAAGAAAGGTTTTGTCCATCGGATAGGAAGCGAACGAAGCCCATCGTACGTTGTAATCCCTTCCCCTCTTTTGCACAGTGTGTGAAATTTAACTTGTATACTGTAGTGTTACAGAAAAGAGAACGCTATTTTTTTTAATGACTTTATCGAATAAGATTGACCACTATTACAATATATTCAAGATGAAAAATATTCATTTAACAGTCGTCGTACTTAGTTGTCTGCACTGAAATTCCCATAATGTGCTTTCTTTTTTTCTAATATGAGCTCCGAGCTTCTTCGTGGCTAAGTGGTTAGCGTACGCGCCTTTGGCGTGAGAGACCCGGGTTCGATTCCGGTGAGAGCTCATGTAGTTCGGATTTCACGATTAATCAGTAGGTCCCGTCTCATATAGCCTCGCTGCTGAAAGGGACGACAAAATCAACTCAACTCATATTCAGCACCATAGGAGATATAACTCCGAGGGGAATTTTGTCCCTGGAAAACCTCCCAAAATCATCAACGGTACGAAATATGTCTGCAATGCAAGATGTCAATCATTTCCAACTCTATGCTCTGTGACCTAGTTTGCTTTTCATGTTTTCAGTAAACTAGACAGACAAAAGGAAGAATAGAGGCTTTCTTCCAGAAAATTGTGTTCGAGGGTGGGGGGTCACACAGGCCCGTATCCATGGGGAGTCTAGGGGGAAGGGCTCACCCTAAATTTTTACATGAGAATGATTTATGAGTATTAAAGTAGTCAGCCATTAAGATTTTTTCTTTTTGTTTTAGGATGATACTAGATTCGACTCCTGGTGTAAGCTCAACTTTCAGTCCTGTGTCATTTGCATGTCTCGTTTCATACAGATTCGTTGAAAAACCTCTAAACATGTGCTATGACTAGTATGCGAACTAGTTTTTTTTAAGCAAAAAAGAGAAATTTCTTGTTTTAGACTCTGCCCTGTAATCCAGTTTTTCTGGAGGCGAGATAGTATGGTTGGGAACGGCCAATCAGATTCAAGTTCCGAACCCACATTAAAAAGACCTTCCTTTATAACCTTGGTGTTGTATAAGGACGAAAAACAAAAATATACTGATAGCTCCAGTAATAGATATTATGGGAAAGAGATTTAAAAAATAGGTGGTTTTGAAATAGAGAAAGGACAATCCCTGAGCTTTATTAGTATTACTAGCATATGTTATCCGCTTTGCTAAGTTGAAATGAAAATTTAAAAGCACAACTCCTTATTTCATGTGTTTAGTACCCGTGAAATATGCTGTTTTCGTTTTTAATGGCATCGATTTAAACAGCATCGTAAAGATCATTGATCATCTCGGCGACCCTAAAAATCATGGATTCGACACCAATAATGGTCATTTTCGATCATTTATATGTTTATTTTCTCCTCCCCCATGTTATGGGCCATGGCACACGTTGCCCCCATCTGAAAATATCTAGATTCGACACTACTAATATATATATAATTAAGAAACAATATGTTTGTGACTCTAAATCTCCCGAACCGCCCCACCGATCTTGATCAAATTTGTAACATGGATGAGTTTTACGGCTGGGCTGGTTAAAGGCTATTCACTTTGAAGGTAGAACTTAGGGGGAGGGGGTGTAAAAATAAATAAAACTTAATAACTCCTGAACCACTCTACCGATCTTGATTAAATTTTCAACATACATGAGGCTCAGGCCTGGGATCGTTTTTGTAATTTTAATTTAACGGAGCAACGTGGGGGGCGGAGAAGGAGGGGAGATATATAAAAATCAATTTATATAAGACTGAAAGTGACTATTTTTGTAACTTAATAACACTTGGACTATATCTTGAATATCCGACCGATCGCAATCAAATTTTCAAGATATATGAGGTTTGGATCTGGAAACATTTTTGTAATTTCACTTTAACGGTACATCCTAGGGAGTGGGGAGGAGGACATATAAATAGAAATTAATAAAACCTAATAACTTTTGAACCACCCAACCAATCTCCATCTAATTTTCAACAAATATGAGGGTCAAGCCTAGGGTGTTTTTTTTTATCGTTTCACTTTGACGAGCCAATGTAGGGGGGGGAGGGGGAGATATATGTAAAAAAAAATATGACTGTCTTTGTGACTTCATCACTCTTGAACCACCCGACCGATCTAAATCAAATTTTCAACATACATGAGTGTAAGGGCACGGATTACTTTAGGCTGTTCACTTTGATAAAGCAACGTAGGGGAGGGCGAGAGAAAGAGAAATTTTAAAATGATCAAAAATGACCGATATTAGTGTTGAATCCATAGTTTTCGGGCCCGATGAGACAAACAGTGACACTTCTGATGCTGTTTCAATCCAAGTTCAGCCCTAATAGTTGGGAAGGGGGGTACAATGGAGGAGAGGGGTATAAACATTTAAAAATGATCAAAACTGAGTAATATTAGTGTCGAGTCAATAGTTTTAGGAGTAGCTGAGATTAACAGTGACAATTCTGATTCTGTGTGCCACAGCATGGGGGAGGGGGAGCTGTATATAATAATAATCAAAAATGACCAATATTAGTGCCTAATCCATAGTTTTCGGGATCATTCTGTGACATTTTCGATCCGGTTTAAATGCAAAATCAGTTCCGCCACTTGCAGGAAGGGGAGAAAGTGATATATAAAATGATCAATAATGGCCACTATCAGTGTCAATTTTATAGTTTTCTGGGTCGCTTAGATGAACAGTGGTACTTTCGATCCCGTTTAAATTCAAATTCAACCCCACAACTTGGGGGAGAGGGAGGAAGAGATATTTAAAAATAATGGAAAATGACCGATAATTAGTGCTGAATCCACATTTGTGGGGGGTCGCTGAAATGAACAGTGACACTTTCGATGCCTTGGCCCGCAACATGGGGGAGGAGGAAATATACATATAAATGACCGAAAATGACCATTATTGGTGTCGAATCCATGATTTTTAGGGTCGCCGAGATGATCAATGATCTATCCGATGCTGTTTAAATCGATGCCATTAAAAACGAAAACAGCATATTTCACGGGTACTAAACACATGAAATACGGAGTTGTGCTTTTAAATTTTCATTTCAACTTAGCAAAGCGGATAACATATGCTAGTAATACTAATAAAGCTCAGGGATTGTCCTTTCTCTATTTCAAAACCACCTATTTTTTAAATCTCTTTCCCATAATATCTATTACTGGAGCTATCAGTATATTTTTGTTTTTCGTCCTTATACAACACCAAGGTTATAAAGGAAGGTCTTTTTAATGTGGGTTCGGAACTTGAATCTGATTGGCCGTTCCCAACCATACTATCTCGCCTCCAGAAAAACTGGATTACAGGGCAGAGTCTAAAGCAAGAAATTTCTTTTTTGCTTAAAAAAAACTAGTTCGCATACTAGTCATAGCACATGTTTAGAGGTTTTTCAACGAATCTGTATGAAACGAGACATGCAAATGACACAGGACTGAAAGTTGAGCTTACACCAGGAGTCGAATCTAGTATCATCCTAAAACAAAAAGAAAAAATCTTAATGGCTGACTACTTTAATGCTCATAAATCATTCTCATGTAAAAATTTAGGGTGAGCCCTTTCCCCTAGACTCCCCATGGATACGGGCCTGTGTGACCCCCCACCCTCGAACACAATTTTCTGGAAGAAAGCCTCTATTCTTCCTTTTGTCTGTCTAGTTTACTGAAAACATGAAAAGCAAACTAGGTCACAGAGCATAGAGTTGGAAATGATTGACATCTTGCATTGCAGACATATTTCGTACCGTTGATGATTTTGGGAGGTTTTCCAGGGACAAAATTCCCCTCGGAGTTATATCTCCTATGGTGCTGAATATGAGTTGAGTTGATTTTGTCGTCCCTTTCAGCAGCGAGGCTATATGAGACGGGACCTACTGATTAATCGTGAAATCCGAACTACATGAGCTCTCACCGGAATCGAACCCGGGTCTCTCACGCCAAAGGCGCGTACGCTAACCACTTAGCCACGAAGAAGCTCGGAGCTCATATTAGAAAAAAAGAAAGCACATTATGGGAATTTCAGTGCAGACAACTAAGTACGACGACTGTTAAATGAATATTTTTCATCTTGAATATATTGTAATAGTGGTCAATCTTATTCGATAATGTCATTAAAAAAAATAGCGTTCTCTTTTCTGTAACACTACAGTATACAAGTTAAATTTCACACACTGTGCAAAAGAGGGGAAGGGATTACAACGTACGATGGGCTTCGTTCGCTTCCTATCCGATGGACAAAACCTTTCTTGTAAAATTCAGCGTTGCAAAGAACCTGTGTGGTTGACTGATAGCTACACATAAATTGACAGAATTGTAGTACTGTCTGCCTGAGGCAAAAAAGCAAGCACACCGCAGGCGTGGTGGCTTCTGTGCCTCGTAACATTGTGTCTTAAAAAAAAAACAGACAAGGTTTGGATTATTTTTACATGTTTCGGTATCCCCCGGTGACTCCGGACCGCATATAATGATAGCTGATTTTGAGTAATCGCTAATGGAAATGTCACCATTGATTTCAGCGACCGTGAAAACTATGGATTTCACACTAATATCGGTCATTTTGGATTACTTTTACGTGTCTCGGTGTCGACCCCCAGTGACTTCCGGCCCTTAGCCGAATTGGGTGAATGCGCTCAGAGTTTCACCATTGAGCTCAGCGACCACGAAAGCTATGGATTTGACACTTATATCGGTCATTTTAGATAACTGTTACATGCCTCGGTAACCTCCCCCACATGTGACCCGGGCCCGCATACAATTTCACCTGAATTTGCAAGTCATCGCTAATGAATGTGTCACCATTGGTCTCAGCGACCGCGACAACTATGGATTTGATACTCATATCTGTCATTTTGGATTATTTTTACATCTTGGTAAACCCCCCCCCCCACATGTGACCCTCGGTCCGCATACAATGGTAGCTAAATTTGCAAGTCATCGCTAATAAAATTGTCACCATTGATCTTAGTGACCGCTAATATTTTAAATTTGACACTAATATCTGTCATTTTGGGCTATTTTAACATGTCTCGGTATTCCCTACCCGCTGACCCGCGGCCCGCATACAATAGTAGCTGAATTTGCAAGTCATCGCTAATGGAAGTGTCACCATTGATTTCAGTGAGCGCAAAAACTATGGAATTGTCACTAATATCGGACATTTTGGGCTATTTTTTACATGTCTCGGTATTTCTCCCCCCCCCCCCCATTGCCGCTGAGTCCCGGTCCGCATACATTTGTTATTAAATTTGCAATTCATTGCTAATGGAAGTGTCACCATTGATTTCAGCGACCGCGAAAACTATGTATTTGACACTAATATTGGTCATTTTGGATTACTTTTATATGTTTCGATATTTCGCCCCCCCTCCCCCGCGGTGACCCCTGGCAAGGAGCCGAATAGCGTGAATTTGGAAGTTTATTGCAAGAGGAGCTTCATTATTGATTTCAGCGACCGCGAGAACTATGAATTCGACACTAATATCGGAAATTTTCTACTACTTTTACATGTCCCAATAAACGCTCCCCTGAGACCCCCTGATTCGAATTTTGAGAAAAACGTTTAACTCTGATCTGGAGCGTGGATCAAGGTATTTGTGACTAAAATTTGGTAACTCGGTCTATTTGTCTGGTTCCCAAGCCGGTTCCGGTAAAAGCCCCACTGAGACCCCTCTGGTTCGAAATTTGAAAAGAAAACGGCTTCGTCTTGATCTGGGGCCTAGGTCAAGGTACCCCTGACCAAAATTTGGTAACTCTCGGTCCACTCGTCTGGTTCCCAGGCCGCACACAGACAGACAAACACACAAACAAACTCTTTATTTTATCTATATATATAAAAGAGAACGTACAAAATCCTTTGTCCGCTCATCACGCTAATACGGCTGAACCAATTTCTTTCATTTTTGGGGGGTTATTAGGATTTGGACCCTAGATGGTTTTTATCATATCACTTTAATTTTTAATTACCAGTGTCTTGAGATAATTGACCATTCAAGTGTCCATAACGTACAAATCCTTTGTTATTAGTTCATCATAGGTAAAAATAAACGTATTTATATGCAACCCGCATGACCGTGTCACTCGGCGGGTTAACATAAATGACAGGCGATATACAGCGGAAAATAGCTTGAATCTTCTGTTTAAAATTTTTTAATTGATTTGCTTATTTTTACAGACACTTTTACAATATGCCAGCACCGGGATGACCGCAGCGAAGCGGGGCGGGTTAACATAAATGACAGGCGATATAATGTTAAGATTTACTGCAATCTTCTATGGTTTTTATCATATCACTTGAAAGCGAAAAAGTAAAAATTATCTAAGTAACAAAGTTTATTGCGTTCCGGGGTGACCGCAGCGAAGCGGGGTGAACGCTGCTAGTTTATTTATAAAACAAACTTTATTTTATTTAGATAAAGAATTAATATACTGAATATCAGCTCTCCAACTTGAACGGCTTGTGAGATACTAAAATTTTCGCAAATATTCGGACCCTCTTAGAATATGTAATATAATGAAACCATACATGTATGATAACTTCCTAGTTGAGATTGAGGCCTAAGTATATACCAAAAATCATTTCATTTGACTTTGCAATTTGGATATGATGATCATGCAGACATAGTTACATTCAATTTTTTATATAATAATTCATATATTACACATGATTCAAACATTTTTCCCAGTAGTTAGCTCCTCTAAGAAATCACAGGCTGCGTCTCATATAAGTTCTATTGCTATTATTACAGTTGCAAATATCAATATTTAAAATTGCCTGAAGTTCTTTTGTCAATAGAAACAAATGAAAAGAAAAAGGATGCCTTGAAAGTAGACAAATTCACCAGTGTTCAGAAGCTGTCTACAATGCACTGAGCAGAATGAGTCTGTGGGTCGTAATACGTTGTTAAGACAGAGTGGGTCCTGGTGGGTGGGGGGTTGCAGTGGGTCACGTTCTGTTGACCCGTGGCCCCCCGACCCGCTCCATCTCTGGACTGTACATACGGATAAAACAATCATATATATGTATTTTAACCTTCTTGATTTTACTGAACCTTCACTAATTTAAGGTAATTTACAAAAAATGCAAGAAAGCAATTATTAATAACATATATAAAAATATAGAAATGTATTTTGAAGGAAAAAGTAATTGGTGTATTCGAGACTCGAACTCGAGTTGCCTACTCAACAAGCAGACACCTTACCGACTTATCCACGGCAGAACGTGCAACTAATGGTTTCGAAGCATTATTTCTAATGTGTGTTACCTAACACGGCTACCAGATGTCAGTAGTGGTGCGATCACCGTCTTGAAGACCCATTTCGAGGTTACGAAATCATTCTTTTAACCCCCATTAATCCGATTTTTATATACCTCTCTCTCTCTCTTTCTTTCTTTCTTTCTTTCTTTCTTTCTTTCTTTCTTTCTTTCTTTCTTTCTTTCTTTCTTTCTTTCTTTCTTTCTCTCTCTCTCTCTCTCTCTCTCTCTCTCTATATATATATATATATATATATATATATATATATATATATATATATATATATATATATATATAGACAACAGTAAGTAAGAGTATAGATTAAGTTGGCTGATTTAAGACGTTTGATAACAGCGCGGGTAATGGCTGGTTTATAAATGCCCGCAGTTGACATAGCGTGTGTAGGTAAGTGGTTACAGTGTCTGACTGTCGTTCTAAGGGTCCGCGGTTCGAGTCTCGGCCTGGATGGAGTTAACTTTTTTTCAAGGAATTAAAACACTATAAATGATGTTCGCGTTTGATGCTGAATGAGATTTATCCTATGAAGGGAGAAAAACCAGGACGGATACAGCGGGTAGGAGAAAAGACGGACACTGTTTATCCTTAAGTGTTAAAATTTAATTTATTCCCATGTCTTTTGCTCTTTCCTTTCCCTCTTTCCTTCTTTTCTCATTTTGTTTAGCTTTCCAAACTTTTTCGGTCTCTGCATGATGCGTATTATTCTTTTCGTTTCCTTTGCATTAATTCGTATCTCTTTGATCTTAAAGTGAATGGATTTTCTGCAGATTTATCTCGTGGTTGTTTCTCTAAGTGATGCTCTCAGATGGTAATACTTTTTCCTGCAAATGGAGGAATATCCTGGCATGTTATGTTTTCGGGCACGTATTTGCTGTCATGTTGGTTGTCCAACTATCAGACATCGAGTGAAACTATTCTGCTACTGGAAAAAGCTATCATTTCTTATGTATCCAACCTCCAGTTTCTACTGTCGCTGACTGTACCATACTGTACAACTCTTATGGGACTAGGTGGTGAGTTGCGCAGTTTGAGTAGCACGCACGAATAAACCACGCTTACATTTATTATGTATAATTAATAAAATCTCATATTAGGACTTACTCTGCACGTCAAACTTTTAACATATGCGACTTTTTAAATTCTGATCTTCTTCTTCTGCTTTATTATTATTATTATTATTATTATTATTATTATTATTATTATTATTATTATTATTATTATTATTATTATTATTATTATTATTATTATTATTGCAATAGCTATATGAAGCAATTATCTCGGCAAACTTGGTTAATACACATCATTCAGCAACCAGTAGTTGTAGAAATCACGGTTTTCCAGCAGAAGTTGTTAGCTCAATCGGTAGAGCGGTGAGCCATGGATTCAAGGGTTGCGAGTTCGAATCTAGTCTAAGTCAAAAGATTTTTTCCTTATATAATTCTTGAAATGGGAATGTTTCTCTCTTCACCTTTATCTCGTAAATCTGAATAGGGATGTTTGGATGTGAAAGAAAAAGAATATAAGAAAAGAGAGGTAAATTACATGATACCCTTTGCAATTTTTAACTATATTTTCACCTATCTAGGACGTTTCTAAAAAGTTCAGACTGCTAGAGCTCCTTTTCGCTCTCTTATGTGTCCTTTAATTAATTTCTACAGTTACTTAGTGAATCACATCTACATATATTACAGATGTCGTATCTCTTTCTCTTCTCTCTACATCATGTCTGGAGATGAATGTTTTGACAATAGGTTACAAACACGATTTTAAAAAATAATACGATCTGCGATATCAGTGATACATATTGTGGTGTTTAACTTAACATATAAAACAATAAATAGAAAAACTGAGAATACGAATCTTTTCGTGCACTAATGCTTCAATAACAGTGAACTGATGCTTCAGATCTATGTCTTTACTCCCTTCACCTATGTTAATTCCCTAGTCAAAATAAAAACTCTTCAAAATTAATCACAAATTCTTATACAACCATCCCTTCCTTGGAGTACTGCGCGGTCACATACCCGTCACTGCGATGTAAAGGCACTTATGGCGACGAGGATACAAGTAATAGCATATATAGAGGTTACTATATCTAAATTATTGAATGCCTGACATTCTTTTAGAAATTTCCATACTTCCTTTGTTTTATCCACTGAGTGTTGATTAGAGAAACCATTTTTCCAGTTGCTATATTGCTGCTTGGAACTGCATTTAAAATTGACAAATTTTAAAAAGTTCACTAAGTGTTTCATTGTTTCTTACACCAGAAATTGTGAAATATAAAGTAAACATTGAAAATCAAAAACCAGAAGTTTTGAGACATGAAGGTGTCACACTTTTTCTTTGAAGATATTTCATACAAGGGATAATTTTTATCAAACTCTAAATCTTTGATATTGTGAAGCTCAAACCATGGGAAATACTCAAGATTCTTTCGAAGGACTTATCCATTTTTGTAGCTAACCAATGGACATTTCCAAACCATTTTTAAGAGTAATTTCAAATATTATTTTAAGTTTAGGGGCATAAATTTATTCCTTAACCTCATTTTCAGCTATTCAATACCAAAACAGACTCAACTTCTACAACGGAATTCTTTTCTTTTTCTATAGTAGATATTTTGTAGAAGAAAACTTGCGTCTTTGAATGAAGAAAGTGCTGTTAATACTGTATTATTCAAATAATTTCTGTGCTGTTATTCGAATATTCGGATAATTATTCGTTATTATTCGAATGATTATTCGTTATTCGGATAATTTTTCGTTCTTCGAATAATTATTCGTCATTCTGATAATTATTCTTTATTCGAATGATTATCCATTATTCAGATAATTATTCGTTATTGGAATAATTATTCGTTATTATTCGAATGATTATTCGTTGTTTGAATAACCAATATTGTACGTATATGCGAAGAATCTATTATTCGAAATTCATATATTAAGACAGTATAATAATAACAGTATATATATTAAGACGCCAACTATTTAAGAATGTTTTATTGTTACTTCAAATTCAAAGCAAATATAAATCTGAATCAGTGTCGGACAATTCATGTTCCAACGGAAATTAGAGAGGAAACATATATAAAGATGTTTTCATGACATAATCACTGAGACACAAAGGGTTAAAGATCGTTCACCCGAAGTGAAATCCGAACCACTGTAATACTTCAATGCCCTCCCACCAGGAAGCGAATACATGCTCTCGTACACCAAACGCTCTCGCTCTGGTCACTAAACCAGGGAGCGCAACTAACTCATATAGGTTGAGGTAGAACCAAAGATAGGGCTACGTCTTGGATCTTCGTGACTAAATGGTTATCTTTTAGTGTGGGAAATCTTGGTTTGATTACCTCGAAGATCACGTGATTCAACTTCAGATCTGTAGCTCTCTGTCTTACAGATCTGAAGATGAAAAATGTAGCACAACCAACCAATCAGAAATCGTACTTTGTACTAGAGATGCGTGCTCTGCGACTTAACTATCACACTCATATAGTGTATTAGGGTTTTTCGGATAGTAAAAAAAAAAAAGTTTTGTGAAGGGCCTGAGCGATCCCGAATTCGATTCCCAGTGGAGACACTCCATCGAAAATTTATAAAAGCTTTTTCAGGATAGCTATCCTGAGTGAAAAAAAAAACTATAAAAGCTTTTCGTCATTTACACCAGGCAAATACTTAATATAATGCACCCAAACTGCTTCGATCCTTCTTAATTCCTTTCTTCCTCCCCAATTCCTTGAGCAGTGTAATCACAGAGGGACGTCATCCCTCATACATGACGGGTTAACATGGCTATAGATGCCGAAAGCCCAGAAATCTAATTCTATGCCTAGTTCTATGAAATGTATCAGGCTATTCATTGACTGTATTGCATCTTTCTATATTGTGCATTCTACATACACGTTAAATTAAGTCTGGATTTAAACATTTACAGTAATTATCCTACATGTTACATGTTGACAAGACTCTCTTTATTACTACTACGAAATGCAGTAACTAAGGACAACATTGCTTTCATACATCATGAACATGTAAGAACATTGCATACATCGTGAATGTGTAAGTATAATGACTTGATATTTTTATGCCGTACGATGCTCATGCTGTCTTGAAGGCATACATGAGAAAAGTGTAACGTATCACGATAGCAGACAGAAAAGCCAAGAAACTGGATTGTGAGAAAATTTACTTAGTACGTTACATGTGTTCAATCAGCTTACTAGCTCAAAATCGCGCATTCGCATTTGTTACGGTTCTCGTCGTGTTGTCTTCAGGTGAACGTGATTGTGCGGGCAGTGAAAACACGCTATTTAAGTGTTTGATATGAAATTAACATAGTGTTAAGATGTTTGAAAGAAAGACTTGTCTAGCAGCAGTAGCAAATGAACAGCTGATCTGTTGTCCCGTTTAATATGCAAATGTAAACATCGATAGGACTGCATTTATGGTAAGTTCGTGAGAATAGAGGTTCATTAAAATATATATATATATATATATATATATATATATATATATATATATATATATATATATATATATATATATATATATATATATATATATATATATATATATATATATATATATATATATATATAAAATAAACTGACTGAAATTCTTATTTAACAAATCATTATCATTCCGTTATTCGTGACAGGTCATTTGTCCCGGACGTTGTGTTTACCCACGAGACGGTATGTGGATATGTCTCGTCTCTAAAAGGTGGCGTGAAAGCGTCTCGTCTTGCCTCGAAACGTATGTTTCAATCCGAAGAACTCTATCTCGTCTCGTATATCACTACGAAACTGTCTTGTATAGGAGAGGTGGCGTGAAAGTGTCTCGTCTTACCTCGAAACTTCTCTCTCTTTCAATTCGAATAGTTATCTCTCGTCTCGTATATCACTCCGAAAACTGTCTCGTCAGGAAAAGATGGCGTGAAAGTGTCTCGTCTTACCTCGAAACGTCTCTCTCTTTCAATTCGAATAGCTTCCTCTCGTCTCGTATATCACTACGAAAATTGTCTCGTCTTGCCTCGAAACGTAAATGTTTCAATTCGAAGAGCTCTCTCTCGTCTCGTATATCACTACGAAAACGGAAAACTGTCTCGTCTGAGGAAGGTAGCGGAAAAGTGTCCTGTCTTGTCTCGAAACATATATCTCTTTCAATTCGAAGAGCTATTACTACGAAAACTCTGTCTTGTCTCGAAAAGGTGGCGTGAAAGTGTCTCATCTTGCCTCGAAATCTATATTTGTTTCAATTCAAAGAGCTCTCTAATATAGTATTCACGTTTGGAGCAGTTTCTGCAAGACAAACCCTCATAAAATCATAACTATTAGATGGCAGATGTCCATATTATTATTAATATTCATATTTATTTCTGGTGATGTTTACTTTTTCATTCACAAATCTTGCTCCCATATTTCATGTGTATTTATTATCTTACTTATTTCAATCTGAAATCGAAATAAATGTTGGATGCTAAAGCCATGGGACGTTAACCTTTAATACTTTTCATTTTACGCATTTTAAAATTTATTGCTTATCATGAAATTAACGACTGTTGAATCTGTAAGAGGCCGTTTAGACGTTATGATAAATCATCAAGGGTAGAGATAAATTTCAGAAATCATAACGTCTAAATTAGTTTATCTCATGATATCTCTCCTGCATATGATACGATGCGATAAGTTCGACATGTTCAACTTATCGCATGCAAGCCAGGTATAGCCCCCCGTAGAGAAACAAAGGAATGAATAGGTCACCGCTTCCAACCCTCCTTGGCTGCCAGCTTCTTGGAAGGAAAGCGGGAAATATCTGGTTAAAAACAGGTTTTGCTAAGAATTTGCTTATACCTGTCGTCCAGTGGTTTGTTCTGTTGACAAAAAGGAAAGAAATATCTTTTCCCCGGTTTCTGTTTATGAAATGCGAGGAGACTTCCAAACTACGAAAGCTACAACAAATTAACCGCTTCAATTTGGTTTGCTTTGATATCTGAAGTTTAACCTCGGCTAAAGCAAAGGTAGATCCATAGTTTAAAATGAGATAAAACCGACTAGCACCGGGAATTGAAACCTGGACCACATACATCAGAAGCGACACGTCCTTGATTGAAACCCTTTTCATGTCTTCGAAACAAGTCATTATAACCAACCAGAGATGGCCAACACATCAACCATGGTCTCTAGCCTACCGGCAATCGTGAGAGGTAGCCCGCGGTGGTCTGTGTCACACTATCTGCATCAATCAGTCTCGATGGACTGATTTCTAGTTTCTGATAACAAATGAACGTTTCTGAGAAAATAAAAATGAATTAATTAGGTTTTTTTAAAAAAATATTTAATCTTAATTTTATTGTTCGTATTTACTTCTTCTTTACTGTCCATCACGTCCTCATTATTAATCTATATTTTGATTAGTAGATCACTAGAGAATTCGGAAATGAGAAGTAGCCCTCAAACCTTAGAAAGCCTAGCCACCCCTGTTGTAAACCTATTCAATATTGTTTTATTTTCGGTTCTTACTCTGGTTTGTCAATCAAGCGCTTTAGTGCTTATCTCATGTTATTATAATCAATTTCGAATTCCAAAATTGTATATAGATACTTCATAATTAAAATTTCGAATTTTGAATTTATGTATAGTTATTTCATACTTACTTTACTTCTATATAAATTGTATTTTATTTTAAATATTGTATTAAAATATTTGAACCAAAAGTCACCGCGTTAACCATTATGTTAGTCGGGTTAATCTTCTCCCTAGAACTTCTAAGATTATATGTAATAACATTATATAATATACTGTTCCATAATTCATGCAATTTCATGTCATAATATATATATATAGATATAGATAGATAGATAGATATAGATATAGATATATAGATATATATACAATGATTAAATGAGCGCATACAGTAAATTAGAAATTTTATAATGTAAAATTCAATTAAATAACAATGTACTTGTAATTATAAACCATCATTATATCCACCTGCCATTTCGTCCTCTGCCAAGATGTCCACTGGCCACTTCCTCCATTAGTTTGGGCTGAAATATTTCCTGCTCTTTTGACCACTCTCAATAATATGTTCTTCTGTTATTTTCTGTGTAAATGATAAGAAGTGACCTAGAAGAGGCCCTGATACCGTATGGTATGGTCAAATTAAGAAGCACTGAGGAATGATTTGAAAGAGGGTTGCCCAAGATGGAATGTTCTGGAGAAATGTTGAAAGATCTTTATCAAACATTGGATTGACAACGGTTGTAAATAATAATTATTATGATTTTATATAATATTTTTGATTCCCCAGATAATACAGATAATTCAAATTAAACAGAGTTGTTAGATTGATTTTCCATCTAGTATAAAATAACTTATAAATAAAAATTTATTGCAATTGCTTATAGCCTACCCAATTTGCAAATATATTACAGTGCAGTGTCTTCTAAACGACCCCCCCCCCCTTCCAAGTTGTAGAATTCCTCTAAAGATTTTTGAAAATACCTGCAACAAAAGTCATGAATATCCCCTAGAGTGTTAGATTCTCCTCAAAATTAACAGAATTAGATAAAACACTGCTGGTGGTTATTTTACAACTTTATCTCACAACGCTTGAAGAGCTTTACATAGTTCATAGTTCATAGAAATGAATAGTCATAGTTCATTTCTATGCTCAAAGTTAATGTTCTAATTTGCAGTTATTCATTGAGAAACTAATACTGCAAAATTCTAAACTTCGGAAATGAAAAATCAAGTAAAATGTTTTGTTTTAAATAGATTATATCTATATCTATCTACATTATAACTCACAGCATTATTAATCTAATTAATGCGCTTATCGTAGCTCCAGTACTCGGTTGCAGGAGCGTAAATAAGGGGTTCGCGGACCCCGCATTGTGGGGGGCCCACACCATCAGGGAGCTCAAAATTGTGAAGTGGGACGTAGAGAAGGGGTCCCACTCCACGCTGTCTACGGGAGAGCCCAAGCTTTTAGACGCCACTGTTCAGTTGTGCCATTTGTTTGTATGGCTGGAGAAATCAAATTTATGTCAAGATAAATTTGACTTCCAGTCCTGGTTTTGGAGAGTCGCTTGAGTAATCAATCACATTGAAATTAAGATCAATGTACTAAATACTATGAGGTCAATTCGGAAAAGGACTGCCGTTTGATATCAATGGCACACACTCGCAGATACAAAATGATTATTATACACATGGGAAAAATATCACATTACATTACTTTTCAACATATTCACCATTCAAATTGAGGCACTTGTCATAACGTTTTATAAGGTTTGAATTCCTTCTTTAAAAAAAAAAAAAAAAAAAAGTGACAACGTTCTTTCACAGCGTGAAGCTTAGGGTTATTGCCATATATATAGTATGATTTGTGTCTTATTCTGTAGCTCATTGGGTCCGTGCAAATTCCCATTCCCGCGACCAGTATTCGAGTTTTCGTTTTACTACTTTTTTATTTTTATATTTTCATCGATCAGATAGGACTCCAGTAAAGAGGAAAATATTGTTACAGTTAAAGGTGTGATTCGATATTCTGCTAGTATTTATTTATATATTTATTGTCAAGCGAACAAAATGAAGTAGAATTTTACAAGCGTAAAACTGTTCTAGATTTTACTATTAATAAGTTTACAACTCAAAAATAAATTGAATGCTCTTCAATTATAGTCCATAATTAGCTATGGTCAAGAAGATGGATTTAAGTTGTTTTGTGTGTGGTCCGCACATTGGCATCCATCATCTTTAATTCTGGAACTAAATATAACTAATTTTATTTTTCGTTTAGAAATAAAATAGTCACCTTTAGCTCTGAACGAAACAGAGAGCATAGTGCAAAAGGTCACTATGGCATTACATTTCGTTATGTAAAGAAATGAAAAAAAAGTACATTTATACTTGAAAATGTCGAAGATAATTAGACAAATATTATGAACAATTCTATAATGGAATTAAGCAATAATTTATAATAAAATAAAACTGCAATGAAATGCAGGTGATATGAAGTTAACAAAAATGTTTGCCCCTATATGCTGAAATACAAGTTTCTTGATCAGATAGGGAAACTTCGCCTTGAAATATACACCATGAATTTGATTCTCGATAGAATCTGAAATATGTTAAGATCATGGGATTATTTATCGTAGGATCATAGTTTATACTTCATTTTCTTCAGCACAGTGGCGGATCGAAGGAGGCAGGGTGCGAATTACCGGGGGGTGAGGGGATTTTCCCCCTCAATCACATTTTGTTTTTCCCCCCAAAGAAGTCAGCTGAAGTATCCCCACCGGGGATGCTCGCTTTCCCCCTCAAACTATGCTTAGTATAACTCCAAATTTCACTGATTTTTGTTATTTCTTGTAAATTTAATCTTCTAGCTGTATTTCGAAATGATCGATGTAAACTGTTCAGTTTTGGTCATTTCTACTTACCACCTAATTACCCACTATTTTCAACGTTGTTTAGTAGAACTATATTATTATGACTATGGTTGTTACTTGCAACTGTACCTTTGTACCCTTCAGTTCGTCATCGTTTGTGAATTTGAATGTACTAATTGCGCATAACAAAGCCACATATAGATTTATAAATGTTCTTAGCGGTTGGCCAAGAAGAAGTAAACAAATAGCTTCTTCTACCATACTTGGCGAAGTTCGGATATGTCATATTCATCCTCTATATTTGTATCGATTGTCATCTTATTTTAATTTTTGTTATAACATGTTATTTCATTTTCCAGTGTACTCTTTGTTAGCACATGGTCTTCATTCCCTAGTAGGTTGTGTGTATGCAACTCAAAAGTTGCATTTAATTTGTGATAATTGGCATAATAATCACTGCTTTTACAGTTTACGGAAATGAACTTTTGAAACTATACTCAAAATCTGAGATATAAGTATTCTCTCGTAAGTATATGTTAACGTACACGCTGGGGGATACGCTCGTAGTGAGCAGACATGTTAATGATGGTGATTTTTAGGTGAATAAGCGAATAATTCAAGATTTGTTTCAGCATTTCTTAATACGACTGGTTCTCCGTGTCATTGTCCGTGTCTGTATAAGCATTTCAACTGGAGCGTTTTTTTTTTTTTTTTTTTTTTTTAAGTTAACCCTTCATTTTTCCATCTTTTCGCTGTACATTTTGCTGTCCACGCTAATAATGTTATCTGAAAAACTTCAATGTTTTACTTTATTTGAGTAACGTAGCCCATAGTGAATCAACTCATCTTCAACCTAACAGTAAAGTAATTTTTAAGTGTTGACTTTCTGTGCCCATCACGGAATCGATATTTGGAGAAAAAAAAAGTCGTGATGAGCACAGCTTTAGCTGGAAGTAGAAGCACAAGCTCGAAATTTGAATTGAGAGATTTTAAATATTTGGCCTTCGATTTGACCTTGATGTGAGAAATCGGGACCAGCAACAATCCATTTATTTGATAGGCTAATATCTAGATTTTCTTAAAAAAAAAAAAATGTCCGGTTTAATGATAATTTTAGTGGTTTTCACAAGACTGAAGTAGATTTCTTTTCGCAACCTGTATGTATTAATGCAAAGTGGAAGCTTTCAATATGAGTGGAAAAATTAACATATGCTTGTGATCATGGCTATCGCTCGAGCCGAATTATTAACTAAATAAACCTTAGAGAGCTACGGGGACAAGAGTGAGTACAACATTAAAACACGTTCAGAAAGGTTTAGTGGGGTGTGTGTATGTCAGACAATATATATGTGCATAGTTATTGTCGGTAGACTTATTAAATTAATAAATCTCTTATTTATTACAGATGTCACTCACACACACACACAGATATATATATATATATATATATATATATATATGGGTGGTAGGGCATTTATTGTCTCATTTTGAAATTTGAACCTTCAGACTATGTCCTTTGGCCTAATTTTATCTCCCCCGAATATAGATTATTTAATTCGCACACTGGAAGGAGGGGCTATAGGGGCTCTAGCCCAGCCTTGACGCTCAGGTATACACTGGATAAAATGGGGTTCAATTCTGATTTACACTGGATAAAGCTACAACTACGATTTAGTCCCTTTCTTTATCATATCCTGGATCCGCCACTGATAGAGCATCATTTTCAACAGTACCACTCATTTGTCCGTATTATACACCAGAAACTGTAAAAAATCGAGGAAAACCGGGAGATTTTTCGATTTTTTCGAAATTATTGCGTCCTTCTGGCCCGGGCTTGGGTTCAGGTAGGGATATGTTTTTTTCTTTTTTGTATCTTGAAAATTAAGGTCGGGAAAAAAATTTTGCAAGATATATATATATATATATATATATATATATATATATATATATATATAATATACTGTTCCATAATTCATGCAATTTTCTACAGCACTGGGAGAATATGAAGTTTTCACACTATTAATGTAAAATTTGGCACTCTTATTGAGAAATATCTTAATTTTTTGAATTTCTAAAGGAAATAAGAGAAAATTTCTGTTTAGCCCCCCTTTTGAGGGTGTAAACACAAAAGTTCATTTTCCTTATGGGAGATTCAATGTTAAATTTTGGAAGCAGTTTTCTCCAATAATTATTCGTAAAGATTTTGGGGCAAATGAATTGTATTTGTTACAAAATGCAAAAACACTCATTAACAAAGCTAATAAAGCTGTCTCAAACATTATTTTGGGAAGGCCCCCTTTTGGGGGCAAGGGGCGTAAAAAGGTGGTAGGTAATGTGTTACCAAAATCCCAAAATTTATTTTCGGTGTGCCAGTAAGCGTCAGGTTAATCACGAATGACACATAATTAATGCTCCAATTCTCCTTGCATGTGCCAGGGACTTATATGGGGCTATAGCCCCCTCTCAAAAATATAAAAAAAACCTCCATAAATATCCTTAGTAGGGACATACGAGAAGAAGGTATTTCTTTGTTAATTAATCAAAAATTTGGCGGCATTGTAGCAAAAAAAAAGTATGCGTTTATGAAATCTGGAATGTTATTTTGATAACGCACCATCTTAGGGGGGCAGAGGGGGCGAAGTATATTTTGGTGGATTTTTATAAAAATTTCAAATTTTATTTTGGAAATTTCAGGAAGCGTTAGATTAATCACAAATGATACAAAATTAATATTCCGATGCTTTTTGCATGTACCAGTGACTGATATTGGGCTACAGCCACCCTTTCAAAATTCATGTAATTTACGATAAATATTCTTCGCAGGTCTTAGGGGGGCACAGGGGGTGAATCAACAGATGATGGATCTTTATAACAATTCAAAAGTTTGTTCCGGAAATTTCAGTAAGCTTCAGATTATTCACAAATGTCACAGAATTAATATTCCAATGCTCCTTACATGTGCCAGTGACTTATATGGGGCTATAGCCCCCTTTTAAAAATAAAAAAATCACCATAAATATCCTTAGTAGGGACATACGAGAAGAAGGTATTTCTTTGTTAATTAATCAAAAATTTGGCGGCATTGTAGCAAAAAAAGTATGCGTTTATGAAATCTGGAATGTTATTTTGATAACGCACCATCTTAGGGGGGCAGAGGGGGCGAAGCATATTTTGGTGGATCTTTATAAAAATTTCAAATTTTATTTTGGAAATTTCAGGGAGCGTTAGATTAATCACAAATGATACAAAATTAATATTCCGATGCTTTTTGCATGTACCAGTGACTGATATTGGGCTACAGCCACCCTTTCAAAATTCATGTAATTTACGATAAATATTCTTCGCAGGGACGTACGGAAAGAAGGTAAATATGCTTTACAATTAATGTGGAATTTGTCATTATTGTAGAAGAATGTTTTGATTTTTTTTTAAATCTTGAATTTAGTGTAAATGAATATCGTCTGTCAGTGTACCAGATTGAGGATATAACTTTGTTGTTTTGTCATCACCGGAATATAATCAAAGATTTTTGCGTTTTTATAAAACAAATTGGACTCTTTTTATAGCATAAAATCACACATACAAGTTACCTGTATATTTTCTGCCCACTTCAGCAAACCAACTCGAACACAAAATGACAATGGAAAATGCCGCGGGTATCACGAACGAAAAAATCTTAATGAGAAGTAATATTTTAAAAGTTAAAAGTGTAATAGGTGACCTTTTAAGTTTCAATAATGTTTTCTTTATTCATAAAAAAAAAAACATATATTTTCCCTACTTCTTCCACAATAACTGTATGATCCCGCTTTCCACGCAGTAGCTTACTCGTATACTGCACTTGTAAGCACGTCAGGAAATCGTATACTACGGACACATGGTTCTTATAACCGTGTTTCTCTTTTCAATTTTTGGCTTTATCATTTCAAGTAATTCTTCAAATAATTTATCCGGCATTCTAAAATAGTTCGTGTACATTATACTGTCTTCAGTCCTGATTACCTGTACGAGGTTAGCATGAATCCCATGTCCGTATCGTCTTCTAATCCAATCTTTTACCCAGACTTTTCGTTTTCTTTTCTTTTTTAAACATAAATACAATGATACAATTACCACAGACGTGATAAAACTAAAAGTTGCAGCATCCCTGTCTTCCATTCCAAGGTCTTTATCTCACTACGGCGGGAAAAAATTAGGGAGAAACAGGAATTGTCTTTTTCTGACTGACGCGGTGCTCACACATACACACACACACACACACACACACTCACAAACAGCGTGGTCATCTTTTGTTTGTCTAGGAGACACTCAAAGTTTCTGAAGTAGTTCGCATAATCTCCGAAAGATGTCAGACCCTATAGACCATGTGCTAGAGATATCTACGGAAAATATCGCTGTGTGTAAATAGAAAATATCTCACCTGCATATGATAAAAAAATCTCTACCCTTGATGATTTATCATAACGTCTAAAAAGGGCCTAAGGCAGAAAGCGCTACTCTGCCGAAAAGAGAACTCTTTGCCATTCCATCTTCCGGCAGCAGTAGCGCCAGTTTGGTGCCGCCTATCTCATTTCATTTTTCGTGGAACTCTCTCTGTGTCAAAAAGAATTGTGCGATCTTGTTTAAAGGTCGTTCACCCGAACTATAGCAACACTTGTCAGTAGGTTTCGTTCCATCATAATCAAGAACTTCAGCCAAGCTATTAAAAAAAGAAAGAAAAAAAAATCAATTGATACGAAGTAAATACTTTTTTCTCACGCCAATACATGGACCAGGGCTGCACCCATGGGGGTCCACCGGGTTCGGAGCCCCCGAAATTTCGTAACTCAATATACATTTGTACATTTTCTCAATAAAACTATACTTGTTTAACAGGGAAATTATTGATGTAGCATGAAATTTTTGTCTTACTTGTCATCTGTACTGGGGACACCACAGTCGAGTGGATACAGCGTTGGATTCTATTCCTGTCCAGTACTTCTCCAATTTTCGGCATTCACCTAGCGTTGTGAGGCAAAACTGGGGAGTCTCCTGAATAAAAGACGTGACGACCACTAGGTCTAGAGAGCGATAGGGCCACACGGCGCACTGATTACGCGTTCGTCGCTAGATTGGACGTAGTTCCACCCAGTGTTTCTTTCAGAAACAATGTTCCGGGGAACATACTTAGTATTCCGAGAGGACACTGCTGGTACTTTTCTATTTATTATTATATTAGACGTATTATATCGGTCTCCTCCGGGGGGGGGGGGTAATCTGAGAGCTCCTAGGGGACAGTGCCCCCTCCAAAAAAAACATGTCTGGAAGAAACATTTCTCCAGTCGCTAACAGATGGCGTGGAGCGGCTCAAGCTCACAAATCGGGGCGTCAGACCAAGTAGTTTGGTTTGGTTTCATCTGTACACATTTTTTTTTATGTAGTTCTATCATTTTTTTCTGAAAATATAGATGGAAATATTTTACAATTATCTACTTATCGTCTTTTCGGGTGCAGAATAATACCCGTTCAATACTACATAGATTTAATGGCTTGTAGTATTGCCCCCTTCCAAAGCTTGGACCCCTCCAACAAAAGATTCTGGGGCCCACTTGACATAAACGTAAGTAGAAGGGAGGCCGAGAAAGCCAGACACCTTTAAAACACTGTTAGTTTCCCCCAAAAGTTCTTATTAGATGGAAGTCTATCATAGTTTATGTAAAGCGATTTTGTGTTGCATTTGTATTTTATGTATTTAATAGTGACTACTTCGCTCCCTTCCTCCATTTTTTTTTTCATTCTGAATCTGACTTACTACATTCTAATAACGGGTGTAGACACTCTCAAATTTCACCTTTTAAATCCAGAGGTAAAACATAAAATAGGCGGCGAAGAGAGTTGCTATTAAGTTGGTAAGCATAGCAATGGCTTTTTAGAGCCGATTTCACTACTTCTTCATTGATGTAGCTCATTCATTGCTTCACGAAGCTATGTCAACAGTTAAATTTTTATGTTCTCACCGAGAATTGAATTCAGACCACAAAAACCACCATATCCGTATTACGAAACCAAGAAACCTCAGTCATATAATTCTACACAATCAGGTTAATAGTTGCTAGATACACTGCCTCCGACCCGACGTTAAGGGCTAACGATCAGGCAATTAGTACACGAAACGAAGTGTTGAGGAGAGTGTATAAAGGTTCGGATTATTATATTATTTAAGCACTTTGAACATGCTATCTGGCTCACTTTGTACGAGGATAAGTTAAATATTATCCTCAATGTAGCTCACTTTTCTTACTGACTCCTGTCCTCGTTTATTTTATTGTTATTCTGTTGTAGTCGTGCTATGAAAGTTTGGTCCTAATTCCTCCATTTTTCTTCCTTTTGTTGCACATAGATCATGGCCGCTCCATTAAAACTTTGCACCAAAGAGGAACGTGAGTTTATGAAACCCAAGTCTGTTGTGGATGGTTTCGTACACAGAACCATGACTAATTTCCAGACTTCACTAATAGTCACTCGTTTGTCTAACAGAACCATGTCACGTGCACGCTTAATGTTGTCATCATTTGTGGCCCTAGATGGTCGTCTGGTTCCTTTCTCGTGCATAACACGTGTGCGATCATTTTTGAGGTTTTTAATCAATTCGTAAACACTGTTCCCGTATTGTGCCGAAAGTCTTTGATGGATTGCGGCCCCTGATACATCTTCCAACCTCTAAAACCGGATCACTGCTCATTGTTCCTCATTGATGCAAACTTCTAATGGAGCGGCTATGATCTATCTGCAACAAAAGGAAGACAAATGGAGGAATTAGGATCAAACTTTCATAGCATGACCAGTGACCATTACAGCATAACAATAAAATAAACTAGGACAGAGGTCTGTATGAACAATGTAAGAAAATGTACGGTATAGCTACATTGCGGGCAATTTTTGACTGGCCCTCGTATACACTTTTTATATTCTTCATTGTCTTTAAGTTATTCGTTAAAAGAAACAAATTAAAAAAAAGTTTCGGGGAGCGTAACGAAAAGACTTGACATCCTTTCAGCTATACTGTCAGGTTTAAAAGGAGAATGATAAATTTAAAGATAAATACCATAGAGTTAGTGGAATGAAAATAGTCGAGGGACTGAAGACTTGAAAAACTCTCGGTTAACTCATATGACATGACCACGAGTCTTTTTCACTAGAGGTTAGTTCTCTACTTTTGATCCTCCACGAATTAATTTTTGCAAAGCATGTAACGACAAAACACCTACTAATTCTGTATTATTATTTTTTTCCTCTAGATTCGAGACTCCAGAAGAAAAGGTACGATGCCATCTAAAGGAAAACCTACGTTGGAGATTTATAGACCTCCAAGTAAGTGTTGCACAATCCAATATCGCTCTTCTTTTACTAGTTGTATTAAGAATGGATATAATAGGCAAACTATGTAGCTATGCATAAATAAGGAAATTGCATTCGGTTTAAGTATTCTAGAATTTTAAATTTTAAGAAAAGAAATTGTTTTTACATGTTTTCTTGTCATTTGGGCACTGAGCTGCTCTCTCACAGTCTTACGACTAGGCGCTTCTTTTAGGTGCCCCTCAGAGGTGTCCGTAAGGGGGGAGGATAACACAAAATACAGTATTGAAATTTTAGTGAGGGGAGGCAGAAAAATTAAAAAAAACAAAAACAAACCAATTAGGGTTACTTTAGTTAGGGCTGTATCATGAGAAAGCGTTATTGGAGTTTAGAACTATTGAGAAAGTTTGAAAGTAGATATTGCATCTATGAGAAAACATCATTAGAATTGGGAGGAAGTCGACATGGTCTTGGAGGGTGATACCCAAGGACGCCGATCCTGGGGGGCCCGGGCCCCCCAAAGCTCATGTACCCCCTGTATTGTATTTATGAATATACAATATTTGGCATAATTTGAGTGCAATTTGTCTTAAAATCCTCATATATATACCTTCTGCATTTGAATGGGCTCCCCCAAATTTACAGAGAAATCGGCGTCCTTGGTGATACCCCCGGAAATAAAATGGATTTGCTAGAAACTTCAAAAGCGATTCAGATTCTACTTTAATAGTAATTTCCATACTTCATAACTTCGCTGCTAAGAAAGATTGTAACCAAATCATGCGCACGAAGGATCAGAATCATTTTAAATTAATTGACATATATTATTTTGTTTATAATTTAAAATATATGAAATCGTTACATAAAAATCGTTTTTGCATCTTGTGTTGTTTTACTACAGCTTTTAAAGTTTACACCCATTTATTAAAATCAATATGGTGCAGATTGACAAACTCTCGGCGTTGAAATGGGAATTTTTCCTGTTAAACTGAATGACCACATGAAAGAGGATGTGTAAAATATATATTTGCACAGGCGCGGTACTGTAGACTTCCTTAATATAGGAGAGGTGTGTTTTATCATTGTAAGACGAAAGCTACAATGTGAATCCATTAGTAGTACTGTAGGAAATCGTATTATTACTGGGGTGATGTAAGGGCATACAAATCAAAATTTATTATTTATTTTGCTGAAGATTTCTTTTTCTAATGTCAGAAAATTACAAAATCACATTAGAAGCTTCTTTAAACCAGTATAATAAATTCTCTCATTTTGCTCTATTTTGAAAAAAAAAAAAAAAAACTGTTTTACTATAGCATAATCTCATTTCATCTCCTTGCAGTAACACTTTGCTGCTTCGTTCTTTATCACTAGTAGCGTATAAATTAATTTAAATTGAAACTTTAAACTGTGAACACTAAATCGTAAACATATGAAAGGGGATTATTATACGTACTGGTATATTAAGAAATATTAATGAAAAAGAAATTTAAAGTATTTTCAATTTTTTTGTTTTAAGTATTAAATCCAAAGGTTTTCAACTCAAAAATTTCCTATCACTACCTTGAAATGATGTATTGGTTTGATCCAGAAATTTGGCCTCCAGACACAAATTTTTGTATGTTCAATATTTAATATTTACTCTTTCTTGCTTTTGTGTTCTGTTGATGTCCATTTTTTTAATTAATTAATTGCTGTGCAGATCTAAAGTAGTGCCACATACATATAATAGAGTAGTTTTAAAATACGTTAATATTATGATAGAGTAGAGGGAGTAGCGTAGGGGATGGTAGAGTAGAATAACGTAGATTAGTAATACTTGTTAATTAGGTTACGCTTCGTACGTGTGATGCTTTATTCCTGTAAAGTATGTCGTAAACATAATTTCTTACATACTTCTTTTCCGGTAATAGATTTCTCCGGTGATTTTATCTAGATCGACACATTTACGTGTAGGTTTACTTTCGGCACACCATTCGAAATAGTTACTGAAAAATTATAATTCTTTCACTAATTTCCTTCTTATTCTAAAAGAAAAAAAAGGGCGCGGTGGCTCAGTAGTAGAGCGTTCACCTCCGGTGCTTGGGGTCCCTGGTTCGATCCCAGCTCGCGCCGTGTGGACTTTGTGGTGGACAAACACCGTGCTCGTAGGTTTTCTTGGGGTTCTCCGTTTCCTCCCACTTTCTTCATTCCACCATTTCATTCATTTCTCATTATCACCGTCTCCTTTAGCCTAACCGGCATAACTGTGGGACGTAAAACTAAATATTTCATTTCATTTTTTCGTATTAAAAAAAATGCGCTGGGCGACATGACATTACCCCGTTTGGCATAGATAAAATTCAAGGCGGACGCCAGAAGTAATTTCTGGAAAATTACAATTCTTTTACGATTTGCATATAAATACAGTGTATGGATGTATGGCGTAAAAACAACAGTGCAAAAAATTAAACCAACCTGTGCTAGGTGGCCTCTAAAAGCACGAATGCTATTTAATTGAGTCGGTACAGGGCAAATCTGGCGGGCCCGCGCATTTTAGCGACGATACAAGTTTCAATAACACTTGTCATGGTTTCAGACTAGTAACGCTCCACTTGTAAACGTAAAATACAGCTTCTGTATACTGTGCAGAAATACACCGCCAGTGGAAGATAGTATCGTAAATAGTCATCTTTCATATACACTAGCTTATTTTACCTGTAGAAAAACATTTGTAATGCTTTTACAACAGTAACTCTACACTTGTAAACATAAAATACAGCTGTATTACTTTGTATTTATTTCTGTCGCCTGCAGAAATGTGTCCCTTATAAATATGCGTCTTTTCATGCAAAGTATTGAATTTTACATGTAAAATTTTCAAAATGTAGTGTGCCAAAACTACACCAATACCCTCATTTACTTGTTAGTTTTATTTCTTCCAAAATGTTTCTACTTCCGAATTTTGATTTGGATCATTTTAATATTGAGTATCTACTGTTTTGAATCTGTAATCGTTTGTAAAGTTGTCAGGCTAACCAGTGGCGCACGCAGAATTTCATCAAATGGGTTGAGCTTCCCAAATTTCATTAAATAGGTCAAAGTTCTCAAATTCATATCGTTTGAGATGCTTTCATCTGTTATATTTTGCTCAAAAAGGTTTAAAACTCGAAATGACCCTTTTGTACGCCATTGCAGTAGTACGTAAATTTTCATGAGAGAGTTTTAAGCTCCGAAGTTAATAGCATACGTCATTGTTCTATTGTATAACATGTATAACAAACAATATCAAATGTTGAGAAGTCTATTTTTACAAATTTGAGTATAACGAAGTAACAGTTAAGTCAATTACGCCAAAAGTCAACAAACAACAGGGTAGAAGAAGCAGAAAGTAGCATAGGATTTCGCTTGTAAAATAGTGCTGTTATTTACAATAAATATCTATTTCCATTACCACTGGTAATTTTAGATTTTACCCGGAAGATATTTCGATAAAGGGGGACGGCGAGTGAAAGTAGTAGGTTTACTGCGAAAAATACGGCTTAGCATCATTTACAGCCATGGAGAGAATTCCTGTTTGAGTGTGATAGAGGCCATGGATGGTTATATGAAAAATACTTAAGATAGACGCATCATTTGCGGCCATGTGAAACCATTGGATTCGTTTCTTTATGAATCCACCTGAGTTTGGATTCGGTTTTGTTTTTCTGTAGTAATGTAAAACAGTGGCAGTCTTGCCTTGACGCAATTGACTCGGCAAGTCAGAAATTGAAGTAGTTTTCTATATGGGTTCTAAACTATGAAATTTTATGAATTTCAAAACACATAGGTCTACATATCAGTCTGATTCATTCTGAGCCATTAAATACTCGTTACATAAAATCAACCATTCCCATGTTAAAATCTTAAACACTGGCGCCATTGATTATTCTACACTGTAATTCCCAATGGTGATTCGATGTCTTCCTTTCTGGGACAGCGATTTTTTGAAGACGTTACGCGGATTTGGGGAGTGAGAAGTGCGAGGGCCTTTACTACAGATGGTGATCAGAAAAATGGAAACACCTGAACGAAATTGCAACTTACAGATTAATATGGTGTCGGGCCACCTTTCGCCTTCAGAACAGCCTTGATGCGACGTGGGATGGAGGCATAGAGGTCGTGAATGGTAGCAAGTGGAATTTTACACCATTCCTCGTGCAGGGCATCGGCCAGTTATGGAGGTGGAAATCGTCGCCGGAGTCGTGTTTCCAAGACGGACCACACATGTTCAATTATGTTGAGATCTGGGGATTGGGCGGGCCAGGGGAGGTGTTGAACTTCATTCCGATGTTCCTCAAACCATGCTGCAACAACGCCAGCTGTATGAATGGGTGCATCATCATCCTGGAAGATGGCGTCATTGTCCGGGAACAACATCCGGACCATAGGATGCAAGTGGTCTCCTAAAATTGCGACATAATCGTTGGCAGTGATTCGTCCGTTAAGTGTGACCACAGGACCCAATGAAAACCATGATATGGCGGCCCACAGCATCACCGAGCCGCCGCCATGTTTCACAGTTGGACGGAGACACTGCAGATCATAAGCTTCTTTGGGCGTTCTCCACACATAAACACGGCCCGTGGTTAGGAATAGGGTGAAGGATGACTCATCCGACCATATCACACGTTTCCTGTCCTCAACGGTCCAAGTTGCATGGTCGCGGCACCATTTGCGGCGTGCGAAAGCGTTATGGTTCCTGATGAGCGGTTTGGCCCGTGCAACACGACCCCGTAAGTTCATGTCATGTAATTCGCGGCGGACTGTGATTGTCGAAACAGGGTGGGGGAGGTGCTGATTGAGTTCCTCCGTCACTTGCTCGGCAGTGGCACGACGGTTCTGCGTGACAATGCGCTTTAATACCCGGCGTGACCTGTCACTCATGATTTTCTTCCGCCCACTGTTCCGCTTCCCCAATGTGGTTTTCCCGTGTGTTGTGTAGGCCGTCATCACCTTCGACACTGTCCCACGCTATACACCTAACACAGTAGCCACTGCCGTCACACTCACTCCACATAACCGCACACCAAGAATTTGCCCTGTTTGAAAATCTGAGAGGTCTCCCATTTTACACTACCTCCGTCTGCTGCAGCCACTGGACACTGCTGTTCCACTGCGCCTAACGTAGTATGGAGACCGACCTAACACACCACCACCAGCGGTCCGGCGCTGCGGGCGCCACGACAGCACTGCCAACCCATACATATGACGTGTTGCCAACTACAGATGTTTCCATTTTTCTGATCATCATTTGTATAGTTACCATGCCAGGCAGAAGCGTTATTCAAATAACTTTTGCAATTTTGCAATTCGACAAGCATCACGAATTCTTCCGCACTCCAGTTGAAAACAGTGTTGCCAGTTTAATTATAGCTAGTGTCAAAAGATAATCGTTGGTAAAATCGCCATTGACTAGAAATTTAACCATTCTAGCCTATTTTGTGTTTCGTTAATTTATACAAGCATACATTGGATTCCCTTAAATATAGATCGGGTTGAACTTAATAATCTTCACACATATACAGGGTGTAGCATGAATGCATGGCCAAAAGTGACGAAGGGATTGCGGACATGCAAATAAGTAAAAATGTTCCAATAAACATGGGTCCGATGCCGCTTCGTTTCCGAGATACAGGGTGTTCAAATGTCGAGTCTCTCCAATGGCTCACTATGGGAAAGTGAATGGAAATGTTCAATATTAAAGGAATAACACAATCAACTGGAATTATGCCTGGCTAAATACATTTACACTAACATAGAGAATGAAACTAATCATCATTTAAAGTTATTGGGTTGTCAGTGTTGCCAACCTGGTACTAAGTGTTAAGATTTCAAATAGCACTAGACGTCCACACGTTAGCATATTATTGCTGACATAAAACGTTCCTAAGCATGGGGCAGATTCCACTTCGTTTTCGAAAGACAAGGCCAGTAGCGTACGCAGGAATTTATTTCGGGAGGGGTCCAAACTTAATATGAGGGTATTTTATATTAAAATTCCTGAAATCGCCCCTAAAATTAGGCTTAATTTACACAAAAGTCGAAATTTCGGGAGTCCGAACCCCCAGGACCCACCCCCTGCGTACATTCCTGGACAAAGCGTCCAAGTGTGAAACCAATTAACGGTGCATAATAGGGAACAACGGCTCAAAGATCACAACTCTTGTATGAAAGTGTTATTTTGACATGAGAATACCTTACACATGAGAATAACTTACCTGTGAAGCCACAAAGTAATTAAATATTACGAAGCAGAATCTGTATTATTCCTATAATATTGAACATTTCCATTCATTTTCCCATAGTGAGCCATTGGAGGGACTCGACATTTGAACACCCTATATCTCGGAAACGAAGGGGCATTGGACCCATGTTTATAGGAACAATTTTACTTACTTGGATGTCCGCAATCACCTCATCACTTTTGGCCATGCATTTGTGTTACACCCTGTATATCGATCAACACTTCTTATAGTATGTTCAAAAAACTGATTTAGTTAATTTCGTACGTGTCATCAGTGAAATTATTTTATAGAAGCGTAAGGAAAGTGAAGGGTCGGATTAAGGGAGGGGCTCAGGGGGTTATAGCAACGCGCCCCTAGGTGGACAGAGGCCTCCACTCTGATCAAAATCTCAACTGGCTATCTAGAAAGAATCATGAAGATACAATCATCGTCATAAAATAAAATATGACCAAAAATATGAAATATATTCCTTTAACTTTCCTACTGTAGTTTCTCAAAAATGTATTAGATGAAGTCAGCAGGAACCATATATTTTATCTACCCCCTGGCCTCCAGATGGGTTAATCCAGCCCTGGGAAAGTGTTTGTAATTTCACAGTTTTATTTATTTGCGGATTCCGTGGTAGACACATATGAGTTTGTGTTGGGCGTACTTTGAAATCATATTAATATATACAGTGGCGGATCTAGAAAGTAAAACCTGGGGGCAGCCAGAACCCAGACTTTGATAGGTCATATATCATGAGTTTACTATAAACTTTCAGAAAGGAGCTCCTCCGTGGCTAAGCGGTTAGCATACGCACCTTTGGCGTGCGAGACCCGGGTTCGATTCCCGGCGGGAGCTCAGGTGGTTCGGATTCCACGTTAATCAGTAGGTCCACGTCTCATATAGCCTCGCTGCTGAACGGGATGTTAAACTCAAAATCAATCAATCAATCAATCAAACTTCCAAAAATATATAAGTAATAGCTTAAATTATTTTTGTCATCAAGAAACTGGATGGCCTATGCCTCCGGCCCCGGGGCTAGACTCGCCTCTAAATATATATAGAGAGCTTACATTGCAGCGAATTTCATCTTCCGGGTCACGACTCACTGGCCAGTACTAAGAGAATTTTTGGTTGGTCACGAAATACTTGTATGTTACTATCAACAAAAAAGTAAGTAGATGCTATCTGAAATTTAAAGTAAATAGACATGTCATTTATTATTACAAGCCTTTACAAAATCATGCTTAATTTATAGGACAGATTTGAATGAATAACGGAGAAATATGTGACCAATTTCAAACAATAATTCGCTTCATTATCCACTTTCGACAAATCAAGACGAGTATTCGTTGACGTTTCGAATTGCACGAAATAATAATAATAATAATAATAATAATAATAATAATAATAATAATAATAATAATAATAATAATAATAATAGAAACAAGCACAGTCTTCTAGGGACAAATTTTCAGCATGTGTGTATGAATATCGTTATTTCAAAATTTAAATCAACTAAATTTATATTAATATGTTCCTTTTTCCAATTTTATCCTGTTCGCAAAACTTAAAATGTAAGAAATACTTTTATAAACGGATTTTTTAAATTCATAATGAAGATTGAAAGGGCATATTTTCAGGGAGTTTGATCGAGGGGCTGCAGTACACGCAAGGGCGCCGATTTCTCTGTAAATTGGAGGGGGGGCATTCAGTTGCAGAAGGTATCTATATGAGGATTTTGAGACAAATTGCATAAAAATTATGCCAAATTTTGTATATTCATAAATACAATAGGGGGCCCACATGATCTTTGGGGGCCGGGCCCCCCAGAATCGGCGTCCTTGAGTACATGTCTAATTTATATATTGCACATTTAAAGTTCGATCAAATGCATTAGTGACAATTTAACCAATGAGATTTGGAGCTCAAGGAGCGCTATAGCCATCTCGTGTGTATGTCGAAATCTTTCACAGTCGGAATTAACATGAAATCATTCCGTTTCATAACAGAAGTGTTACCATGAATATGATACCCTACGAACTTGTGATACAGCGATCACCTGTGGTGTGTGGGGTCCATGGTTCAATCCCAACTACGCGAAGTGGCCTTTGAGGTGGACAAATATCATATGTATAGGGTATTCCCGGGTCCTCACATTTCCTCTCGCTTCGTCATTCCACTGTGGTCATCTACATAATCATCACCCTGGGAAAGCACAGCCTGGGTGGATAAACGTGGGACTTTAAAAGAAATACAGCCCGAAACGATGATAAATACTTGTTTCTGATTGGCCGAAATTAGATAATATAAAGACATTCTTTCTTGTAATTGGCCAAATATTTCTCCATATTATTTAATCGGAAATGTTTTATAAATTAATTATTATTTTCTGAATAGACTTCCAATAATAAATGACGTACACATTTTTTTATTTAAATTTACTTTTTCTGATGATAATAACACACATAAAGAAGAGATTTAGGCTGTTATTTTTTTTAAAAAATTAATGACAGTAAAATGATAGAAATAAGCCACTCAAGAATAATCTTGCTGAATATGAGTTGGCGTATAACACGTAAAGTAACATTTAAGAGAAACCAAAAATTAACTTTTGTTCTTACTTTCAAAGCACACTACAGGTGTTTATAGTGTACGGCCCATTAGAATTGTTTTTACTGCAAAGTTAATGTTACAATGAACAGTTCTGTAGCTGATTTTCCATAGACTTACCTGCTACATTATTATAGGAAAAAGTGCATCAAACGGACATGGATTCACAATGAATGGAATGGAATAGAATTGAACCTAACAGTTCCATATGGTTGCAAATGACGTGTGTGTTTTATATAATCTTGCAGATAACCATTAATGGCCGCATCTATTGCAGTCGAACAGGAATTTTCTCGTTGGCCGCAAGTCCATAAATACTGGCAACATAGCCTAAGGATAATCGAAAAAAAAATCTGGAAAAATTCCATAGCTCCGGGAATTTTTCCCCAGCCACCCCTGAAATCCATTACCATGACTGTGCAGTAAATACAGTTTGATGCTTTCACTTATATTTTCGCATTGAAAATATATTTTTTTAAGAAGAAAGTAAAGACATTGAATCCTATTCAGTTGATTTTGAGTTTAACGTCCCGTTCAGCAGCGAGGCTATATGGGACGTGGACCTACTGATTAACGTGGAATCCGAACCACATGAGCTCCCGCCGGGAATCGAACCCGGGTGTCCCACACCAAAGGCGCGTACGCCAACCGCTTAGCCACGGAGGAGCTTTGAATCCTGTTAAAGAAGTAGTTAGTAAAAAAAAATGACATTCTGCTAACCCATTACCCAGAGGGTGTGTTTACGAAATTTTAGAATTTAAAAGATATGAGGCATTTAAATAGTTAAAAATAATTTTGAGGCAGAGTGTACTAGATAACCCCTCTAGCGGCAGCAACAATGGTCAATATTACATAGTCATTACTTTATAGAAGCATATATCTAGTCTTACATTGTTATACTGCAATTTATTATTAATAAAAAACAAATGTGTGGGGATGTCGTCGGCATTTAGTAAAGTGTATCGTCAATCAAAAAAGGTTGGGAACCACCGTTCTAACCTATGAATTAACTTTACAAATATAGCTTGAAATGTGCTTGAAATTACATGTTTATTGTTAATAGTTCAATGATTTAAATAAAATTGTTATTATCCAAGATATGCACTGATAAAAGTTGTTCTTTCTTTGTGCTAACATTGAAGGCCATGCATACAAGTAAGCATTCTATAGAAGGTTTTCATGCTTTTGCTTTTTCTCATTCTTATCGTAGACCTGCAAAAGTTTATTAAAATAGTATTGATTTACATTATAAAATAATTTTGTATTTATTTGTTCTCTTTGTAATCTATGTAGATTTCACTTATATTCTTAACGCTGTTGACTACCTACGACATATTTATTTCTGTTCAGCCTATAGGCGTTATACTGACCTTGTTTTTTTTAACTCTACTTAAGTGATTTTCGTTTTTTAAAAAATGAATTTGTATATATATATATATATATATATATATATATATATATATATATATATATATATATATATATATGGGCCTGTGTGCCATCAATTCTGAAGTAAAATCTGGAAAACTTACTCAATATTTTGATTTTGGCACACTTAGCACGGATTTTATAGTCATTATATAGATACTGACTATAAAATCCGTGCTGTGTGTGCCAAAATCAAAATGTTGAGTAAATATTCCAGATTTTACGTGAGAACTGATGATGGCACATGGGCCCATGCGCATTCTTTTAGTAATTATTTGAACTACTTCCACTGCGAATACTAGATAGCCCGATTTCAACTGAACACAAAGCTCACATTTTGACATTAACCGAACTTTTCCATTTTTTTCACTTAGCACGGATTTCATTTTCAGCCTACACCACATACCCCCCCCCCCACATATATATATACAGATGGTGATCAGAAAAATGGAAACACCTGAACGAAATTGCAGCTTACCAGATTAATATGGTGTCGGGCCACCTTTCGCCTTCAGAACAGCCTTGATGCGACGTGGGATGGAGGCATAGTGGTCGTGAATGGTAGCAAGTGCAATTTTACACCATTCCTCGTGCAGGGCATCTGCCAGTTCTGTGAGAGAGAATGGAGGTGAAAATCGTCGCCGGAGTCGTGTTTCGAAGACGGACCACAGATGTTCAATTATGTTGAGATCTGGGGATTGGGCGGGCCAGGGGAGGTGTTGAACTTCATTCCGATGTTCCTCAAACCACGCTGCAACAATGCCAGCTGTGTGAATGGGTGCATTTTCATCCTGGAAGATGTCGTCATTGTCCGGGAACAACATCCGGACCATAGGATGCAAGTGGTCTCCTAAAATTGCGACATAATCGTTGGCAGTGATTCGTCCGCTAAGTGTGACCATAGGACCCAATGAAAACCATGATATGGCGGCCCACAGCATCACCGAGCCGCCGCCATGTTTCACAGTTGGGCGGAGACACTGCAGATCATAAGCTTCTTTGGGCGTTCTCCACACATAAACACGGCCCGTGGTTGGGAATAGGGTGAAGGATGACTCATCCGACCATATCACACATTTCCAGTCCTCAACAGTCCAAGTTGCATGGTCGCGGCACCATTTGCGGCGTGCGAAAGCGTTATGGTCCCTGATGAGTGGTTTGGCCCGTCCAATACGACCCCGTAAGTTCATGTCATATAATTCGCGGCGGACTGTGATTGTCGAAACAGGGTGGGGGAGGTGCTGATTGAGTTCCTCCGTCACTTGCTCCGCAGTGGCACGTCGTTTCTGCGTGACAATGCGCTTTAATACCCGGCGTGACCTGTCACTCATGATTTTCTTCCGCCCATTGTTCCGCTTCCCCGATGTGGTTTTCCCGTGTGTTGTGTAGGTCGTCATCACCTTCGACACTGTCCCATGCGACACACTTAACACAGTAGCCACTGCCGTCACACTCTCTACATAACCGCGCACCAACAATTTGCCCTCTTTAAAAATCTGAGAGGTCTCCCATTTTACACTACCTCCGTCTGCTGCAACCACTGGACACTGCTGTTCCACTGCGCCTGACGTAGTATGGAGACCGACCTAACACACCACCACCAGCGTTCCGGCGCTGCGGGCGCCACACCACTGCCATCCCATATATCTGATGTGTTGCCAACTACAGGTGTTTCCATTTTTCTGATCACCATCTGTATATATATATATATATATATATATATATTGAAGGGTAAGGGGAAAAAACAAGGAATGTCCATGTGTATGTTTTATCAGGTACTTTGTCCTTTCCGTTGGTGACTCTTGGTACTATTTGACTGTAGATGTAAAAATATCCATGTAAAAAAGGACAAAAGATTTGACTAACCCCATTCTTTTTTTACGCGGTTTTCAATATTAAAACGCAGTTTTCTCGAAAATACAGTTTTGTGACATTCCTTCTTTTTTTTCCTTACCCTTAATTCAAAGACTGCGGTAGAGAATCTAGCAACATAACTTGAACATAAACACATTACTGTCATGCCGTTCCTTACACGAATGTTAATCTCTGTTCTCCATGGCATGGTCCGACAACAAACCATTCAAATTAATACATGACTGGAGACGAAGCAAAGTTGTCACAAGCAGATTGACTGACCCGTACTGGTATCCTGTGGAACTCTTCTGTGGTAGTTTCCCCGTAGTTGGGCCAAATTGGGTATGTGATGTTGATACATTTTGTCCTTTAAAACATCCCATAAGAAAAAATCAGATGCTTTCAAATTGAATGATCGAGCTGGCCACTCCACAAACCCATGTTGACCGATTCAACGGTTCGGGAATATTTCTTTCAGACATCCTTGCACTGGTATGGGATACTGTGGCGGTGCTCCATCTTGCGTGATCTCCACTCTCCGGCTACACAGTGTTGCCATACCGAAAGATTTATTCACAATTACAAATATTGCAGTCAGCACAATTACAAATATACATAATTATGGACCACCATTTAAACAATTTTCACGAAGCAATGTACATTTAAATAAATTTGAAGAATAAATCAATAAAATCAAACAATTAAAATTCCAGTTCATTTCCAAGAGAACAGGAAAATATAATTCTCCATATAAATCAATAGGATTTTAAAAAAGTCAAGGCAGTCAACACTGTTAAGTATTTGCATGAAGGAACATTATTTATCTAAAAAGTAATTCGTAACTGCTTATAATATTGGTAATTTTAAGTGTAATAGTGTTGAATTTGGTTTTGGAATGTAATAAAAAGTGTAAACTCACAGTGTACATAATATGTTTGAGAACAAAGATGTTTGTTGTAAGAAGCGACGAAATGAAAACACGAAATTACTAATGATCTTAATCAAAGTCGTGTTTCGATGGAAATTAAACACTAACCTATAGATATACATACGAAAATAACCTATGTAAGATTTTCAAAATTTATAACGAAATTACTGTTACATTAGTTCGTTTTTTAAAAAGTAGATGTCAAAAATCGTACATAGGAAAACATGTATTTCAAAATAAACAAGATCTAAAAGGTACTACGAATTTTTATTTATTTACCTATTTAAAAATATGTTATAGCACTTTGAAGGCACTGTAAATAGCATTTCTATACCAACCTTCAAGTCTCGTTCATGTCGTAACTCACTGACTTAGTATATAAATGGAGTGTTTCCTAATCTGACCATAAATACTGTCCCAAACTTTTAAGTACGTTGACACAAAATGGTTAGAGATATGTCAATATCCTAATAACATAAGTTACGTGGATGGATTATGAATCAAAATTACAAATAATTATTCAAAATGGCCACCATTAGCATGCGCACAGTCCGTAAGACTTTGTGGTCACTCATCATTACACTACACAACACATCAACTGGAAAATCTGCAGATGTCTTCCGAAGAGACCGCTTTAAACTTTCAATATTAGGTTGTCTCTTCTTGCAAGACACCTCTTGAAGCTTACACCACAATTTGCAATCCAAAGGTTTAGGTCCGGACTTGCAGAAGGCCAATTTGAAGTGGAAATGAAGTCCGGAATATCTGCCTCCAGCCACTACTGAGTTGGCCGTGCCTTGTGTGCTGCGGCTGAGTCCTGCTGGAAGCTCTAGTTCTGTCCGTGGAAAAGAGTGTTAGTGAGATTGTTGACTAGTCTCGTAAGCACTGTCTCCTGGTACACTTTGGCTGACGTTTCGACCCCCTTTTCATAGAAATGAAGCTCTGTTGTGCCCTCGCAGCTCACACTCCACCACCCCATGACTGAGGCAGATGCTGACCTCTCTAGATCCTTGGAGCCTTTTCACCGGCTTCTCTAGAGGATGTGGCATATATCATATCATTTTGGGCATTGAAAAGTCTCCTCAACACTGAAGATCATTTCATCAGTGACAAGGATTGTTCCGTAATGCTTAAGTAAGCGCTTTGGTTTTAGGAGCCTCTGGCGCTTCAGTTCTTTTGTTAGGAGATGTCCATGTGCGTTGTTTGTAAGCAAGGAGCCCCAGATCACTACTTAACGTGCGAGACATAGATATTTTTATATCTTTAGCTCACAAGCCATAATTGACTGTTTCCTAACTGGATTTCGTCGGGCACGCGCCGCCACTGCTTTCACAAGTTTCGGTGTTCGTGCTGCACGTGATCTTCCTTGCCGCAGGCGATTTTTCACAGTTCCATGATACCGATTCTTCACGATATTGCTCATGACGTCGCTCGCTTGTACGGGCGGAAGTACAGCCACCCTCAAAAGTTAAAACAGTATTTATTGTAAGACTTGGTATATATTCACCAGGCGAAACATTATAACCACCTATCAAATATCTGATATGTCCACCTTTGGCTCGCATAACAACAGCAATGCGGTTAGGCATGAAGCAATGAGGCCTTGTTTACTGACCTGGAATCATAGCGCACCACATCTGCACACATCGTGAAGGGCATAATAAGTTCGGATCTGACGTTCGACATCCCAAAGATGTTCAGTAGGGTAAAGACCAGGTGCGTTTAGGGACCATTGCAGCAATTAAAATTCACTTTTGTGTTTCTCGAATCATGCAGGACAATGTTGGCCTTGTGACAAGGAGTATTGTCCTGCTGAAAGATGTCATTGCCAGCTGAAGCATGACCGACATAAATTGGAGTGTATATGATCAACATTGAATTGTCGATAGCTAAGAGCAATCATGATGCCGTCCACACAAACTACTGAGCCCATGGATGACCATGTGAAGGTTTCCAAATCATAATAGAGGCATCACTAACCTGTTGTCATCCTACTATGGACGTCTCGGGCAACTGTTCTCCTACAAGACGACAGATTCTGACCCGGCCATTGATATGATGAAAGGAGTATCATGATTCATCGGACCATGCAATGTTGTTGTGCCATTGCTCTGCGATCCAGTGACGATGGGTGTGCACATTCCAGTCGTAAGCGGCAATGTCGTGTGGTTCACATTGGTACACGTGTGAGACGTTGACTACGGAGGCCCATAACTAACAGTGAACTGTGTACTTAGACACACTCGTGCTTTGGCTGCTGTTGATTGTGCCCTATTGCGTTGTACCAATCTTGACAATTTACTACATTCGATATTTTTAATGAGGTATTGCCGCCCCACGCCTTGTCGTTTGCTGCTGCTTGTTTCACAGTTATTTTCTCACCTTTGGAATACTAACCAGATGCTCGCAAACACTCGAAAAGTCGCACTGTTTCCGAGATACTTGTACCCAGCCGTCTGGCCATCACAGTCTGGTCCCTATCAATTTCAGATATGTCATTATATTTCTCTATTCTACGCACAAGCATCGCACTGCCTGATCGATTGATTTTCCTGTCACCGTCTGGCGAGCGGTTCTGTTGTGTTCCGTGCCTCTTACGTCAGCTCAACAATTTCTCCAAAAAGTAGCAGGTGGTCATAATAATTTGACTAGTGGGTATAAATATATGTAGAAGGTGAGTGCAGTCACAAATATGTGAAGAAATATTAAAAAAAAAAAAAAAAAAGATAGATAACAGTCGTTATTGTACTTACAAGTACTGTTCAAACTGTGTCTCACCATGTTAAATGCAGAAGATACATCTTTTCAGCACTGATTTGCAAATATGACAATCGAAGAGTGGCATCCAGTCTCTCGAATGAATGTTCGGATAGCTGTTTCAAATGATCCAAATCGTGCAGTTGCCCGGAAAACACTTCGTCTTTGACAGTATCTCATATGGAGAAATAACATAGTGTGAGGTCACTTGAATGGGGTGACCAATCTGTCGTACGACGACCAATCCATTCATCGAAATGTTGATTCAAAAATTCTTGCACAATAACACCAAAGCGAGGCGGTGCTTTATCGTGTTGCCATGTGAACTAAGTGTTTCCGTAACGAGAGTATTTTTCAAGTACTGAATTGACAATTTCATTGTACATTTTGAAGGTATGTTACTGATAACAGTTCTTTCAAAAACGAAAGGTCTTATGACACCACTACTACAAAAATCATCCCAAACATTGACACCAGCAGGGGTGCCCACAACGGGGGGCTATGACGCAAACTGCGTCATTGAAATATTTGGGAGGGTTAAAAATCTATATAAATATGTTTGAGGGAGTGTAAAAATTAATCGAAAAGATTTTTTTTTCATGGAAGAACACCTACGGATAGACAATTGGGGGATGCGTCATGGACATAAGGGGGGGTGGGCACAGCTGAAAACCAGTGACGTTTAACTCATCCTGTTACAATTTAATGTGGATTGTATCACTCCAATAAACACAATTGTATCTGTTTATGCATCCGTTCATCTTAAATCTATCCGCAAAATTCCAGAAATATCTGCCAGGTTCGTTCCGAACGAGAAATCACTCACAGAACTCACCATGCCGTTTATACTCTCTCTCTCTTTTTTTTTTTTTTTCTTTTTTGAATGACGTTCCATGTTTATACTTATATTCTAAGAAATACAATGACGTAATAATGAACGAAATTGTGAAAGAAGGTGAAAGAAAACAGGAGAACCCCTAGAAAATCTTTCGTGCACGGTGTTTGTCCATCACAAAAGCACACTTGGCGCAAGCTGGGTTTGAATCAAAGATCCACGCACCAGAGGTGAGCGTTCTATCACTGAGCCGCCGTTCCCCCCTTCATTGCATGTTTTATATGTTTGAGTACTCCGGCAACGCCCGCTTTAATTCCTTGGTGGAGGAACAGAGATTATTTTGGGATACATTTTTTTGTATAATAAAAATAGTTTTAAATTTCTTCACCCATATTACAGTATGTCCGTGGGGCAGATGTAGCCACCGGGGCGCTCGCCCCCTCTGTTGTCAAGGGGGGCAAGGTGGGGCGCTCGCCCCCCTAAGAGGAAATTGTACTTGGAATATTGAAAACCCAATAGAGTTTTTACATTAGTTATAGCAAAATTTGAAACTATATTTGAAACGTCGCTTATACTCCCCCCCCCCTTTGGAAACCACGACATGGGCACCCTTGTCTGTTGTCACTGGTTTGAACCATATGTTACACAACGAATTTTACGAAAGTAAAGTTGGATCTCTAATGCAGGTTTTGGCTGTGCAACCATTTTTCTCTCCAGGATTGGAGGGGAGCATTGGCCAAATCAGAGAGACAAAGAAACTCGGAAGTGTGCCTGGAAGAAACACTGCATAAAATTAAGTAGTTAAGTTTAAACTTGGATCTTAATTTCCGGTTCTCTGTATGCTTTTGAGCTAAGAAGGAAAGGAAAGAAATATGTTACACTGTAGTTTCCATAAATATTCCATACATTGATGCGAATTCAACTGACAGCCTCGTAAATAAACCATAATATTTAATGTAATATTTAAATTTAACACCTCAAGGAGATGATCATAAATGAGAGAAAAATATAGTAAAAAAAAATGGTAGAATGAAACAAGTGGAAGAAAACGGGAAGATCTCGAGGAAAGATCCATTATCTTTGTAAACCATGAAACTATCATCACTTGGGATGGAATCAACGGCTCTAAGGATCAGAAGAAAGTACTTGACCTTACTTTTCAGTCAAATACTACTTATTTAAAGAATTATGTGCAGTTAAAATTTTATAAATTATATATAGGTCATATGGAATTATCAGTTAGTAAATTACGGAATTTATATTTCCAATTTTGGGGAGCACGCTGAGGCTCAGTGGCAGATCGCTTAACTCTTGGTGCGTGAGGTCCTTGGTTCAATTCCCAGGCAAGTAAGTTTGTGGTGAACAACATTGTGTCCGTGGGGTTTCTTGGGTACTCTTGTTTCCTTCCACATTTTCATTCCACAGTACATTTCCAATTATCATTCTCTTGCCTTAACACGTTGACCGCCACTATATATTTTGACCTTTCTCATCTGTTTGCCACGGGCAACAATCCGCCACTAATACTTTGTTTTCGTCTTTGTTTTAACCCCATAAATGTATAATTTTATTTGTGTATGGTTTTGCATACACGCGGCGTGGATATGTATGTAATAGCATACACACCTATAGAGCAAACGTGAAAAAGTGCAATATATATATTTGTGTGTATGGAAAACCATACACGAGGCGCTGCATGAAGGAGCCGTGTGTATGGAAATCCATACATATGGCAGCCAACGTGTTAATCATAGTTTCCCTGAGTCTAGAGGGCATCGCCGTGGAACGTTAAACTGAAAGATTTCATTTTCTTCCCACTTTTGAGTCTGCTCTGACAAGACTGTAGCCTGAATAAAAATAATAATAATAATAATAATAATGCCCGAATGGTTAGAGAAATTGGAAATAAAATTAAAATGATTTTTCAACCAATATATACTTGAGAATTCAGTTATTCTGATCACACGATTCGATACGGTCTTGGACTATGAAGAACTGTTTCCACCTTGTTCGCTTGAAATATTCTAGCAGTTCTCGCAAGAATTCATACCAAAGTAACAAAAGTAAACGTAGAACAGTAACAAATCAGCAGTACATATTTTTATGAATCACTTGATACTTGATTAACTATACAGTATAATAATTCCTTGTTTATCTTGCTGCATTGAAGCAGATAAATACTTGACTGATACACATGTTTTGCTTTTACTTGGCTCGCAGCGTTTGATAATACACCAAAAAACATTTGATAGTGGTTACGTAACGTTTCAGCTGTGTATTCTTAAATGGCACTGTTTAGTTATTGAAACTCCCAATGTTTAGCATTTGCAGCAGTATACATAGGTCTCAAAGGGTCCATTTTTGCTTCTTTTATTTCTACTTGTAGCTTCGTCTGTATTTGATCTTTTAAACCAGGCTGATCTTTTAAATATGTAATTAAATTATCTGCAGTTATATTATGCTTCCTTACAGCAAATATCTTGTAGTAAAAACATCATAGTAGCATTGTGAGTTTACCTTTTTTTTCTATATATAGAAAAAATAGTTTCTCTAAATTGTAAGAGTGGTATTCTGTACATGCTGTTGTAGAATTCTTAAGTAATGTCATTTTCGTATCTTTTAGATCACCATCAATCATATTCTTCCTCAAACCAATTGAATACTCAGAGTCAATTGTCAGGTGCGTAATAGTGTTCCTTCAATGTTCCCAGCTATCATAGTTAAGTAGTGTAGTTATTTTCTTTTTCCATAATACTTTCAGCTCATATCTTTCCTTATCTGTGTTATTAATTCCATATTTAGTTGTACTGTTAGCATTTAGAAAAATTTTTTAAAAGCATTGTACAGTACTAATAATTGCATGGGTAGAAATCAAGTAATGTGCGTTGCCTTTAGTCAACACTTAATAATATTTTTTTAAAAAAGTAGTACGGTACATATTGCAATTTCTATGTATACCTCTATAGTTTTTCAATAATACTGTAACAAAATGAATAAAGTTATTGGGAGCAAAAGTATAGTTAATTTAAACATACTTACACTATAGAACCAAACCCATATACACCTATAATGTTCTAATGAAAGTCGTTTGAGGATGCATGCTTCGAAAAGGCTCTTTCATAACGTTCCATGAGTGTTCTGTGAAATTAAGGTCGAGAAGTTATGAGACATCATATTAGAAGGTTCCTTCAGCCAGTCAAAAATAATCCAGCCTCAGTACTACAGCGCCTGTCACCCTGAAAGATGTCAACTTCATATGGATAGAAGCGTAGTTCTCTGACATCCAACAATATACAATGGATGTCACACAGTGAATCCTATACACTGACGGTCCCCAAACAACAGATAATAACAGAAGAATCCCCGCACTATACTAGGTATATCCACCCAGCCTATACAAAACTCACCATGCACGGCGAATTGATAGCCTCGAGTTATTGCAGCCAGATATGTATGCAGTTTGGTGTAACTAAAATCGCGATTCGCCGGATCCACACAGTTTCAGATCTTCTGCAATCTAGTCAACATCCGTGTTGGTCCAGACGAGACGAATTCGACAGCGACACATCGTTAAGAGCTAGTGTGACAAATGGGCCGTTTCCAGTGGAATTTGATGCGCACAGTTACAGTGTACGCTACCATATCGTCATGTGAGATATGGGTATTTCGTACCCACAACTGCATAGCTCTTGTAATTTCTTGACGTTAATGGTTCGTAGAGCTTCTGCAAGCCACTCACCGTGAGACGTCATCTTTCGTCTTGGAAGTTTTTCCTTTAGGGATTAGAAGCTTGTATTCTTCTATCCTGACGGACTTTTATTATCCTAGTAAAGTCATATTCAACTAGTTTATCCTGGTCTATTAACGAACTCATTGCACGTGCCTCGTTTGGAAAAACGTTTTATGTATTTGAAAGGAGGGGTTAAATATACGAATATACTATAAATTAATGAATCAGCGTGTTTAATTTCGTATTTATTCAATAATTCCTAACTAAAGTTTTTAAACTCTTCTAATTAACAAAACGGATACTGAGATTTGTGTCAAAACCTGAAAGACCAAGTACAAGACAAAGTGTTATATTAAAATATAATAATGTATTAATAATTGATATCATACAAATAATATGCATAGTAGTACTTTTTTTTCGTCGAACGTTAATAGGAAATAAACTCCGAAATGTGAAATAACTGAATTTTAAATTTTTACAAGATTTATTAATTTCTCAAATAACATTACGAACTCATTCGTAATTTATTATTTTCAAATAGTATTATAAAGTAATATTTGGTTACAAGACAAACTAAAGCAAGTGTAGGAGAAAATATAAAGAAATCATGACACCAGATTAAAGATCAATTAATACCTTGAAAATAAAGATACTTTTAAAATAGATTTCCAAAATGTCGAATTTATTATTATCCTTAGAACTATTTGCTTTTTATCTATTTTAATACGAATTCTTATTTTTGATGCCTCAGAAAATGTATGTCGAAAATACAAACATCGAGAGGTAACTAAATAATATAGGACATATTTACCATAATGCCCAGACAAATAGAAAAATAGGAGGCATTCTTTTAATGTTCACATTTCTTATATTGTAGGATTATCTTTATTGATACATCATTACACAGTCAATATTATCTTTGACGGTTAATTAACTCTTTCTTTCATAATACGTAATTAAAATTCTTATTAATTTCTTTTAGGTGCTTCATCATAACATCAATAATTACTTTATAATAATAAAAAGATATAAGTTAAATTTTGCAATTGACGCATATTGTAATTGTAATGAAGAAGCTCAAGAGATGCGTCCACTTTTAATTACTATCACGATGATAGTTTACTAATAATTGATAATAAAATTGAAATTTAATATGCCTATATGCGTAGTATTGTATTTTAGGCCTATATTTCAGCATCACCAACTTTTGATGGCATTCTCAGGCCAACTCATCAGATGTTGGATTTTAACTTGAGTTCATAACACCTAACAAGTTCTGTTTCTGGCCTATAACTGTACAATTGTGGAACTGTATATATAACTGCATATACTTGAGAAATGTTGAGAATAACTGATAATTCTTGAAAAATGTAATTTGGTGCATCACTACCATCAATCTTCAACGTTGTTCACTATAGTGCTTTTGTGTTAGCATTTCCTATATCTGACTATTCCTGTTTTTGTATTAAAATTCCCTAGAAAGATGAGTATTGCGGTCGAACTTTAAGCCCCCAGAAAATTATTACTTTTATTCCAAAATTTTATAAAATAATCTCATTGCTTACTAGATGTTCTTTTGTCCGGGTTTCGTTTAGGTTCCGTAGTTCTAATGAAGTATGATTCATAAGTAAATATTTCAATTTACGTTATGAACTATATTTATCTTGTTTATAATGTACTTAGTTGTCGATAGATATTTGGATAGACTTAAAATGCAATACTACTCATAAAGTGGTAAAATAAATTTAAGTTTTTTAAAAAAATATATTTTTATATTCTTGCTCATAATCTGTTTGCGGCTGAATAAAGATTATTATTTTCTTTCAGGTCTTCGTGTTGGCAACAACGTTTATCAACAATCGAATAACAGAGGCAGTCCCAGTTCAGAAGAAAGTGGACAGAATAATATGGAGAAAGAAAATCACATGGAAAAGAATGGATTTACTAATCACAGATTGAACGTCCATGCCAAAGAGTTCACAATGAAAGCGGGCCAGTTACAAACCTCCAAATCTAGTTCCTCCATTGTAACCAGTGCTAATAGTAATAAACATTCTACAAAGTCCAACCATCATCAAACGAATAGTTACAGCAACAACAGTAGTGGTGACAGCAACCATACCAGCACAAGGAATTCGTTGTACGCGATTCAACAATCGAAATCCAGTGGTAACATTCTGGTCGCTACCCAACAACAAAATTCGAAAAGTATATTAGCGTTACAGAACTCTAAGTCCAGTGGAAATATCCATCTCCATGGGAACAAATCGTCTACTGGAACGTCGCCTCCGCGAGTTCATTTCCAGTTAGACGAAGGCCAGAAATCAAAAACTAGTCACAACACCAATAGTAATAATAATAATAATGCTAGCGATTCCACGAGTACTAATAGTAAAGCATTTAAAAGTCACGCGTTCCTTCAGTTTGGTGCGTCTGGTACATTAAAGAGGTCAAAAAGCATGGGAGCTGCAGATGTAAGGTCGATGCGGGTTGCGTCCGAAACCATGTTTCTTGCAAGTTTTCCTGCTGAGACCCAGTATACAATTCAGAGAGCCATGGAAGGTAAGCGAAATAGTAAATAAATAAATAAATAAATAATAACAATAATAATAATAACTCAGCTTTATAATGAGTTTCATAATCAACTTTCCAAATGAAATTAGTGAAGTACCTCTCTACTTAGAAGATTATCATAAACTGAAATCATATTGTATTTTGATGGCTGTCATGAGATTCATCTTAATCCACTATCCGCGCGAATGTGAAATTTTTCTGACATGTACTGTTTAAAGGGTATCAGATTTTCGAAGCCCAAATTCGGGATACTTACTGTTTTCGAGCGAGTACAGACGTAATCTTCTAATAACCTCTTCCTTCTCTCATTCTCTTTGTTCATGACCTTTTTGTACCCAAAATGTTCTCGAAGTTTATCTGCCTTTTTAAATGGCACAACGTCTGGACATTTCAAATCTGCAGGTTAAACCGAAGACCCCACAATACTACACTTATTATTCAATGTTTCAAACTAAGGACGCCGCAGTATCAGGAACATCGAATAATAACCAAACTTTGGTTGCTTCTACAAGAGATAGATGGGCAATGCACATTCAAAGTACCTTAACAATTTGATGCCTGAAACCATAAGGAGAATGAGAAACATTGGTAAAGATTACTATACTGCATAAAATGGCCAATTTGTGGTAAAACAATTGTTGTTTCCTTTATTTCTGTCACACCACAACAATATATATATATATATATATATATATATATATATATATATATATATATATATATATATATATATATATTGGTATTGTAAATTACATCGAGTTCAGGCAAATTGCATTATTTTAAACAGTGCCACAAACTTTACCAATGTTTACTCTATCTTTTATATGGTTCGCTATATCTAATTGCTGTAAATTGCATTATGATCTCCCTGTCTACTAAACACCATCTACCTTTATTTACGGACCTTTTTGAAATTCGATTGTAATTCCCTGTGTTCGTACTTGTTCAAAATACGACATATGATGATCGTAGTATTTAACCTTAAGGTACTTTTAGATGTGCATTGCCCCTTTTGTGTTATTACTGTTTAAGAAGTCGCCAAAGGTTTGGTCATTTTTCTTAGTTTGTGATACTTTAGCGTCTTTAGTTTTTGTAACAATGAATAATAGGTATGGTATTGTAAGGTTTCGTTTTAACATGTACATTCGAACTTTATAATAATCTGATGTAGTGTCATTTCAAAAAATACAACTTTATGTTGTGTTGGCAACACTATTAATCTAAAGGCATTGCAGAGTATATCAGACATTTTCCTAATATTTTCATTGTACAAAATTTCAGTGTTTTGTTTTCATTTATTAGTTAAAAATGCATGGTCATATCAAGATAAAAGTAAAATAAAAACGAAATAAAATCTTTTAAGTTTTACGTCCTACGGTTATGCTCTTTAGGCTAAAGGAAACAGATGATTAATGAAAGTGAATACTGATGAAATAATTGGTGGAATGAGAAAGTGGGAAAACCCCGAGAAAATCCACAGACATAGTGTATCATATATGGGTGAATCTTATTAGACTTACAGTACCTCAGAAAGCGTAGTAATTTTAAATTACCGAACAGTAATTTATAAACTTTTCTTTCCTCTTCGGCAACTAGATCGAAATCTCAACTTCTCATGGCATTAACCTTTTAATTTCTTGAAACTTTACCTGTGTTGTTCAGGTGCATAATTTGGTTACCATCTTCAACTTTTATATTGTAGACTTGTATATTGTAGCCTTTTTAGTTGGAGGTGTAAAATTATTGTACTTAGGTCATTTCTTTTATGAAAATGATTCCTGTTCTGATTTCAACTGCTATTGATAATACAACTATTTTCTCATGATAAACAAATTGATTAAATAATACATTTTATAGAAAAGAACTCACCTATCCGGTGCTACTCTGTATCTCTGTTAAAGCACTGTAATATTCAATATTTCGGCCCGCGCCGGAGCCATGAACACGAACATTCCTACTACAAACTGGAAGAAATTACTGGACATTATATTGTTTTTGGTCCTGTAATAAAGAAAAACTCGAAATGTTCAAAAAGCACTAAAAATGTTTAATCGGGAAAAGTTGTGGGAAATGGAGGATTTTAATACCGGAAGATGTCTTTTTCTTTATTAAAGGGACAAAAACAACATGATGTCTCGGTAACTTCGTCCAGTTTGCGGTTGGAGTGTTCGGATTCATGACTCCCAGCGCGGGCCGAAATTTCAATTATTACGGAGTTTTAAGAGAAATACAGTAGCACCGGATGCAAGATGAGTTCTTTTCAATGTTTAAATATATCCTAGAGAATATACAAGTTATAATAGATTTCGTATTGTCCAAGACCAGCAGATATATATCAATTAAAAATGAAAATTGAAATAACGCCTTGTGTAAGTCGAATTCTTTAAATGAGAAGTGTGGTAATTTTAGATCCAAATCCGGAATGTAGGCAAGGAAATAAGAAACTTTTATTTAAACTCTTTCTAATGCATCCTTTGTCCTAAAAGTCACATTGAAAATGTAATTAAAGAATTAACACATAGAATACCACTCCTCCATCCTTTCTAAAGTTGAGGAACATGAATTTTATCAAAAGATTAAATGCTATAATGACTAAATCCTGAATGCCTATTTTGAAATTTTCATTTTTTAAAAAAGAAAAAAAATTAAATAGAATAATTGCGTTTATTTTGCTTTAGATTTAAAATGTGTGCAAGGAAATAATGAATTTGAAACTTCTTTCCACAATATCTCTTGTATCGGTAAACTGACATGGAAAATTAATCTTTTGTTTAAAACTGTTCTTGTTAACAGCTTCGCTGGATAAGTGTTGGAAACTTTTTCTGTTACACTATACAAAAGCAAAACAAAGATTTCATTTTTAAAAATTTGATTTCGCCAGTTGAAAATTCCGCAATTTCATATAGCATAGCTATTTAATCATCGCAATACTTAATATTTTGAGAAAATTCACTTTCTTCAACTTTAGACGAAGTGAACAACTAATATCCTATGTTTTAAGTTTATTTTTTAGTTAATGTGAGCTTTGTTTGAATTGTAAAAAATTGTCACATTTTTTAAATTAATATATATATTAATGAAAGTATGCTGCTTGGTGCTAAGTTAACCCTACAACTCTACAAGTTTAATAGTTACTTTTTGTCATTAAATTTAAGCTTAATAGGTTAGTTCGTTTTACTTCTTCTATAGTGCTCGTACGGGTTGTTGTAGAGAATTTTGTAGCCAGTAATTTAATTTAATTACATCTTTTTTGTTACCATGAATTTCAAGTGTAACATGTGTGTTACCGGTGTTCCGTTTAAATTCAGTTCTACGAGCCAAAATATGCTAAGTACTATATGTTGCCAGTTCAGCTGAACTTTCTCAGTGTTGACACCATCAAATTAAATTGATCTGTTGTGCAATCTTGAACATTTATCAGCTATATTTTTTTTATTTTTTTTTTAAATATTTTTGGTACACTCATGTATTTTTTCTCAAAAAATAATTACGCAATAAAAAACAAGTTAATATATAAGTTAATTATTACAATATAAGGTAAGTTAGCTTTGATATATGAAGAAAGAAGTATTTTGCGTTTGAAAATTTTAAGCGATTTCGAGAGGAGAAATTTACCTATTTTTTTTCCTGCTCCTGTAAATTAAATTGGAGAGTTTTTAAGTGGGTTACAGGGATTTCGTAATATTTTTTATCAACTGAAAAACAACTAAATATGATGTGTAAACGAAAATGTAGATTTGAATTTTTATGCGTCGTATTTCGTAAAGACTACATTCCTATAACTCTGTTTCTATTATTGTTTGTATGCCTGATACTGTAGTAGGGGCAAAAAGTGCTGAGATTAATGAACCTATTTACAAGAAAAGTAGTTTTAGTTAACAGTCAAGTTAAAGGAATTTTGAGTCTGAGAAAAAAAGATATAGGATAAATATCTTTAATATAATCAATGTAAATATTCGATGTTTTCTTAATGTAGTACATATTTATGAGTCTCTGTGTTGTTTTTCTAATTTAAGTTTAGCTATTTTTTCATTTGCCTATTTTTCTATTAAATTTGGCTATCTTCCTATTTTTAAGTTTGGCTATTTTTCTATTAAGTTTAGATATTTTTCTATTATTTAGCTAATTTTTCTATAAAGTTGGCTATTGTTCTATTAAGGTTGGCTATTTTTCTAATAAGTTTCGCTGTTATTTATATGAAGTTTTGGCTTTTTTTTCTAATTTAAGTTTGGGTATTTAGTACTAAACGATGTTCTTTTTATCTACACTATCTTTGTTTTTTTAGCCCATTGATATATATAGGGAATTATTCTGCTGTTTTCTTGGAAATAAATTGGAATTACAACAGTTTTGCTGCTAAACCTATATATAGCAATTTCGAGTTTCCTATGAGCTTTAATGCATTTTTAAAAGATGTGTGTATTAGTTAGTAGAAAAAAAGGGTTGGTGTGCGAAATACATGGCAAATAAATCTTTATGTAAACTTACTATTTCAAGATGAATACAATATTTATTGGTGTTGTTGGGTTGATTACAGTATTGCCGAATTAGACTCGGGTTTGGTTCGTTTACACTAATAAGTTACCCCGAATCAAGTTATATATATGTTTAATATAAACTTCATTATCAAATGTTCAAATTAGATATACAAAGAAATAATTTTCAGGAAGTAAGGAAAATTCAAATGAATTCGAAGAACTAATCAGGAACATTGAACCATGAATATTCTAGTTAATTTTAAAGAAAGCAGAAAAATAATTTCTCATTTAAATCGGTTAGCTAAAAAACAAAAGATGGCGCAGGTACTCTGCATCGTTAAGTATAAGTACTACCGTCGAAAAGATAATGTTACGGATAGGAGATACGACGCATACTTTTGTTGTTGTTGTTGTTGTTCTGATACACTGAGTGATATCCATACGTTTCGAAAAAAAAGTACATAAATAAATCTCTCAAAATGCCTCTATAGTGAACAGCCTGTTTTACCTATTTTTTAAAAATGAGATATTCAAATTTATTTAATTTCTTTTCCAGATCCCAATAATCTTTCAGGTAGAACTCTGATGGACCTTGTTCAGCAGATCTTCAATAAACTAGTGGAAACATCACAACATGCTGAACCCGCGGCCAAACTTTGCATTAGCATTATTGAAGTAAGTAGATTTAAGTTGACCATTAGTAATAATGTAAAATATATGTAAGCGCTATACAAAATTACTCACATGTCATGCAAATCCACACACATTTTCTTTTAAACTTTTAATACTGTTTTCTTTTAAATAAATATTGTAGAGCTCTGCTTGTGCAGGTATGGTAGACTAAATTATACACGGAAACGTTTTTCCGAGTACCGTATTTTATTATAAAAAACACCTCATTATAATGTAAGCATTACCTAATGCAGTAGATAACTATTATCTACGTATTAGTTTGTAGTTTATAAGTAACCTATAGTAAAAATTATGCATACAATATACGAACACCATATGTCATAAATATAAATAGTAAGTTATCATTCGCACACTATTTTAAATACTGTGATTTCGGCATGTTTTACCTACAAAATGTTACGGCACATTCTTTATTCTTTTCTTCTTTCCACTTACGACGGTCTAGCCAGATAAGATGGTCAGTTCTAGGAAGTACTCAAAACATAACACATAAGGGCCGCGATGGCTCAGTGATAGAGCGTTCACTTTTGGTGCATGGGATCTTTGGTTCGATCCCAGCTTGCGCCAAGTGAACTTTGTGGTGGATAAACACCGTGTGCGTGGGTTTTCTCGGGGTTCTCGCGTTTCCTCCCATTTTCTTCATTCCACCATTTCCTTCATTTCTCATCATCACCATCTCCTTTAGCCTAGCCGACATATCCGTGGGACGTACAGGGTCGTATCCAGAAGTAGTAGGACTGATTTTTTTTTTTTTTTTAAATATTGAACATTTTTGTACATCGACTTCATACTTTTCAAAATAGGCCCCTTGGGCATTCACACACATCTGGTAGCGAGCCTTCCAGGTCGCGAAGGCCTTCTGGAAGTCGTCCTCCGGGATGCCGTTCAGCGCCCTCGTCGTCGCCGCTTGGACCGCTTCCACCGAGTCGAAACAATGCCCCTTGAGCTGCCTCTTGATACGGGGAAACAAGGAGTCCGGCGGTGCCACATCAGGGCTGTAGGGGAGTGAGGCAACGTGGAAACGCCGAATTTGGTCAGGAGATCCCTCACAATCCACGCGCCATGGCACGGCGCTTTGACATGGTGGAGCTTCCATTTCCCCACCAGGTTTGGTCGCACGCGTGTGATCCGATTTCGCAGCCGTGTGAGCACTTCCACGTCTGTCCAGGAGGTACAAACTCCTTATGGACAATGCCACGACGGTCAAAAAATGCAATCAACATCGATTTCACTTTCGATTTCGACATTCTGGCCTTCTTTTTACAGGGTGATTGTGCGGCTCATGGTATCCTCCTTGTAGGTCTGCGTAAGCATGTCCTTGGTTTCGGTCGCTGATTTTCCCAGTTTGATGCAAAATTTGATGGCATATGGCGTACCGCTGCTCTAACTTTCGCTCCATCGCAACTGACGATGAGGCGTCAAACCTCGGAAAGAAAATGATTTGGACATGTCGAAAACAAAGGATACCCATAGCTCAATAAATTCATCTGGATTGAACCACCAAATATCTTGCAACGTAGAATATGAATGAGAAGCGTTAGTGACCCCAATCTTTTCATTATGTTCGCCAATCATAGACGTAAAAGCAATAAACAATACCACTTTCTGCTGTACATAAAAAAAAAAAAAAAAAAAAAACTACTTTTGATGGACACGTTTTCCCCTTTTCTCCCTTGTGTTTATAACCTTCCGAAACATGCAACAATAAAATATGCTCACAGGTCAGAAAGTGTTCCTAACTGAACTTGACGTAGGTGTCAAACTTAGTGTAAAAGTGGTTAATTTTAACATTAATAACGTTGCTTTCATGCGGCCAATTTCCAAGTTAGATGACCATTTACAGAGTAAGAAATAATACAAGTCTTGTAGGAAAAACAAGTCTATTAGAATGAGGCTAAGTTACTCGAGTGCCCAAGTTAATAGGTTTCAGAGTTTATACTATACGTACAGTACTTTGACAAAAAAATACTATTTCTAGAACAGTTGTCACCAGGAACTTACTTTTGAAGAGGCTTTAAAGATTGTTCAACGCTAAATATCTGGTTTACATAATGTAATTATTGATTTCATTGCAAATTAATATACCAATAATACAATACAAAATAAATAAAAGAAGTTAGTCATTAGTATTTCCATTTGTTATCTAGGTGGTGAGCATAATAAAACACTTCGTCATGTTATTCTTACTTGAAGGTTAAATGTTGAAAGAGTAGATTTCTATCATACAACATTTTATTCAAAATTATCCTCTAATTCCAAATACAATTATTTACTCTTGACATTAGGTTAACATACTTTACATTTATAATTCTTGCTATCAATTGGAAGACACCAAGCTTCAATTCTAATTATATGTCCTTACTTTTCTTTAAATTCGTCTGATTGGACACTTGTTATAGAATATACTTAGTATAAACTTTAAGATTATGTTCAAACTGTTTTACGAAATTTTTGCAGTTTTGGGAAACCGATCTTAAAGTTAATACAGTATTAAAATTCACTCAATGGTAATGTTATTTATTCTACAAGAATTATAATCTCTTTAATAATCGAACTCTGATATTTCTGAAGGGAAAATCTGAACCATTTTCTGGCTTTCATGTTGAGTGTATCGCTTGTGTTTTGTCCTTATTTTACTCCACCGGATGTTATGCTTGATAGATACGTGTAGTGTATTTCTTACGAACGATTGGAAGATGGTGAATAAGGGAAGTTCGGTCTTGAGTAAGGTAGGATAAATTAGGAAAAGTAATTCCTATGGAAATTACTCATAAATTCACTGTATCTAAAACAATATCAAACCACTCTCCTTCTACAGATAAGTTTCTACGTCCAAACCAAACCACTTGGCGAAACACTTCATTTTGTGAGCCTAAGCTTGCTCCAGCACCATCTGTTAGCGACCGACTGAATTACGTCTAGCTTAGCGGCGAGCACGTGGTCAGGCGTTGCAACACCCTGTCCTTAACTGGCGCATGAGAAGTTTTCTAGACCTAGTGGCAGTCACGTCTTGTTTTCACGTGACTCCCCAGTTTGCCTCACGACGTTAGACGCCGAAAATTGGGAAGCATCGGCCGGGAATCGAAACCGGCCGAAAAGCACCGAACGCGGACATGAGTCCAACGCTTTAACCACTAGACCACGGTGTCCCCTAAGGTTCTACATCATCGGATGCTATGATAAAATTGTTGGTAAGGATTAAATTATCAATAAAATTGTTCATAAGGATTAAATTACCAATCAAATTGTTCGTAAGGATTAAATTACCAATAAAATTGTTCGTAAGGATTAAATTATCAATAAAATTGTTCGTAAGGATTAGATTACCAATCTAAGTTTGCTTAAAAACTGGAGTTTCTTTATGAGAATGGTACTTCGATCAACTAATTCTCACGATGGGTTTAGATTGTGAAAATTAGTGTTTCCAGTTTGTTTGAAATATTTGTGTGTGTGCTGATTCTCCAAATGTATGTCAAAACATTCAGTAAAATTATATTGTTTCATGCAAGTTTTTATTTACTTACTCTTGGTCTGTGTTTTCTCCCCGATGAGGTTCATCATTACAAAGTCCTTTTTATTCTCTAGTGTGAAGATTGTTTGACTGTTATATTTATATTGCAATTGTTTTTTTAATTGCAGAAGGAGAAGAAAGAAACATTTTTAGAGAGTTTAATAAATACGTGTATGGAATGGTATCAAGAGAGGAATCGGCTACTTCGTGCTCAGCCACCAAATTCTACCCACTATGCCAACTTCCCACCACATTACCCCCGCTGGGTTGCGTATATGACTTTCCTTAACGAAATGTATTGCCAGGTAAGTTCCGCAGTACTAAGAAAGACATGTTATATATGAAAACAAATTTCAATAATATATAAATGAATTTAATCATAAGCAATGTCCAAAATCCTTTCTCGGAAATTTAATTAACATTGTATATATATGTAATCGTGGGTTCGATTCGCGGTGGAAATTCACATGATAGTCGTATAAATCCCAAGTTGAACTGTAGATTTACATCTCATATTGCCTCAATACTGGAAAGAAAATTAACGAATAAATAAATAAATAAATAAATAAACATCTAATCAATAAGTGGGAAGGCTAAACGTGATATAATAGTAGTCTAACTAATTGACATTGAAAATGAATATATAACTAATTAACTCTGTGGCTTATGGAACCCGGAGGTTCAGTGCCGCGTTCACAAAAGCTCTCCATTGACTTCTGTCCTTAGCCAACTGGATCCAGTTTCTACTTTGTATTCCTATTTCTTCAAGATCCATCTTAATATTGTCCTCCCATGTGCACTTAGGTCTTCCAATGGTCGTTTTCCAATTGGATTTTCAGTTAAAATTTAGAAACTGTTCCTACTTTCTTTAATCCTCGTTACATGACCTGCCGACCTAAACCTGCTAGACTTGATGACACTAACAATGTTTAATAAACAGTATACATTATACAGTTTCTCGTTTTGATGTTTCCACTATTCCCCATTCTCGATTTTCTTGGGTCCGAATATTCATTCACCTTAGGATTTTGTTCTCAAATACTTTGTCTGCGTTTTACCCTTAGCGTAAGCGGCCGTTTTGCAGCTATACTTCACAATAGGCGTGATTATCATTTTACATATTTAAATTCCTTGACAGAATTCGCGAAGACAAAATATTTTGAACTTAATAATAACACGAATTCACTGCTTTCAGTTGACATTTAATTTTTAAGTGAATATGGTTTTGGTTTGTTAATATTGATCCTAGATATTTAAAAGTATCCACTGTGTCAAAAGTAATATTTGATATTTTGACGTATCCATAATTTGCAGTATTACGTTTCCGGGTAATTTCCATGTATTTATTTCCTCTGCATTTATTTCTAAATCCAATCCCTGCAAGCTTTTAGTAGAACCTCTGCATTTCTTTCAGTTATTCTCTTATCATCCTCTATCAGATTTACATCATCAGCATATGCCATAACGTGGTGAATACCATTCAACTCGAGGCCCTGGTTACTATCTTTGATTTCCGTAATGCGTACTCCAAAACAAAGTTGAATAATAATGGCGCATCTTCTCATTGCATCTCCTTGCTTCAGGCCATTCTCGGAATTTTAATTATAGTATGTAATAGGCAAAACTGGTGTAATGGAGAATATTACAGAATATTTTATCCTGATATTTCTTGTAAATTCCTGTTGGAGTGTAGTTTATTTTTCTTAAGAAATCGGGTAATATATGTTTAAAAAACTGATAAATTTAGGAGACTATTGCATTGAGAGAAATTGAGTTTATTTTATTGAAATGGCTTACTAAAATCATAAGGGTCCTGAAAGATGTTCCCCCCAATCAGTCACTTCATATTATTTGCGATGATCTTGATTTGAATAATCTAAATGCACATCTTATTCAACTAAATTATTTGGATCATGCAAGCGTGCGTGGAACTAGCCGGCTGTCTCTCACCAATAGATTGGGAATGAATCGACATGTCTTCAACAGCGTTGGCCGATATCTCACGCCCCAAAACGACGACTAAACAAATTAAGAAATTCAATCGACTAAAACCATCCACACCAACCAAACACGGAATCAAAGCTGAGAAAGTGGTCGTAAATCTCACCAATGTACCTTTGGATGAAAACACTACCAGTTTACTGAAGAAAGGGCTAAATTTTGCCATCACACCGAAGAAAATTCTGGCCATAGACATTATTGCCAGCATAGAACAAGCAGTTAGCGCTCTTCCCAACGATACAGCAGAAGAAATACGTCAGGAAGCCAGCGTGGTCCTGAAAAGAGCCGTCATGCCCAGACCAAACATTAGCAAAGCCGAATGGACCGCACTTAGAGCATTAAAAGAAGACGCAAGTATCACTATTCTACCAGCTGACAAAGGAAACATCACTGTAGTGCTTCCCACAGATGTCTATCAAGAGAAGATTTCACAGTTACTTCGAGATCCAGCATATACCACCTTGTCGCGAGATCCAACGTCTGCAGTAGAAAGAACAGCCTCACTACTAAAGAAGTCGGGACTGGACGAAGATACACGCAAACAACTTACACCACACTGCAGCATACCTCCGAGACTATATGGCTTACCAAAAATACATAAAGCAGGGATACCTCTGAGACCAATTGTTAGTGCAATAGGAAGCCCAACCTACCCTTTGGCTAAGTATCTTACAACATTACTCCAATCGTACGTGGGCAAGTGTGAACACCATGTGAAAAACTCAACAGAGTTTGTAAAAAGCCTGAAGACGATGAAGATTTCTTCCACAGATCTTATGGTGAGTTTCGACGTGGTATCATTGTTTACCAGAGTTCCGGTCAAGGATACAATACTACTTCTTGGGAAACACTTCCGGCCTGAGATATTGGATCTCTTTCAACATGTTCTCACTTCAACCTTCTTCCTATACCGTGGTCAGTACTATGAGCAAACAGACGGCGGCGCCATGGGTTCTCCACTCTCACCTGCAGTAGCCAATTTTTATATGGAGCACTTTGAACATAAAGCACTGAAGAAAGCACCACTTGCACCCACACACTTCTACAGATATGTTTATGACACCTTCACCATCTGGCCACATGGACGCAACTCCTTAAAGGAATTCCTGCAGCGTCTCAATAACCAGCATCCGAATATTAAATTGACAATGGAAGTTGAACAAGATGGACGTCTACCATTTCTTGACATCATGATATACAGAAGACCAGATGGCAGCCTAGGCCATAGGGTATACAGGAAACCAACACATACAGATTTATATCTGAACGCAAACAGTTTCCATCACAAAGCTCAACGTCTTGGAGTTCTCAACACTTTAGCACATAGAGCATTCTCCATCTCCGACAAGGATTGTTTAATAGAGGAACTTAATCACCTTCGCAGCGCCATGCTACAGAATGGATATTCAATGCGAGATATAAATATGGCCCTGAAAAGGACCAAAACGAAGGACACTGACAACAAGGACAAAAGTGCAGAAGAAACTGTGAATGAAGAACGGAAGAACACAATCTGCCTCCCATACACCGGGAACACTTCTGAAAAGCTCAGCAGACTATTTGCCAGGTACAACATCAGGACAATACACAAGCCTCCAGCAAAAATAAAGAACTTAATACGATCAACCAAAGACGACCTGGGCCTCCGAACTCCTGGAGTTTACCGCATTCCATGTGAATGTGGTAAGTCATATATTGGACAAACAGGACGAACCATTGAAGCCAGATGCAAAGAACACAACAGTTACATCAGGCTAAACCAACCAGAAAAATCCTGACTGGCTGAACATAGCATCAAACTGCAACATAAGATTTTATTCACAGATGCCGAAATAATAGCAAAATGCTCAAGAGTTTGGGACAGGAGGATAAACGAAGCCGTTGCAATCATACAAGAAAAAACGAACCTTAACAGAGACACAGGATTCCAACTGAGTAAAACATGGACACCAATCATATCCCGCCATTTCAAGCACCAATCAGAAGCCGCCATTTCAACCACCAATCAGAAGAGTCCAATCATACATACATGAGTATATATATTCCCTACACTCCATTGCACCATCATATTCGCCTGAAGATGAGGACGATGTCAGCCCTCGAAACGTCGCAAGATATAACAGTATTTACCTGGCTGCTAGCCCGAGAAGACCTGTTCACAATTTTAAAGAGAGCGAATTTTCATATTTTGTTTGTTGCAGTAGATATTTAGAACGGTTTCTCAACCGAGATCGTTAATAAAGTCAATTCGTTAACATCTTGATGGGTAACGGTAATTTTAGCGGTCGCTATCCATATTCCATTTTGTGCTACTGAAACAAAGGTGTTTAATCGTGGAATATTAGAAGTTACACATTGCGCCGTTAGATGGCAGCAAACATTCTCCAGCGGTTGACATCTACCGATCGAAATTGAAACTACTAGATGTGATCCTCTTTACTGTCTTTAGCAGAGTTTATTAATTATGTATATCTTCCCATATGTAAGCTTCACATAACATGCAATACAACTGCCGCTAAACGACATTTATTCAGTTTCGTACGTAGACTTTTTTAGAACAATCCCTAGTAGGAGATACAACTTGCAAACCGCTTGCTGTAAGCTTGCATTGGAAGTCGGCAAGCTTGTATCCGGCTTGATTGTGAAACGTGCAAGCATGCGGCAAGCTGGAGGCCAGTAAGAAAGTTACATGGAGGCAACCTTGCATTCAGTGTTCCATTCAAGCTTGACGCAAACGTTTTACAAGTCGAGTCAAGTCAATAGCCAATGAACTATCAGTGATGCTATAACGCTCTGCGAAGGGTCTAAAGCATCGCTTGCAAGTACAACAAAAGACAGATTGTACAAAAGCATGCGTTTCAAGTGCAAGCGTAGAAAGCCAAAAGCCCAGCACGCGCCAACTGGTCGAAAGCTTTCTTGCTACTAGGGATATTACAAGCACGAGAAATAATCGAATGTCTATGCAGTTACTTAGTGGGAATAGATTAAGTATAATTCGAATAATACATTCAATTTACATAATAACCTTGCTATTTGATATGAATAATATGTTATGAATGATGATGTTGATGTATAACGAATATAATATAAAAATACCGGGTGTTTTAAAAATGGCCCCCATAAACAATAGAGCGCTATTCTTCTGGTCAAAATAAAGAAAAAATGCTATATAATGTTATGGGGAATTAAAATTTCACTATATGGCAACGTTGTAGATTAACTTGGAAACATTAGCATTGCTCTACGAATCCATCAAGCGGTTACATCGATTGTTACGCTAATAAATGGTGCTACTCTCAGCGTCTTATCGACTTTAACTGTGATGTAACTATAGTTCTTTATCTGTGAAGTTGCCACTTTTTTGCAATTCGCATCTCTAGACGAGGACCTGAAAGATATATAATTACATATATTTTTCGCTTTATTTTGACTTGTAGAATGGTGCTCTGTAGTGCATGGGCACCATTTCTAGAACACCCAAGATATGAAGCCACACGAATATTTATAAATATGATTTGGCGACATATTTGACGACGATAGTTTATATTCGAGGGTGCAATCATCTATGTTTCTTTTTCAGAAGAATCTATTAACCATTAAGCGTTATTATGTTCGCTCTTATCCCGTTGTTGTTGTCTTTACTTCTCGTATATTGTATACTGTCAGGGTGGTATGTACTATCTGTATCAGTCTATATAACGGTTTCCTGAAGATCGTTTTAACTTTTTTTTCTCCAATGGATGCATGTATATTTTCTTAGATAAACACTGTGTTTTCTTTCTCTAATTTAAGAGAAATATGTGTATTTCCTGAGATTACAGCTTTATGTCTTTTCTCTAGTTTAAGTATTTCCTTAGATGAACGCTCTGTCTTTTGTATCTGAATTATATTGTATGACTATAAATATACTATATATTATAACTATAACTATTACTATTAGTATTGACATTGCTATTCCAATGTGTCGTTTTCGATTGATATACTTACACCTATAATGTTACATAATAAACTTATTAAGCTGAATGAACTCTTATTTTCATTCCTCTTAGACATAAGTTTTGAGCGAATTTGATGAAAATGCTGGGAATTCTCCTAAGGTGTAATAAATTTTATAATTATGCTCGAATAACAAAATAAGATAGGGTTGCAAATGCAATCCTGTTAAACTAATTCTGTCTTATATTTAAGTATATAACCGAAATTTTTTAAAATGAGAACTTATGAAATAACCTCACTAGAATGGTATTCTGGTATAAACAGCAGATCATTAGTCAGGTTTAAAGGTGGGCGGTATTTAGTGAAGATCATAATATCAATAGTTTGGTTGTCTTGAAAAGCACATAGTCTGAAGTACTCCTGAAGTCTGAAGATTATATTTTCCTGTTCATAAACAAAACTATTGGAGCTGGTCGAAAGTTTGGATATATTAGCAATACGGGGGAGTTAAATTTATTTGTAGTTGGGCCTTAGTAAGTGTATTTCTGCATGTCAATATAAATCAGTATACTTTATTTTTTTATTTATTTATTTATTTATTTATTTATTTATTTATTTTTTGATTGGCTTACTTTACAACAGGAATGGGGGTAAGTTGTTCAGTTCATGTTTTCAAATTATCACTATATAATTTCTGTCATCATATTCATTGAAGATCGTATAGTATGTTATACAGGGTGTTACATAAAGTTACAATATTTTCGGGACATTCTTGAATCGAAATAAAAAAATAAAAGTTCATATGGACTTGTGCTGAAGAGTGGATAGTTTCAGAGTTATAGGGTGCCGAAAACGTGAAATAACTGAAATTTAAAAGTTCATAGCTCCGCTACCATGGGACCTGTCGTAGTCGGGTCAACACATCACTGAGGAACTGGTATGTGAACTAACCAAATATCCATATTTAAGAATGCTCCAGTACTTGCACACCCATTTTTAGAGAGGTACGTGAAGAGTGATCAAGTACTCTCAAACAGCCTCTCTAAAAATGATTGTGCAAGTACCGGAGGTTCTGAAAGATTGATGTTTGGATAGTTCATATGCCAGTTCCTCAGTGATGTCTTGACTCGACTACGACAAGTCCCATGGTAGTGGAGCCATGAACTTTTTAAAGTTCACTTATTTCACATCGTTTTCGGCATCCTATAACTGTGAAACTATCCACTTTTGAGCACAGGTCCATGTGAACTTTTTTTCTTTCTTATTTTAATGTGATGAATCTGTTCCCAAAATATTGTGACACATTTCTGTATCACCCTTTATATTATTTAAATCAATTTCTGTAGTGGTTGTTCATTGTGTTCATATCTTCATCCCTTCGTCAACATATATATATATATATATTGTAAAACTCTGTCCCATATAGGTTGTAGGTAGAGCGTGTTAATAAAATGTGTGTCCGGAATCGACTCCCACTACCGGCTTTTATTATAAAATTCCACTAAAACAGTATTTTACAAAAAATACTACAAAGATAATTTCTATATGCTTGTAAGGTTAGATACGGGTAGTCTTTGACCGTGAGGTCGCAGACAGGATCTCCACAAAGCCCCAAAGCAGGCTAGGCAGAGTGCCGTTAGGGATGCCCATGCTCCGTGGCAAGCAGTGGGTTGGTTAGGTGGTTACAGAGCCCCGAAACAGGCTAAGCGACTGAGGTTAGGATTCTCAACAGAGCCCCGGAACAGGCTAAGCGGCTGAGGTTAGGATTCCCAACAGAGCCCCGAAGCAGGCAAAGCCAGGAGAAAGGAAAAGCCAAGAGTCCCGAAGCAGACTAGAGGCCTGGGGTTAGGTTACTCCTAATGTTCCGAAACAAACAGTAGGAGGACACCAGAGAACTGGTACAGGTCCGCTGTCGACCATCGAATTTATAGAGTCCGTAGATGGTGGTGGCGCTGCTGCTTCGTGGGAGGAGCCAGAAGTCCGTCGTCTGCAGGTCGTAGTGGATCCACGTGGTGTATAGTATCCTCTCGTAAAATCATGTGGTGATGTTTATAAACATAAAGGTGAAGAGTTGTTTGTACACAATACCACATGGGGCATTACAATATATATATATACAATTTACTCAAACTTTTGTTAAACCATTAAAGGGCTAAAAAGTGTTATAATTCAAATTTACTTTTTTTAATGCAAATATTGCCGTAGCTCATGTTGTTGTGCTACTAAATTATCATGCTATCAATTACAGATTTCAGACAAGCATCGAATTGCTTATACAGATGGGGTATTCATATTCAAAATTGGATTTGTACGTAATTAACTGTGAATATAAATCGTATTAAGAAAAGTATTCTTACTGAAATTGTGGGTGAAGGAATTTGATTAAAGAAGCATGAAGAAAAATTGAGGAATATATAGAAATAATAATGCCATCACATTTTGTAGTGGTCATGAAGAGAAAAATTGTTGGTGCCGTCTTTAAAAATGTTATTTGTTCTCTAATGTTGTCCGAATTAAACTGTACATGAGTGATTGTATGCTTGCTTGTTGATTTGCAGTTGAAACGTCGACAACTTGAGCTGACAACCAAATACGAAGGAGTACGTCCAGGACTTGTCCTTCTCTCCCTTCTCCACGAATGTTGCCAAGTCTGTTTGAAACTTCCGTCTGTCAACTCCCTCAGTGAAGTAAGTATTTGGTACACACATAAATATAATTCCTGAACCTTAAAAAATTATAGTATCTCACTTCCAGAATATAAATTATGTGAATATGTAAGTGTTGCTACTATTGTCCAAAGTCGAAAGGAACACACTGTAAAATTAGGAATTTGTTAGAGAGATGTATGGTTGTGGATACAGGGAGATTTTTTTAAAGCATGTCATTCATATTGTAATATATTCTAATTATTATAATATATTGTAATTGCCAGCAAATATGCTGTTTTACTCGACAGATATTTCAATGAATTTGAGTTTCGACCATAATATATCTAAAATAAGGGTATATAAGAAATAGTAGAAATAATACCTTACCTCGTATCGGTTTCGAAGCTCTCAGGCAACTTCGTCAGTATCATCAACTGCGCTGCTAGGATGTTAAGATGTAAGTGAATTTCTTCCTGTGTATGGTGTCCCTTTTCTTAAACGTGGCATTTTTTAAAAATACATCATAAGGTTGAGAAGAGTTTCAGTTCCTTGAAAATTGGATAGTCCTTTCACATATTCTTAATAAAATTATTGCATTTATCTCTCTATAGAAGCATAAAAAGTGAATTATGTATGCTCTCTCGAGTATTAAATATATATCCCATAGGTACAGTTAACAAATATGTGAGTAATATCTTTTCTGTTCGAGGTATTAACTATATTCCAGCCGATGTTATGGAGAAGTTTTGCTGTCCTTTGTAAGTTTTAACGTCCCACACTTACGTTTTGAAGCTAAGGAAGACTGTGATGATAAGAAACAACATTTGCAGGTAACAACTGCAGTACCAGTTTGAAAACTAATCGAGACAACCAGCTTTGAACTGAACATAAGACCCATAAATGGTGGAATGTTGTAAACGTACTTTCATAATTGTAGAATCCACTACAAGGAAACAAAAGTAGTATTTGAATAAGGAAGTCCTGAAAAGTCATAAAAGCGAAAATTTCCGTTTTTCCTTCCTGTCTTCCCAAAAATCCAACTTTTTTATGGGAAGAAACCCTCCTTATCAAAAACGCTGGCTTTGTTGCATTTCTAATCCATGCTGTTCGTACCCTTAATTTTAATAACTAATTAATAAATTGGACAATTTAAACACTTTTTAGTAACTTGCTGAAAACTACGTTCTTTCTGTGTCAAGCAAATGCTTCGTAAGTTGCTATACAAAGAGTGAATAAAAGGTGCACGACTGAGCCGGCAATCGGAGCCAGGTATTCGACGAACCGTGCTGATGCGTTAACCACTACGCCATCCAGTCCGCTCATAAAACAGTCATTCATTCTATCATTCTTGATGTCGGTGCTAAACCACTCAGACCACTTGGACTACACCACAACTTCCGTTGTGCTAGGACGACTCAGATTACAGATCAACTGTTGGTTGAATTTTTGATTAATACAAAAGTTAAAGCACAATCCATTGTAGCTTGTTAGTGGAAGCACTAGAAAAATGAAATTTTGTAGGTAGAATCATGGATTTTTTACCACCAATCTGATACTTAATTTTTATTTCTTGTTGTTGCTGGGAATCCACCATAGATCATCAATGTGACATCCTACTACACCAACGTGCAGTGATCGAATTCCTCTACAAATCCGGAAGTAGCTCAGCAACATCAATTCACAGTAAGCTGTTGCCAGTCTGTGAGGCAACACAATGAATCGAAGTAATGTATATCGATAGTTTCAGAGGTTTTGTTGGTGTGATTGCAGCATCCAAAATCAGCCATGGTCAGGTGGACCGTCTACCGTTACAATCTATGAGAACGCATCAGTCATTGAGGACTCACTTAAAAAGACAGATGCATCATCACGAGACAAATTATAGAGCACACACTGTGTTGTAACCCTTGGTTTGGCAAAGTCTGTTTTTGTAATCCGAATGCTGTTACTTTTGTAAACACTTTATACAGGTCTGTAAGAAATCCTGATGTCCTTTCTTATCCAGCAACATGATAATGACACTTCTCTACATCTCGAGAATTCGACTACTCAATAGAGATTTTGTATAAAGTTTTCTTTTCGCTTCTGTGTCTAATGTAACAGTATCTTGTGATGTTTTCCCACGTTTCGTGCAGCATCCTATAGCTATTCAATCTCTTCTTGCAACACGAGGGCATATCTGGCCTCTCTTCTTCTTCGCTTTCTTTCACTTTCGTTTCGTTACATGTATATAACTTGCTGCACAATATGTATTTCTAGGCACTTTTTAGTAATTTTGCCATTCTTGCATATATTAAGAAGTTGCTGTTGATTTTTTTTTTTTTTTTTTTTTTTACATCTTTCGTAATACATTTCCTTATAGTCTTTCAAAGTTTCTTGTTTTGATGTCGCATTATTATTTATTAATCACCATTTCTCTTCCTCTCTTTCGAGATTCTGTTCTCATTCATTTCCATTTCCTTTGTCCCCTGATATAGGGTAACTCTGTTATGATTAGTGTTACAACAAAATGTAAGAGGAAAAATCATCTCCAAATATGTTTTCAATCTAGTTTTTATTTTTTAATTTTTTTTTATTTATCTATTTATTTTTAAAAAAAAATAACGGACAAGCCCCTCATCATGATTTGGTACTTGAATTGGTCTTGAAATTAATCTTCTATCATTTGTCCCCCTGATTTCATTAGAGCCGTTCGGGCTATACATTCTTTATGCCCCCAATGTTAAATGAAAATGCAAAGTTGTCATTTTCCTGGATCCACAACATAAGTGAATGAAGTTACTGTTTTTTACGCTAACATGTCGATGGCCAGCCCCTATTTCAAACAGTAACTTCATTCCCTTACGTTGCACACTGGTCCAGAATCAAATTCTAGGTGGCCAAAATTCATTTCAAATAGCTGGTGGCTAAAAATTGCTACAGAGGGGTTTTCAGGGTCGCTGATTTTAAATCTGATAAAGTTTTGTTAAAAAATCAAGATGGCGGACAATGAAACATTTCCGTCTATCGCTCAAGTGTGAGTGTCGGGGGATTTTCGGGGTCGCTGATTTCAAATCTGATAACAGTTTTGTTTGTTTAAATTTCAAAATGGCGGATCCAAGATGGCGGACATATTCGTAAAATTAACTATATGGTTCCTTGAATATGAGTTGTTATTGAAAATAAATAAATATTACTGGAAACTGCAACAATAAGTTTCAGAAAGTAAACAAACAATTTGAAGTAAGATAATTTATTCTAAAATGAGATAATAAAGATCACTAAAGAATTTTAACTAAGAAAAAATATATCACATAAATCATCGTCTATTCAGCCGTCCAAAATATTTTCTTCGTCCTCAGATTGTTCATAGTTCTTCACCCTCACTGCTATCTCCTACTGTTCTCGTGTCTGACTCTTTCGGGAGCAATAGCAGAGCTTTAACCTCCTCCGGTAGAGTTGTACGCTTATTTCTTGTTGCTCTCCTAAGGGTGGTTATTACTGGATCCGAATCCACGAGTAACCGATGAACTAAATCTGGTATGCATGCGTGGTATGCATGCATGAATCTTTTCGAGTATGATGCATACGAAACTGTTTGTACTTTTTATTGCAAGATTCCTGAGCTTCTTCCGATAACATACCTATCGGAAAGATGGCGCTTTTAATAACTGCATTAAAATCTGTGAACGCTAACAGGCATTCTGTACCACACGTATAGACTGACAAATCTCCTTGTCGTTTCCTCTGTGTATTTAGCGAAGGCTTCTCCATTGATAACCTCTCCACTTGAAATTGCAATCATTATGTTTCCAAATCTTCGAATCAAGTCTTCATCAAATCCTGTTATATCTGAAGACTGTTCAGCATTATGAAAAAAACGTCGGGCAACGTTGCCGGTATTAGAAGTCCCGACTTTTCCTGCTAGCACCTTATCTATGTGTAGCCCTGTTTCATTCCGGAATCAGGTCTGAATTTCTTTTTTGATCATCTTCATTTCCTGTCGCTGAGCTTCAGTAGCTCCTCTTATTGTCGAAACTTCTTTTTTTTATATATATATATATATATATATATATATATATATATATACGAAACTTTTAACACTAAATCTAAAAATTTAATCCATCTGTGAAGAGGAGATAAACCATACTCTAAGGTTTCAGGATTAATATTAAACTTTTTAAAATTTTGTAAATCATTCCTCTCTTTCGGTGTGCATTTATGAATATAACATATTTGACTCCCCGTGTTTGTCAATGCATTTATAATTTTTTCGTCTATCATAGTGAAAAGGACCTTATATTCAACTAAAGTAGGATTATTTTGGAATTCTACATACACTTGAAAAGCACACAAATCATTTACTTCTGCTTTCATTTGATTCACTTGGTTTTTAATCACTTCGGCAGTTTCTTTAACATATATAAATTTTATAGGACGGCACAACTTTGTTGACGGTGGCCTATCATTGATCCAGATGACCTGCTTTTCTTCATTACTTAAAGTACCCTCAAGTTTTAAAGGGACCATAGAAAATAAAAACAGATTTCCACTTTACAGACTTGAAGTTTTAGAGTCACCTTCTTCATATTCATCGTCGATATCCAGTGCTTCATCTTGGTCTTGTGCTGCTTCAGGAGTTTCTTCTGGTGCATGTGGTCGTATTTTTCCACCTTTTCCTTTCTCCTTTTGTCCCATCGTGTCGGCTGCCAGAGGTTTGCCTTTATCGTCTGGCGGGAGTTCATTAGAATGTACATTTTTTTGGAGGTACATACATGTATTCGCTGTGTCCTGAGCTACCGTCGCAGCCATATTTTACAGTTAAAACCACTTTCTTTAATTCTAAATGTGGGAGCTCTTCCACTCTTGTCCAGTCTGCTATTTTTATAAGCCTTACGGCAGTGTGATCTAACAACTTTTGAAGAGGAATTCTGGCTCTTTGTAGACTCACTTCAATCCCTTCCGGATAGCACCGATTTTTTGCTTCCACTATTTTGTTGTATGGAGGGTAAAAATTTTTCAAATTATGTTCTATGCCCCCTTTTCGTAATGGGATGTAGCTATGCTTTGACAACTTACCATCCATCACCAATACCAGGGCTTGGTAATCTGTGTATTGAGTCACTTCGGTTGACCTATCCATGCTTTGTATGCTCTTCTGATTTTTATAGGTCTCGTAGGCGAACCTTGCAACACATCTTTTAATAAATCAGCGGCTGCTCGCTTTCCCTCGTCTCGTAGATAAGACATTGACAAGGTAGTCGCCTCTTCAACTGACACATCACCTTTCAATTTTTGTATTTTTCGCCTTTTCGAGCGCTCACTACTTTCCTGGAAACTCTTTGAAGGTCTTCCAGGACACGCTGCAACATTATCTCGAATTTTGTTTCTAGCCACTCCGAATGTTTCACTACAAATTTGTTTGTGCTGTGATCTGCTGCTTTCCAATATTTGTGTAGTGTTGCACAAAAGTTAGCTACTTTTGATGTTAAAAGTTCTTCGTCGATTACACCTGTGTTCAAATTTTGTATATAGGTGAAAAGATAATCCCTTGTGGCTGTTGTAGCAGGCCCCTGTGGGTTAGTTTGGTTCCTCCACTGCTCAAAAAGAGTCTTAAAAGTAATAACTTCTTCCATGATAAAAAAAAAAAAAAAAGATTTATGTCATACAGTTTTAAACAATAATCATACAAAGTCGATTACATATCATTTTCCTCAACCGTTTTCACCTATAGGCTGCATTTTTTTTTCATTTATCTGATACCGGTGGCGCACGGCGGCAACGAAACCCACTTCACTGCACTTAATATTGACAAAACAATATGAAAAGGTCGAAACCTTTTGGCAGAAATAGGCACTTTTTTTAGAAATAGGCACTCAGTCTGATAATTACGAAATGTAAACAAAAACACTATATGTTTACATCACTCTGCCACCCTTTAAAGCAACTTGACAAAAAAGCAAACTGATTACACAAATTATAAGCTTTAGGAACTTATTAACTAAAGAAAATCGCAAAAGGCTTACATTCGACATTCGACTCGTAAACGACAAGCCACAGTCACAACAACTATGAAAATCATGACTAAGCGAACGCGTCATCCGTTGCTCTTTCTTTCAGCGACAGTGGCGCCATCCGGCGAAGATAAGAAAACTTAAAAAATGTACAGAATTATTCAGGTATATAATAAAGAAACACTTCTAGCACAAATTGCGCCTAAGAGTTGCATTTCTTTTTTTTTCTTTTTTCTTTCTTTTTTTTTTTTTTCGTTTTTGGCCACCTAGAATTTGATTCTGGATCAGTGTGAGTTGTGGGTCCAGGTAAATGGAAACGTTGCATTTTCGTTTAACATTGGGCGCATAAAGAGTGTACAATATGGCTCGTCCGATTGAAAAAGAATTCCTTCACTTTAGATTGAAAACATCACATTTGAGATGTTTTTTCTCTTACATTTTGTTGTAACTCTGATAATAACAGAGTTACCCTGTGTCAGGGGACTTTTGAGACACTTTGTATCTATCTATCTATCTATCTATCTACCTCTCTCTCTCTCTCTCTCTCTCTCTCTCTCTCTCTATATATATATATATATATATATATATATATATATATATATATATATATATATATATATATATATATATATATAACCTAAATTTACGAGTAACTCTTAAATTTAAATTTTTATTTAACTGTGATATTGTACAAAGATGAGCCATCCATCAATCGATAGATGAGCAGAACAAATAGAATGAACCATCAAACTGAAGAAACTGATATTCTCATGCAAAGTTTTCGAGAAAATCGAATTTTCATGGGGCTGAAAAGTTCGTTGCCAATAGTATTGATAATTTTATTCTGTTGGAACGGTTTATTTATTTATGTATTTATATAAATGTAAAAAAAAAAAAAAAAAGTGCTTTTCTTTTCTTCTAACGATGACATGACATACTCCTAATAGTAACACACATTTCTGACCATGACATACATACTACTTACAAAGTTTATATTTTGTTCATTTCCTTTTTTCAGACGGAGTGCCTTTTCTTTGTCATGACATCGATTGGTCGAGATTTGGAAGAAGAAATTCCATCACGAATGGATCAGCTATTGGGAGGTGTTCGGGATGCTTTCCTTAATGCTAGTGTGTACGCTTCCAGTAAAAAGACATTGTTACAACTGATCGAACTGCACGCCGCCAAGTGGCAGCTTCCGGCAGCTGCTGTAATGTATTATCATCCCAGACGACAAACAGATCAGCAGAGCATCGAGGTCAAATAACAAATTATCATTTTTACTTTCGTTGCAACAACATCCTTTTTTTAAAAAAATGAATTGTCAGGAACAGCTTTAAATAAAAGTATTGGAAGGTTCTAGAATGTCATCTTCGAAAGGATAAACAAATATTAAACATTTTTATTTGAATACAGGAAAACAAGCTTCATTCTAACTTTGATTTCACTTGATTTTCATTCTTTTTTTTAACAGTTGGAAGGGAAGTATTTTTTCATTTATACTTATAAACAAGTAAGGTGGCGTTTTGTTGGTTAACGCGATTTAATCTTCAAAAATATTAATATACCTTGCAATAATAATTTAAGGATCAAATATTATTTTAAAAAGTGTATATACGATATATTTATTAAATTTTCTTTTTTTCCCTTTAATTTTATTAAGAAAAAGGGATTTCAATAGTATTACAGTTGTATATTGATGACAATTATATACATACTGAAAACAAATCAAAACTCCCTGAAAACGAAAATACTCAAACGTATTCGCTCTTATATTTCTATGCCAATCTAGTCTCATTTATATTTTGAAGATTTTTCTCCTTCTAGCATTTGTTGTATATTCTATGTATATGAGTGTTTTTATTTGAAATAAAAATAATCTGTCACACTAATCAGTATTTTCAGCGATAAGTAGAAATTGTGTTCAAATATGTTATTTCTTAAGTAAACTCACGTTAATTTTAAATAGCCAGTAAATACTTGAGGTAGCTATGAGTATATAAATTACTTTTGAAACTTAAGTTGTTGTAGATAACCGAAAGCACATGCTGTAATAAAACACTATACGTAGTTTTTCATCTCTCTCTCTCTCTCTCTCTTTCTCTCTCTCTCTCTCATGTTTAATCTGGTAGCCGTTACTGTCACATATATATTTCGTTTTATATACATACATCATTGGCCATATAAATATACGAATCATTTCTGATAAATTTGTTCGCGAATACGAAACTGGAGAAACAGCAGAGCTGCAAAATAAGGAGGTTTGTTATCTAGCTACATAGATAATGCATAAGAGAGCGGAATCTAAATCTCGAATTGCACCCTGGGAATAATAATGAACTGCCTTCGTTCCAGTTCACATATAAATCTTTTAATATATTTCATAAATAATTACTTACACGAGAATCCAATGCAAATTCGGATTTAAATTTCCCAGGTCCTAAAAGTATTAATACTTTATTACTGTACCTGTTTTCAAACTGAAACACAATTTATTTCAAGATCAACAAATTCATCTCTGCGTCATTGCCTAAATTATTTGGGACAATTTTTCAGGCAAATATTAGGCGTTATGACATTCTGGATCTAATCTTAAGTGCCATACACAGACAGATAATGCAAAATAAATTTTCATTTATTATAACTTCACTAATATCAGTAACGTATAACATTACCTTCACTTAATGCAATATTCTTCACCCCAATATTCTTCATATCGAGTACTCTGTACTAGTATCTTGTTCTTCAGTTTTGCCTGAATAATTTATTTACTGTATTCAGTCACATTTGTATTGAAAACAATTGAAAATTGTCGTCTTGAAATTTGAGTTTACGTCCCATCATGCAGAATGGCAACTTAACTGGCAACAAGACTGGCTGGTAGCGAGGTACCAAAGGCAATAATTTTGATCAAATAATTTTATATCGTCATTCATTACTTTGTACAGTGAGATACTCATGACATTATTTCACCATCAAATATCATTTCTCCTTATTATTCACAATGGAAAAACTATTATTTAGTACTGCAATAAAAATTTTACTCAATTTTCAACATCAAATTATTTACTTGAAAGTAATTTTTCAAATTTTGTCTCAAAGAATTGATCTTCTACTTTTAACCATATATTAAATTTAAAGTTTTCCTTTTTTAAGAAAAAATGTAAGGTTGAGGATTGGAATCGATTGTTTTAAGATTACACAGGTAAAGTTCAAGCTAGATGAATAGTTGCAAATTATTTTCGTACATTTTCACACTGCTTAATTAAAGCCATATAGGCTTACTGGTTAAATAGAGGGTGAACATCGGATTTACTTAACTTTCTGCTTTTGGAAGATTGTGCACACATTATTTAAACGGAAAGACGCCTTATTTTGTAATACAGACAGTAATAATTCTAGAGCTAAGTTTAAGATATAAACTGTAGTGGAACAGTCGTTTCATGGATAAGAATTGAAACGGACATGTGCCATTCCTTTGAAGGACTTATTCCTACATATAAATTAAATGATTTTGTTAGCTGATTTATTATTAAGAAATGAGATATGGAGAAGAATCTCCAGAGATATTTCTTTTTTATGTTTGTTGGTTCGCCATTTTTATTGAAGGGTTTGATGAATCCTGTGATATGTTTGTCAATATTTGTTAGTATGAGATATGTAGAAGTAGTAATTAATAATAGTATTTAAAGTCTGATTGCTACACCAAAGCTTGTTTCAGAATTCTGTTGCTTCTCAAGATAATACTTGGAGTAATTTTCTGTTATTGTTTTAACAGTGTCTTCCAACTTTCAGAGATTTCTAGTTTATACTTTGTCCTTTTTCGTAACTTTTTTTTTCTTATTAAATGTTTTGGAGTCAGTCTTAAAAATATTTGTAAATAGTTGCAGTTCAATTTATGCATGAAGTACGAGTTGGAACACAAAACGGTTTTGCAATGAGCCATCATATGCATTTCGAAACACACATTTGAGTGTAATGTATATGTACATATGAGGATATATTTCTAACTTACAAGTAATGTATAAAAGTACATTTTTTTTAACAAAAAACAAAAACCTTAATTGAAGTTTTGAAGTTTGTTGTATATATTTCATATAAGGAAGAAATTTTATCGCTATTTTTTTTTTTTCTAACGAGTATTTGTTCGGGCAAGAGCCTCATTATTTGCGTATTTGCTGCTCTGGTATAAAATTCTGCCTGGTTGAACTTGAGGAATAATTTGTTGAATTTAAACAAGTTTTGATTTTGGTTTTGAAAGATGCTGCTTCAAAAATGAGCTAACCAGGTACCAACCTTAAGTTCAGAATATATATCATACGTCGGCAGCTTTTTACATTATTCATTTTGAGGCATTTTTCTCTTAATATTCTCGAATTATATTTAGATGAAAGTGTCGTAGTACGTATAATGGTAACTAAGTTCTCTATGTACATAATTTACAATTAGTTATAACATTGTGCAGTTAAAAAATGCCATGCACAAAATAATTTGTCATTTTTATGTGCTATACAGAAAATTGAGTCAAGAACTATATAAATACGTATTGGTTTTCTTTCTTTCTTCAATGCACGCCCAACATATATATGACTTTAGTGGACATACTTAAAAGTTCAAGTATAACATTTTTGAACATGTGGTTCTTCCGAGTAAAATATCCACTCTCGTAATTGTTTTCGACAGTTGCTTCCCGACAGATTTTCTTCAGAGAAATGTTTTAGTGTAATTTTTTTTTTTTTTTTTTTTTTTTTACTTTTATCAATATTAATGATTAAAAATAATAAAATAAAACACGTTTAATGTTTCACAAAAGTATATTTTGAAAATGTTGTCTGAAGAACATAAAGTTTAATTTGATGAGTTGTAGCAAATTATGTAAGGTCATAACTACAATATGTAATTACAATTATCTGTCAGAGGTCGTGGCTTGATTGGAGGCATTTCAATCACATTATGGCAGCTCTGTGCTATTGTGAAATGTTGAGCATTACGTATTCTGTTCTTTTCCAAATGTTATCCTAACACGTTATTGTTTCCATTTTGTTAAATATTAGTAGCATTTTTTATTATTTTTTTTTTTATAAATTTGTTCTTTTCACATTGCTATTTTAAACTTTTCGTTTAAAAACAATATGGTATTAATTTTTGTGTTTAAAGTATTGTATGTTTGCTTTTAAGTGGAGTTGTAACGTAATGTTTACAAGTACAATAGACTAATTTAATTGTAGTATTTTCTGAATTGATATACATAAACACCTCATATTTTCTTCACAATTTAAAATTAAAGATCCGGATATTTTCTAAAAGAAAGGAAAATAGTTATGTTAAGTTTTATTTTATTTTTTTCAATTGTAATTTGTGTTGAATCTTTTTAGTGTATGTTTTTCTGTCAATATGCTTAAGGTCAATTGGAGAAATGGCGCTAAGGACCTTGAAAGACTTGAAGTGATATTGTTTATTTTGTGCATAGAAGTCTGTGTTCAAGATTTATAATTGAACAAAATAATAATGGCTAATGATGACAAGAATGTGTACTGAATGATATTATCAAAGAATAAAAAGCCAACGAAAATCTCTAGTTTAAATGTGTACTTACAACTTGGAAAGCAGGGTTGTAATGCGTTTCAATTTTATGAACCCTGAGGACCAATCAATTGGCAGCCGGGGATATTGATTATAATGAAAGGAGAATCTACTTTATATAAGCGATCTTTCTCATTAATACGGCGCTAGAAACGTTCCTTAGGGGTCATTATAAAGCAGTGAAACTGTTATTTAAACAAAACTAATAAAAAGAATCTAATGTCCAGAATTCATAGTTCTCTCTTGCAAGATTTCCTTATAATAAAGTACAATTGATTACCTGAATGTTACCTATATGAAACATATAACCAAGTGGTCTTCAAATTAGGAGAAATTTCTTTACTGTTAGAGACCTAACAGTGTGGTTTCGATCAAAAGTTCCTTGAAGTCGTGTTGAATTCAAAGTTACTTTTGACTACAATTATACTAGCAAACACTAATCGGTAAAACTGCTGAAAGTTAAAGTAAACATTTACGTCAAGTCCTCGCTTTCTACTATGTACAAATTAATTTTACTGCGCAACGTTCAGTTGTGAGGTATCGTGGAAAGATTTTTTTCAAAGAAGTTCTTTTTAAAAGTTTCTTTCAGTCATGTATCAAAAGTACTAGCTCATAAATTTTTTGTTGATTTGAGAGTAACAGGTAAAATAGTGAATAATTTTTCTGCAACAAAAAATACTGATACTACTCGTATCTGGTAAAATAGAATCACGCATTTGGTGATTTATATGACAAAGAAGAAAAAACGAAGCCAAAACTATTGTTTCCAACGACGACATGGAATGTTTCACTGTAAGCATTCAAAATGAGAAAAAAAAAGTCGTTTTTATCTTGAAGAAGCAGAAAATAAGGTGCTTAAGTGAAACCGTGTGAAGGTACACACACACATTTGTGAATGTATGTCTTATTTCTTTCTAAACAAGGTTGTAATATTGGTTTGTCAACTGCTCAAAATCGAAGAAAACTAAAATTAAATAAAATCAACTGTGTTTCAATTATCATTTTTTGTGCCTTGATACTTCTTGAACTTACTTGTTCTAGTCACTTTTAATGACTGCAATGTTGTTTGTAATTTCAACTGAATTTCCTGTATCTGGTGTGTGTCTATTATTTGCGAATTTTTCAATTTTGAGCCCTCCATTCGATAGTGCATCAAAAACTATTTGAGAAAGTGATGGAATTTTTCGCGTTACTCTTACCGTTCCCGAGATATTGGCCAAAAAAGTTCCGATTTCGGGAGATTTAAGGAGCCACATCTTGGGAATCGTAAATCATAGATCATATTTGTATTGATCAATACCTAAGAGGATGGTGAACATATTGGTACCAAATAGTAACCGGTGGTCACGGTTTGGCCAGTGGCCACAAGTGACTACTGGTATCAAAATGTTCATCCTCGCATCGTTCATAGGACTGTTGTTTTAATTCTGGTTCGTATGATTCGCGGCAAGGTTTTGTCTATCTCAATAATTCGCTCCCGAAACAAGTGTATCACGTTGTAATGCGCCAAATGGTCACTTGCAATAGTCAACGTGTCCATGTTTGAACCTCTGTGTGGTGGTGAGATATATCATATTTCTGTCAAATGTGACCTCAGTCTTTATTCATGAACACTTGTTCCTACTTGGAAAAGAGGACTTTAGGACGGTCCAATTCAAACACTTTACAGTTGTGTCTTTGTATGCATACACTGCATGAGCAACACTATACGTACACAATAGCAGCGCAATCGCATGTTTATATGGAACGTGGCGTGTTTATTATTTTTTTCAGCTTTCGTGATGGTATACTATTACTATTATTATTATTATTATTATTATTATTATTATTATTATTATTATTATTATTATTATTATTATTATTATTGCGCCCAAACTGTCGGCTGCTGTACAAAATCGTGTCTCATTAAAAGCTCTAATTGTTTATATTTAACAGATTTGGATTTGTTTGAATTTGCCCACCAACCACTGCAAACTCCATACCATATTTTTAAGCAGTTATTTAAGGACTTCCTTATACCCAACAATCCCGCAGGTAGTGACATCTATTAGCATCAAGCAGGAAAGTTATAGCACACGTAGTGACATTTAGTACTGTGACTTGACTGTTAGGAATTAACATGATACACTGAGACCTTTCCCTCTTGTTCTAAGAAATTTTATTTTTCTCTTGTATTTCTGCAACCAGCATTACACTGTCTTAAACAAGGTTGTTTAACATTCTAGGATAGTGTGACGCATAAACCGGTTTGTTTTCCCTTTTATAAGTAGATTTAATATTATTATTTATTTATATTTATCATCATCTTCACTTTCATCTTTCCTCCAGATTTCACTACACGTTTCCCTGTGAACTATATCTCCATTCTAGTTTCTCCACCTCTCTCTTGAAACCATACGCAGACATTGGGTTGCTCTTGCTACACTATATTTTCCGTTATAACATTTAAAATGACTAATGACGACACAAACCTTGATCTACATCTCTATTGACGACCCGTCCAAGTTTGAAAGGCATTTTGATTTATTTATTTATTTATTTATTGCTTACTATCTTCTGTGTACTTTTGTTTAAATCTATCACGCAAGTATCTTCTATTATAAATGTTTGTCTAGTTAGAAAATATCACTACTAATCTAAAGAGATTTACTAAAATAATAGCTGATAATGGATCAAAAATACATTCTTCCTTTCTGGAATAGGTTTTGTTTGTATATGAAAATGCTCTGGATGCAATATACAGGTCTACCACAAGTGATCACCGATTTCGTTCGCATCTTGTGCTAAAAGTATGATATAGAGTATTTAAACATACAACATGAAAAGAAAAACTCACCCAGTATCGTTTCAGTTATCTTAAGAAACTACCAGCTTGGTTTCTAGGCGCGTGTAAGCGTTGAACCCGTAAGAGAAGTTCATGTGCGAAGCTCCAGAGGGCTTGATATGTCATATCGGAGTGTGGAAAGTGCTGCGGTAACCACCTTTGATAGCTAATCTTAATCTGAAGAATCGCATCAGAATGGCTGTGGGTAGGGTTGACCAGGATATGCGTGGATAGAAAATCATTACGTCCAGTTTTACGTCCCATAATTATGCTGGCTAAGCTAAAGGAGACGGTGAAGATGAGAAATGGTTGCAATGGCGGAATGAATAAAATGGGAGGAAACGGGAGAAAACCCACCAACAGTGTTTATCTACGACTAAGTCCACTTGGCGCGAGCTGGGACCGAACCAGGTATATATGGATGGAGTTGGGGCTATGTATGCCGTGTGACTAAAGGAGAACATATCGAGAATTTGTAATAATTGTAGCTAAAAACTTTTTTTCATGCAATATGTTTCAATACCCTATGTTCTGTACGTTTAACACAAAATGCGAACGAAATCAGATCATTTGTAGTAGCCCTGTATTCTCTTATCCATTAATAGACATCTGCCAACAGTTTTTCAATTAAAAAGGAAAATGGATTTGATAATGAATTAAAAAATGTTATAATTTTATCACTATTTATTTCATTCTAGAATGGAAATACACAATTTCCACTAGAAACTGAGAGATACACATAAAAAATAAACAAAACGCATTATATATTATGTAGGTTTTCTCTGAAGAAGAAATATAGATGGCTAATCATTGATATATATATATATATATGTAAGAATACAACATTACGTACTTTATATACATATACTGTCTGAAATATGGTACAAAATATTTTTTTTTAATGTTACAGATATTTTTTTTTATTTATACATTTATATAATCATTTACGCTAAACTTTTACCACTCACTCTGATACATTTAATGTCCTCGAACTACTTACGAAGGTACAATAACAAAAAGCAGATGTAGTTACATTGCCTACCGAAATAATTTGCGGATTCGCAGTGAAGTACAACACAAATGACATACTGCATGGGATAAGAATTCAGTGTTAAATGTACTTTAAAAATAGATAAACTTCTTTTTCTTGTGTGAATTGGCTAAATGACGTACAAAATAGCCGCTGTAAAAACAAAAGGTTATCTTAGTAGAGCATAGTTAATATCTCATTCTGTTTTTTGTACAGTGTATGTGAACTGCTTTGCTTCAGCAATTTAAAACCAATAAAGAGTACATAATGAGCAGTTAGACCTGGTTCACCTAGATATGCCTTTGATTAAGCATGACGATTGATAATATTGCAACGTGATCAAAGTGGAAGAGCGAGAAAATATATATATATATATATATATATTTTCTTAAAAGAAGCAATTTCCCATAATTGTTTTGTATGCTCAAGACTATCCTCCTGACAATAGGAGCTACTTTCATTTATTCCTATAAAAACAAAACTTATAATAAATAACAACTTGTAACCATTTTGTTGGAAGTTTTTAACAATCTTATTTTAAGCCTTTAATTATAACTATACGTAATACACTTCAGGTCTTATCACTGACGATTAGTAAATCTTGCCTTCCGAAACAAATTTTCTCTTGCTCTATATGTCAATACTAGTACTATTATTTCAGTTAAGAATAAATATAAGATACCGGGGATTTTATTTGCTGTATAGTAAATCTTGGAATTAACATGATTATGTTCAGAAATATGCTGAAGCGACTTATTGAGGATATATATATTCCGAAGTTTGCTCAACAGACTTGTAAGCAAAGTAAATACTTAGTTGTTTCTAGAAGTTACAATGTCTGCATAGAGCAATTTCTGTAGTATAGTAGTGACTTATACATGGACATAATTGGCATATTCCTGTAATGAGTGTGTCATTTGGGAAGATGGATTAGTGAACCTAAACTGGATTCCTGTACGTCTAAAAATGCTGAATTTTTAGAACAACAACTGATTCACAGTTGACTGCATGCATGGAACTACTACACAATTTTTGTATTTAGCGAAGTTATCTCACATCCTTGTTTTTGTTATGGTAGTATAAGGGAAATAATGTCGTTCACGATCATATTTGCGAGTTTGTACAGTAATTACCGTTTGTACACGCATGAAAAAGATTTAGAATATGTTAAATCAATGGTACTAAAAGTGTTCTTTTTATTTATTTATTTCTTGGTTCACAGCGTCCTTAGCATATATAGCATATAGAGTTTCTTATGGCACAGCTTGAGAGCCACCGGACTGGACTGTTATATTTTAATTCCTTAAATAATGGTTAACATTTTATGTGTCATTGTATATCATGTAATTAGGACACAGTCTTATAACTAGGAGATTACTACTTATTCGTACTAATAGCCAAAACTTTAAATTTGTGAACTCTGAATTACAACTTTGTTTTGAACAGTTGATTATAATTTATATAGATTGTTTTCGGAACAGAAATACGGTAATTACTGATGTTACATAATTAATTAATTTTGAAGCAAGATTAATCAATATCATTTCTATTGTACTCTCAGAACTGCGATTTCTGGAATTATTATTTCGTAGACAAATTGCTACAATTCATTTACACCATACTAGCATTTCTTTCTTTTTTTTTTTAAAAAAAAAAAAAACTTTCCTGCACAACAAAATACTGTGCACTGTTTCATACCAATTCCAATACTACCCTGATAAGCAACTTGTGATTTTTTTCAATTAACGTTAAAAAAAATACATTAATCGATTCACATACAAAATGCACAGATAGCACTCCTTCATCCATACACAATTGAGGTAAGAGGATGTAATTAGTTTTAATATAAGAATTATAGAAAACAGACTATTTTTTTCTATCGTTAGGATTAATTTACACCTATGGTATATATATATATATATATATATATATATATATATATATATATTCTATAATTTAGTGAATACAAAATAAGATATTAACTGAATCAAAAATTAACTTCGAATAAGCCTACAGCAATTTGCAAGTTTATTCAGTATGTAACAATTTTATATAAAAGTAGAAATTTTACTTTCTAAAAATTCGCAGCGTATTTACGTGAATGTTTTCTAGGGATAATCTCTTTTCTTTTTATTGAAATCATTCAGATAGAAATTAGCTTATGCTGAAGGAGCATCAATTTTGTCTAGCGCCAATCTTAAGCTTTATAAGTTCGGAAGCCTTAGTCAACTTTGCAGAAAAGTTGTATATATCGCATTTCAGTATTATTGTTTTGCAAGTTTGTGTAAATAAACGTTTCAATATGTTCTGTTCATATATAGCTGAACGAAGTTCTTTTTTTTAGCTGATGACTCAGACGCAAGTTGTGTAAAAGTACTGCAACTGAAATTCAAGATTATAAACATAATATATGTGTGGGAAAATTTAGACTTAGGGAGGAAACATGAAATATGTATATTCAACTTAACTTGTTGACTCGAACATAAATATTAATACATCTTTAAATGCTGATGTTTTTATTAATTTTCTTCAAGAGACCTAGTCACTGTGAAATTAAAATACCACTAATTTTACAGTAATTATGTGATATCTTCAAGAGATAAGATAATCGAAATGTGGAACAAGAGCGCGCTAAACAATATTATTTTGCATGAGGTACCGTTATCACGAGTCACCTAGTAGCTTTCCGTTTGCAGCCATTTAGAAACGCGAAAATAAATGCCGATTTTCTAAATGACTGGAAATTGAAAGCAAATAAGTGAGTCGCGTTAACGGTATCTCATGTAAAATAATATTGTCTAGCGAGTTCTTGTTCTACTTTTCGATTATCTTTTATCTATTCGAAGTTGCCACGTAATTACTGTAAAATTAGCGGTATTTTAATTTCGCCGTTATGGGGCCTCTTAAGTGATTTCTGCGTACTAAATATGAACTTTGTTTTGTTGAGTATTGCAACTAACCCTACGATCAAATTATACGAAGAAAAAAGTCTTCGTATGACACACTAACATTTTGTGTTTTCAATTTCAGTAGAAATCTCGATAGTTTCTCAAATAGTTACCTTCTATTCGAAAATAGAAGAATAGAATTCCTCCTTTCTAATAACCAAAACTACTGTAATTATGCAGATTTTTTTTTTTTTTTTTAACAAGTAACTTTATCTCGGGAAGATTGGCCACGAAGTTGTTGAAGTTATTAAGATAGTTACTCATAATTATAATCATAATCGTAACTAACATAACGTTAATAAATTAGTTTTAAACCTGAAACTGTTCACTTTGTGGAAACACGTTTGCTTTCATTTGTCCTTCTCAGCAACGGAATGTGCTTATTCTTAATATTTCGTGGTAGACTGAACAATGTCTTAAGCGGAGAATGGAAAAACAAATTTTATCAATTTCACACGTTAAAGCCAAAAGTAGGTAAACTAAGGGAAAAAAGTGCCACATCATAAGAAATATATTAAACACAACATTATCCTAAGTTCTCCTTAATTAATTTGTTTGAACTAACATTTTTCAAAAATGTAAATACGCCAAGTTGTAATAAACTAACAGTTCTCTCTTACTGTGAAATAACTAATGAATTTCATTATGGATGAGTCAAGTAATTGTGTTACTTAGACTGTCAATTTAACTCCAAGTAGTCAAAAGTCACATTTTCAATTCTAAACATTACATCCACTAAGTAAAGGAAACATAAATTGGTATATATATTTCATTTTATTTTCATGTAAACACGTTTATTTACCCTCCTTACATTTGATTAATTTGTTCTTTAAAGTTCCATCTTTCGAAAATCTACACAAAAATCGTCTCTCTCATTATAAACCTTTTATAAGTCTCACAAAATATAACCTATTCTAATTTCTATATGTAGGTCATATCTCAAGATGTCTTTGGAACCCACTGGAAACAAATGACAACGGTAGTATTGGTGAAAATATATCATGCTTGACTCATCCATTGACTACTTATTTTAATAATAGGCTAAATTTTACATAGCGAACTACGATAGTGTTTGGGTATTATGTGAATATTATTTGAGGAAATTGACTTGTAAAGTTATCTATGATTGAATTTGAAACGGTAAAACAAGAATAGGTTAAGACAAGGTCAATTTGAGGAATATACACCCATACTAATACACACACAAACACACACACACACACACACACACAGAAATTCCATTCGATGAGTATATTTTGTGTGAAGACATCACAAAGTGGTTCTCAGCTTAAGGAAAGTAGAATTACTTCTATTCATATGTATAGAAAAACTCCTTCTCTCACACACACAACATTGGTAATAGACGGACATTTATCACAACCCAATCACAAAAGAGATTTCTTTTAAATTTTTTTGAGGTGCATAATACAAACTTGTTCAAACACATTTGACTCCATTATTTTTTTGGAGAGCCCTGTACTTTGACTAATTTGTCTCTTGCAAGATTTTATTAGAAGTCTACGCTTTAAAGTTTAGATTGTATGGATGTAAGATATACAATAACATTGCAAAATATTCCAATAATTTCATGTCTTTTAGGAGACATATCGTAGAAGGTAACAGAATGGTAGTTAAATTTCTAAAATACAATAAAAAAAAATAAAAGCTATACTTGAAACCTCTACAGTGCTTGTTTTTCTAGATGTTTATCTTCTTTTCCTGTTTCATTAAAGTGAAAAATAAACTTAATGAATGAAAAATCTTACCCTCTAGCAAATGAACATGTTTAGTCATGAACTCCTCTAAGTGGAAGAACCACTGATGCTTGTTGTTTTGGGTGCTTCCTTCAGCTCTCTGAACAACTATATCTACATACTACAGAGTAGAGTTTCATCAGTATTATATTTCGTCTTACGTCTTTTATTCTGTCACCTTTAAAATATCTATCGAAGATAGTCTGAATGTTAGTGCATTACAGAACGTGAAATGCAGGTAAGAACTTTTGTTTTAGTGTATATTTCGTTTAGCTTCCATAGCGCACCACTAGAATAAGATCGTTAGATTTGGGTAAGTAGCTGGAAGGATTCAAATTTTATAGCTTTAGTAGCAAATTATAAAAGGTTGAAACAAAAAGAGTTAGTTTCAGTTCTGTTTGCCTTTTTTATGTCATGAATATCGTTCTCGTATCTCTGAAGTCCTATTTAATGGATCCTTGAATAAAAGTTAAGGAGAATACTCATAAAATGGTTCGCGTTGAGTATTATACTCTATAGGGCAGAAACATGGACATTACACAAGCGATTAAAAGCGACTGGAAGCTTTCGAAATGTGTGTGTGGAAAAGAATGGAGAGAATTATCTGGGTCGAACGGAAAGGAAATGAGGAAGTGTTAGGAGTAGTAGGGGATAAAAGAATAATTTTAGATGGAATTGAAAAGAGGAAGAGAAACGGTTTGAGACATTGGTTAAGAAGGAACTGTATCATGAGGGACGTGCTAGACGGCATGGTAGTACAAAAAACGAAGAAGAAGTGAAAGATGCTACAGTTGATGGATGGTATTAAAATAGAAAAATCGTATACGAAGACGAAGAGGTAGGCTGAAGACCGCGGAGCGTGGAAGATTGGCAAATAACCTGCCAATAATGACAGAATACCTATGAAGATACCCAAGTGAAAATTAGGCTGAAGCTAAGATATAAGAGTTAGCAATATTTTGCGTAGAACTTCTGCAGGAAAGAACTCATTTTTATATGGTTCGCATCTCGATAATATTACCTACAAAATATTACAATAAAGACATATCTATCAGATAATAATATAATTAATCCGTTACTTTTAATGTTCTTCTTTTAATTTTGCTAAAATTCCATAAAAATTTCTTCGATTCGAATGTAACAATATTTGGCTAAGTATCAATTACGTTATAATCTTATGTTTATATATTTATATGTTTAAGTATATTATCTATCCTATTAGGAAACTTAGTAGGCCCTACGTTGGCTAATGGCTGGTATAGTTCGGAATTGGCAAGCCCAATGCAGTTTAAAGTGTCTGTTGGCCATTTGTCCAACCGTTTCAACGTTATACTACCAATCGCAATTTTACTTGTTTCGTAAGCACTACGTTGGCAAATGCTCGGCAAAGCTGCAAGTTACAAAGTAGAATCAATGTTGGCAATTGGCTAACCTACCGTTTCCCACTGTTGGATCTGCACTGCTAAAGTATTGTAATATTTTGTAGAAAATGTTACTTATATACTGGTCTTTAATAATAATAATAATAAAATAATGTGCCACCAGATTTTCGCATAGAAAGAAGTACCTACAGCCACCAAATTTTATACACACAGAAATCTTGACAAGATCTAAGCACATATGAAGCTTTTTTTTTTTTTTTTTTTTTTTTTCGATTTTCGGCTTTGGAGAAATTTGCGAGTAACTGAAAATGTACGCACGTTTCTCGTAGGTTCTAAGAACACCCTGACTGTATGTAACCCTCATTATATATTGAAAGTGCTGGCTTATATAACACCATAGGATAAACGCCTGGACAACGGACGTCTTATCTTTTTATCCAAATTCTGAATTAAGACCCGGCAACGACCGGTACTTTCAGCTAGCTATCAATAAGATATAGTTACAATCCACGTTAAAAACTTACTTTTTTTCAGTTACAGTTCTCTCCGAAGTGCAATTATTATTATTATTATTATTATTATTATTTTTTTAATTTTGAAAACTAAAATTAAACAATACTTACTAAACTTAAATTAAACAATTATAGAATACTTAATACAATGCGACGAAATATAATATTAAAACTGAAATTTATTATCAAGCTAGGTATTTAAACATATATTTTTATCGAAAAGTGTCTGTGTATTGGTTAACATTAGAACAGCTAACTATCAACTTTCACTGCTTTTAAAAAAAAATACGACAAAGTTACTGCTAGAATAAGTTTAAAGGAAATGAGAACACAGTCTCGATTTCAATACTCAACAGTCAAATTTCAGAGAACTTTTGATGTTTAACATTTAATTAGTATTGTGTTAGTGTTCGACAAGTTGGGAATTGTTACTTCCTTCAAAGGCATGTATGTCTTTTCTCTGGTTTATTATTTCAGATTAGGAAAATAACACTTTGTGTTTCGGCCTTCCATAAATCACTCTGTTTGAGTTTAGTCTATAAGAGCTTGATAGAACAATAAATTGTACTAACACCTAAAACAACCATAGCATTCACTTTAAACGGAGAACAACTTCAGTAAAATAATGGTAAGTTGATATAATACACTGACAAAACAATAGTTTTTACTTAAAGGCCAGTAAAGAGATCCCTTTATTTCTCGATTACTTTATATGGATTGGTTTATATCACAAACTAGGCAATATTGAAATGCATATACAGGGTGTTACAAAAAATTGCCACAATAGTTTGAGAATATATTCCTCACATCAAAATAAGGAAAAAGTTCCAATGGACCTGTGGTCGGAAGTGCATTGTTTCGTAGTTATAGAGTGCCGGAAACGTGAAAACTTTAAAGGTCCATAGGTCCACTTACTATAGGACCGATCGTAATAGGGTTATGACGTCACTGAGGAACTGGTATGTGAACTATCCAAACATCCATCTTCTCAGAACCTCCGGTATTTGCACAATCATTTTTAGAGAGGCTATTTAGGAGTACTTGATCGCTCTCCACCTACCTCTCTCAAAATTGGTGTGCAAGTACTGGAGCATTCTTAAAAATGGATATTTGGATAGTTCGCATACCAGTTCCTCAGTGATATTTTGACCCGACTACAATAGGTACCATAGTACTGGAGCTATGAACTTTTAAATTTCATTTGTTTCATGTTTTCGGCACCCTAAAATCCCTAAACTATTCACTTTTGAGCACAGGTTTATATGAACTTTTTTTTTTTCTTATTTTGATGTAAGGAATGTTCCCAAAATAATGTGACACATTTTTTTAACACTCTGCATATTCAATAAACCAAGAAAAAATTACTTATCAAAACTTATTTAAATTTTATACTTAAGACATATTCATGTGCTTCTTATTCAAAACAATTCTTCAGAACATTTATTATCTGTGTTGACTATTTTTTCTCTGAAAGAAGGAATATCACTTCCAGAAACTGTACTGACCAGCATATCCAGCGAGTTGAAACGGAAAACGGCTGTTTTCCAGCGTGGAAATAACGATAATGATTCAAATATCAATTTTTTATATGATATTTTATTATCACGAGAGACAGTTATTGTATTTTAACAAAGTAACAAATGATACATGTTCTGTATTTTCAAAAAAGTAGTATGGTTCTTCTGGCTTCTAAGGGAACATATTTAGCTGTATAAACTAATCAACACGAAGAGACAACTTCAAGAATTTTAGATAATGTTAGCTTTTACAAAATGACATGTTTAATTATATAAATGCTCGCAGAGAATTCTCAAAATTTAGTTACAATGTTAGTAAACCAAATTTAAAGATTGCCACATAATTCACTATACCATCTTCTGCATTCGTTGCATTATATCCAATTAGGCTCATTAAGTTTATTTATGTTTGTATATCACAATGATTATATATAATATACTTTCTTCCATATGTGTAACGTAAATATTACTTGTAACAATATAGCATCTAGTATAATCCAGATAATTCTTATTCCGTAACCGATTTAATGAACTTTTTAGATATTGTTTAACACCATAATAAACCATTTAATCATTTTTTCTTTGAGAAACATTTGCTGTTCAGATTTACACCAATGGCAAAAGTTGTCACAACATCTAGTTTATCCAAATAATGACACATGTTTTAGATGAAATTACATAGGATCTTATCTTCATAGAGAAACTAATAGGTTCTGTAATTAACAAAACCAATTCCATTCTCTCCCCACTAGAAAATCCAAAGAAGGTTTTATAGAAATACCAATGACAATGAGACTCTTCTGTAGATTTAACATAGTATATTTATAGAATATTTCAATAGTAACAATTCGGAAGTTTTACAGAAATGCAACAAACATTTATGATGAATAAAAGTAATTTTTATCAGCATCGTTGTTTCAAGAGGTGACTCATCTCAGTTTTGCTAACAATGATCAATTTTTAAGATATGCTGCCACATACAACACTAAAATGAGGAAAACATGTTCCTTATCTAGAAATCACGCTTTCAATTGACTCAGTAATAATAACTCTGAAACCACATACTCACAGACACGTACATCATCATCATATATATATATACGTACACAATAAGAATCATTTACAACAAATTGCACTTGTTCGTACAGAAACATCATTTATATCAAGAATCTCTCCCAGTACAAGACCAGTTACTAAGTTTCGTTAAAACAGTATATACAATTGTATAATTATTAGGCCATGACAAGAGATATTACAATTTATATACAGAAAGGGAAGAATTAACAAACAACAAATGTCTTCTTAAGTTTTTTTAAATTCTAAATTAACACACACTATTCCAATAATTAAGTTTGTTCCTGATTTATTTGAAGGAATAACAATTTCTATTATTTTTTCTAACATGTTAACCAGCAAATATTCTTTCTTTAATTTAACATTAGAAGAATATGATATTTCTTCTGTAACACAGACTTAGTTGCTTCTCATATCTTTCTACATGCTTAAACGAAAGCCATTAAAGATTCGAAATTCACTTTGTTTCAAACAATCAATCCCTCCGTTTCCGATTACACTATTTTTTTTAATTAATAGTCAAACCAAGTTATAGTATTATGAAAATAAACTTACTTAAAATCAATTTCTCGACATATACATTAGAATTTGTCATAATCATATTTGAGTCAATATTGTCCTCAACTTTTAAATTTTCTTTGAGTACACGAATTATATGCATATATAAAGAATCCTACTATTGTTCCTCAGTCAATTTTTTCCCTTATATTTTGAGTGTTAGACTCTGACACAATTGCTCAGGAATACACAATGGTTTAACTCTGTTTTTCAAAATGTGATCTTCACATAATTTTTGCATCAACACGACGACATTTTTTTTTTTGTTATCAGTACTTATATTGTTTTTTGGTCAGTTATATTGTAGATTACTCCTGCTATACTATTTCAGTCATCATTACTGATAAAAAAAAAACTCATAAAAGTTTTTAAATTACCACTCTTGATATAAAAGTTATCTGAAGATCTTATTAAAAAAAAGAAGAAGAAGAAAAGCCATTATGTGTCCGTAATGATGTATGTCCGAGTGCAACACTCGAAATATACGAAGAAAGATTGACTGAGGATATTAGTAGGTAAGTAATCCCTTATATTACAATGTGCTCCATACACTCGATAAATAATTGTATGTAAACTATATATCCCGGAATTAGGTTAGCTTTATTTTCAAAACTTTTAAAAAAAATTTACAGAATAATGTTGCTAAACAAATAGCTAGCATGAAGTGTTGGAAGTAAAATAGTTGCTGAAAATTAACGTTAAAAATAATACTAACAGGAAAATCCCTTTAATGTCTTTCATGCTGTTTAGGAAATGAGGGTATTTTGAAGTTAATCTGAGGTAGAAAATCAGTAATAACGACTCTGAAAGTCTGTGCACTGACTATATTTCATTGGCATTTGGCAAGCCATAGTCCTGTGTGGGTTGTTGCATCAGAATGTTTTTTCTTTGTTTTTTTTTTAAATTGTAAATGTAAAGATATATAGCTTCATTCTGATCAGATAGGAAAACGATAGTTCACACAAGCTATCAGAATATTTCGTACTAAACTCAATAATATTGTAATGTAATAGATAATTTTGGAGTACCAAAACTTTGTAGTATAGTCTATTACGCTTAATGACAAAATTGCGCAATACAGAATTTTAACAGATAAAAACCCAATTTTTAACACGATGTTTATTTATTATTTTCTTTTCATCGATTGGATGATTGACATAATATATACTTACCTGATCAAGATATAAATAATATCTTTATGAACACATTCCCATAACAACTTACTCAAAAGACTTTTTCTTAAATTTGAACAAATAAATCAATAAATTAATATGTCATCATTGGTGAAATTGTAGGATATTTATATTAAAAAAAAAAAAAAAAAAACTTAAACCTCGGGTTTAAAAATTTCTCTGTGAATTTAAGCTAAAAACTAAAGAAAATTTTGATTAGGTAAATTTCAATACAGGAAAATTCTTGTTTTATGGAAATTCCTTGTTGTATGAAGAATATTTTACATTATAAACAATTATTTTCTGTAGCAAGTGTTTCCAAGATATTTCTGGGTCTTAATTAATAACCATTTGAAAATGAAGTAAGTAAATACAATATTGACTCAAAATGATGTTATCACATATTCAAATTCAAAATAAGTCTAAACGTTCAAGATATCTCTAAACAAACATTCAATTAACTTTATAAACAAAACACAGTTTACGGAAACAGGAAACACAGTTTACAGACATATCGATAACCAGTCTTAGAATATCGTATAGTTAATGCTTTCTTTTTTTTAAAAAAATATGAGTGTAAGTTAACATTTTTCACGTAACATTGCCACTCTTGTGTTTTCTAACAATAGTGTGAATAGTAAGACTCAACTATATACGTAAGTATTTACTATCATTCTCTGTATTCACAAACTTTCAAGTCACACAATTATGATATTGTTTACACTTTGAGTAAAGATTTACAAAACACAAAATACGAATGAAGGGAAAAAACAAGTTTTGTACTGAGAAAATCAAGTTAGGATTTTTTTTTTAAAATCTATTACTTATTTTAGGTAAATATATCATACAACTGAGCTAGTATCTAAATATTATCGTTAATTGTAAAGCGTTTCATATAGGTTAGAAGCTACAAAAATGAGTTAGACAGTAGATGTATGTTAATAAATTGTAACAAACATATATATATTGTCTACAACAAACACGTTAGATATGAAAATGTATACATGTTGCCATCCTGAGCTTTATTATATTGGATTATTTCAAATTAAACAAAAGAGAAAAATTGTTTTATGAAGATAATATTACACTGATATTGATTACACCTATCTACAAATCAACTTGATTATGTGGTCAAAGCAAATAATAAAAATGTTCTGCTCGTACATCTGCAGAAACTTCTATTTCAAACTGTATCAATATTAACTCAATCTGAAAGTTTAAGGATATTTTCAAGTAACTGTAATAAAATTCACTGGTTTTGGTTTTTTATTGTAGGGATTTAAAAAAAAAAAAGCTTTACGTGTATGTACTATAATTATCAGTTATATTTTGTTAATCGAGATTATAAATAATGATAAATTGTTAAAACGGAAACAAAAAAAAAAAAAAATATTTTGCTTGTGGTAACTGTACGGAGAACTTGAATTACCGCGACGGAATAAGAGGAAACCTACAAGAGAAATGCATCTGAAAGTTTCTTTTCTCCGGTCTCCATATTAGAATTTTTTAAATAAAATTTTAGAGATTCTCTATTCGATGTTATACTGCGTTTTATAAATTTTGAAAACTGTAACTGTTCTGTGACTGATTTACGACAAAAATTGTCAATTTCAACTTCGCAAATTATATATTTTTTTTATCAATGTTAATTTTACCAGATAAAATGAAAAAATTTAGTAGTTTTTTAATACAATCACAATACTCTGCGCACAGTTTTAGAACACAATAATCGTTTTAATTATATCTTTTTTTATGTTTATTTATATTAAATAGAATTTATTCTTATCAAGACATGCAAGAAAAGGAAAAAGAAAAGAAGGAAATTATATTCAACTGAAATAAATCTGTTATAGTGCTGTAATAATTGTATTAAAGTCTGCAAATAGCGCATTGCTTAGCTAATAAATAAAAAAATTGATACTTACCACTGCACTGAATTGTTATTTAAACTGAAGACGGTTTCAATAACCTATTGTTATCATTTTCAATGCAAAAATAGATGCACAGCGCTTGTATGTATTTACTTACATCCTTTAAAAATGCTCTCCCCGTTGGTCTTGTCCCTAGCGTGCGTGCCTTTGGTGAACGGTATCCCGAATTCGATTCCCGGTAGTTTGGATTCTACCTTAAACTGTAGGTCCACGTCTCACATAGCCTCGATGCTGTAAAAGGACGCTAAACTACAACTAACAAACTTTTTTTTTTCAATAGTGCATTCACATCCAACGGATTTTTTTTTATCCAATCGTTACAATTATGTTGACTAATCCTAATAATGTTTCTAATTCTGGTATATATTTCTAAAAGTGCCCATTACATAATTTACAATTCTATTGAAAAATAGGGAAGTTTACAATAGTTACATAATTATTTTTCATCGAAATATACGTAAGATTTTACAAGTACAAATAACCAAATTATTTCATTTTACGGAAGAATAGGATTTGTCAGTCATAAGATTTGAATTTACTTTTTTGGTAACATGTTTGGCTACCAGTATTTACTGATTGAATATTTTTAAGTAAACAGTCCGTATGAGTTGTATTATACCGTTTAGAAAATGTTGATACCAGTTGTATATATATATATATATATATATATATATATATATATATATGTATTCAATAAGCTTTGACAAGATTACACATAGTATTACAGCTGGATTACAAAAAAATAATTGAAGATGGACACTATACTCAAGAAAATTTAAGGAAACATAGACAAATTTCCCTATGATTGGGTTAAAAGTGAAAGCAGAAGCCTACCGATAGAATAGCTGGTTTAAATATTAATTCAGTGCAGTGGTAAATATTAATTTTCCATTAAAAAAACTGTTATTTATAGAATAAAAAAAAAGGGTTTTATTTCTCAGATCATATCAATTTTTAAAATCCAAATAATTATTTATCATATATGTTGAACTGATAGTATTCTAATAAACATAACATTAACTTGAATCGAATTTGGAGTCATTCCGTGTGAAATACACCAACTTAGATGAAGCTTGTCTTCTATGTTTCTATTTTGAGGCTGTTCTACTTTTACGTTGGTTTTTCTTTGTTCCTATCTTATTATGCTTTTATCACAGTTACTCAACATTAAAATATTGAAAAATGCACGCATTTTTTGTTTATTCCGATTATTAATATTAGTTTGAAAATAATTATAGTACAATATTTTAAAAAATAGTAAAAAATTAAATAAACCTAACACTTCTACATTTTATAGGAATTGTTTTGAGGATTATCAACATTTGAATACAAATTTAATACTTAAAAATATGAAGAAATACTCTATTAATTTAGCTGTTTGTTTTTGTTTTTTCTCAAGAAACACTGTAGCTTACAGTTCATACGCTATTCGACGATAAGTCTTACTTCTAGAGCTATACACACAGTCATGCTGTGATGTCTTTCCTGCCATTCTAAATTACTATATTTATAGTATATAAACAAATAATACTGCTAAAATGTCGACCAGGTAGCAAAAGCAAATACTTAAAACCAATCAGTGCCGCATTTCCCATTAGGCCGACTAGGCCCGTGCCTAGAGCGCAAAAATTTTGAAGTGCGCAAAATTTAAAAATTAAGTAATATTTTTTAAAAAAAATTCCCATGTGAAAAAGTTTTAAAAAATCAAGAGCAAATACACTATTTTATGAACAATTCTTTTTTACTATTCTATGTTTAATGATAGCGTAAGAAATCTAAAAAATAATCCAGAACATATTTCCCATTTGTTGGTTTTTGCTATGTAGTTGTAGCTGTAGCATCTAGTGAGTGGTATTTGACTGTAATAAATTGTTAATTCACTAATTAAGCATAATTTATTTATATAAGTTTTATTTTTAAGTTAGGCATGAAAGGGTGATGAAACATGTAATTTCTGGGGGCGTCGACAGCAAAAGTGCCTAGGGGCGCCGAGCTCCCAAATGCGGCACTGAAACCAATACTTACATGTACATAACAATACTTATATAGTTCGTTTGGATCTTCTGTAATTTAATATTGAAATAAATCATTGTACTAACAGAGATACACATTATTACAAACATAATCGTAAAATTAGTAATTATTTTTATATTAAAAACTAAACGTACTCAACCGTTCTAAGACTCCAGATCCGTAGAGAAAATGTTATTATATTGTTGCTAGGATTAATCTGAAGCTTCTGCGTAAAATCAGAATAGTTAAATATTTATATATTTAAATTTGCTAAAAAAATGTTATTATTATTATACAATTTAAATCTTTTTCGTTTTGTTGGGAGTAAGGGTATAAAGGTATTCTACTTTGTTGCAAAAATGATTTTTTTTTTGTTAGGAAAATGACTTTTTTGTACGGTACTTTGCTAAATGACAAGGCAATAGTTAGCCAGTTTAAACTCTACACTTTCTACGTACTTCGTCTTTAACCTAATATAAAATAGAAAATATCTTCTTTAAAATGAATTATATCAACTCATGAATACAAAACACTACAATATATAAGTATCTGAATATAATGAAGCTCTTTATGGCACAATTGAAAAATACGAACATATAAATATAATACATACACACACACACTTATGAGTACACAAATATATGAGCAATACTTTATTTTCTATGTCATAACTTGTACTATACGTAATACAACAATATCTGATAAAGACAGAAATGCAATATTTAAATTTATATGTACTCTATATAAAGCAAACAATTTTACTATTGGTATTTACTATCATTATCACTTCCTTCTGTATAGATATATTTTGAACTTCCACATACTTCTGGTTAGAAAACTATAGAAGGGCACAAGACACTTGAATTTAAAATTATAGAAAATGTTTCATTAATAAATTATGCAGATTTGTATTTATACTGAAGACAATATTTATTTTATACGGATCAATTGCGAAGTGTTGTCTAAATTCGATTCAAATGACAGCGCTACGTCACAGATTTTTCAGTGATTGCAAATCTGCACTTTTAACGCAATTTAATTACAATACTCATTTTATCCTATACAAATATGATAAACTAATCTTATTATCTCTCTCTTTCTCTAATGGATCACATTTGGAGAATATATATTGTTACGACATTGTATATTGTGACATTGGTAAGTCAAAAATTATCCGTAATGGGCTATAACTTTTCTTACATGGTTCATATTGTCCGCGTTTATTTTATTGTTAAGCTGTTGTGGTCATGCTATGAAAGTTTAATCCCAATTCGTCTATTTGTCTTCCTTTTGTTCCAGATAGATAACGGCCGCATTATTAGAAGTTTGCACCAAAGAGGAACATGGAGCAGTGATCCTGTTTTTGTGGTCGGAAGATGTAACAGAAGCCGCTATCGATCAAAGACTTTCGGCACAATACGGAAACGGAGTAGCTACGGATGGATTGAAACATTCAAAAATAGTCGCACAAGTGTGGAGCCGGACAGCCATCCATCCTCGTGCGTAACACTTGTACGACTATTTTTGAATGTTTCAATCCATTCGTAGACACTCCTTTGCGGCAAGATACTGTTCCCGTATTGTGCTGAAATTCTTCGATTGATTGCGGCCCCTGGTACATCTTCCGACCACACAAATCGGATCACTGCGTGTTATTCCTCTTTGATGAAAATTTTTAATGGTGCTGCCATGATCTACGTGCAACAAGAGGAAGACAACTGGAGGAATTAGGATTAAACTTTCATAGCATGGACAAAACAGTATAACAATAAATTAAATGAGAACAGAAGTCAATATGACCAATGTAAGAAAACTTATATCTGTAGCTACATTGCGGATAAATTTTAACTTACCCTCGTGTATAAATTTACATGTAATAGAGAAATTATGCCAAGGAAATGCGGGGGGGGGGGGGGGAAGCATAAAGATACATATTGACAGTTTATATGCGTGAAACATAATCAAGAATCCAAGAATAAACTGTAGGTATGTGCCATTTCAGATTTTTTTTGCGTAGGCTTTCGATTACAATAGACCATTTCACCCTGTCAATATTAAATTAAATCATACAATTAATAATTTTTCTTACCTATTCTACATTAATCATTTTATTTCAATATATTTACTACCATTTGAGTTGTAAAGCAGATATTTTTAATAAGGAATATCAAAAGAAAGTATTCGATTGATTGCATACTGATATTGTGCCTTACGTTTAAAGTAATAAAATGATATCAAAACTATTATTTTGAATTAACTCATTGGAATTAAATCACTTTTATGTCACTATGCGGGTAATGCGTAGACCATAACCCTCCGACAAAAATGGAGAATGAACTTGGAACCAGCGTCCAAAAATCTATAAAGTGGCAATATTATTTAGGAGAAGATAGACGTACTTACCGACTTGTTATACAGCAATTGATACAAGTCTTTAGAAAAAAATATTTTAAAAAACAAATAAAATAACTAAATATGGTAACTTTATTTATATAAATCAGTTCTATTTTCATTAAGCAAACAATTACAGCTAAATTATCATAATTATTTCGATGATTGCTGGCAAGTTCGTAGAGTCAAATAGGAATAATCTTTCAGTTCTAATAGGTATAAATTTAGCAATGCTCTTTTAAAAAAATGAACTGTGTATCTCACTATGAGAAAATGAATTTGAAAATTAGAAATGAAACTTTGAAGTTACCATTTCCTTCGATTTAGCATTTACAGTAAAATATAACTGCATTTCAATTAGAAAGTTTCCAGGGCTAATAGTGAAACAATGTTTACAACACTTATATAGTAATTTTTTTAAAAATGAAGGAAAAGCATACAAGTTAATTATTTTTTGATAAGAAAATTATCAGTTTCTTTTAGTAACATTTCCTAAATTACTATTAGAATATGAAGTCCGGTAAAAATCATTTAATATCTAACGAAAGAAATGTGACCGAAAACTTGGGGTTTGCAAAACATTTTAAAGTCAATTCTCAAGTGACATTGATAATACAAATTGGCAGCATGCATGTTTTCTGTGAGTGTGATCTAGAAAGTTCAATCCACAATAGGGAATAACGTATGTTTCAGATAACATGTTACACTGTTAAGTTCAAAGATCGATGCTGGAAAAAGTCTTGAAGATACAAACAGAAGTGATAAGAAATATGAGAATACAAAGATGTTATTTTATTTTATTTTTATGTTCACTACTGACACAATTTAATGTATTGATTTACTTGTACTTACTCTCATTCTTTCACTTTCTTTCCCCTTTGCTCGAAAAAAAAAAAGGAACGATAAAAGTATATTTCGTTCTTCTACTCCTTCCTCAACATTTGTGTCTTTTTGTTGAATCACGTAAGCTATTATATATTATGCTTTATATTACACGTTATATTTTGGCTTGCAGTCCAGCCAACATAACTAAGATTTTACCTCGTATCCATGCCTTATACAATTTAATATACATGAATGATATTGAACGTTTATGTCAAACTATGCATTTATACATGAAATGCAAACAATTATTTTTTTCTTTCTTTTCATTTTCGAGAGGTCATGATGGCTCAGTGGTAGAAAGCTGGTGCCTTGTGTCCTTGGTTCTATTCCCCGGCCAAGGAAATTTGTGTTGAACAACATCATGTCCATGGGTTTTATCGGGGTATTTCCGTTTCCTCCAGCAATTTCATTCCACCAATTATTTGATCATTATTCACTTACCTTAATTATCAGTCTCCCTAATTTAAAAGGCATATTTGTGGGACATTCAACTGAAAGATTTCATTTCATTTTCCACTAATAATTAATGTGAACTTATAATCCAAACTTGTCACCTTCGAATTTTGACTTTAGCGTCCCTTTCAGCAGCAAGGCTATATGAGACGTGAACCTACAGATTAATATGGAATCCTAACCACATGAGCTCCCGCCGGGAATCGAACTCGGGTCTCCCATGCCAAAGGCACGTACGCCAACCACTTAGCCACGAAGGAGCTCTCAAGGAATGAGGTACGAGAAATAATAACATAAAAGGGCTTCTAACTATTCTATGCTATAGGATAGCTTGCAAGAAATCATTCTTAATGTTGAGGCATTGTTCATGTTGCTGTATTGCTATGAGAACAGGTAAATAATATCACTTACAAATCTTATGATACAACTGCCAGGCCCAACTACAGGCGAATTAATCAATAGTTTACATAGGCTATACAAGAATATAGGCGTTCAGTTCAGGAAAATTAACAAATTACCGAAATAAAATAAAATCTTATCTCCCATCAACTTTCCACGAGCAATATACAACGAAAAAAGTTCTTATATTACGGACATAAATGTATAACCATCTTCAGGTGAAATAGAAGGGAAAGATGTAGATGATACAAAGAAAGAATTATTGAAACGAATAATTCTCCATGTATGTTCCTGTATATAATCCAAAGCGTAATATTATCACCTACAATTTTGTAACTCTTGTTCTGAAGTTGCCCAAAATATGTCGAGTTTGTCTTACATTGTTTGCAGAAAGTTGAACATGTAAATGGGTAAGATTTTATTATTATTATTATTATTAAGTTTATATGTATTCTGAATTGGTGTGCCCGGAAATCGCAAAGGAAATAGAAGGAAAATAAGAAAATCATTAGTAAAATTGCATACTGACCGCCTACATATTATGGTCAATAAATGCGAAATAGATCAATTTAATATTACACAGAGAAAACATAACCTCAACCGTCTTTTAATTCCTGAAAACAGTGTTTCAATTTATCCCATTGTTTCGAATTTATTGATAAAATAATATATATAAAGGTATTATGTACTTTTACAGAGACAGTAGTGCAATTAATGTTCATTGATCAACAGTGGCGACTCTTGAGGGAAGTCATATCTGTATATATATATATATATATATATATATATATATATATATATATATATATATATATATATATATATATTGCTACAAGCTAAGAGAAGAAATGTTTATAAGTCTCAGAAAGCTGTATACATTAGGTGAGATTTCTTCTCTTAGCTTATAGAAATAAAATTTAAAATTTTACCGATTTGACACCTCAAGATTCGTCACTGTTGATTGTAAAAAAAATGATTCCGATAGGAGCTTTGATGAAAATATGAATGATTATGTAACCACCTAAACCCTTATTCTGGTTGAATGTGAGGTAAAACATGAAACTCATGTCATTACTTTAAATATAAAATTGTATATGAAGGTATTTCGGAACTGAACGCTATTTGTATTTTACTTGTGTAAGAGGTTTTTACAGTATCTTATCAGAGTAAAATTCTAAGTAGTAAAGATCTCCAATATACAAAATTTACTTATCATAATTTACTTTTATTGTTATATATTTTGAAATCCAAAAATATAGCACAATTCAAACCAAAAGTATGTGGAAAGTAAATTTCAATTATTTCTGAATTTAGCAAACTAGTTGGTATACAACAATCTATTAGAATATTCTAAATACGTAACACGCTTTGCATTAGTATCACCTAACAATTTCTAAGCTAAATGGTCCCTATATATAATGTTAATATTTATATAGGCTAATTTGTAACTTTAAAAAAAAAAATACTACAGCATAAATGTCCTCGATGTACTTCTTTATCAAGAAGAAATAATAATTAAAAAAGACAATATCAAAGAATGTAAAACAATAGGCCAAGAAATACTAACAACTATTGTGTATATAAATGGCAAAAGTATTTTCAAAATGGAACATAAAAAAAGAAAACAACATAAATAATGTAAATTTACGTAGAGACATATACAAATGTAAATACATTTATATATATATATATAAATTCTATCAAGAAAACTTGTCCACTAACAATAGGACAGATAATATACTTGGAAGTACATCTTTTAATATAACATCCTACATAACAGCTTTACGCATCATAGTATCTAACAAAATAATGCTTATATTTTCTATGTATTCGCAGGAATCACACAGCACATTCATCTGAAAAATAGATAAATACGAGACGCATCCACAAGGTAAGATCCGAAAGTGCCTCAAGATGGCACGAGTGGTCAAAGCGGGACGCATTTGCAAAGAACTGAAGGCAGAACACGTAGCCATAATCTGGCGCGAGCGCAGTTGTATGGATGATAAGAGAATTGTGGTACGCAAACATGATTGTGTAGATACAGTCTATCGTCGAGTACAAGGTACGCGGAGTAATCTGGCTTCTCCACGCTAAGAAGCTATCGGCGTCAGAGATCCACCAGCAGATGTATGAAGTGTTTGGAATCAGATGTCATGAATGAAAGTATGGTGAGAAGATGGTGCAGACAATTCACAGCAGCCCGCATGAATGTGCATAACGAGCACCGTAGGCCGACCACGGCTGTTTGGGATATCTTTGACCACCTTCCTACAGACCCAACTTCGTGCCGAGCGACTTCCACCTCTCCCTTCATCTGAAGCGATTTCTGGCCGAACAACGTTTCGACAGCGCAGCTACGCTACAGAAGATTGTGACATCCTGGGTTCAGCTTTTGGCAGCAGAATTCTTTGACACGGGTGCTGGTGGCGCATTACGACAAATACGCCAACAAGGATGATACATACATATGTTGAAAAGTGGGTTACGTGTCACTAACTCCACATTAATATAATAATTTTCTTCTGATGTTCATTTCAGAGACCATCAGAACTTACTTTCTGGGCGCCTCGTAATATTTATTGGGATATTATTATATATATATATATATATATATATATATATATATATGATAATTTCCAGGATATCTTCCAAATGACGTCGGACGACTTTTTTTTATCTAGAAAGTTATCTCCATTCAATCAGATTTGAAGTGCTCTGCTCAATTGGCAGCATAATATTGTATTTACTGAATTCAACAGTACATAAGAGGATCAAATTGTATTCCTTTGTTTATTGTTATTCTTAATGCTTTTATTTCGAAACTGGTGTTATCAGATTGAGATCTGATAAACAAAATTTGTAAACTGAAAAATCATACGACAAATTTACGTCTTCTCAATTTCTTGTACTCAACTAACATTGTATTATCACATTTACCACCTAAACACGAAAAAAGTGTATTTTAAAGATTATTCAAATAAAAGTGTAAATTGTTAACGATAAACAAACAGTAGTTTATCAACCCTTAAGTAATAGTTGTAATAATTTTATACGACGTTTTTTTTTTAAGACTAACCCTTTCAAAGGTTAATCCCTGGTGGCGAAACTAAACTATTGTTTGGATATTCTTGCTGTGTGACGACGAATACATTAATATTGTTTTTCATTCATTCTTGATACAGCACCTTGTTCGTCATTTTCTTTAAACATGCTGTACATACTCTGGATTAAGGAACGAAAATCCCATGAACTCTGTTTGATCTAAATTCATCATGAACAGCTTGTCCGTCGGAGTAAGGTCGGTCTTTTCTGATGTAAATTGCTTATCAAAGTTGCTCACATCTTTCCGGTGTTTCTGTAAGGAAGAGAAATGCAACTAATAAGTGCAACAGAAAAATACAATAAACAAATAATACAATATTATATAAGGGTAGCCCATAATTATGTATAAGTTATGATGTTTGACTGACTGTAGTATTTGCAATTCTGGATAAAATGTTTTGATATGGCAACACTGTGTAGCCTGAGAGTGTGGATAACTGTTACTGGACTTAGAACCGTTAGTGTATATCAGACAGGATGAACAAATATTCCAGAACCGTTGGACCGTTCGATGTATGTCTGTGGAGTGGCCAGCTCGGGATGAACGAAATATTCCAGAATCGCTGGACCATTCGATGTATGTCTGTGGAGTGGCCAGCTCGGAATGAACGAAATATTCCAGAACCGCTGGACAGTTCGATGTATGTCTGGAGTGGCCAGCTCGGGATGAACGAAATATTCCAGAACCACTGGACCGTTCGATGTATGTCTGTGGAGTGGCCAGCTCGGGATGAACGAAATATTCCAGAACCGCTGGACAGTTCGATGTATGTCTGTGGAGTGGCCAGCTCGGGATGAACGAAATATTCCAGAACCACTGGACCGTTCGATGTATGTCTGTGGAGTGGCCAGCTCGGGATGAACGATATATTCCAGAACCACTGGACCGTTCGATGTATGTCTGTGGAGTGGCCAGCTCGGGATGAACGAAATATTCCAGAACCGCTGGGCCGTTCGATGTATGTCTGTGGAGTGGCCAGCTCGGAATGAACGAAATATTCCAGAACCACTGGACCGTTCGATGTAGGTCTGTGGAGTGGCCGGCTCGATCTCCTGATTTAGCATCATCTGACTTTTTCTATTGGAGTGTTTTAACATACGCAAGCTATCACATAAAAGCTCCACAGGATACCATTACAGGTCACTCAAGCTGCTTGTGACAATGTTGCTCTTCGTCTCCACGTATGTATCGATTTTAATGGTGCATTGGTGGGTCATGCCATGGAAAACAGAGATTAAAATTCTTGTAAGGAAAGGTATGATAGTAACGTGTTTATGTCCAATTTTATGTTCAAGTTACGTTGCTAGTTTCTTTACCGCAGTCTCTGAAACATCAAATACATAATTGTGGATCACCCTTCTTTTTTTCTTTGTTGCTTTTACTAAGCAAAAAGCACAAATATTTTGACATACTTAGAATCTAAACGATACGTACTTCGACACATCTTAGTCAGATTTTTGTTGTGTATCAGGAATTATTCCCCCGAAGTGTATTCGGGTTTTTTCTTAAACAGTGTGTTGTCTTGAGAGTGAATTGACGATTGTGACAATGCTTGATTCATGACACCTACCTTCCGCACTGCCAATCAAGCCTAAAGCATCATGACTTACGACTTATAGCTGGATCAGTTATTCTCAAATTACAATTGTACAGTATAAATGAATCAGAGTGATTGACTCACTTCAGTGGACATCAGTGGAAGTGTATTAATGTCTTTGGAAATGTATTGTTTAAAATTGTGATGCTTATCTTCTACAAGGCCGACGACGCACCCTTAGATAATATCCTATAAGATGTCCTTCTACACTTCCTCGAAAAAAAAAAAAAAGTTAGTACCACTTTTAAACATACTCATCGGTTATCTACTTATAGAGCATATATTCAAAAGAAAAATTACTTACATTGTGCCTCTGTGTTTGTTACTTTAATTGAATATTGCTTTCCTCTCTGGGAACGTGTTTAACATCATTTTTGTTACTGCGTTACCTGATCCTTACCTTTACATCTCTTATCGTACTTTTTTAAAAAAAGAAAAAAAAGAAAGAACAATTTATACAGAGTATTCTGTGGACTAATTTCGTGCTTTGATTACTTTTACGCTATCCTTGTGTAAATTAGTGTTTACAATAGCCAAGAAGTGAACTGAGGTGCAATCACATTAGATCAATAAAGTAAAAACATTATGTAATTCCTCATGAACATTAGTTTTTCACAAAAAACAATAAACTGACTATAAATACAGGGACAATTATTACGGTTAATGAAAAACCGAAATCAAGTATAAGAATTCTATGTACAAACTGTTCTTTACGAGATGTAAAGGTAAGGATCTGGTGACGCAGTAATAAAAATGGTGTTAAAGACATTTTCCAGAGAGGAAAGAAATATTCAATTAATGTAACAAACACGGAGGTACAATTATTCATTAATTATTTTTGTCCCTAACATTTCACCTGGTATCTTCGTCCGAAATGACCTTGATTGAGGAGTTTATACCGTTTTTACACATTTATTTTTTTTAAAGAATGAATTGGTTTAAACGTTTCAGTTAATTTTTTCTTGACTCTTTCCCTAGAACAGTCATTTCTAACTGACAGATGTGTGACGTAGGAACAGGCTTTTACGATCTGAGAAGGAACAGATAGGAAGTGGAGCAAAGGATAACGTACGAAGTATCACGGATACACGAGAACCGTCTGTAACGGAATGGTGTAGTAAACGGTACATCACAGAGCATTCAGTTAAAAATGGCTACCCTAGAATATCAATGAGGCATCTTAAGTCACGACTTCCCCTTCCTCGAGGGCATCTCTATTTAAAATAACTTTAATAAGCATTTCTCATTGAAAATGTCTACACTATTTTCGTAGATGAAAAGATACAAACATAATGTTTATCAATTACTCCTTTTCGAGACTAATTCAAAAACTGTGAAAGAAAAAGTCCAGCTGTACTATTTGAGTTTTATCCAAAGAACTTAACGTGAAACACTAATATTCTCCATGTGTGCAGCAAGTTTCACTTCGATTAGGTTATCTTTAGCATCGAGTACGTATTTCATTATTAGATGTTTCTCTCTTGTTAGAAGTGAATATATATATGGTAAAACCTGTCAACTTGGCCATCTTTGTAAGTTGGCCACCCAGTCATCCTGTTCCGAGGGTCGCACTTAGTATTCGGGGGGCAGTGCTGGTACTATTCTATTTATTATTATATTAGAGTCTTAGAGCTCAGGGGAGTGCCCCCCAAAATCATGTCTGAAAGAAACACTGTGGCCACCTGTTCATTTTGGCCTGGTTCGTCTTGAACCTGCATTTTTCCATAAAACATTCGTTACTTATTACTCTGTAAGTTGGCCACCTATCTATCTTGGAAGTTGGCCGCATTGAAACAATGTTTACCCTATGATCATAATGATAAATCTACCTGCGTATCTTGGCCACGCAAAACACAGCTTTGTTATTTTTCTTAACTCTCTCGTATTCCCATATGAGAGGTAGTTGTTCTGTATTTGTGACTGGAAACAAAGAAGCATGGATTCCCACGATTTGTTCTTGGAGGTCAATGACCAGAACATTACCCTGATAAAGGTGATGAAGGAAGATGTAGATAAGAAAACGCACGCACAGGAATCCAGAAAATGGTTGTACGTAATTTTTATCCTGTCTGTTTTCGTAATAAAACAGTTAGCAATATCGGTGTTTTTCATCAATGGGGAGCTTTAGTAATTCCTTGAAATTCTCAAGGTTGAAACTAGCCATCTCAATTGTTAACTATTGGATTTAACGGCTTGTCGAAAGGTAGGGGAAGTTTTCAGATACGAATTCACTAGATTTTCTCAAAACATCTTTTGCTCCGAGGGAAACACTTGTAGCTCATTAACAAGTTAAACTACAACATTAGAATATGCATATGTGCCATAAAGAATAAAAGTAATACTAGAAATCTTATTCTAAAAATACACCAATCACACTTGTTTTCTGTAAGTTGACCACTTTTGAATGGAACTGATGGCGGCCAACATAGACAGGTTTCATTATTTTAAAAAGTCCGTAGGTAGAATAAAAATTGGGAAGGGAAGGAAGGCTGATTGAAATATACGAAGTTACATCTTTATATATCTGTAAAGATTTTTTAATTGTAGATCAATTCTATAACTAGCAGTGAACAGTTATGTTCCCGTCTTCCGTTATACGAATTTAATTATAGTAACATTTCACAATTATTTGATACGGTGCATCTAAATATGAGGAAATTTCACTCAATCTACCTATTTGTTATTTATTTTTTTTAAAAAAAATTAAACTCAATAAAACACAAAATTTAATATATAATGAGTGTGTACTGAAGTCTCTGTACATTTAAATTAGTAATGTCACACAATATACTAAATTTCAGAACCTTGAAAAGGCCAGATTACAGGTAAATCCTACCAGTCTGATACTGATGCAAGATGTACTGTTTCAAATGACCGGAGACCATGATAGTGTAAAGAGTGTGAAATTTTTCCCTAGTCAACTACCAATACAAAGTGATCACGGCAAAAAGCTACCAACATGAAATCTGAGCGTGGGGAAAGCCATTCGACGAGATTCCGTCGGTCAACATATAAGTGAACTGATTATCCAACTATTAAAGCAAAAGACAGAAGCAGTGTGTGAGAAGCGTTTCGTTCTGTTAATTACCTCTAACATGTTGAGATACCATTCCATATTCAGGGTTTCGTCAAGAAGAATTAGATAAAATTAGAGTTCTTTCCGCAAGTCATACAACGTCATAAACTTCCCAACACCTTGCATATTGAAATTTACTATCCAATAAAGATCTAGTTTTAGTCATGCATTTTCTCGCGATTAACCTCCTCATAGGTCAAGAAGTATACCAATCGTCATCGAAATATCACGTTATTAATACCACAGTGACCTTCCACACAATTTCATTTTTTTAAAAATTTATTTATTTATTTATTTATTTTGCGTATCATAATCGTCTTCTGTCTGCTTCGGCACTAACTGCATATTGTATGGATACACATTGTTGGTCTGCGCTATCCGGTAAATGCTGATTTTTCTGCCTCCGGATTCGGTGGAAAGACGTAACTTTTCTGAGACTTCTCGATAGTGCTGGAGGCATGTTGGCAGTCTTATTGAGTACCCCTACACAACGTAAAACCTCACAGTCCCGTTTTTATTGAACTTTTCAATGAGTTTGGTTACAGTGTAAGAATAAGAATATATCCTCATTGAAGACCTGTACAACATATCAAATATTGCAGGATCGTACTGAAAGGACGATTTCATTGTTCTCAATTCGAGTCAATTGTATCTTACGAACTTCCTTTGAAAGAAAGAACGTTATTATTCCTTTGTATGTAGAGTTAAAGTATACTTAAGTGTTGATTAGATGCAGTTTAGGACGTGATAAGTTTTGTATATATATATTGTACATAAAAAGAAGTGAATACCATTTAGATTATGAGTAAATATGATATTAGTTTAAGGGGAACGAATCTTTATAAAATATCTCACACGTTTCTCTATGATATTAATAATATGATTAAGGTCTATAATGTAGCATACACCAATTCGACAGTAGTTTGGCCAGAATTTCAGCTGGAAGAGTGTGAAACTCAATATTTTTCCGTATGGAATGGTATTTCCAATACATAATACAGGGGTCAAGTAATAACATCACTTCCAGTGAGGCTCAAAAAGTAGCACTGTCTGGTGTATGGTTCATATTTATCTTAATGCAAGATTTTCGTTACCTTTCTTACCTTTGATATATCAATTTTTTCGAGGTCCTTGTTTCGTAAATTTATACAAAAGGACAGCTATTCTCTGTTTCGTTATAATGTTTATAGGTCAACACAACAGATAACCATTGTAAGTTCTGTATGTTGCATATTTCTCTCGAACCTACCGAAAGCAAATGATGCCGGAAGTTTCATGCATGATCCATGCATTGGGCAGGCGTGTTTCAGAAATTTTGAAGTAGTATTAGGTATGTGAAGGTCAATCAGTAGTAATCTCAGAGGTACGCACATCACATTTCATCTTGCCTATGTCAAGAATACATGGGATTGTAATATACTAATAGGCAACATGATGACCATTAATCACAAGAATAACATTATTTATTTACTATCAACTTTACGTCAATCACAAAAGTGTAAAATTGTTGTTTGAAGAAAATTGCGTTTGGAGGATCAACAAAAGTAAATGTTTCCACAGAATCCACAGAGTTTAGTTTGAATTACCTGGAAAGAGAATCCACGTTGGTACCTTTACCATAGTGCAGCGTACAGGATCATAAGTCAGAATATACACTTAAGTCAAAATAACCAAATCTGCACATTGGTGGCTGGCGTAGCACCAGCGACATATTTCTTGGCAGATTTGGTTATTCTGATAGTGTATATTCTGATTTAGGATCCCGTACGCTACATTATTGATTATGCTGGTCTTGACGACTTAGTCTACGTATATAACACTGACTATGCTTGCTGTATATCACACTGAGACCTTCATTATCTCTCTTAGTTTTTCACCATCAGCTACAATTAAATTTAAGTATTTTGCTTTTTGTGGTCTACGCCTTTAAGAAACACCAAAATTATGAATGAACGATGAGACATACTGCAAGACTTCTTCCCATCTGAATTTATGTTCAAGATATATTCCCAAATACAGTTTTGAAACATCTACTATTATTCTGGGGGAAAGAATGAGTCCCATTAGAATCTGTATTAAACTAAATTTTATTGTATGTCTTATTAAACGACATTACTCAGTGTGCACAATGTTGAATGAAGCGATAATACTCTTTAGAACAACAATTAAAATTCAATGACAGGTAAACTCAACTTTTTTTTTTTTCGTCAAAACCTACTTTTAGCTATAGACTCTTCTTCCCGGTACTCCTTAACAATGGGTGTAAACAGCAAGGATATGTGGTCCTTTTGTAATAAGAATGTTCAAACTAGTTTAAGTAAAGGTGAATTTCAGAATTCAGATATTTATTTCTCTTTATCATAAAACATGAATTAAAGATCTCGTGGCTACCACCATACATTTAATGCATGTAGTCCCGAGTTCGATTCCCAGTGGGAAGGCCTTGAAATTTGAACGTATTACAGTGGTTCGGATACCACTTCACATAGTTTTGATGCTCAAAAGGACGCTAAACTTCACTCAACCAATGAACTAAAGCTTTAAAAAAATGTGAAATAAATTCTAACTTTAACATGAAATAAATAACGGATGTACCGGTACTAAGCTTGCTTACGCATGCTTAAAAAAAAAAAAAAAATCACAAAGATAATCTATAGAAGACTGGCATTTAAGATAGAAGAAGTACTATCAGATGACCAGCTTGGATTCAGAAAGAAAACAGGAACAAGGGAAGCAGTATTTGCATTAACAGGATTGCTAGAAGAAGGCCGTCACAAAACCGAAAAATCATGCATATTGAACACTACATTTGGTTTAATGTGCAACGCACGTCAAAGCCGTCGTATTTCGATTCAAAATGTCACTTGTTGCTCAACACACTTTTATTATGTCGCCAACAGCGCCATCTATTTACATTTTGAAACATTTTTCTTATGCCATACTGTTTCCCCCACCTTCAAGTATATTCATTTCAAATTTAAAGTCATTCTGACTTTTTTTTTTTTTTAAAGCATTTTGAAAGTGGGACTTTACTTATAATCATCCTGTACATTTCGAAACATGGTTCATTATCAGATTTTTGAAGGAATAAGTAGGAGAAAGAAATTGAAACTGAAGTTAAACTGTGTATTTTCACACATGTAGGTATCTTCAATATAAGATGTAATTTCTTAAATTAAATCATGTCAGGTTGTAATTATTACTAAAATGTTTATTTATGAAATATAAACAAAATCATCGCAGTCGCTCTTGAGAAAGCTGTCCAAAAAGAACTTAACCTCCAAGAGTCAATTACCCCTTCTGGATTCCTCAATAAAATGACTTAGACCATATTGCAAGGTTCTACGCGTGCTCCCAACCCCACATGCTGGCCGTAAACAACTTCAGATGATAACCATGAAGAATACAACGTTAGCAATCGTCAAATAATGAAGATCGACGAGGTCAGCTGACATTAAAGATAAAAAGAAGCCGCAACACCGCGGGCATCAGTCTTCATCGATTGATCATCACCTTCACTCTCTAGAACTCCTGGTCTCTGAGAGCTTCTTTGTTTAAAAGCCTGATCCTTGCAAACACCTTAGCACTCTCTAGGACGCCCGGTCTTTGAGTTTTATCCTCTTCTCTAGAACGCTCGGTTTCTAGGTTCCTACAAATTTACCATCAAACAACTGAATATCTAAGAGGAACTTAATATTTGAACTGTAATTATTTATAATTGTTCATAGGAGGAATATTTATAATCAAAGGTGATTGGGAAAGTCAAAAATTCTCGTGTACATTTTTTTTTTTTAGCTCTACCCTAAAAGAAGAATTTTACAGTATTACAGAGTTGTCAATGAAATATTCATTTATGGCTTAAAAGCAAAATCGTTAGAGCCCTTTTCGAGAAATACAGATTTTTTTATTTTTATTTTTGGGGGTAGGAAGAAAATTCGAACCTCCCTCCTTTCACTCAGGGATTTGTAACATGTTTTGGGAACGTTGAACAGTATAGTTTTTAGGCGAGAGTACATACGTCGAGACGGACAAATGGACATCCGAAAATACCTTTCACATCATGTAGGAGCTATAAAATGTGTAAATCCTTTGAAATTTTGAATTTCATTTGTTTTTACGATTAACATACATTTTTCTCTTCTATCACCACTAGAAAATAAAAGGGAAGTTTAGCCACAAACTTCATTGTTTTGGTTCTTTTTTTTCTGGCTCTTTTAGTCCTGAAAAATCCCGATAATGAATCAAACAAACACAGATGAAAACAAAGATGGTTATACATAAGATATTACTGTGTAAATACCTTTATGGGAAACTACACACTTGATACACATATCCGATTTTTTCACTTAAATCCTTATTTTGCAATAAGAAAAAAAAATCCTGTTTTGTATACAGAACAGGATACAGTACTTTTAAAAAATAGAAAAATATTTTGTAAGTTTTGAACTGTTGGTTAGTGTATTTCGAATACATATATTAATTTGATACTAGGAAAGGTATTTAACATTAATTTCAAGACTGAAATCAAATATTTGCCATAGGCATAATATTTTTGTATAAACATTTAAATATAACCTATAACGTAGATTGATGATCGAAACGCCTTAAGATCTGTTTGCTAGTGTAAAATATTCTTCTGTAGTCACAATCTCGCAAGTAAAAATAAGGTTAACCTAGAAAACTAACCAAGCAAATCGCCATCGTGAGTTTTAGAATGAAAAAAAATCTTTAATCAACATTCTACTAGTATACCCTTCACGCTAAAGGATACGGTTAATAGAAATGAATGGATGTAAAAGCGATTGAAATAGCTCAAGTGGTAGAGCGTTGGCTTCACATTCGGGAGGTCGGGAGTTCGATTCCAGCTGCCGACAATCCTGACTGGAGTTTTCCAGGGTTTTCATTAGTCCTACCAAGCAAATACAGAGATGGTACCTACTCTTCCCAAATCCTTTCCATTGTTATTGATGATATTAGATATCCAGTATAAAATGGCCTCTGAGCTGTATCTGGTAATTGTTAAATAAATCAATAACTGGAAGACTGAAAATGTGAGTATCGCGAGAGAAATTTACCAAAACGATGTTGTCCGCCACAAACTCACATGGCCCGGGATCGAACCACAATATCTATTGCACCAGAGGAGTGCTTTCGTACTGAGTCACCACACCCCTCGTGAGTTTTATATGTTTACTCCTTCCGTTTTAAATAAAGTTGCAATTTTGCCCTTTCAACTTCACTGCTTCTCGGTGATAATGAATAGGATTCGAATTTATAGGCAATTTATGATAACAGATTTTTTTTTTTTCTTGTAAAATACGCAATCATGCATGAAGTGCCTAAATTCATTGCTCTTAATATTGTTACATTTGTTCAATACACAATAGTAAAATAAATATATAAATGAGAAATAAACATCTAATTGCATATTTATGTAAGTACACCAGAGTTGCCACTCGTCCCGGAAAATCCGGGACCGTCACGGAATCGAGATCTGCGTCCCGGCGTATCCAAAATATTTCTTGGGACGCTTAAATGTCCCGAATTTCAGCGAAGAAGAAAGGCAGGGAATATTGTAGTTTGCTTTTTTCACGGGATTAGGTATATAATTGTTCTCTTTAACTTCTGAGTATGGCAATTCAAAACTTTTTTTTAAAAAAAACTTAAATACATAGAACACGGATTTAATGAAGCTCACGATTTAACTACTTTGACACTGAACGAAGCATTCGTTTCATTGGACCAGGGACAAAAGGTTAAGAAAATATGATTAAAGTATTTGGAGCTATAGGGGAGCCAGCAAGAGAAGGTCTCTGACAGCTCGCAGTGACGTTGCCACTACTCACGTATCAAAACATTTTTCGGTGCATCTATAGTAGCGAGTTAATTAATGGTGTAAAACAGAGTGACCGTGATTGATAACACTAGTGCCAAGGTAGGGGCTGCATTGTTCCTCTCCATGTGGTAAGAAACGTCAGAGACTATCACTTGTTGGCCCTGCTATAGGCCATAAAATTCATTAACGGTTAGTGTTAGTGCCGCAATTGAGTGTATAATTAATTTATATATTGCGATCGAAGCAGAAGAAGAGGTGGATGATGAAGAAAAAGGATCCACTATATTAAAAAGTGAAGTAGTACAAGCCATCAAAGACATGCGAAGAAGCAAGGCCACTGGAGATGAGATGATGACATACCAGCAGATCTGCTCAAGGGATTAGGAGACAATGCAATGAAAGTACTGACTTCACCTATTAACAAGATCTACCTGAGTGAAGATTAACCAAAGGATTTTCTTGGCGTTACAATGATAGCATTACCCAAGAAAAAGGAAGCAAAGAAGTGCAGCTATCACAGAACCATTAACCTTATTTCCCACACTGGAAAAATAATTGTGCATATACTGAACAGACGGCTTGAAAACAAAATAGAAAAGATGTTGGACGAAGATCAATTCTGATTCCGGAGAGGAAAAGGCTCCAGAGATGCCATTGGGTTGATGAGAATTATCTCAGAACGAGTTGCGGACGTAAAGGAAGAGTTGTGTTTGTGCTTCATAGACTGGCAAAAAGCTTTCAACAGGGTCAATTGTACGAAAATTTTACAAATACTTAAAGAAATTGGGATTGGAGAGACCGACGGCTCGTACATAGGACGGGTCAAATTGCGCTTGAATCAAGGAAAAAAGTGAAATGAAATCTTTGAGTTTTACGTCCCACGGTTATGCCGATTAGGCTAAAGGAGACGGTGATGATGAGTAATGAATGAAATGGTGGAATGAAGAAAGTGGGAGGAAACGGGAGAACCCGAGGAAACCCACGCACACGGTGTTTGTCCACCACAAAGTTCACTTGGAGGGGGCTGGAATCGAACCCGGGACCCCAAGCACCAGAGGTGAACGCTCTACCACTGAGCCACCGTGGTCCAGCTTGAATCAAGAAGAAACCAATAGTATGGAGATTGGAAAACGAGTCAGACAAGGAAGTAGTATGTCGCCCCAATTATTCAACATTTACAGTGAATGGTTAATGAAGGAAGCATTACCGGGAATTGGAGATTTTAAGATTGGAGGGCAGATCATTAACAAGATCAGCTATAAGATGATACGGTTATTATAGCTAGAACTGAAGAAGGATTACAGGAGATGATTGACAAAATAACTGACACTGGGAAACTATATGGAATGGAAATCAACATCGAAAAATCGAAAATCATGAGAATATCCCGTGGAAATGCGTCCCTACAGGTCAGAGTAGAACAAAGAGTACTTGAAAAGGTTGACCATATCAAATATATGGGAAGTATTTTGACGAGAGATGCGTACTGTACCAAAGAGATCAGGTCGAGAATTGCCATAGCCAAAGAAGCATTCAACAAGAAAAGGTCTCTATTAACTAGCAGCCTTAATATTGGACTAAAGAAGAAATTGGTCAAATGCTATATTTGGAGCATTTGACTATGTTCAGAGACTTGGACACTACGGAAGTTAAAGAATAAATATTTAGAGAGCTTCGAAATGTGGTGTTGGAGAAAGATGAAGGAGAAAAACGTATGTTCACGTATGTTTCGTACAACAATGCATTTTAGAGGAATTCCTATTGGGGTAACGAAAAAGTGGAAAAATACAACTAAACTTTTAAAAAGTATTAGACGACTTGAAACGAAAGTATTACTACTGAAACTTATTTTATATTAGGCATTAATTTGTTTGGCTTGGCACAAGCCTCAGCATGTTTTATTGATTAAGCGTTTTTTGTCATTATTATTTTCTGATTTCATCACTTTTTAATTATTTTCTACCTTTTAGATCACTGATTCCCCTGATGACCACTCCGTATATTCCTAATGGAAATTCAAATCGTTCCCACAATGCAACGAAAGTGACCTGGTGACACTACCAGCTAGAGTTGTACTACCTTGAGTGCCTGCGCCATAGTCTCCACAGTTTCAGCTGGAACTTCTTATACGATATAATTACTCTATGTTTTAGATGTTTCTAGGCTTTCTAAAAAATATTCTATGCTTTTTAGTGTTGAATTCTGTTAATATTTCTTATAAAAAGCTTTTATATACTCTTGTTGATCCACAGATTGTAGAAACAGAATTTTACCTTTTAAGTGTTATTTAAGACTTGAAATACAGTCACAAAATTTTACGAGAAATTTTCATTTTTTATTTATTATTTATTACAGTCAGCAGCATAAGATCATTTTGAGCTTCAAAGATTAACAATCAGTGATTAGAAAAACCAAATTGTAATGAAATTAGCCAGTACCACCGTATTATAGTTACCATTCTATTAATTACCAGGTAGAACATTAAAAAAAACTCCTCAGTATGGTTGGTCGTGAGATTCAAGCTCCCGATTAAGAAGTATCGAGGTTTATCATTTCTCTCCGCATGTTGGTAAATACGTGACTCTTTTAAAATAGGATAGTTTTTCTGAGTGTTATATCTTTGAAAAACTGTCATACACTTCTTCATAACACTGTGTTGTGTAACTCCGGGCAAACGAATGTTTTAGGGTGAAAGTGAAAACATGTTGTGCTATAGGCCTGCGAGTGTTTGGAGGTAAATGTTAGGATGGAAACAATGTGTCCATTTCTATTATTTTTTTCAGAACATAAATGTGAACAATGATGATAAAATCAGAAACTGCTGTTTTTTATTCAATCGATGAATCTTCGTGTTTGTAGATTCTACGTTCGTCTACATCCTAACTTCCTCATGTACACTTAACTTTTAGTTATTTGAAAATATTTTGTAGAATGCGAAGAACTGTTATCACTATAAATTATATATTGAAAAACGGAAATTAAAAATATTATATACCAGTTTCTATGTACTGGTTCCATTGTTGTTGAAATTAATTTGACAATATGTATTGCTTATCAGAGTTGCTACATGATATGTTCTATTGTTAGTAAATTCCTTGATACAATTCTTGGATACATTGACTATTGCATGGTACTTGTAAAATTCTTACAAATTCTTATTGGCTAATCATTCTTATAGAGTATTCTCGATTCATTAATGTTACATTTTGAAAGATTTTGTAAATTAATTTAATTTTAATTAATTGAATTGAAATTTTGAATGTATATTTAAAGACAGTGATTAAGTTAATTCCAATTTGTTAATATTGAGTTGTTGAAGAGAAAGCTTTCTTCTTTGATTGATTTTCTATTCAGTTTATGTTCCGATCAATGTTTTGAACAAGTTTCGTCTTGTGCTCTCTAAGTAAAATGTATTTCGTTATTTAAAATATTATGCACCCTTTCTCTTATAATTTTATACGGAAAATATGAACTAAATTACATACGTGTAATAAACATTAAAAAAAAAAAAAAATTAAAAATTTTAGTCTTATGCACAATATTTTTTAATTATACTATCATTATTTATTTAAACTTCCTTTGTCCAAATTCAACCCCATATTCATAGTTATGATAAATTATAATTCGTGCACGTTTCTTTTTACAAATGGGAAAGTTTTTATGTAGAATTTTTACATCTTTCAAGTCTAAGTAGTGATATATTCAAGTGTTGTTTCATAATTCACATACTGCTGTGTCTCATTCTATATCTATGTTGCTTAATTCTGATCTCTATATTTCTTTTCGTCATGCCAATGTATGATTATATCACATTCACAAGTAGTTTTATATATAACGATTCAATCGAATTGTCAACGAAACGCTTATATAACCTATAAGCGAATTTTCAAAATTTTTGAGTGAGTTGTAAAAATTCGAAACAAAATTTATTAGCCATTTTCTGGAGTTTGTAGGCCAAAGCCTGCCATAAAGGAAATGATAAGGAGAATATATTTTCATAAAATATCAAAATAAAACCAAAAATAACCCTACCGACAAATGGATATCATTGCCTTATGGCAGGCTTGGCCTAGTGACTCTGGGATATAATCAACAAATTTTGTTTCAGTTTTTCAAATCGCCCAAAAGTTTAGAAAAGTTCTCTGGTTATAAGAGCTATTTTGTTGATAGTTTGCTTCATTCTTGTGTATAAGAAGAACAATATGAATGCGGTAAGTCATACATTCACATGCCTGAAAGAAATATAGAGATCAAGTTTACGGAACACGTGAAGGATGTTGAAGACTTAATGATGTAAAAGTTCCATATAAAGCTACCTTGTTTGTGGGAAGAAATGTGTTGATATCGTATTTTATCAAAACTAAGAATCCGGGGTTGAATTTAGACAAAAGAAATTTAGATACACACTAGTTAGCATAATCGATAAATTGAATAATAATTAATAGTATACTAAAGGCAAAAAATTAAAAAGTTTTTAAAAATAAAATTTATTTTAAAAATAAAATTTGTTTTAAAAATGTAATATTATGTATCAGGAATAGAATCTACAAGAAGGGATTAACAACTTTATAGTAGTCAATGGTATCCAGGATAATTTGCACCGGAATTGCATAAAGGATTTTATCATCAAATTATCATTAGACCATATGATACATCAACTCTATTGATGACAACCAATACAGAGAAAATGGAGCAGTGTTAAATATCAACAACAATCAAACATTACACAGAAATTTGTGCATAATATTTTTAACTTTCAATTTTCATTCTCCAGGATATAGTTTAGTTTATAGGGATAAATTTGTTCACATTCTTCAGAAATTTTCAACTTTCAGTATGAGCAGGTCAAGATGTAGAGAAGGGGCCGGGCGTAAATCTACGAGCATAAAGATTCAATTCGATAAGAACAGAAGTTTGCCTTTGAAAGTATCGAAGTATTACTGAAAATATGGGACACATCTGAGAAGTTTCTTGATTAGAGATGTAAAGTTTACGATTATATAAATAAAACTCAAAACAACTTCAATAACGATGTATATATATATATTTTTTTGTCACATCATAAACTGTACATAGATAAGTCAAAAAAATATCCATGAAAATTATGGACAAATATAAATATCAATTCTGAAGCATTCGAAAGGTAAACAAAGGTCCATCAAAACAAGTTTTTCTTTCTCATTATACACTTTTTGTCTGCACCAGGCAGACTCGAGAAACAGTAAGACATTGCTTGAAAAGGTACAATAAAAACCATCAGGAAAAGAACAAATATATTGAAGATTTTTTTATATTGTTTCATATTATATTGAAGTAACAGTACTAGAACACATTTAACTATGTATATACATAGTATATATATATATGTGAGGAAGACCTAACATCTACAGGTAAGGCATTGGCAGTTTAGAGACTAGACAGGAAGTTACAAGATATTAGTTAGTAAATAGCTCAGTCAGTTTAACACAACACTGTACATTCTCTCCTCCACCCCACGTCCGTAAAGTCAAATTCAAATTCGCGCATTCAGGATAGAAAGTGAAAAGTTATCTAACTTCACAGCCAAAGTTGTTTCACATGAAAAAAAAAATGAAGTAGAATATTACATTTGACACATTCGAAAGGCCTGAAAAACTATAATAGATATACACATTTAGTTATATATATATATATGTGTATACGTAACTCTAGATTCATCTATATAGTTTAGTTACATAAACGTATATGTATATTATATATATACGCTTAATGTTGCCATATGCCTTATGAGTATATGTATATAAATAATTTCTACTAGCATTATCTTCATTATACATCAATAAAGCTGCTATGTAACTACAATGCTTCATTGTATTAACTACATTCATACAGTGACTCTTAAATACCATTTTCGAAATTTTGGTTCTTTATCTATAGGAATTCTTTTTCTTTTTCTTTTTTTTTTTAAAAAAAAACAACTTAAAATGTACTTTATATATATATGTTTAAAAAAAAATATTATTTTAGCAAATTGCAAGCGCAGAACACACATAATCTGTAGTTTAGCAAATTCGAATTCTGAAAAGAATATACGTAACCCAACTGTCCAAACTAAGCATTCCACACGGTTCATTTCATTCAATTAGCGACTACTACCTTGCTAGCGGTAGTAAAGCTTAAGGAAATGTGGAAGGATACATGTTCCGTAAATTTACCATTCCTTTACTTAAAAATAATTGATTAACAGCATTTTACAGTAAAATACATGGTAAGAAAAAGTGACGTAAGTAAAACCTACAGGGGTTAGGTTCCTGAGAGTTCTGTTGTGTTCTTCCCAAAGTAGAATAAGTACTACCAGACTTTAGTAATAGTTTGTATAAAATATATTAGCAGCTTAGTCTATCCATATTTTCGAACAGAACAATACACTTATTCCACACCTTTTATTTATCAGATAGTGATTGAGCTTGTAAAGAAAACAGAATTTACAAGCAGAAACAGAATTTACAAGCAGAATTTATTTGAATTAATATAAATTATCTTAAAAACTATTTTTCTCGTTGATTCTACATCTTTATTTTATTATATCTGTATCAAGAAATGATCCACATTGATAATACTTTACAAATATCTAGGATCAGAATATACAGCATATTGAAGTTATTCTGTAACTGGGACTGAGTGAAAAGAAGATGGGAATTAGCTGATTAAATAATATGTATAATTTCTTGAAAACTACCCAAGTGTCTTGTTTGAGTGTCAATTTTCAACTACTAATAACAAATTTAAGGGAGAACTATTTTAACAATCATAGTACAACTGATTGAGTACAAAATATGTCGCGACGTAAGTGTACGTTTTCTTAATGGATGCAAATTATTTCTAATAATTTTCGAAATGAAATGAAATCTTTCAGATTAACGTCCCACAATTATTCCCTTTAGGCTAAAGGAGACGACCAATAATTTTCGAACATACAATCTTCGGATATACACGTTTACAAATAGAATTTAAAGTTAATCCTCCAATTAAATTAATTTAATAAAATGCAGGCTAAAGAAAATGGTAATAGGTTCAACAATATTGTAAGTAACTGGAAAAGAAATAATTTAGTAATCTTTGTCAGAAAGAGATTTCATTAGAATCTACTTGTAACGATAAAAGAAGAAAAGCCACAAAATTTCAAAGTAATTTTCGAAATATTGTCGTTTTTTCTTTTTTTTTTTTCTTTTTTTTAATAGACCAAAATGTTCTATTAGTACACTACTATTATAAATCAGATTCCGTTATTTTTAATCAAAATTTAGATTAATTAGCATTATTTTTTTTCTTCTCTATCTTGATCTATGACAGCAAATTTATATGACATGTATATTCAAGTATTCTCTTCAAAAACTTCTTGCATCGTTTAGAAAGTTCTAGTGACTAAATAAAAATGTTAAATTTAGGTTCGTGGAAAATATTATTCTTCACATAATGATTTTAAAAATAAAGGCTTTTAAAAAGTGTAACAATTAAACGATTACAAACAGTGACATAACTAAGGAGGGCGCCGGATTACTGGGGCGCAAAACCGGGCAAATATTTATTTTTACTATAAGGCAAGGAAAAGAGTTTTAGCAAACTAAAGATCATAAAAAATTACCTCAGAAACTTAACAGGACAACAATTACTCACCAACCTTAGAATCAGATCCTCAGAGCATAAGTTAGCTTCAAAGTTATCTTTTGAGGACATTGTAAAAATCTTTGCAGCCAAGAGAACCCGCAAAGTTAAATTTTAGTTTCAGCTTTTTGGGATTTCATTTAATTTACATCGATTTAAGAGACTTGCAAAATGTTCAAATATAATACTCGAGACAACAGCTTGACTGTCATAATTTAATATTCTATTCTAAAGCAACAGACTATTGATTCATTCTGCACATATGCACATACTGATATAATTCCTGAAACATTGTGATTTGCAGTTATTATGATAAGACTTACAAGAATATGTCAAGCATACTACTTTCAGATTTTTTGGCAATCAAATACTAATTATCTTGTACTAAAAATTAAATTATGTACTGCAATTTTGAAATTAAACTTTACCACTGAAGAAAAAATGGAATACGAGAATTACTGTGTGATGCCAATATCAAGTGTAGTTAGGGAGTGTTTTGGTTTGGTTGGTCAGGGGGAGCTAAGGGGAATTCTTGCCCGGGCGACAACTAGCCTTACTAGCTGCGTCACCGATTACCAATATTTGCCCTTGCTCCAATTCAGTTATCCTTTTCACTCAAAGAGTTAAAATAATTACATTTAAAAAAATACTTTGGATCAAAAATCGAAGAAAGGAGGAAATTAGGATAATTAGATCATGTAAGTATTTTACTGTAAATTGCTGAATCATTATTTTATCAATATTGTGGACAAAATAAAAAATCTCTATATGCTAAAAAAAATCCAATAAGATTTCTCGCATATTATAGACGAAAAAAAATGTACAACAGATAAACGCCTTATAATCTTTTCATTTACAAACAATTTTTTTTCTAGTACTGCAAAGATTACAGTCTATTCAAGTAGTTCATTGTAACTACTACTTTCTAAATAGGAGTCTTTATACGTCCGAAGTCAAATATCGGTCATACCGAAAGGCATCTTTTCATGTTCTACTTTTTAATATGATGATGGAATCTAGCATACGCAATTTCGAAGAAAATTATCTTGTACTAGTTTCTTTAAAGGTACAGCCACGCGATTTTAAATGACAAATTAATTGTAAAAGAACTCTCACAACTGTTAACTAGCTACAGTAGGAAAAAGAAAATAACCTTTGATATCTATCATTAAACTGATGGAATAGAACGATTATCAATACTTTTGACAAGAAAAGTACATTTTACTTTGGGAGACTAAACCAGCTTTCAATATGAAGGATAGTAATACGTATTTTATTACAAAAAATATGTAACAAAGACAGTTTTTCGCTCAAACTTGGATAATTTGCAAGTATTATCAAAACTTGTTTCTTTTTTTCTTTTCTTTTTTAATACACGAAATAAGAAACTACAGGTTGAGGTATGGGTATCTGTAATTCAAGACACGATACAGGAAGAAAAAAAAATGTTAAGGTCATTATCACAAGTGGATTTGAACCTAAATGGATTTTAAGATATTCCTCCAGAACTAGTCTAGTTACCAAATCAGTACGTAAATTCATCACATCATCGATTATACCATGTGAAGGATACCTGTTCTTTTTTTAAAAAAAAAATGAATTTAAGTGCACAATTTGTAACTTTATTCTTCTCTAAAATTCCAAGTTCAGTCTCTTTCTTAATAAGTAGTGTAAATAAACAATTTCCCTTTCTGTTATGATTTTCCTTAAACTAGCAACATTTAAACATCTTTCATGACTAACTCTGGCGCGTGTAACTGACTGGTCACACAAGAATTTCAATATCTAGCCAATAAACCCATTTATTGTTAGTTGAATATCGAAATATATCTTCTTACAATTTTAAAGGAAAACGGAAATTTAACTTAAGATCAGTACCAGTACAGATCTATGTTTGAAAGTTTATTTTACACATACATTCATAAAATAGTTATAGGCATAAAAATATTCTTAAAGAATGTAATTTTAAAAACCGTAGTTGCCATTGAACAGATGTATTTATAAGAATCATGAAACGATCCTCAATTACTCAGAAACATTTCTTTTTTAATTCCGTAAAAGTGCATAAAAATACCGATTCCTAAATAAAATTCATTCTTTCATTCATTCATACATTATCTCTTTCTCTCTCGGGCCACATATACATATTTCAACAAGCAACCCAGTTCAAGTTTCAACTTTATTTACGAGTAACTAAATACACATATAACATAACTATTATATACAAATGAAGCAAAAAATACAGAACTTACAGAATAAGTTAGGAATCTTTACATTTTCTGTAGTTCTTATTTACATTATAGTTATAGAGTAAAAACTTTTACGTATAACATTCATGAACTATGAAAAAACATTTATTTACAATCCTAGAGGAAATAAAAAAAACAAAAAAAAAAACTTAAAAACTTACTAACAACCCAAATAGTTCACACGAATTTAATTACATTTATCTATCTATATATGTATTTATTGGACACTGTAGTACATATAACCTACCAGAAGGTAAATAGTATTAAGATTCTTAAATTACTGAAATTTCATGTACAGAGCACAGAATGAAATCATATTTTGTGTTTGGAGATTTATAAATTTGGGGAAAATTTGATTACAAATAAATAAATAAATAAATAAAATAAATAAATTAAAAAATAAATAAATAAAAATAAACTGTATCTTCGATCCAAGTAATATTGTAATTTTCTACACTATCATATATCCAAAATTGTAACTACGATCATTCAAGAAACCTACATATACTAACTGATAAATACGAGGGAAAATCAAAAAGTATAGGGACTTGCAATTTCTCGCACTAGGGTTTGGTAACATTGCTAGTATACAGCGCTGAATTAGTGTCGTCTGCAACACTTCTATGCAACATGTCACTCTTATTCCCGCGTTAGTCGTTGGAGTGTAGCAGACCGTTAAATATGGCAGCTCCATTGTCGATCTGCACCAAGGAGGAAATGAGGACAGTCATAGGCTTTTTGTTTGCGGAAGGTGTTAAGCCTACGGAAATTATTCGTCGAATGCAAGCGCAGTATGGTGACAGCTGTTTATCGCGAAGCAAGATCTACGAATGGATAGAGCGTTTCAAACAGGGAAGAACTTATTTATTGAGAGGAAAGATCGGGCAGGCCATCGACGTTAACGGCTGAGGACAATTTGAAAGTCGTTGAAGGTATGGTGATGGAAAACAGACGAATCACAGTGAACGAAATCGCGAATACTTTACATATCGGTCATGGTTCAGCGTATTTCATCTTACACAATAGGCTAAATTTTCGGAAGCGTCCAGAAGATGATTTGCAACCGATGCAGAAGTCGTTGATACGGTACAAAATTAGTTACAGATGCCACTGAAAAACTTTTTATCCGATGGAATCAAAAAACTTGTGAAATGTTGGGGAAAAGTGCGTTGAAGTGCAGGGAGATTATGTAGAAAAATAGCGTATGTTTCAGTTTTCTATCATTAGAATAAATGTACCTTTTCAAAAAAATCCCTTTACTTTTTGACTCCTCCTAGTATTATTTGAAACTTTCACAAAAGCTTGTTCATCATTTATAAATCACTATATTTTATTTATTTATATTTTTAAATCTCTATGGTCATTACACTAGCTTCGCCCATAACATAACATAAAAAAAGGAGTAATGCGAGTAATGACCTCTTGCTGGAAATCGAACCCGGACCCCGTACAACAAAGCGTAAGTGTTATCCACTAGATTATCAGGGAGGACATGTGCACATAAATTCATGTGCACATTAAGAGTATATTTCCCTAACCACACTAACAGCAAAACCAATGAAATGATTGTTGATATAAAAATAATTAAAATATAAAAAACGATCTTAAATAACCCAAAACCTTTGAAATATATTTTGACCACGAAGCGAGGTAAAAATGAAAGTATGTGACCTTTATATATTTGACAATTTCATATCTGTGCTCCATTTATGTTCAGTCTATAGTGGGATTAAAGCAGGATTTGTGACAACATCAATCTTAATTGTTTTTAGCAAGCTACAGAAGCTAACAAAACGTTGTGCATTTGTCAAGCAAATAAAACTTCCGTATGGTACAATAGTATCTAATTATAAAACCCCTTAAATAGTGAAGTTATCTTTTATTAGGATACAGCCAAAAATTGTTTTAATATTAAAATTTATACCCTACATAATCATAAAAAATTATACACCTTGCATATTCTTTTGTTAAAAAAAAAAACTTCAATATGATTTAGCCAATTAGCACACAATTCTCATTACTCCACAGAGAATTCTATTTCTTTCTTATCAAAGAAAATTATATTAAGATTGATCGCCTCATTCCGAAGTTGACAAAATACGATGTGCAGAGTGTTAGTTTTGCTGGTGAGTACACATTTTTGCTCAAATGGATGCTTTCGTCTAATATTATATATAAAATTGTAGTTATCGCTTAGAATTTCGAATCTTCCTTTTCATCATCCAGGTTATATGAAGCATGGACTTACAATTTAACACGATATATGTACTACATGTAGGATATTCCCTACCTGGGAGCAAATCCTGGCCTCCCTGTACGAAAAGATAATACTAATAATGGTGGTAAGTAGTATTTATAAGATGGATTCCACAACTAATAATATGAATATTTTTTCTAACAAATGAACAATTAGATCATTTTATAAATTGTATTAAAAAAGGATTTGAATACGACCAAATCCTATCTATATCTATTTTCAATTCAGTTAATACGGCAGATCAGTTAGTATTAAAAAAAAAGTTATTACAAACGGTAGGATTAAATACGTATAAATGGCTACATTATAAGTACTAATAAGTATGTACCACACAAAACTCTAAAATAAAAGATGAAAAAAAGTAATAAACATTTTTTTTTTTTTAGTAAATGGAGCAATTCGATTGTGAACAATGGCTGCCTATCTCAACATATTACATAAACTAACTAACGTAACGAACATTATAACATATTAATATTAACAGTATATTTTATATGTTATAATAAATGTCATGTTCACACTGGTATTAAAAAAAAATACCACAAATTGCAATCGAAATGTTTATTAGTGAGAATCCTTGGATGCTTTATTAACTTCACTTTTGAATTTGCTCTTATTGCCATTTTAACATCTACAATTAAAATTTCAATTTCTATTGGTCGATATATAGAAATTTTCATTCACTTACAAAAGTTTTACTATTAAGGGAACACAATGACTCGATTCAACTAATATATTGAATTTCTTCCCCAATTATCATTTTTCAATTGCAGAAATTTTACTCGTTTGACTATGCACAACATTTTTATTTCTAAGCGGATATGTCGACTAAGTTAATCATGTACATGTAAGAGATCAGAGTTAACTGAAATATTCTTAATAAAGCTTCAAAAGGTTTTCAGTTATAGGACAAAAAAAGTATCAATCAGCCAAAACGAAATAAATATATTAATTTTTTATCACTAGAACTGTTAAAATTAGAATAATTTTACATTTGAAGAATATATTCTTTGAATAATTATTGGAACAGTTAAGCGAATAATCAATAATTGTTTATAATTAATAATTATTTGAATAATATGGAAAATCTTGATATTTATCATAGATGTAGTATTTATATTAGAAAGAAAAATAAAACAGAAAATATTAACATAAGAATATTATTATGTAAACTTATAGTTACTAAAAATAAGTAATATTTTCTTGGCTTAAACTGTTTTGTTTATCTCACAATATTAGACATTTTAAGTGAAAACGAAATAATTTAAAATTTGTACTGCCATATTGAAAGGCAGAAAGTTTCTAAGAAACAAACCAAGGAACAAACAAAAAAAATAGAATAGTGGATTACTTTTATATACAAATCATTATGAAAAAGCAGTCTTGCTTAGCTCAAGCTCGAACAATAAATATAACGACCACAAGAAATTATTGAACTGTAAACTAATGCTCGCCAAGTTGGAAACTTTACTTTTAAATAATAGCAACAATTCCTCCCAATCTTAAACATTTTGCGACTTTACAGAAACGTCTATCTTGAAACTTAAAATTATGCTAAAACTATTTACTTATTGCACATTTTGATACTATAAGACCATAAATAGACAATATCACACAGAAACTACACGTTATTTGTAATTATAACATAAACCGTTGAATATCAAATTTGAGCTCACTAAAAACATATATAAATCATCTGATCTCCTACATGTAACGAGTAAATAATTTCCTACCAAACACAGAGTTTTGTTCTTGTTTAATGCTGAACATTTTCTATGCAACCGCCATCACAGAAGTGCTTTGTTGAGTTTTGTTGACAATGTCAACTATAGCAGAGGGAAGGAAAAAATCAACAACGTGTGATTTGTTATTCTTTTTTAACTTTTCTTTTAAGACTAGACATAAACTATACAATGTCATGGTTTGAGAATTGTACGCCGTTTTGTTTCTCTCACGTTTTTACACACATACACACACAGATATATAATACACAGTACATGTACGTGATACATCATATCAGTTGAGTACACTTATTTTAAAAATATATATATAATAAACGGTTTGTTAACAAATTAAGGAGAACAAAGTGAGTAATATTCTAAGTAGTAAAACACTTAAAAGGCTTTATGTTAATTAATCTCCACTCTAAATTATGTTTTCATATATATGTACAAGAATATCTATAATTACGCAAGGGACAGCTAATGTGGCAATTTGTTACTAGTTCATAACATAGTACATAAAATTATTTTAAAATATTTTGAAATAATGATATCTAACAATAACAGAAATTTTATTATGTACTTTATTTTCTTTTTTTAAAAAAAATAAATTAAGCTGTATAAACTAAAAATAAGTGACATAGTTATTTCATTTTCCTATAGTTAAAAAATGTCGATGATAAAAATCAATTATGCTGACAGCCCCAATACAAGATCTAACTTATATTAAGAGTTGGAGCTTAAATTAAGAGTTCTAATATTCCAGTCCAATAACACCGGTCAACAGCGAAAATGTTTCTGAAATGAATTTAGTCACAAAATGTTAAATTGAGTCCCACAAACACGAAATGAGCAATGAAATGGTACCGTTAGCTCTTTTTTCAAGAAACAGCCAATTTCAGTGAGTAATGGGAGTGTTTTCAAGCAATTGTGAAGACCGTGTTATTAAATAGGTACTGCTGCAACACTATTTATCAGAATAACATGGTTAATACGTCATTCTCTGCAGAATGATGTATGCTTTCAAATTCTATATCGACCATGCCACTATGGTGCCGTCATTATTCTTATTCCCATTTGCAAGTAAAAAATAATGTTTTAAGTATACTAAAATGTAGTAAAGTGTACTAAAGTAACCACCACACAAATTGTATTTATAATGATGATTTTCTTGTTTCCATCCAGGTATGTTAAGGGATGCTGAGTGATCAAAAAGAGCAACATGCATTGTCAATGTATCAGCAGTCCAAACAATTTCTGTTGTGTGTGTGGTGAAGTCACATTTGCAAAGCAGAAATGTCCATTGACACCGCTTGTGGAAACAGCATTTTTTCACAATTTTGGTGTGAAAGTAGGGGCCAGAACAAGCTACAGGTACCTCATATATGTTGCTGCGTGAAAAAACAAGAGTCATCAATGAAGTTTGGCATTCCGGTGGTGCGGAGAGAGCCAACCAATCATTTCAACGACTGTTATTTTTGTTTTGTACCATCAATTAGACATGGAGTGTCCAGAAAGAAGAAAGGATCTATACAATACCCCAAAATCCCATCAGTCCTCAGACAGATTTCTCATGGCAAAGATCTCGCTGTACCTAGTCCTCCAAACAAATGTAGTGTGCAAGACGAAGAAGACGAAAAGGACATAGATGACATGGAGACAGCGCAAGTGCCCTCATACGGATATTGTGCCGCACAGTGCAACACTGAAGGACCCACGCCTACTTTCACACACCGAACTTAATAATTTCATTCGAGATCTTTAGCTGCCTAAGAGCTTGCTGCATCAAGACTCTCATCATCTTGTAATAAGGTCTAGTCCTTAAAAGTGTCAATACACAGGAATCGTCAAAAGCAGTGACATTTATTTCGCATAGCAGAATACTCTGGAATTTTGTCATGATTTAATTGGTTTGATAAAGAAATTTCATTTCAAATACAAACCACAGGAGCGAAGGAGGTCCATAGACAGCTCTTAGTACGAAAGTAGTCCTACTCCACAATTCCAATTCTCTTCCATTAATGGCTATTGGCTATGCTATCTATACAAAGGAAACATATCAAAACATGAAACAAATATTCGCAGCAGTTCAGTATAATGTTCATCACTGGCAGTTATGCAGAGTCATCACTATTGTGTTAGGGTTGCAATTGGGTTACACGAAATACCACCTTTTTGTGTGTGAATGGGATAATCGGGACAGGTCTTCCCATTACATCAGAGAGATGCGGCCTCCAAGAAGGAATTTTTGGCCTGGTGAGAAGAATATACAACATCCCCCCCTTTAGTTCCTACGAAGAACATCCTCCTGCCTCCGTTACATATCAAACAGGGGTCAATGAAACAGTTTGTAAAGGCATTGAATATAGTAATACGTATTATGTAATACATAATATAAAATATTGACACCCAATGCTACATTACAACAGCTGTTTCTCAAAAACAGTAGCTAATAAAACAAATGCGAGGTCAGACTCGTTTTTCTTGCCCCACTATTAGTAAGAATCAACTATTTTGAGATAGGAAACATTCAGGAAGTGTTTTTTTGTTGTCCAGTGTAATTAAATATATTTGAAATTTCGCGGCTTCCCCGCCAGTCGAGCTAATTAAAGTGATATTGGTAATATTTAATTTTTGTATAGCTATTTATTATTATTATTACTATTATTATTATTATTACTATTATTATTATTATTATTTATTATTATTATTATTATTATTATTATTATATGCTGACGATGTAAAACTTTATACAATGGTGACAAGTGTAAATGACAAAACATGCATTCAAAAGGCATTAGTTAGTATTTATAAATGAGTGTGTGATAACGATATGAGTATAAATAGCAGTAAATGCAAGCATGTAACATATACAAAGAAAATTCAGTACTTGGTAACAAAATATAGTATAAATAATAAAACTATAGAAAAGGTAGAATCTGTCAGAGACCTTGGAGTAACTTTTGATCATCAACTTACATTCAACCTCCATGTGAATGACGTTATCAAACATGCAAACATTGCAACAGTTACTTAGAAAATGGTAGAATTAAAAAAAAACGTATATAAGACTATATAAAACTCGTAGCAGTCCTAAACTTGAATTCGAGAGAATTGGTCAAACATTAGCAGAACAATGATAAAATAGAAAGTCCAAAAAAAGATTTATAAAATATGTATATTTTCACTTACATTTGTACAAATACTATTGTGACTACGAGAGATTATTAGAGGTTGTTAGTCTAAATCTTTTATCAGAAAGAAGAGAACAACAGGCGCTAAGATTTTTAGAGTCCATTCTAGAAAATAAATTATACAGTCAGTACCTTTCATACAGAGTATCAACTCACAGCATAAGGAAAGCAAATTTATTGTGTACGAACGGTACGAAGAACTCTGTATTAAGTACCTTACTTATTATGTATAATAACAAAAGACCGGACTCGTAGAAATTAGGGTTGTGTTAGATTTTTAGTATTTTTATAATGTTTTATCCTGTTATAACCAAAGTCATACATGATTCTTTCTTATGATCTTTTATTATTAGACAATCTAATAATTAAGATTAGCGCTATTTCAGTGGTTTTACTTTGTTACATTTTACTTTATATGACTCAGTTTTAAACTATGAAATGTTACAATTGTACACTTATATGGTACTAACATTGAATTTTAAGCCTTTAAACTGTATTATGCTTAACATATTCAATTACCTTGTACAGTGCTATACTTGGCTAACGCTGTTCTTAGCACTTTCAATATGTTATTAAATTTTAAAAATATTATTATTTGTAGTATCTCATGTGGAAAACACTTCCTTGCAATACAAGTAATGCGACATATACAAATAATGAAAAGTGTGTATTTAAGCTAAATATCGAATAGTTATATAATATAAATGAGTGGGAACGCAACTCGAAGCTATGTTTGAACTGAAACCAATCAGCAACTGTAACATAACTGGTGATATTCTTACATCAGACATGCAGAGGTGGTTGTGCATGTATATACAATGATATCACCAGAATTCCGAATCTCGCTTACTGGGCAAGAGTATCACTTCTCCAGCATTACGAAGTAGCACGTGATTCCAGTTAGGGGATGTAATTTCAAGGGAAAATATTACGTTTTTCATTTTAAATGTTTTCTCAATTTCCTCCACTTTTTCTATTCCAAAAGTTACATTGCAGAATTGTATTTCCCAATCTCTAAATTTCTGGAATGCATTCAATTGAAATCCTACTATCGAGACAAATTTCGGATTATGCTATCTGATTGCTCTCTTGGTTAATGCTAGATTCTGATAGACAACCTACTTTATCAGTCAGACGGCCCGCTAATTTAGACAACTTAATTCCTAGGTCTCCCAACTACCTCACTATGATGGTTCAAAACTGAACTTTGTGTCCTATCGATTGTAAAATCTGGAACCAAGGCCATGCCTGTGACAATGCGTTTATACCAGGTCAATATAACTCTAGTGCACTTTGCCCCACTGTTCCGTTGTCCTAATGTGAAAAAATATTTTACAATGTATACTCTAACGGAACAACTTCCGTGGCCGTTACGATGACTTGCAAATGGCTTTCATATAAATGTAGTAATATAGACAGTAGTATCTTTAAAACAAATGCATAGATAAAAGGTTAATGGAAAAAAATAAATAAAAGATGGCATAAATCTTCATGGCATATGGCATAAATAAAAGATAATGATAATGGTAATACTGTTATCAAATATATACGAAATTAATTTTATGTTTAAGTTGTCAAAGAGGGAGAAAATTCTCTAGAATTCAATCATAAGATAATAGTAAAAGAATGGTCTATTTTGTAACTCCCATTAAAAATGTTAGTATTATGAAATAAATGTTTGATTTATTTTTTAAAAAAGTTATAGATTTTATCTATTTATTATCTTAGTATCTTGACGTATTTAACTAGAAATAATTACAATATTAAACAAGATAATAACACCATATTGGATTTAAAGTTTAAAAGAAATGAGGATTTGACACCATTCAATTTTAATGGAATAATTTTGCAAGAGAAAACAAAAATGAGTAAAGAAAGTACCGGTATGCTTAATAGTGTCATCTATGCGGAAACTGTGGAATTACAACCAGTTGCGAACGTTCCCAACCTGGTTCAATATGCATTAGCAACTGCATATAGTTATGTAGGAAAACACAGATTATTTATCACTACAACCCATATATGTCCTACTAGTAAGTAATAGTAAGAGTAGGGTTAACATATACTCTTATTCTGGATCTATATGAAGGCCACCAAATAGATTGCGAAAAAAGACGACACAATATTTTTTTTTTTTTGCTTATCTCTCTGAAGAACGTTTTTTAAACGAATGAACCTATTTGCTCACATAATTTAATTAATTACTTATATTTTTTTTTTATCTGAACATAAATAACAAATTGCCAACTCTTGCTTATGTAACAATCTCAATTCCTAAGAACAGAATTGCGTAATCTATAAGAGTCTGGTTTAGTAAACATGAAAACAGCACAGTAATAATATTACAAAGATCTTAGAAATATATGAAAATACAAGTAATATCTAATGTATGTGCATAATTATATATATACACACACATATATATAAATGTAAATAGATCAGTAGACAGGCACAAAGATTGCTTCTGGTAATAATACTAATAGTAACTTTCAGATAATATTTATGTTCTATATATATATACGTTATAAGTATACACAAAAGTTACATACTTTTGTAGGAACAAATAACTGGATAACTCATTAAAATTTTGGCAAAGTAAGATATAGAATATTAATAAGTAATATAAATTAGTACCGTGTTCTTCTATTTTACGCCCTGGAAGCGTGTATATCTCTATCAATAACAAATCAAAATTATAAAATAATAATAATAATAATAATAATAATAATAATAATAATAAATAATAATAATAATAATAATAATAACGACAGAATACAACAGAGAAATTTCATGATTGAAGTTAGTTGTGTTTCAAATTTTACCATCTATCATACACATAATTCAGATAATTTACATTAAAGTGCTAATTAATATATTATGAACATATAGAGCAATTAGATGTTTTATTTATTTATTACCTGAATAGATTGATACGTTGAAATAATAGCAAGAATAACTGAAACAATAATACCATATTAGATTTAAAGTTAAATATTCTATAAGACTGATTACCAACACACTCCAATACAAATAACTAGAAAATGAGTTTTTAATTATCTTTAAAATCAGTTTTTTTTTTTTTTTGTCTGAGATATTCTTATAAGCTACAAAAACATATTTCTTCACATATTTCATGATCAAACATTAATTTCAGAATAACATGTTTATTTACATTTTAAAATCAATATAAACAGAACATATACACACCAAAAATCACCATTATAACGCATAGAGTAGATTACCCACAGATAACCACTTCAAATATTATTCAGTATGGGAACATGATTAATTGAGTCGTTCAGTTCCGAAAAGGCTGTTGTCCATTTACAGCAAATCCCAGAAAACTTAGAAAAAAAATATATATAGGATCTACATGTTTTGTGGAACTAGGAATACGTCAGTGTGTTCATGTGAAAAACTTGAACATCCTCAAATACTTCCAGTTCAACAAAACGCATCGATCCTACAGTTTTCCTCGGTTTTCTGGAATTTGATATAAATGACAAGAGCCGTTTTAGAACTGGACGACTCAATTGAAGAATAATAGTAATTGCATATGCTACAGATTTGAGATCTTTTTCCTTCAATATGATCAAAATTGTATATTAAGTTTTTTGGACTAACAAATTTGTTTATTTTGGAGCTTTATGTCGCTTTCCGGCATCAAGGCTTATATGAGAGATATATATATTTACAGTGTAACAAAAGACCCGAACAACATGAAATTCCACCGGGAATTGAACCAGGGTCTTCCGCAATGAAAGGCGACAGCGGTAATCATTAAGTCACACGGAAGTTCATCAGCCAGGTTTTGGATTTTAATCCGACTATGATTCATAATTGAATATAGCACCAAATTACGCTGTAAATTTTCCTTTTACCAACATATGCCTTGATTACAATTGGTAAAGGAAAGTTTGCAGATTATTCATAAATTTTGCCAATATATAAATATATTGAAAAATAGAAAAGATTGTTATATAGAATAACAAAGCAGGCAACAACAAGAGGAATATAGAGATTGCTATCTACTACGTCAAAAATACTCTTTGTCATAAATTTTATTATTTTTTTAAGGAGTAGTTAAATACTGTAATTATTACTTAATACAAAATACAAAAGTGTTTCTTGTACCTTACACATGAATACTTAAAAAAATAATAGCCTTATATAACAAAAATAATACTCTAAAATCATGTAGTTACGAGTATTACAAACATTGAAGACAAAATGTAGAAAAAAACTATATTTAAGTTGCTACATTAAAATATTAAAAAGTGTAAATAAAATCAACAACAAAATAAACTATTAAAAGTAAGCCAAGTTATAAATTTTTCATTTTTATAATCTTAGGAGATGTATTTTTAATAAACCAGATCTTTACTTTCTTTTCTGTTAGAGGTAGATTTGGTGATTGTTTCCTCGACCACGGTACCAAAGTAAATTACCGTTAGTAAGGGAGTAGAAAAGACAACAACAGTAGGACAAGGTAACAGTAATAGGAAGAACGGCATTTAAAATTATCAATTTTCCCTGTTGATAGCAACAAGATATCATGATAATTACTTTTCTATGAAGCCTGCATAACAAATAAATAATATTTTCAAGTGAAATATGTTTTCTGTACTACTTTTTTTTTTATTTTAAATTATTAGGCAAATATGTAACTATATTCAAGTAGCTCTAAAATATTACTCAATAAGTTTTCTTTATTTTAAGATGCATTCAGACAGAATAAAATTTTGATCTACAGTGATTTGTATAGAAAATTTATTCACCGTCACAAAATACTAATTTTCGAACTCTTTTTTTCAGTTTTCGAAATCGAATCGTGTAATTCATCTTCTGTACAATTCCAATCACATCTCTCCTTTAACTTTTGTGAAGATCATATTTCTCATTTCAACTAGCCATAGACGCATTCAATTTTTCATACGCGTAATATATTATATATAAAGTTTGTTATGAAACAGTCAGTAATAACATATTCAAGAGCGAAAGAAAGGAAACCTACCGACAAAAAGGTAAAATATTTTTAAAACTCAACTACTTAAACAGTTTCAAATTTGCAGCATAATTTATGACTTTTTTGATTATTAATAATAAATGTGTTGCAGTACATGATTAAATAAAATAATATTTTGCACAAGTTAAAATTTAGAACTTAACTTAAAAATTTTTAATGGTAATCTATTCATGTAATGTTTAAAGAAAATGTAACAATATCGATAGAAAATCCCGTCCAATTCCTTTGTTTAAGGCACAATTGAAAGATAGATTATCATCGCTTGATTCAGTTTGCTATGAATATACAACTATACTAAAGTAGATATTTTAAATACATTAATAGTACATTACCATTATCAAAATAAATTTGAAAAAAAAAAGTTGATGATAAAAAACGAAAGAATACGGAGAGAACACTGGGGCGTATCGAAATAACTCTGACAGTGTATTTTTTTCTGATCGAACTAATTTATCTTCCCTTATCTTCAAAATTTGTACGACAGGTTCTATTCTTTAATGGATACAATTGTGTTTGTTTTATAATGTTAATTAAATGTTATATAAATTTGTTTTAAATGAATAAATAGGAGTATACTTGTTTTGAAACAGCCCACTGGCTGACTTCACTTGGATTTAATTTGGGTGTCAGAACTTACTTTCTAGTGTCATTAACGCTTTCGTGAAGTACAAGAAGAAAGAAGCACTATTTCACAAAGATATATGTAGTACATCCCAGTTGAAACACAAATTTCATGCTATACCTCAAAATCAATAGTTTTCATTAGTACTGGCAGTTTGTTTCAGAATGCATTGGAAACTCTGCGGAAACTATGCTTCGTATTATTTAATTGGACATGATAAATCTCAATCATTTTTTTAAAATGGACGTTTTTGCACAGTATTTTATTTATAAAACTAAAAGTAAGTTGAACTTTATGAATCTAGTGAGGATTCTATCTTTGTTGTAATTTTATGAAAGATACTGACTAAATTTGCGATCATTTTTGTACTTTATGTGTATAAGTATGATTACCTTCAAATATTCAGAAATTGTTCATCATAATGTTCAATTAACACTTAATTTGGCTTCGAAGATTTTAAGAAACTTCATTTCTCAAAGAATGGCAAGTTTTAGAAGAAATACACAAAATACTTCAACGTTAAAAATATTATTTTTATTTATTTATTTATTTATTTATTTGTTTGTTTATTTATTGAATGGACGTGCAATTTTCTAGAGAATTGGAAATAAGACAAACTTTGAACTCCTTAGGAAAGCCATTTTGTTGAAACTAGCTCAAAATTGATACTTTTGCGGTTCAATTTAAAACTTTCCTTCAACATGTAATACTCACTCAAGGGGAGCACCTATTAGGTAAAAGGAACAAACTAGGAGGTCGCGATGACAACACTAAAGTGTATACCTAAATAACTACAGGAATTTAAACTAACTTTTACTTAAAAGAAGAATTAATTTATTTATATCTAAAATGGTATTTACGGATGTCGTAATTTGCAATCATGTCTATCTTGATGTAACAAGTCTTAGATTTTCTCCATAATCAACTAATAATGTAGTTTATTTTAATACGAATTTGTAAAATGATCAATGCAAACGGAAGAAATTCAATTAAATGTTTTTTCTGACTATCTTAAAAAGATATCTTGAGGTTCATATCGTCTAAGTCAATGCTAAGAAGTAATCTTCTTATGCTTCCTGAATTGAATACAAGGGATTTAGGATTTAGATTTCTGGGCTTTCGTTATCTATGGCCATTTAGCCCGTCACGTATGAGGGATGACGCACACTATCCGCAGAAAGGGAAGGAAGGAAGCGGTCTGGAACCTAGAAGTTAGGTACCACCCGGCATTTGCCTAGTGTGAAGGAGGAAATCCCATGAAAACTTCATTCAGGATGTTGAACTGAATACAAGTTCTTATAACTATATACTTGAACAGAATTCTAATCATTACAGTATGAAATGATCAACATATTTTTTTATTCTATTGTTTTGTTGAATGTAAAGAGATTATTCTCTGAGAATCGAGAGAACTGCTCTTAGAATTGCTAAAGAATCTGCAACACGGTAAGAACGGCAAAGTACTTTAAAACATACAATTCATAACTGATCTTCCGATTAGTATAAAGAAAACTTTCTATGTATAATCTAGTTTCGAAAAGGGTCTCTTTAATATTTCGAGAATTTTATTACAAAGCTACTAAACTTAGGAAAGACAATACGGTAGATGACAATTGTAATTACATAAAGACGATAAGCACATGATGTTATTGATGTTGTTTATTTTAGTGTTTTAATATTCAGATAATTCAATACTATTCAAACGATTATTTGAACCACAAATGAAAGCTGTTCAAAAAAACGAATATTCGCATAATGTTAACAGTGCCATTTGATATGATTTATTCCATTAGCTGCTGCTTTTAATAAAATGTTGAGAAAACCATAGACTAGATAAAGAAAACATTATTATCAAGAACTAAGCAACGGATCTCAACTATTAGAAACTAGAATGACTATATGTCCGGAAAAGTCTTATATTGTAAGTTTTTATGGTTAATGGAAAATGAACTGTGTTGGCTCGTCTTGTTTTAAATAAAATATTGCCACGAATTCAGTCTGCCTGATTATCACCAAAAATAGAAATGAAGCGTATGCATGATATATGTTCTGTACTAAATATAATTTAAACATTTTTAAATCTAAAGATTTTTACTTACAAAAAAAGCTTGAGACAACTATGATTAATCTATGAATCTACAAGAAGAAAATAAATGTTTATAAGTACAAAAAGAAAATGTTTTATTTTTTTAAAAAAAAGTAATAATCTAGCTATGTGAACTTCAGGAGAACTTTTTACTTTTCAAAATGATTACAAGTTCCCTTTCTTCTTTAGATATTAGATTCTTCTAGATTAGATCCACCTTGATTCATCTAGATCAGATTCACCATTTTATTACAATTTTTTTTATCTTTCGAAATGGTGAAATCTACTAAGAGAACACGAACAATTCAACTCAGAGACCAACATAAACGACAACTTAAAAAGAAGTGGAATTTGTTGATTGTTAAAATTCATAATGAAGAGCAACCATTGAGGCTTGTTTTTTTTTTTTCTGCGTTTTCCCAAACTATCGAATATGTCTTCTTCTGAATATTTATCTTTCTTCGATCAATATCTTACCATTTTCTTGATGATCATCACTGTTCAAGCAGTTTTCTTTTTATTATTGAAAACGAAATGAATTATTTTAGTTTAACCCCCACGCTTATGTTCTGTGGGCTATAGGAGACGAATGATATATGAAATTGAATGATTATGGAAGAATTAGTGAATTAATAATGTGGGAGGAAACGGAGCAATCCGAGAAAACTCAAAAACACGATGCTGTCCACCATAAACTCACATGATTTGGGATCGAACACAGGACTTCTCACACCAGAGGTAACCACTCTGCCACTTAAATATTACTTTTTTTTTCTTTTTTTGAACGTATTCTCTGAAAGTATTTGAGAACAAGATCCTGAGACGAATATTCGGACCCAAGAGGAACGGGAATGGGGAATGGCGGAAACTTCATAAAGAGGAACTACATAATTTATACGGTTTACCCAACATTGTTAGGGTCGTCAAGTCCAGGAGGCTTAGATGGGCAGGTCATGTAGCTAGAATGGAAGAAAGTAGAAAGCTTTCAAAGTCTTGACTGGAAGACCAATCGGAAAACGACCATTAGGAAGACCTAGGTGCAGATGGGAGGACAATATTAAGATGGATCTCGCAGAGACTGGAATACAAAGTAGAAACTGGATGCAGTTAGCTAAGGATAGAAGTCAGTGGAGAGTTTTTGTGAACGCGGCATTGAACCTCCGGGTTCCATAGGCCATAGAGTTAGTTAGTTACTATTATTTCTTTTCTGATTCTGACCATGAATTTATCAAGTGAAATTAGAGAAAACCATTTTAACATCGAGAAATGATTATATTTCTGACTCAATTGTATAACTTTCGTAACTTCTAACCAACAACAACCGATCAGATAGAACAAGAATTATATAAATACTGATGTGGTAAAAGACTTGGATTACATCCGTGAGATAACTTTAAGATACAAATAGAAGTACATCGTGGATCGTTATTCAAAGAACTGAAGGACAACCTGTACTTATGCACTCCTGGAGTATAACGTATCTCTTGTGAATGCGGTAGATCATACATACGGTAAACTAAATGCATCATACAACAACGGCGTAAAAAAACGCAACAGTTAGATCAGACTTAAGCAACCCGAAAAGTTTGGACCAGCAAAACAAAGCTTAGAGCTGAAACATGGGATCGACTTCACAAACACTACCACAGTAGCCAAACGCATCAATTTCTGGGACAGAATAATAAAGGAAGCCATCTTACGTGAAAGCAACAATCTCAACAGAGACAATGGTTTCAACTCAGTTCTATCTGGTTGATCCTTTTCAGGAACAAACAAACAAGACAGATGTTCAACAAAGGCCGTCATAACAACAATCAATCAGGAGACAGCATTTCCCTCAACCAATCACAAGCCTCTGCCTCTACATAGGCACTATATCTAATCGTGGCCAAAAGTTTGGAAAATGTTAAAAAAAGAAGAAGAAGAAGAAGAAGAAGAAAGAAAGAAAAAGTGTTTTCTTTTTCTTAACATTTGGCTTGAAAACAAATTGGATATGTATAAATATCTATAGTTTCTTTAAGTCAAAATTCAGACATGAAGCAATTTTCATTTTTAACGCATTTTTTCCTATTGCAATAGTGAGACAGAGAAGCAGTAGATATGTGTTAATGTTATGTAGATTATTGCAGAGCTTAGTATTGTTGAAGATTGTTGAAGTGGAAGTTTTTTTTTTTCATTTTGTTATTATTTCTTAATTCAACAATTACTTAAATTCTTTGTTTGTTCGTATTTGGTGCATTGTTGTTGTTGGATGAATAATGATTGTTGTTTCGAATGAGAATTGAACACTGTACTCAATATTTTTAACAAATCTGCAACGCTGAAAACGGAAGGATAAATTTTGTGGTAGTACATATTTTATATTACATATTAAATTTATTGTTTGCGATCAAATAGGAAGTAACAATACGTACTGTATAGTATATTATTGCCTTCGATGAAATTTGATACTTCTGTACTTGTACTGTACAGACAAAAGTGCTTGCTAAAAAACAAGAGGGAATGGAACTGAGCCCGGAGACAAGATGGCAGATCAGCATATTCAATGAAGATATTCAAAATTTGATTGCTGTCAAATTCAAGATAGTTCCAAGTACTGTAACAAAAACATTCAGTAGAACAGAGGAAACAGGTTCGTACAAGTTATGGGGGACAAAAGGCAGGCCACATGTTACATGTTAAGATACAACACAATAAGTAAATTATGCAAGTAATCTCCCATAACTTCGTAAGCTAAAATACGATAAGAAGGCATAAAAGAACCAAGCACGACAACCATCAGACGTAGATTGTTTGATGCAATTTTAAAATCGTACACTCCTGGAAAGAAACCTCAGCTATCGTAAATTAATATTAAGAATCGCATTTTGATAAGATAACATATACCCATTTTATCAGTATAATAAGCATGAGGTGCCCGAAGAATAAGAGATTTGATCACAATTATATCGTGATTATAACAATGAAGAAATCAGAAAAAGTGGTGGTATAGAGTTCCATTTCTGTGAAAGGACCTGGCTCATTGTGGATTATGCCAAGAAACATAACTATAAATGGACGGAAACATCCACAGATTCTTCAGAAGCTTTCAGCACTTATGAACGTTCACCAGAGTAATTACGCTTGGCACACTCAATGCCTAAGTGCATTCAAAAAGTGTCGAAGAACAAAGGACATACTTCAAAATACTAAAAAGATATCCTTTGTAACGTTGTTATATGTTTATGTATATGCCATTCAAATCTTTGTGAATATTGAACAATATTAGCCAAAAAAAAAAAAAAAATCAATAAATTTTAGGATTACAAATAAAAAACATTATTTTTGCGTCATTTTCCAATCTTTTGGTCACTTCGTAACAATCCTTGAAGGTGAATGCAATATCTGAATTCGAAACGTCGGAAGACAATGTTTTTAGTTCACTGATAGATCGAGAAAACTTATTTGAATCACATCGCCAGGCAAGATTCAACTCTTTCTTCGTACTAATAGTATGTTGGAGAGACACATAAAATATTGATAAATGGTTAATTTTGGAGTTTAACGTCTCGTTAAATGTAGATGTTATACGAAACGTGGACCTAGAACTTAACGTGAGATCCGAACTATAAGACTTGTTTATTTGTTTCTTTTGTTTGTTAAAGTTTAATATCTCTTTTCAGCACAGGCACTATGTGAGATGTGGTTCTGGTTTAAGATAGAGTCAGAACCATCGTAATAAGTTCAATTTTACTGCTCTTTGAACGGGAATCCAACCCAGGTTTACTGTATGTGGACCAAAAACCGAACCACAAGAGCTCCCATTGGGAATCGAACTTGAGTCTTTCCACATCAAAAGTGCATATACTAACCATATAGTGACGATATACAGAATGAATGAATGAATGAATGAATGAATGAATGAATGAATGAATGAATGAATGAATGAATGAATGAATGAATGAATGAATGAATGAATGAATGAATGAATGAATGAATGAATGAATGAATGAATGAATGAATGAATGAATGAATGAATGAATGAATGAATGAATGAATGAATGAATGAATGAATGAATGAATGAATGAATGAATGAATGAATGAATGAATGAATGAATGAATGAATGAATGAATGAATGAATGAATGAATGAATGAATGAATGAATGAATGAATGAATGAATGAATGAATGAATGAATGAATGAATGAATGAATGAATGAATGAATGAATGAATGAATGAATGAATGAATGAATGAATGAATGAATGAATGAATGAATGAATGAATGAATGAATGAATGAATGAATGAATGAATGAATGAATGAATGAATGAATGAATGAATGAATGAATGAATGAATGAATGAATGAATGAATGAATGAATGAATGAATGAATGAATGAATGAATGAATGAATGAATGAATGAATGAATGAATGAATGAATGAATGAATGAATGAATGAATGAATGAATGAATGAATGAATGAATGAATGAATGAATGAATGAATGAATGAATGAATGAATGAATGAATGAATGAATGAATGAATGAATGAATGAATGAATGAATGAATGAATGAATGAATGAATAATAATAATAATAATAATAATAATAATAATAATAATAATAATAATAATAATAATAATAATAATAATAATAATAATAAAACAAATATCACTTAGCGTAAAAGACCATTTGAGGGATTAAGCCGCTCCAACGCCATCTGTCAGTGACCAGCTGAACTACGGCCAGTCTAGCGACTGGCACGTGGTCAATGCGCTGCGTTGCTCTGTCACTAACCAGCGTATCGGGAGCTTCCTAGACCTACTCATCATCACGTCTTTCATTCACGTGGCTCCCCACTTTGCCTCATGACGCTGGGTGGACGCCGAAAATTGGGAAGCACCGGCCGGAAATCGAACCCGGGGAAACCTGGGCATATAGTTGATGCCCTGAGGAATTTCTATTTTCTACATTAAATGTTGGAAATCTCTTTCTACCAAACAGGAACTGTGTCATGATCAATAAAGAGGAATCGCCTTCACAAGCATAGCTACAACGAGAATTGAGTAGTTTTCTGTTTTACATAATCAGAAGGAGAGATGCAACAGGAAGGAAGACAATGCAAAGAACACAAGGAATTGAGGTACATTTGAAAAGTTCATTTCAGCTTTCCACATATATTCATACAAATCATTTTCTATTTTTTTCCTTTCCGGAAGACAGTAGCAAAAGTAACAAACGCATTTCGTAAAATCAAAAGTTAAATAGTATCTAGTCTTAATGAATGGCAGCAGTAGTAGTTCTGGACTTGTAAAATGTAATTTTGTCAGATGAAATAATGGTTGAGCATCATTACAAGCTTAACTCCATTACTATTTGTACTGAATACTTTGTGGTGAATTCTGTCAGGCTAAAATGTTGAACTCCCTTAATGCAGTTAATCAAAAATCACAGTTTAGGTTAGTTTATTTTCAATATTTTTAGCTTTCAACTCTAGAACACTTTGAGCTCACTGAATGCACTCAATCAGCAATTAACTTAAACCATTACCGAATTATTATTTCTTTTTTAATACATATCAAGATAGTAAATAGTATGGGTATTTTCCTTATTACTCAGTAATAAAAAAAAAAAAGGAAATTAAATCTAAGTTTTACGTCCCACATTATGCCGGCTAGGCTAAAGCAGACAGTGATGAATATAAATGAATGAAATGGTGGAATGAAGAAAGTGGGAGGAAACCGGAGAACCCCTAGAAACCCACGCACACGCTGTTTGTCCACCATAAAATTCACTTGGCGCGAGCTGGGATCGAACCAAGGACCCCATGCACCAAAGGTGAACGCTTTACCACTGAGTCACGGCAGCAATAAGTAAAGAGTATAATTTCATACAATATTTCCAGTATATAAACACACAGCAAAAAGTGCTAAATAAGATTAGGATTCTAAGAAAATCTTTAGTTTTAGCTTTTTCTTGATTCCTGACCATGGTAATACTCCATAATAGCGAATAAGAAACGATATGAAGTTCACACTCTATTGGCAATATTGTAAATTGAATCTTGTTGCTTTCAACATAGAAAATCAATCTGGTTTCTTTATTTATTTTTGGGGGAATTATTTCACACACAGATGAAGATAGAACGTATGTTCCTTATTTTCAACTTTAACACTCAACATGTTAAAAAAAAAAAATATCAAAGAGGGGGAGAAAATCACATATAAACAATACTTTATGAACAAACATGTATTAGTAAATAAATCCGAAAACTTTCTTAATGAATTCAACATAACATACACACACAGCGGCGTAACTAAGGGCTTGGGGGCCACCACGCAGACTACGAGGAGTGGGGCCCTTCTCTACGTCCTACTTCACGATTTGGGGCCCCCCGCAATGCGGGGTCTTCGGGGCCCTTATTTACGCCCCAGCACACATACATGCACACACACACACACATCTATAGTTAATAAACTCTCCGGAAAAACGAAAATTATACTTTTCGAAATAACATAGGCATTTCTTCTTCATGCAACAATCAAACTATATACAAACACATTTACATGATCTATTTTTTACATAAAACAATTCAATTACATTTGTATTTAAGGATATTTATTTTTGTTTCAACTTTCCCCTCGAACGACACAAAGGAGATTTCTATAACATATGATCATCATCATTATCATAATCAAAATATACCAAACTAAGCCCGTCTAGCCAATCAAGCCGTTTCTTTCTCTACTATATTCAGAGGTTATTTCTTATAAATATTAGTGTACAACTAGTATTCTAGATACGGTACAACAACATTTAACATTAACGCTTGGAGCTAGTTAAGTCTCATAATATTTCTTTATAGAGTTTGTATATGAGGGAAAAAAAAAAAAGATACAAACACAGCCAATATGGAACATCCATATACATTCGGAAGAATTGACATAATTCTAATAACTTATGGTTTAGCATAATATCCTTATATAATCTTTACCATATATCACCATGGGAATGTGAAATAATGTAAGTTTGGTTACAAGGGAAGACAACATTTTATACATATATATATCTAAAATTCCTGAAAAATATCTAATAATGAGAAGAACAATAGTAAATATCAAAATACACGGAGATGGGGAAAAAGGATTAAATATTTGTCTTGATATACATATATGTATGTATATAAATGGAATGCAAATTATTTTCTTAACACACAGGTATGAACACAAGCTTTACCGTATATAGGTAAAAATGAATGCCGTTACATTATTTCATGGATTAAAAAAAGCACGACATAGTATTGACACGTATACTGGGAGATATAGAGAGGCGAAAAAAGAGGTGACCAGCTGTGTATATACTGTATATATATATATTTATATACAAAAGCCTCATAGTGATGTTACACATTCAAATACTGCAAAGGTAATAAAAGATTTGCTTTTTTTTTTAAAAAAAAAATGTTTAGCTCGCCACTTGAAGCAGATTATCTTCAGGTTTGATGGGTTCATAGAAAGGATTAACCCATGAGAAATCCTTAAACTCATCTCCATTCAAACTATTTAATACCAACAGGCTGTACTTGTCTGGTGGAGTGAGATCGGTCTTCGCATTCGTAAAAATGGGATCGAAATTCTCAGCTCCCCGGGCGTTTTTCTGAAGAAAAAAAGCATGAAAAAAAAACAAAGCACTCAGTTTGTTCATGTCAAATAGCATCTACGTTACAAGCTATTATTCTTTGTCTATTATTATAAAAAGAAAGAAAGAAAAAAAACTAATTTGGTGGATATATTAATGAAAATTAAAAGCTTTAAAAGGAATGTTAATTTAGGTGCATTGCACGAAGAGCAATATAGCATGCATATAAAAAGCGTTCACCCTTATTGCCTTAATTTATAAACAAAACTACACTAAAATAAGGGAAAGGCTGATTTTTTTTTTTTTTTAAAAAAAAAGCTAAAGTCCATGCATTCATGGCAAAGAATGATATACGAAATATAACAGTGTTGGAAATTAAAATTAAAAGCTATTATATCCGGAAAAATGAATTTATAAATGTGAAATAAAGCAGATATTTAAACATATTCTCTACTTAGTTTTAAAATCTTAGTTCATTCGTCTCAATTAGTATTAAGGTAGGCCGCTACTTTGAAACAAAGACATACAGTCCTCTATGTAAGTTTTGTTTGGAAGAAATGTTTCGTTATTTAATATCAATTTTAGATTATCAATCTCAAGTTAATGTCTTTTTTCTCTGATAAACACAAAACATTTCTAAACTTACGCTTCTTCTCTATATTTTCCAATTATTACGTTCAATTAGTATCTCACCTAAATTTTTCAATGACTAGGTATATCCTGGCAGAAGGGTCACTAAGTTTTTCAAATACTAGGTCTTAATGTGCCTATTTTTTCTGAATCTGATTCAGGATTATAGTATATTATTATTATTGTGTTCACATGAAATGGAATTCACTAAGCTTGTTGACGTTTTAATTGAACTAAATTATACAAGCTATTCAAACGCAAGGCAATCATACGCCCTGAAAAAGTCAGCTGTAAACTATTTGTTTTTATATTTGTGATATTTTTATTATTACTATTTGTATATTCCTATCAAAACAATTGTGACATGGTTTAAATTATATGTTTGTGCTTACATAATAATTAACGCATCCTATGCATTTGATTTTCTACAATCGTTAAGTACGACAAGGACACTATTAATTAAATTTAACCGAACTAAATCGAAATGCCACTTTAATGACCATATAGTAATTCATTGGATTGTGTTTCTGTTATATGGAATAGTTCAGAAAGATTTGATATTCGCGTAGTTAATATCTGGTACATTTTCTGTCTATTTTCTAAAACCAGACATGATTTTTAGTAACAGTGCTTTTTAAAGAACTTCAATTACGAAACATAATTCAAACAAGAAATTTTCTATTATCTTCGAAACAAAAATTTAATTTTCATTTTATACTACCATCCTCGATTTTTATCGTTCTCAAACAAGTATTTTTTTCTAATATTTCTGAATTTCTTCTTCCTTCTAATATTATGATTATTAATTCTTCACGATTCGGGGACATATTTTTTTTATTAGAATCAATTAAACTCTTATTACACTTTCAAGTTTCATTAAATTAAAATTAGCTTTTTACGAGGCATGTCTAAAAAATAATTGTACTAGATTTTTGTGTTTCAAAAAATTTACTTAAAACAAAACTTTTACATGGCTACATCAGTACATATGTGTTTTTCACGTACTCTCCATCCCTCTCGATTCACTTAAACGAGGAATCAATTTTTTATGCCTTGGTCAAAGTTGACGCCACCTCTTTTGCCCAATTCTCTACTTCCACCTTCACCTCCTCGTCAGTTCAAAATTTTTTCCCCACTAATGTGCAAATGTGTATCTTCAGCGAGGTGAAGAGATGATAGTCTGAAGGCACCAAGTCAGAGAATGCGTGAATCAGTCAAAATCGACGGTCTTCCACTCCTTTGCATATCAGTACGACTGTTTTTAAATTCATGACACCCATTTAAACACAGTAGTACGATTCATAATTCATTCGCCATAAACTGATTTAAATCTCGTTAAACACTTCAGAGGAAGATTTTTCCTTTACAGCGAAACAACGGTTAACACAGTGAATCTCGCATTTGGCGGTAGATTTTATCGATATCTTTTACGGGAGACGTTACTGTGGCCACAGTTTTGGCCGTACTGACACGTAATTGGGTTCGCTAGAAGGAGTAGAAGCTAAGCTACACGGCAGTGTGACCAATATAGCAATAACAAATTCCCTCTTCCCGTGAGGGCCTTTGTACACTTATTTTGTGGACGTGCCTCGTATTGTAGTTGAAGTCAATATTTAAATTGTTGATTTAATTTTGCATATAATGAAAGAATAATTCTAAATAAAGATCTTGACTAAATTTTTGAACTAAACTAAGTCTTTTTTTCATTAACGTCAGTACATATTAACGATATATTATTCAGATTCTTGAATTACGTAAGAGGGAAATTATTTGGAGGGCAAAGGTAAAATTAATTACCTAAATATAAAACACAAAAATTGTAACTATTTAAACGGATTTTGGTGGCGCAGAAAATTTAAATCAACTAAAATGTATGCTTATTTTACAATATTTCTCTCAGATAGTACATAATTATTACAGCTACACGGTTAAAATTGGAATGTACATAAATGATCATCATTCACTCTATGGCTCAAGAATCCACTGGTTAATTACTGCAGAAACGAAACCATGAAAGTGGAACTACCCTGTACTAATCCAATTCGATCATGATTGTTATTAGCTACTTCTCTGCTTTTCTTTTTAGTTTACTGTTATCCTCCGAAGCTAAAAGAGACGGCAATGATGATAAGGAATGGTGTAATGTAGAAATAAAATGATGAGAACCCTACACAGTTTGCCCATCTCAAAACTTACTTGACTTTCGCTGGGATCGAATCAGGGACCCCACATGCCACAGGTGAGCGCTCTACTACTGAGCCACCGCGACTCCACTTTCCTAAGTTAATTGATTGGAATTAAGCATCTTTCTCAAAGTGAGAATAACACGGGTTTTTATCGAAGGTTGAAGGAATTGAATCTTGGATTATGCACATATAAAGCATATGCGTTTGTCATTTTGTGGCCCCACCTCTCTAAGATCTTGGTTTATATTGTCTTTCCATCTCCTTCCTGCCCTACCCAAATGTCTATTTTCTAAACGCTTAATAACGTGATTGAATTCTGTCCTCCACCCGTATTTTGATGCAAGAAACATGTTCTTACATCTTAGATATCTCAACTTAATAAAACCCAATTACATCTGCTGACTCTTACATATGTAGAGTGCCTCTTCTCCCTCTTGATCGTCCATTTTAGCAGAAACTAAATTTGTCTAAACTTAGTTTTCAAAACACACAGTATGTGTTTATTCCTGCGAGATAACTGTTTAGTTTCTACATGTTTCGAGTACATCGAGCGCAATATAACTGAATACGATAGGGAATTTTAATCACGTAATAATATACTCCTATCGATAAACAAGCTCAAATTCAGTTTTCTTTCTATTAAACAATTCGCACTCGCCAATGGCCTAGTGACTAGCGCGCCGTTGGTGTACGCGGTCCCGAATTTGAATTCTAGTGGGAAAGCTTTGAAATTTGAACGCATCACAGTGGTTCGGATTCCACCTTAAACTGTAGATTCATGTCTCACATAGTTTCGATGATGGACAGGACGCTAAACTTCAATATAATCTAGAAACATTAAACAATATGTAACTGAAACAAGTGGTATGGCCTCTTTAACTGAAAGGTCACTATAATTCATATTACCGTATACATATATAAATATTTGTACCGTATGTAAGACACAAGGACTTTCCTTCAAGTTCTTACAGTTACTAGGCAAAAGTGAAAAAAAAAGCAACTTAAAGTGCCATTAATAGTTACTAAAATTATTTCAAGTTGAAAATAAATAAATAAATAAATATTATGAATGTTTCCCTAATAGTCATGGAGTCCCTAATCGTCATGTTCGCAAATTTATATTTAGTTCGTCTTTACTGTGATTTCCGACAGAGAAGCAGCATTTATTGCACAAACACATAGGCTGTTCATACTAAATATTAATGCCTTGTTAGAAATATTTCCATTTTTTGTTTGAATTTCGAATTTAGCGTACTTTAAATATTAGATTAGTTCATGAAACCAAATATAAAACTATCAAGCAAACTCATATGCTTATCAAAGTATGTTAAAATGTTAACTAGATCAAGTACACGTTTATTCGCTTGGAAGTAATAACTTGAGAATTGTGTGTTCAATTAGCTCTTTTTCTTTCTTTTTTTTATTGTAACGTACTAACTAAGAACGTAGCAACTTACAACGTACATGTATTATTAAGGATAAGAATCATTGAGAGATTTGGACATATTTATAACCTTGAAATACACGATGAAGAACTTCATAATGTTAATGTTTTTTTCCTTCTTTTAATTGTATATATATAATAATTTAGGAAAACGTCACAGTTTTGCTGCTTCACACATCTTTTAAAATGCAATGCTCTTCAAAATTTTAAATGTTAGTCCCTTCCAAGTTACTGTCAAATGAAAACTAATAAATTATATGAGCAGATGCGAACGGATATTTTGATAAAATATTGTGCTTGAAGTTCAACTGAAACCAGGTAAAAGTGGTAGCTGTATCTAATCCTTTGACGGCATTTGCAGTTTCATTTTCACGGAAAAATAGGACGCGGTACGGGGAAGTGTTAGTTGAGTAAAACTACTTTTATTTCTAGAGAAATAGAGAGAACAAACCGACTTGTTTTAATACCAAATTCTCGATAGGCAAAGGTATAATGAAATAAAGAGTGAAAGTGGGTGACTGGATCGAGAGTAGGACCCAGATCTTCAACTCAGACATTTCATTTCCCCTCTTGAGGTCTGTGTTCAATTAACTCAGATCTTTGTGTTCATTCATATTTTATATTATATTTTAGTCACTGGTTTGTATCGACTGTTGATTAGGTTATATGAAAAGCCAAGTTGCCACGACCGGTTGAGTTCGATCAGATCAGCAGCATTATGTACTATCGCCTGACATCGCAATCTCCACTACATTGGAGCACAGGTATAAAATTCCATCCCATTTTCACTGCAGGTTATCCATATCCCAGCGATGATGATGCAAATAGTTTTATTTTTTAATTTACAGGCATATCATTAAAAGGAAATAATGTGGATTTCCGTTTCCTGCTCCAGGTTGTGGGAAAACCGAAGAATGATTTGGCGTGTGTCTAGGCGTTTTGTCCATGTGGACTCACACTCGGTTGTTCTTGGCTCCGTACAAACGAGTTTTTTTTTGCATTACGTAGATCACGGTCATGATGGATTCTTGGAAAAATGCAGCATTCACTTTCACGTTTTTGTTTACCTTACACATCTTCAACTTCTTCTCGTACCGTATCCGGTGATCATTACGAATTCCTGTGGGAAACCTTCTCCACACTGGTGGCAAAAGTTGATATCGTCCATTGCCAGAGATTTCACGGTACGTAACTCTCAGCATGTTATCATTTCGTGTGAGACAAATGTAGGTCTAATCTAATATGACAACTGCTTTACATGGGGGGGGGGGGGGCGCTAAGTAAATTTCGTATTGTTTGTCTTACATTGAGCAATGTAGTGCAGGAGCTGGTTGTTGAACCGGCTCTTATATATGCACCCACAGGCCAAGATGGCGACGAAGGAAGTGGCTGATAATGGACTGCACCATATTAATCTCTGGGTAATATCATGTTGGAGTGGTGGATTATTTTGAATTTATAATGAACGATTTCCACAAAGCACCTCAGGGAACAGTTTCGCTGATAACCTCGAACAGACCCCTTATGTTGGCAAATGTTTCTGCTTGAGGCTCCATTTGTATTTGCCTGGCTATGGTAAATTTAACTAGATTAAACCATTTTCTTGAGACTGTTTCACTGTTCGGTTTTAGGAAAAATGTGCGTGGAACAGAGTTATGCCTTTCCCAATAACAATTCACTTCAACAGCATTTGATTAACGCAAACACGTGACATTCCGGCACCTGCAAACTGAGACATCACACTGATAGCGACTTTGGTTTCATGGATTTGGAGCAACTACGTAGTAACAACCTCGTTACTAAATCGATCGAATATAAATTGATCAATCTTCTATACGTAGTATGATCCAAGATTTGGTCTAGGGAAGAAGTAAATAGCAAATTGGTTAATGCACCACGAAGGTACGCCGGAGAGACTGATTCAATTCTCAAGCCAGTAGTGTATTTTTATTCTTTGAATCTCACACTTTTACTTGGCATTAGTTGTAAGTACGATATTTTATCAATACATAAAACGGCTCGAATTTTACCTGCATAAACTAAGCTCTTAAAAAATTAGTTAATTTATATAAATATTTTATTATTAAAGCTCACTATTGACTACAAACAACCTAACTAATGTAAGCAGCATTTAACTACTTAGCATAAAAAAGCAACGAAAACTATAAAAGTATAAGAAACATATTTAGAGAAAAGGTTGATTGTGCAGCTAAAATCCACAACTAACAAGGTAAATACTACAGCATGCAAATATAATTTTTAAATCTACAGTAAACCCGTAATAAAAATTCTCATTTCGAATTGAGTATCACGAAAGGCAAAGTTATGAAATGGAAGAATAACTAAATCATACAACAGTCAACATTTTGTAACAACAAGTAAAAGAATCTTTTAAGAAATAAGAAATGAATTTAAAATTTTTGTTCTTTAGTAATGAAGGGAACTTATATATATATATATATATATATATATATATATATATATATTATTTAGACTATAAATATTATTCTTGTTCCTAAAACCATGCTGAGAAATAAGAAATATATGAAAAAAATACAATAAAATTAAAATAAGGCATTTCGAACATGCATGTACCACACGCATCTCAGAAGAATGACAAGACAATGGCTAAAATGTCAACAATATACATAACCCTTCTTCATAGTTTATTCATTCAAATGCTAAAAACTCTCTCATTGACAAGTTAAATATACACACAAGGAAATACTTTGATTTTGTTCAAACCATTTAACACTTTGGATATTTAGATTATCCTTAGGATGCAGATTGAAGCCGAAAAATAAATCTCTGAATAATATTTATGATGCAACATGGTCGCACATTTTTCCATACTCAATGCCAAAAGTACTGTTGAACGTACGGAGTAATATATTAAGACTCAAATTTAAGACTTTTCGTTGAAAACAACAGTGAATATTTCGAATTTTATCAGAAATAGTTGTTATTTTTGGCGATTCTATCTCATAATTCAACTAATACAACATTCCTAAAATCTACTCCTTACTTAGGAAAAGATATCTACTGATGGAATTTCTGTTAAAGTGCTCACCTTAAAGGTTTTTCAATTGAATGGAAGTATAATATAATTACTAGATAGGTTTCTATCAAATTAAAGTATAGTCGCCTACACGTAACTTATAAAATTGAGTGTGTCTCAAATTAATGTATTTCAATGTTCATACCACGAATACCAGAAACACCATAAAGTATAAGTAGATATAAAATAGAACCAAGCTACACAATTCAAAAGGCGGTGCACATCATACCTTCTTTTATTTTATTTGGTCTTAAATGCAGTCATACAAACGATGATGGAGGCACCACGAATATAGTTAGAGCAATGGGAATGGAAACTGAAATGTTACCGGCAAACGGAGAGTATGACGTGCAACGACGCTACAGACTTGAATTTAACTCAGCAGCACCAACATGATTATTAATTAGAAGAATCGGTGACAAGTTAGAACAAGACGGAACAGTGCAAAATATAAACAAAGAGCCTATGAGGAAGGAAATGAACATTAATGAAGAATGAAATAATTGAGGTAGTAACGCACACATTCACACAATCCGCATAGAAATCTGTAAGGCAGTGTGTTCTCAAAACTAGTGTCACCGAGTCAGTATCCATCACATTTTGGTCAGTAAAATGAGAGACTTATATTTTAAGAAAGTTGCATGCCTTGATGATCCATATAACACGTGGAATTTTGTAAATGGTTCTTATTCATGTTTGAAAAACAAGATGCGTTTGAAGATTGAACCCTTTATTTGGCATGCATTGAGAATTCCCCATAAAAATGGTTTGGTTGGCTTCTATGGTTGAAACACCTCTTCCTCACCATGATTTTGTGATTTTTAAAGTATTTTTGATTTTTAGATTAAAAAAAAAATACAAGACGTTTCCTGCCAAGCAACACTGTTTGTAAAATAGCTAATCATGTGTTCCTAGTGAGCAACACTGCTTATAATACGGTCAATTATAATTAGGAATATTTCCCAAAAGGAGTACGTTGAAATATCTTCCTGCAGATTAAGAAACTAAAAGTAAAACAAACTTTTGCGGTACGTGAGAAATAAAGCTTCTGCAGCACTGAATTTGACTGTCCTCTGTTGACAAAAATTATAAATATCTTAACATGTGATCCATGAATCACGTAGATGAATATTATATGAAAGTAATAACGTCTATTGAAGTTATTCGTGCAATTAATAGAAAGCAATATTGGTTGTTAGCTACAGAGCCAAATAAAGAATTAAGTGGTTGGTCTTGACGCCACTTTTAAACTTAATGGCAATGTAAAGCAGCGCAACTGTGAGTGTGCTGGCAAGGTAATAATCCATACATCATTGCTGAACGAGAAGTCAATTTACCAGGAATATCACTGCGGTGGCTTATCGGTCAGAGTTTTCTTTGTATTTTTTTTCTTTCAAAGACTAATCACACAGGCACGTCTTACCTAAAAGTATGGTAAGGAGAAATAGGCCCAGCTATTAGTGACATCTTTGTTAAAAATGAAAATGAAATTAAACTCTTAACGTCCCACGATCATTCCTTTAAGCTAAGAGAGACGATTGATTAAGGCAAGTGAATGACGATGATAGAATTGGTGGAATGAAAATCTGAAAGAAAAGGGAATACTCTGAGAAAGCCCGGGGAGACGATGTTGTCCACTGGCCAGGAATCAAACCAGAGACCCCACTCAAAGATAAACGCACTATGTCTCCAACATCTTTGTTCAATGTATGGTTTCAACAGGATGGTGCGTTGTCACATATCCATCGTGAAGTGAGACATTTTATAGATCACACGTTTGAACAGATCACGGACAGAACGGAAGATATATTTGAATATCTCCAATCTCCAGAATTAACACCCAGGGCCCTTGGGTATATTAAAGGACATGGTGTATGTCCAAAACTTACGAAAGCTGGTGGATATGAGGATAAAACTAAACGTGTCGACACTGCGATTCCACTAGCTACAGTCACATCTATATGCCACTCGTTGCGCTGAGTTGTCAAAGATAGCTGTCATTTTGAGGCTGGAGGCTGTCATTTCGAACATTTCTAAACTTAAGGTTCACAATGCAACAAAATGATGTTTATATCTGCATTATACATTCAAACAGTGCATACAATAATTTGAGACACTTTACACATTAAAAAGTTACATATCACGGGAAATCTATTAGAAGAAAAAACAGTTTATCCTAGCAAATAATTGTTGTTGTTATATAATTTTCAATAGCAGCTACTTCGCTCTTCAATTGTGAGATTTATATTCTAAAGTTTTGGAAAAAAATGTTTTTACATACCCATTTGTCTCGAGCGAAAGGAAATAACTTGGTATTTGATTGAATTTTCTTATAGGTTTTATGGAGACAGTACAGGCACTTGAAGGCCACAGCACAATTTATAATACAGAAGTTCTGATATGCTGTCCTATCATTGTAACGGGCATACTGCTGTTTGTAGATATGATGACTGATAACTGTTTTAATTTTAATTTATACATTTCATAGTTAGAAACATTACGTAATTCATAAGGGAAAGCACTCGCAATATTGTCTCATTTGATATTCAAAAGAGCATTTTAGAAAAAATTTGTTGAAATAAATAAATAAATAAATAAATTTATATATATATATATATATATATATATATATATATATATATATATATATATATATATATATATATATATATATATATATATATATATATATATATATGTACGTATATTTCACATGAATTTTTAGAAAAGTCTTAAGTAGAGTCTACTGAAAGTACGCTGATTTGACTCATCTTGAAAAATTATTTATCAAAATTTGAAACTGTTGGCATTACTTTTTCTACGCAAACAGCAAATGTCCCAGTGGCCACTTTTTGAATTTACTGTGGAGCAATATAGCCGCCAATTATTATGTAATCCCTATGTTGGCATTAGTATAAGACTTTCACTTTCAGTGGGACTAAGTGTAACCAACTTAGATTACAACTGTGCTATAATATCGGATAGTCAGGATTTTTATCAGAGTTAAAACTTTTATTTATCTTATATCTCTTATTCCGAGAATATATTGCCAATTGACAGTTGATAATACGATTTTCTTACGTAAAACATACAGTAAATGAAAATATTTTAAATGGACTAAATCTCTAGTTAATAAAGAAAGCGGTATTGTGTTCCAGTAACTGATCGTATGGATTATATCAATCTTATTTCATTATTCACTGATTATTTCACACATGCGAATATTTTAATACTATATCAATCGGGGTAATCGAAAAACCAGGAGATATACGAGCAAATTTCGTAGAATACAGGGGAAAATAAATATAATGCAGGAGGAGAAAGTAAACATATCACTCGCATTACGGATTTCTCCCACCTTTACACTAACAAATGGACAAGCGAAAAATCCAGGCCTTGATTTGCTTTGCTGAAAATAAGAAAATGTTAGATCAATTTACGAAAGGAAGCTGCCTAGACTGTTGTTGAGATTTTAGCCAGAAAATTAACACCTTACTTTTACATTAAACTATCTTGACGAGGACCAAGCACAACCTACTGAAATAAAGCAAGAAAGAAAGAAGAAAAAAAGCAGTTGCATTTCAGCAAGCAGAAGTTGGAAATTGTTTCCTGTAATTAGATAATTTCGCTTCCGATTAAATTTTTAGAAAAATACTTCTAAAACTCTTTAAATCAGCAACTTCTTGGTATAAGAATACTAAAGGTTCATGCCTAGTTCTAAGTCCTTCTTCGTAACTTCAATCTTTTTGTAATACAAACCGCACTTACACAACTGACGAACTATGGAATGATGGGAAGCCAAGCTATAAAGAAAATTGACCTTAAAACTGGCTAGAATTTTATTTAACACTTGTAGATTCCTTTATTGTTTAAATAATTTGGAACTTGAATAATATCGTTGAAAATTACGGTAAATAAAAATTAGATTTGGCAAGTGTACTTAAAAATATAGCTTCTATCAACTAAGAATTCTTAACATTGTATTGTCTTGAATCCTCTTACGAGGAATATTATAATTATACGCCGCAGCACATTTGACCAAGTCAGCTATATCATTTTTTTTTTTTTTTTTTAAGTTCAAAACAGATACAAAATGGCCCGATCCAAGATGGACGATTAGCCTGTTAGAACTAAGTATATTTGTTTTCCATACTTTTTAATGTAATTAGGAAGGAGAAGCGGCGCCAACCATTTTTAAATTGTAAAACAAACATTTAAGATTGTATTTAACATTAATTGGTCTAAAGCAAAAAATAAAAAAAAGTTTTAAGTAAAAATTAATATAAAAAATGAGAGCGAAGTTGTTTTATACTTATCGATTATGACGCCATCTATCTCTCCAACTCTTAACATTTGCTGTTTGATATTCTTTTGCATCTAATTAGAATTACTTTTAGGATAATTGTTGAAATTTTATAACAATGGTTTAATAATAAATCTATCAGACTCATCGAACAAATGATATTTTTCTGTGTTCAATGACGATTTTAAAAAAACATTGAAGGAGTTAAAAACAATATTCTGAACTACATTTTGATATTTTAGATTGTTACACATTTCCTTACAGTTAAGTCGAACATATACGATTACCACTCATACTTCGTGCTTTTTAAAGCAAGAACTATCACAGAGTACTGACTACTAAGACGGTAAAAATATTTTTAGTTATCTGAAGTAAAATAAGTTTTTATGTAAGTAATAATATAAATTAACACTTATCTGCATTTTTGCTTCGTTTCTCTTTTGGTTAAATGCATTTTTGTACACGCACTGACCGCTGTCAATCAGTTACATTTGTTGTTATTGCAGGTTAAATATAAAACTCTGTTTCTACTAACAAGCACAGAGTACTGAGAGAAGTGACCAGGGATTGACATCGTATTTTCTTCAGTTTCATTTCTACGCTTCTCAGAACATTGTTACTTATTATGTAGCTTATTGTAGCCCTTCTGACATTCTCAACACAACTATTTTTCAAAGGACGCTATCTAAACCACTTGATTATAACTTATCTTGTGTTTTATATATGATATCACAGCCTCCTTATAACGTCGATATAACAACAAATGTTCAATATTCAGTTTTAGCTTTCTTATTCGAAATATATAAGAAAAAAAATGGGAGTCCACAAATTAGCACTTTTGTTTACATATACACACAAAATCATTAAATTTTGTTACAGATTACTGGTATATTCTCAGTTTCAAGATATAACTAGAAATGATGATATTTAATTATTAAACGAAGTTCAAATTACGATAATATCAATAGTTTTAAAGATATATATATATATATATATATATATATATATATATATATATATATATATATATATATTATGACGGAAATAAGACAAAACTGCGAGGTTTTGCTGCAAAGGAAACGAAGTTTCTTCTTCTATGGCGAAGTTGTAAATATGCCGTGTTTTCCTACCACTACTTGGAACATATTGTGAAGAAGTTTGATAAATATTTAAATAAGTTTTTTTTTTTTTTTAATTTCATGTTAAGCAGTCAATTTTTTACATGGTAGGAGAAAACTATATATTTTGAGCAAAATAACTATTTCATATTAAATCTTAATCCAATACTTTTTCCTTTTCTGAGAGTTTAGAACTTCTCGTAGCTGAGTCCAAAGTAGATAGATCTTTTCTATGAATCTGTCTCTTACCTACCAGATAGTTCCGAGAAAGTACCTTCTCTTAAATAGTTATATCTGCCACAATATCATTTTCCTAATTTCTCTGAACAAATTTGTTTTTGACAGCGCCTAAGTTTTATTACAGCGCGTTATTTATTTTTCTTATAACTTACTTAGAAGCCTATAAGTTATTCAACTAACAGAGACTGAAACATAAAATCTTATGCCAAAAGTTTGAAAATACTGTAGACTCCCTCCTCCTCATCCACCAATTCACATAAATTTCTGCACATCTCCACAATATCCAAAGTCATTGCTTGATTTCAATAAGGATTTCGTTGTTAATTCTTTTAGCCTGTTTTACCATATTAACTCCTTTGGAAAAATAATGTTCTTTTACCCGGAATGATTCCCAAGTTGAACCTTGAATCTTGGACAACCTATATATTTACTGAAAGGGTTTGTCGAGCAAGTTCCAAAATAGGTTTCAAGCCCTTGTCCGTAAGTGACCCCATCTCTTCCGGGGTGTAAATATATAGAACGGCTGACTTGTATGTTCTATATATCTATGCGCTCCGCATGACTAGTAGATTAAGAATATAATATGCACTACCTAAGTATATCCTACATAAAGGTAATAAAACCAAAACATTGATTATTTCACTACACACATCTGATATTAGTGGACCTATAAAGTTGATAAAAGCATATTCATAGTATTCAATCAACGGCAAGTCATTTGATATCACAACTAATGTGAATCATTGTTACGGCTAGATGTGACACATTTGGTGTATGTCAATTTCAATATTTTCCTCGGTTTCACCCATATAAGTTGTCAGATCAATACGTTCATTATATATTCATCAACTGCTCATCTAGATGAGTTGTTAGATAGGTTACAAGGTACAAAAACGTTCAATAGATTTTGTGTTAGTCATTAGGTGCAAACTAGCCGTGGTGGTAATTTGAGATCATTTACTCGATCAGAAAAGCTTTCTCTTTGTAGCTATATAAGCCCGATTGGTCACCCGTCAGAGTTTAAGCCCTTTCGCCACAACAAGGCTCGAGTAATGAGAGAGAAGAAGGTTCCGACTCAATGTTGTTTGCTGGAGTTTTTTTTTTTTTTTTCAGAGCCATGTAACACACAACTCACGGTCCTGGCAAGATGGTGCAGCCAGGACTTAGTTTTTGGTTTTAAAATGTGGGGGCCACTTAACCCACATTTTTTCTAAGTTATTGGAAGTTGGCCAGATGAGGATGCGCCCAGTCACTTGAACTCTTCACTTCGGGCATATTGTTTTGGTTTTATTACTTGGATATAGGATATAAATGGGTAGTGTATATTTCATTCTTAATCTATTAGTCATGAGGAGCGCTTTGATATATAGGACATACAGGTCTAGCTATTCTATATATTTCCACCCCTGAAGGAGTGGAATCACCTCCAGGCAAGGAACTGAAACCTGTTTTGGAACTTGCTCAAAAAACCCTTTCAGGAAAAATATAGGTTGTCCCAAGATTCAAGATTCAACTTTGGAATCACTCCGGATTAGTTCTTAAATTTGTAATCCATTTTGAGTTTATAACTTCTTTCTTGAATGTGAAAGATTAATATAGCATCTAATAATTATTCATGTTTTTACTCTTGCAAAAAAAAAAAAAAAAAAAAAAAAAAAAAAATAATCTACGTAAGAACGAATTTAATTTTAGATGTTTCTCTCTGACAGGAGTAAAATCTTCAGAGCAGTTTCAAAGAACCACTTACACTGCGAATAGTAATCTTAACAATTTCTCATTACATTGAAGGGGGCCGCGGTGGCTCAGTGATAGAGCGTTCACCTCTGGTGCTTGGGGTCCCGGGTTCGATCCCTGCCCCGCCAAGCGAACTTTGTGGTGGACAAACACCGTGTACGTGGGTTTTCTCGGGGTTCTCCCGTTTCCTCCCACTTTCTTCATTCCACCATTTCATTCATTACTCATCTTCACCGTCTCCTTTAGCCTAACCGGCATAACCGTGGGACGTAAAAACTCGGAAGATTTTCATTACATTGAAAGGTATGTAGTTTTCTGTGACATACAAAAATTAACGGAAAGCAACCATCGGTTTCAGAGAATGCCAGTGCAGACTGATTACTTAAAATGGAATGTAATGCGGTTCACGGACAACTCGTGATTTCCATTTCTTGAACAAATCATATATTCATGTTTGAATAGCTGAGTGTGCATTACTTCATAACATATTATCCTTATTTATCGTAAGTTTAAAAATTAAGCTGTTATTGAAGGGTCATAAGTATCGAATTAACCACAAAGTGAGTTCTTTCTAAAACTAGCACAGCGGTCCTGCGAAACGTGGTTGTTAACACTCTCACCTTTGGTATGAGTAGTCCGAGGTTCGGTTCCCGGTGGGAGCACTCTGTCGGAAGAGTGTAAAAAGCTATTTTCAGGCCAACCATCCTGAGTGTTCCTCATTCACACCAAGCAAACACCAGGATGGTACCTCATATAATGGTCCCAAGTCGCTTCTTTTCTTCCGCAATTCCCAGAATAGTGTGATCGCCAAGGGACGTCATCACTCATATATGACGGGCTAAAATGGCCATAGATGATGAAATCCCCAAAATATAATTTCTAATTCAAAAATTGGCATGGTTCTTCTGTTCTCATTTGAGGTTTTATACATTACGAGGTTTTATACATTAGGATTGGTTCCTTGATTTAGTGTCTCTTTTCAAAACCAGGGCTAAATGAGACGTGAACTTACAGCTTAAAGTGGAATCCAAACCGCCATAATGAGTTCAATTTCAAGGCTCTTACATCGGAAATCAAACACGGGATCCTGTGTACCAAAGGTGAGCGCTGGCCGACAGGCCAGCGGGGGGGGCATTAAGGCTGGGCAAACAGTCGATAGTCAATTGCCGCCTAGTATCAGGTAGATTGCGAGACATTTTACTAAATAAGAAATATTATCTGTAAAGAAATCTTAAACACCAATCGTAGTTCTTTCTTTTCGTAAAACTGAGTTTTAATTGGAGCAAAATGATTTCAAGTAAAAGTCCGAAAACATACCATTTCCATGAAGAATGGGGACACTACTTTCTCTTTATGCCCTTCCTGCTGGTCTAGTGGTATTTGGTACAGAAGTCCCAGGTTCAATTCCTGGTGAGAGAATACTTAAATTGGAATGCATTCATCGATTCGAACTTCAACTATAGGTCCACATCTCATATGGCCTCGGAATTGACAGGAGACTCACCACACACACACACTGTTTCTTTTTGTTATGTCAAAGAAAAATGCGAATGCGTGTTGTGCAATTTGTGTTGCTGTGACAAACAAAGGCAATTTGGAAAGGCATTCATTATTCCACTTTGCATAACTTCAACTTCCCTCCTAAAAGTGAATAAAGAAAAATCGAAGTACCAGTGGTAGTTGGACATAGATAGATTGCCAAAGATATGCACAGTCTGAAGTAGATCATTAAATCGAAAAGTATGGCAACCACTGCATTAACAGGTAGGCATTATGAAATTAACATAATAAAGTCTTATTTGAGAATTAAATTTGATTGATTTAAAACGCTTTACGTCATTACAACTTCAGCTATTCACAAAATCTTGTTGATTTGCTCGTAAAAAGTGTAATTAATGAAAAGTTAAAAAAAAAAAATGTCACGAAGAGAGAATTCAATATAACTACAGTTAAAAGACCAATATAAAAACTAATTTATTACGAGTGATAAGTGTCCCTAGAATCAAAACTCGAAAGCTGTGTAGTTTTAGCGTAAAACGTAACCACAATTTCCAACTTCTGAAAATGAAGCAAATAAAACAATATTTTGACAAGCATAACAGCTAAAAGAAAGAAAAAAATATATATGAACATCAAATATTCCTCAAACAAGAAGCTTACTATTAAAGAGCATTCAGAGTGGCATTTCAATATAATGGATTATATATATACTATATATATATATACTATATAAAATATTATCAAACAAAATTCCAAAGTGTCTATCTAATGTACATAATGGAACAATAATTGGAGGAGGATACATTTTAATATGTATAATATATATTTCAATAAAAGAATACCATGCATAGCAGCACCATAAAGGAAGGGAAGCTACTTCAAATTTGAAATAAGACTACTTCTTAAGACTGATTAGAGAGTGGAAAGGGGACGCAGAAAAATCGAAAGAAATATTTATATAATGTTTTCGCATGCAGTCATGCATTCTTTTCTTATTTCTTCCAAGAAACTGAAATAAATGTATATGTAATTATGTCAACTGCCATGACAAGGGGGGAAAATCTGGAGGCAGAATAAAATTGTAATTTCTATTGACTGTAAAAAGGAAAGAAACTTCCCATTACCATTTACTTGTAATTATATACATTGCGATACATACAATTTGTGCAACGTAACCATCACCGATACGTTAACATTGGAAAGTATAATTAATATTTGGTTCTCAAGAATAGAATACAGAAATACTCTTAATACTACACAATAACTACTTTATAATTATTAGGCACAAGTTTAATTATACAGTTTTAATAATAAACGTATTACAATAGTTCACTATATATTCCAGGCTTTAAAACACATTTTTTGTATTTACCACTTGTAATACTGAAAATACCATACATATATTTACTGATTTGCGATACAGCGTATGTTCTGATGTTATATTCACGTGCGTATATATATTATATATATATATATATATATATATATATATATATATATATATATATATGGAGTATGTGTATGTGCAAAACACAAGATATTTCAAAATAATTTTACACAGGAATACAATTTTCAGTTAAAAATACATATCCGGAATTCGAAACGAATATGATTTACCACTCAACACAATTTACATTATTAATATTTATTTATCAACACAACAGGCAGATGCCCAATTAGAGTATCGAAATATTACAATATATTTTTACATTTTTTTTTTTTTTTTTTAACAGTACATTGTGCATATATCAATCGTATCATGTTTTTGACATATGTTGTAAACAGAACATATTCTCCAGATTGGTGACTTCAACATTATGTTGGTCCTACACTTTTTTGCAATAGAAGAGACCTGTATTATTAGTTCTAGTTCTAACTGAAGTAACATGGATGTTCAATGATGGTATAAAAGTTTGAGCAATCGAATTCATTTTGAGGAGGAATTTTTGGAGGAATACTAGATCGGCAATATTTTTTTTTTCTAATGAGTAAACATTAAAATTGTTTACCAGTATATTATGGTTTTCAAGTGAGGGATATATTCCAGTTACTTTGTATATAAAATGTCTAAGAAATTTTGATTGAACTTGTTCAATTTGTTGGCGATACTTTTGTTGCGAGAGGTTTCAAATTACAACAGCATATTCCAACTTGAAGCGTACATATGAGTAATAAATTTTCAAAAGTGTTTCAATATTACTGAAGTCCTTACCACTTTTAAGTTTAATGAACGTTAATAATTCGAACTATTTGCCAATATAAATATAGAATGAATAATGTAACAAATTTGAGACTACATGGCAATCTCTACAGGATACAGATTGTACAGGAATTGTCAGATAATCTTATAGTATTCGTTTAAATTTGGAAGTAAAGTACAACTTTGGGCCGAATAGAAGACGCTTTTGTATTCGTCTTACACATACAGGCATTTAACTAAAATTAACCTTAATTAATGACGATAATAATTAATTACTTCTTGCTGAACCTATATGTAAAAAGGATATATTTATTTAATTGGATCTCAAAATGTTGTATACTGATAATCTTATTATATCTTTTTCTTGTGTGTGTGTATGATTCGTTCTACATATCAAGCAAAAATATGAACCTTAAATGCAAACCTTCTGCTTATTTTGTTAAATTCAAAATTTAATTAAGTCTTTTCATCTTATATTCAGACCAATACAGTAAGGAACTAGTATGCAGCAAATGAGCGAATTTGCTTCCTTAATTGCATTTGGTATTCAGACTTATTTCAATATCTTGATATGAATATACATAACTTTACAAAATGTCTCAACAGCTATTGTAATCTTTTTTATATTTTTTTCTACACTTTGGTTTCGTATAGATAAGTGTACATTTAGATTTTTTTCTTCTCCAAGATTGTTTTTTATCTGGGGCATATTCAATATCTATATATTTTTTTTCAACAAGAAAGTGATACAACGGAAACATGCAAGATTCTGAAGCAAATCACAGAAATAAAGTGATTAATTTGATATACAGGGCAAGTCAAAATGATGGACCAGATTTCAAACATCTATTCTGCGAAATCTAATAAAAATTTTATATTGTAAGACATGCGTTTCGAAAAGTTAACTTTCAAAAAGTTTAGTTTTCACGCAGTGTTTCCACTTTCTACCGCTAAGGGTCAGCAGCGAGCATCAAATAAATTGCGGATATTGACCGCAACATGTTATAAAAGGTTCGGCAGGAGAGACTATAGGCTTGATATGTGCAGTGTTACGCAAGGTACTCACATAAAACACTTGTGGTATATTTGAAGAAAATACCTTCAGAATACCTTTCTGAACAGTTTACCTTTCCTAACACATGCTTCAGAATAGCATATGTTCATTAGATTTCACAGAATAAATTTCTGAAATCGTGTCCATCATTTTAACTTGCCCTATATACAAGGTTCCTACTGGACAGGGAAGCTCAGAAAAAAAAAAAAAAAAAAAAAACTGGAAATCAAGGAAAGTCAAGGAAATTTTATAAAAAATATATATATATATCTTTTCCCCTAACATTAATTGTACACCAATTTCAGCTCAGCAAACCATTATAATATTATATATATGGTTTTCATTGCTGTTTCTTTTGCACATTTTTTGGGAGGTAAGTGGAATGTATGTGCGGGCAATTGATTACTCTGTCTCTATAGAATAAATGTCCTCATATATAAATATTCACCGTTATTTATTCCTTATTTATATGTCAACATCATCTAACACCTGTCATGAAAGTCAGGAAATTTTCTGCCAAAGGTCAGGAAGAAGTCAGGGAAATAGATTTCTCCAGATCAGTAGGAACCCTGGTATAATTCTTTATTGTACTTGTGATCTTGACTAAAATCATGGTCCGAGGAAGCTGAGCCTCCGCATCAATTTTATAGGAGTGCTGGAGTCCTTCATCAAATCGCTCACTAAAAACTAAACGCCATTGGTTTCAAATATTTATATTAAAAAAAAAAAAAAAACGCATTTTGCAATAATGTTTTTAACAGTACCATACACCTATGAGATATGAGTTAATTTCTAGATCACGCAAAAGGAACTGAAGCTCTTTACTCCACAGCTCTTAAGCGAAAGCGAATTTATTTATTTATTTATTGCAAGAGATAGCTAGAGAGTTTCATGCAGTTGTTAATAGAGTTAATCTGTTAATGTCTTTACGGGTTACAGTGTCTTTAACGATAAGTATCTATATCTTATTTACTACTATTGAAACAAAGGTAGTAGAAGTTACAAATCGCGCCGCTAGATGGCAGCTAAAATCTTCCAGTGGTTGACATCTACCGGGCGAAATTTACACTGCGTGATTCTTTCTACCATTTATCATATTTTATTTTTGTTTGTCCCACTCCTTGTGTTCCATACCTTGCGGTATTAATTTAATATTTAAAACAGCTGGAATAGTGATCGTAGTTTAAACTATCCTCTCTTGTCAAGATAACATTTGGTCGAGAGTCACCCCACCAACCACATTAGAATTTAATCCCTGATCAAAATGTTCGTTGAATTCTCAAATCAATATTTAGCACACTAGTCTTTCGTACACGTGATGGTGATCCTGTTTTCGACTTTTGATGGAGTTCACTCTCCATCGGCTTATAGCGCATAATCATTTCATATAAACTATATGAATAATCATCACCAATATTTTTAGATTATGAAAAAACAAAATAATATAAAAAAGAAAACACAGAAATAAACGATACGAAACAAGAACTGCGAAATCAGCTGAAGACAATGCACAACAGCGAACTGTATAAAATAAACAATTGTAATTACAGCCGAATGTTCGCCAAAAAATACTTGAAGATAATAAAATAAAGGAGTTCTTATTTATCAGCTATGTTCTATTACCACTTTGCTTAATGTTTCTGTATAATAGACTTCAAGAAGAAGTTACCGAGATTTATAACTGATTTTTCTAAATCTCCAGAGGATGAACCGAGGGTTGAAATAAAATGAAATGAAATCTTTAAGGTTTATATCCCATGGTTATGTCTGTGACGTACATGTCACATATTAATGTTTTGTATAGCCCCATAGAGATTTTTGCGCATATTTTGCGCAACTGAGATTGTATTGTTACGGTTTCGTTTATAACTTTGCTTTAAGAATTATAAATATTGCGAATGATAATTAATTTAAATTTATTTTGTATTATAATATTAACTATTTGTTGGTGAGCCAACGTTATAAACATCTAAAATCACAAGTGTGCATCAAAGGGTGCGGAACGGAGCGAGAGATAATTTGTATTGGAAAGATACATTTGTATCGAAGAAGAAGAAGAAAAAAGAGAGCATAATATAAAATTTTCCCTCGTAAGTGTGTGAGAAAATTATAAGTGAACAACACTTTTAAAAATTCATTTTATTGTAACTAATAAAATAACATTGTGAGTGCTAGAAGAGAAACAAGGGCCTATGTTTAGCAGAAGGGGTCCAGCTCTTTTCTCTAAAAAAATGTTACAATTTTGGTAAATTCTGTTCCCATTCGGTTAGTTTAGGGTAAGTTAGGTTACCTTAGGTTAGTTTGGGTTAGGTAAGGTTAATTTGGTTTATGTTATATTAGCGTAGGGGTCCCGCATAATTTTCCAAAAAATGATAGATTTTCGCTTATTTCTACTACTGTTAGGTTAGTTTACGTTAGTTCAGGTTAGCTTAGGTTAGTTTATGTTAGGTTAGGTTAGATTTGGTTACGTTATGTTACGTCTAAGTATTTGCATCATTCATTTCTCCTGTAAATTTTGTGTTTTTTATGTGTTTCTGGACCCCTTGTACTAAACATACTCCGAAACAAGTTATTATTGTGTAATAAAGAGGTAGGACGACTTTTGAAAAAAGGTAATAAAATTTGTCACCGAGAGAGAAAACAGTGGATGCAGCATTTTCAAGTAAGTTGTATTTAAAGCAGATTAAGCAACTCGGAAAACACGGGAAGCTTGAAGTTGCAGTTTAAAGATAAATTTAATTTCCGGGAAATGATAAGTATATGGTACCTATAACTTTGGTGAACGAAACAGGCCAGTGTTAACATATTAACTTCATAGTGATAAATCGGTATTATTATTAAACTCAAGTGCTTTAGAGGAATGGAACAGAATATTTATGTGATCTGACAAGTTTACAGAGGCAATAGATGTAAACGTGTAGTCTAGTAAACGTGACTTTTGGGTTTATTATATTTTAAATATGGCTAATGAAACTTCTTCTTTCTGGTGTATAATAAATGCCTAATAATGGATTGTGAGTAAATTTGGAAGCCGAACCACTAATCATGTAGCAGAAAGCTGGCCTAAGTTCACCCGTTGAGGTGACCAAACATCCTTAAATAACAGCTAACTTTCCAGCGTTATGTAGTTCTGTTGTAAGACTTCATGCTCTCGCTCCGCTCTGATAAGCCCTACGCATCACTAGGAATTTCCTTAAGCACCCGATTTGGTGTGTTTTCCTTTTCCACTCATACTGGAATGATGGTACATATATAAACTCTCGAAACAGAAAAGTGTTTCTACAAATCGCTGTTCTATTTATTTTATTATGTACTATGCAGATCGCAGTGATATATGCTTACATTTATTTTGAAACATTTTCACATTCTCTCTTTCTCCCCCTCCTCTGCGGTCTGGTGGTGTGAGCTAATATAATTATTACAATAAAGGCGATAATACGTTACGGCGTGGACAGCTAAAAGTCCATAAGAGGGTTCATGGCCTCACGTGCCGTAGTGGCTGCGGTCTTTTGGCATTTTGTGGCCGCTTCACAAAATTGAAACCTTTAATAACATTTTTTTTATTTTCCTCTTTCTTTTTGGTCGATTACGTCCTGGTTGAAAATATAATATAGATAGAATGAATACTGAATATTTAATTTTGAGATCTGATAGAAAAGGCTCTTCCATCGTAAACAGTAGCGTCATATTTGTTCAAATATTTTGACATCAAGATCATTAACTGTAAATATTTTAGAGAAGGGAGTCAAGAATATCTTAATAAGAATATGCTAATCTGTATTAGTGAGAAAAAATATATATATCATTAAGTACTGAAATGAACGCACAACAGTATATCCATTTAAGATGTCTATTGTTACACTGTTTTCATATCGCTATCCAGTGATCATAAGAATTTACATACGAGCTATGCATATGTTATCAGTATTACTTCTTTTTATATAATGGCAAAAATGATCATGTTGGCCTATTATGCTCTAATTGTAAAGTTATCGATGCCGTTTCCTTTCATTAATAAATATACATATTTGTAAACAGATTTTCTTTTGTATTTTGATATTATATGAATATATTTTGGATGTTAAGGGCTTAAGTTTCTTAGGATAGATATATGTATATATTCGTGATATGTGCTGCTGGTAATGATATTGAAGTGAGAAATTTTATGAGTATTTAGTCGTCGATGAGTATATTCCTGTATTGAATATGGGTTTATGGAGTTGTTTTCTTATAATGTATGACATTGTCTATTCATAATGTAAGGCAGCACTTAATGGATATTCAGCCCTGCATACTGCTGCTGTGGAGATTGTTTACTACATTAATTTAAATAAAGAAGCTCTTAACCGCATAATTAATAAAACTACACTAGAAAACGGCACGTTTTGCTTAAGATGGCTCGAGAATTCGTTTATTGGTCATTTGCGTTAGTACAGTGTTAGTTGAAGGAGTGATTGTAAGCTCTTCTTCTTTGCATATGCGATCGATTTAAACAAGAGGTATGAAAGTATATTTTCTCACTAAGATATAGCTATGACTAATAAATACAGTTTGTCCCAGCGGAATACTGACTCACGGCACGCGTTGCCAATGCGGTATAAATGAGTTTTTCTTTTCTCTGAAGTATCTGCGAACATTGTCGTAAGTCTTTCAACGTCAAGCGAAGTTTTAATTCTTGTCATCAGCCTACGTGGAGTCTTTTATAGTTTTCCTAGTCAAACTATAATTCGACGGATAAGAAGTTCCATTTGCTGAATTAATATTTTTTTTATAGTAACACCCCGTTTTATTATATAAAACCACCACCAGGCTGTGCGAGTTCAAAACCTTTTGTAATAAAAGAGATATTTTTTAATGGTTAGTATACTTACCTCTAAAATTTAGTATTATACCAAAGTAGAGTTTTAAAGTGTTGAGGAATAAAATAAATAATATTGTAGCTTGTATCTATATCCGTTAGTTGAAATATTTTATCGTTTATACTGTTTCTTTTTATTTTATATGCTACTCAACTGCTATTTAAATAAACGTGTTGTGCCATTTGTTGGCAAACGAGAATACACAGTTTGTAACCTACATAATCAAGTATTTTAAGTATTATTCACAAATAGTCATTTCCTTTGTAAGTTGAGTGAATGATAAATTCTGCAAATGCTTTTGATTACGATATGTCCTGTTCAAATACCAATGTGCATGATCCAACGAGTATAAGGACGCTTATCAATTACTCCCAGCTGAAAAAAAACAGGAATATATATATATATATATATATTTAGTCGACGTTGTTAGATATTGTTTGTGACAATTCTGAGTTACATTGCGTATGTATAATAGTTGTAGGAGTCCATCGTAAATTTATTTACTATATCACATTAAACCTAAATTGAGTGTTTATTCACTAAATATTGTCTATTATATCTATACCAAATACGGTGTTCTGTTTTGTGCCTCAAACACACGTGTCAAGCTCGAGCTATAATTGCATACTGAATTTGTGGATTATCGTACGATGTAAAAATGATGACTTGGTGAATACCCAATTGTGTTTATCCAAATAAAAACTCCTATAAACGTGAATTATAGACTTTAATACAACATGTTTCTGACTGAAAGGTCTACAACCGGAGTAGATTGTCGTTTTGGTCTGGAACCTGAATATATATATATATAGCATATTTTAAACTAGGTACCAGTTCGTTATGAACGTTACGAGTTACGTCCACGGCGTTTGTAATTGTGTACGTTCTTTATATATAGTGTTCATTCTAGTGATGGTTTTAAGAGAAAGAACGTGTTCACTCATCTTACCTCAAAAAAAACTTAGAAAAGCAATTAGTGCAGTGAATTTTGAAGTTCAATATTATTGTTTCGATGGATTAAACTGAAGATCTACTCGAATGACCTTACTTAATAATATTTGGCTTCTATCATTCGTTAGTTTTATACTTCTTCATTAATATATATATGGTAAGTCTTAAAATGTTTCTTTTTTAATTTTCATTTCTTTCGTATTGCTTTTGTTTCTGTTATTTAGTTCCAATGATTAATGTTCTGGGAATGAATGACAAAATGAACCATTTAAATTAAACTTATCGATCTTATTTAGATGTTTATTTTAATTTGAATAACTGTGACATACCAATGTGTTAATATATATGTGTTTGACTTATTAATATGAATCATGACATATAATGGAGTTATTTAGTGCGGATATTTGCTTAAGGGAAATTCCTTCCAAAAGTAGTTCGTCCACTTCCTGAGGGTAAACTAAAAGGTATAAAAATAAATAAATAAAAATATGTAGGTATATCAAGATTTAATTACACTTAATTCGCTCACTGACGAAGATGGTGAAGAATAATAGGTGGTCACTATCAGAATTAGTCCACCATTAGTATATAATTAGTAATACATTTTTCCCCCAAAGTAATTCATCTTTTTCAGACTATTTGAACTAATTAAAGTTTACGATCCTCTCTTCTCCAAATTAGTTTCCTTGTGCGATGCATAGTGCGGTCTAAATAAACCTAGTACTTCTTCGGATGAAGTTTGCCATATGTAGTTCCTATCTACTATTGGCTAACAAGGAAACAAGAGAGGTGGCAAGAGAGGCTGAAGTAACATGTCGACTAGGCTATAGAAGATAGTGATGAGAAATGAAGGAAATTGTGGAATGAAGAAAATGTGAGGAAACAGGAGAATCCAGAGAAAACCCACGCACACGGTGTTTGTCCTCCACAAAGTCCACTTGGTGCGAGCTGGGATCGAACCAAGGACCCCATGCATCAGAGGTGAACGCTCTACCACTGAACCACCGCAGCCCCTAACATTAGGTTGAGAGTCACCCCACCGACCACATTAGAATTTAATCCTTGACTAAAATGTTAGTTGAATTCTCAAATAAGTCAATATTTAGCACACTAGTCTACCGTACACGTGATCCTGTTTTCAACTTTTGATGGAGTTCAGTCTCCATCGGCTTATAGTGCATAATCATTCCATATAAACTATATGAATAATCACGAACAATATTTTTAGATTATGAAACAAAAATAATATATAAAAAAAGAAAACACAGCAATGAATAATACGAAACAAATACTGCGAAATCAGCTGAAGACGATGCACAACAGTGAACTGTATAAAATAAACGATTGTAATTACTATGTTGCATTCATTCCTATCGTTGCTTTATCTTAATGTTTTAGTAATTTCATTGAAGACAGCCGAATGTATGCCAAAAGTGAGTTCGAGGTAATAAAATAAAGGAGCTCTTATTTATGTGTTTTATTCTATTGTGATTTTACTTAATATTTGTATATAAGAGAATTCAAGAAGAATGAGATGTACTATTAAAATGGATCCGACCAGTTATCGAGATTTATAGCAGAGTTTTCTACATCTCCAGAGGATGAACCGAGGGTTGAAATGAAATGAAATGAAATGAAACTTTTAAGTTTTACGTCCCACGGTTATGCCGGCTAGGCTAAAGGAGATGGTGATGATGAGAAGTGAATGAAATTGTGGAATGAAGAAAGTGAGAGGAAACGGGAGAACCCCGAGATAACCCACGCACACAGTGTTTGTCCACCACAAAGTTCACCGCGAGCTGGAATCGAACCGAGGACCCCGTGCACCAGAGGTGAGCGCTTTACAACTGAGCCACCGCGACCCCCGAGGGTTTGAATCTGCCTCTCGTATTAAATTCTTAATGGTAATTATATATATACACGATTTCAAAGTTAACTACTTATATCTTTTCAGATGAAAATTAACAAATACTAAATTATATACAGTGAAACTATAGTAGCAGCTTAAAGTGTTTTTCCGTCATTACTCTCTCTTTTTTTTTTCTTTTCCTATTCATTTCGGAATGAATTGATTAATCTGAATACAATTTAGAAATAACATAGAGAACTAAGCTTTTCTTTTGGTCAAGTGTATACAAATCCAACTGTTCAAAAGCTATTGACAAGTGAACATGTCGAGAACAGGCTACTGCCACAGGTACTCTTGCTACTTATAATGGTTACTCTTAATTTGACAGTAAACTATTCAACATACACAGCTTGCTGCTTTTACGGGGTAATAAATACCTACATAAGAGCTTCCAGTTTTACATGATGTGCGAGACTATTGTTCCAGTTTTCGCTGTATATAAAGAAGTTTCTCGAGACATGTGATCAAGTTGTTTAAATATTGATCATTTATTTATTTCTCATAAATAAATTTACTTATATACCAATATATAAATAATAATACAGTACGAAGAAAAAAGTATAATTTAAATCAAAGACAACAAAAGGGTACAGATGACATCATATTTGTTTTTCTACGAAAATTGTATTTTAAATACGTTTTTCTTTCATCCAACACTAAACATTAAATACGAGGGTATACATTGGATTTTTACAGATTATCTTTAATATCTTAACATCTTTCAAAATACTACAAAGATTAATAACAATAATAAAAAGTAATGCGGTTTTTAATACTTATAAACTACCATAATCTTGCCAGTGTTTTCGAAAATCTTCTCTTACACATCTCTAGAATCAAACTTTGGTGGTATACACTTTATGAGGAAATTCTTGAAAACACTGACTCTTAAATTACAGCATTATGTTCGTACTTTAAAAAATCGTGTTGCTAAATTTTTAATATTTCTCTTTAATCTTAGACATATTTTGACAAATATATTATAGATTCAATCAATATGTGAACACAATTTTTACACAAACATATACATATACATTACATTACAGTATAATAATTGAGCTAACTTAAAAGTTTCCTATAAAAAAGTGTTTTCATTTCCTTTCAGTTCTGTTTGCTAAACCTTTACAAACTAAAATGATTTCATCGTCAAAGCTGGTTAAACTGAATTGAATCTAATGACACAATGTTAATCTTCCTTGACAATACGACAAACAATGACAGATTGATTATCCTTGTTAGAAATTATTTATTTCAGAATGCCAAAGAGAAGACGAACAAAAAGCAATTATTTTTATCGTATCACGCCGAGAGCTGAGAAGATGATCAACAGTGAAGATGGTGGATAGTGATTTCGGGATTTTGTAAATAGAGTTAATTTTAACATTGATACTTTCTGGCATGTCATCGACAACATGTGTAAGCTAGATATTCCCCATTTATATTTGGTGTATCCGTTTGAACATTATTCTTAGAATTAATCCTGTTACGTTCGTAAATAAGCTAAGTGATCAAACGAAACAATTTCATCATGTTTTTTTAGTTTTTAATTTGTGGCAATAAATTCTAACTATCTCTATAAAATAATTATAGAAAACGTTAGAATTACTGAATCTTTAACCAAACAGTCTATTCTCCAGTTATGCCATTTTTTAAAAAATAAGCAGGCATCCAAGTTTTTTATCATATATAGTAATTAATACGGTTACAATATATAGTGTTAATGGAGTTAATATTTTATAATTATTAGAAAATTATAACTACATCTTATCATTATATTGCGAGAGGTGATAATGATTAGAAGTAATGTAAGTAAAAGGCTAATAGTCACCGCAAGAAAAAAATGTACTTTCGAAGAACATCGTCTTCATCGTCAGCCTAGGCACACTTCAAAAAGGATTTAAACCATAAAAAGAATTTTAAAAATGTACGAAGTAAAAATCTTCTTGTCACTATAATTAAACATATGTTAATAGTAATTCACTTGTCACTGTTCATTGTTGTTTACTGTTTTTTTTTTTTTTTTATTTTCTTCCAGACGGCGAAAATGAGTAGGAAAAACATTGCTCCAAATGGCATTTATGTCACTTTTATCTGAATTGAGTGCCGGTTTCTCCTTATGAATATAATAAGCTTCTTTAATTTTCTGTTCAGTTGCTGTTTTTGCTTTTTCGATCAAATATGAATTAACGATGTTGTGGTTATTTTCTTTGAGATGTGATGCCAATATAGATAGCTGTTGTAAGCTACGAGATTTGGACGTGCGAATGTGCTCAGTGATTCTGGTATAAATATTCCGTTTTGTTTGACCTATATATATTTGGTCACATTGACATTTAACCCTATAGACGCCACTACTTTGTTGGGGATCAGTAAAAAATGATTTAAAATTTGTAATATATTTTTCTATAGGTTTAGGAGGAACTTCGGAGACCTTGTTGTTATATTTATGGAATGCCTTCTTAATTTTTGCCGAAATGTGTGTAACCAGAGGGACAACAATTCATTTGTCTTCTTTGGCATTTGTTGTTGGCTGATGGTGGGTGCCGTCGATCTCCCGCTGTACCTGTTTGTACCACTTCAGTAATAAAGATTTTTGATAGCCATTTTGTTGTTCAATTTTAATTAAATATTTGTGTCCCTCTAGTTCCACATATATCGGTGAAAATTAAGATGTTGCATAAATATATCATGAAGGTCTCCGAAGTTCCTCCTAAACCTATAGAAAAATATATTACAAATTTTAAATCATTTTTTACTGATCCCCAACAAAGTAGTGGCATCTATAGGGTTAAATGTCAATGTGACCAAATATATATAGGTCAAACAAAAAGGAATATTTATACCAGAATCATTGAGCACATTCGTACGTCCAAATCTTGTAACTTACAATAGTTATTTATATTGGCATCACATCTCAAAGAAGATAATCACAACATTGTTAATTCATATTTGATCGAAAAAGCAAAAACAGCAACTGAACGGAAAATTAAAGAAGCTTATTACATTCATAAAGAAAACCCGGCACTCAATTCAGATAAAGGTGACATAAATGCCATTCGGAGCAATGTTTTTCCTACTCATTTTCGCCGTCTGGAAGATAATGAAAAAAAAAAAAAAAAAAAACAGTAAACAACAGTGAACAGTAACAAGTGAATTACTATTAACATATGTTTAATTATGGTGACAAGAAGATTTTTACTTCGTACATTTTTAAAATTCTTTTTATGGTTTAAATCCTTTTTGGAGTGTGCCTAGGCTGACGATGAAGACTATGTTCTTCGAAAGTACTTTTTGTTTCTTGCGGTGACTATTAGCCCTTTGCTTACATTATTTATAACTACATCTGTAGTTTTTGAACAATCAAATAAAATAGATTGATTATAAGTTGTATTAATACAGAAAATCTTCCGAGTTTTATGTCCCACTTTTATGTCGGATAGGCTAAAGGAGACGGTGATGATGAGAAATGAATGAAATGATGGAATGAAGAAAGTGGCAGGAAAGTGGAGAATCCCGAGGAAACCCGCGCACACGGTGATTGCCCACCACAAAGTTCACTTGGCGCGAGCTGAGATCGAACCGCTTGTCGCTATGTATTTCTATTTCTACTATGGCAATCAACCTTTGAAAGCGGAAACGTTGATTTCTATCACTTCCGGTTTGAATAGAGGATAAATGAAGAAGATTGAGTCTGTTCTTGGGACACTCAACATATTTTAAAGACCCGCTTCACAATATTCCTTACCATCTTTCCACTTATATCTGTCGTCAGACATCTTTCCACTTATATCTGTCGTCAGACAGACAGGCGGATGGACGGACGATCGTAGCCGTTGTAAGACGACCGAAACTTACGCGTAGCATAGTGTGGAAGTATAAAAGATATTAAATGTGTTTCTGCTGTTGATACGTTTGATGAATCTAGTAATTGTTTACCTAAAAATAGTATACAACGAACATTCAAGATGGCAAAAAGTATATTTAATTTTAAGTTCCCGAATGCATTTTTTCAAGAAATTATTCTGAGATATATAAATTGGAATTGAATAAACTAAAAGATCGATTGTAGAAAGAGTTGAAAATCTAGGATAGATACTAAAGTTGAAACGCAGTTAAATAAAAATTCAAAGTATGAGTAATAACCATAAATTATTTATTTATTTATCGTTAATGTAATTCATAGAATGATATGCAACCAAATATGGAGAAATGTAACTCAGAAATGAAATCACTGGATGAATCAGGATTTATAATGTAAATCCGTAAGAAAATCCAAAAGGAGAAACAAGATGGCAATTAGAAGACGAAAACAAGGGAGAATGGGTCAAGAGTATGATATGATATGTTATATATATCTTTGATAAAATAACCAGAGAAACGACAGAAAAAAATGCCTCAATAAACTATATCATACCCAAATATTATTCCCGAGAGAGAGAGAGTTAGTTCTACGGAATATCAGCGAAAGTTTTTTTTTTTTTTTTAATACATACACCAATAAATTGAAGTTGTTTAGTGCCAACGAAAAGATAAATTAAAGCAAATTTAGCCTAATCAAATACAAAGTAAATGATCATTTTTGAAATGTTAGCTAAATCTTCCCGTAAGCTAGTATTCTTGTTTCCATAGAAAATATTCAATTTATATAGGTTGTTAGCTAACATTTCAAAAATGATATGAAATAAAACGATAATACCCTATCTTAGACCGGTAATGGCCAACGTATAATGTGCTGTGGGCCAGAACAAAAACAAGAACCATTCTTGGGGATCAGGCAAATTGATAAAAAATCGATAAATAAAAATAAACATATCAACGATAACAATTTAATATTCTATCCTGTGACGTATACTACTTCTTGTTTTACATGGCCATGCTAGAGCATTAGGGCATGAGTTACGACCATTTGAAATGAACTCTATGAAATCTGAATCTTCTCTAGAAAGCGGCACGGTACCAACGGCACTATCTTGCAGTATATAGATGGTGATCAAAACGTGATATTATACACAAAAATGTGTCACACTATTTTGAGAACAGACTCCTCACATCAAAATAAGAAAAGAAAAAAGTTCGTATGGACTTGTGCTCAAAAGCGGATAGTTTTGGAATTATAGGGTGCCGAAAACGTGAAACAAGTGAACTTTAAAAAGTTCATAGCTCCACTACTATGGGATCTATCGTAATCAAGACATCACTGAGGAACTGGTATGTGAACTACCCAAATATCCATGTTTACGAACGCTCCAGTACTTGCACAACAATTTTTTAGAGAGGTCAGTGGGGAGTGGATCAAGTAATCCCAAACAGCCTCTCTAAAAATGATTGTACAAGTACCGGAGGTTCTGAAAGATGGATATTTGGATAGTTCACATACTAGTTCCTCAGTGATGTCTTGACCTGATTACGATCGGTCCTATAGTAGTGGACCTATAGACCTTTAAAATTCACCTGTTTCACGTTTTCGGCACGTCCTATAATTACGAAACTACGCACTTCCGACCACAGGTCCATATGAACTTTTTTTTTTTCTTATTTTGATGTCAGGAATCTATTTGCAATTTTTTGTAACACCCTATGTATTACATTTACAAGTCAAGTCTCGGTTCAAGTATATTATGATAGTCAACTTTGCTTTTCTTGTTATGCATGGGGTAAAACCAAAGGCATATAATTTTGCTCGCGAGCCACTATTTGGCCCTCACTGTCTTAAACGATTGAATAAACATGAAACAGGTTGTACAGAACTACTGAAAGGAAATTATAAAACGCACCTTTTTTTTTCTAAAGCTTAATTATTATTCTTGCTATATTTGGCGCTGTATCGTACACATGATTAATAATGCTATCTAAATAAGTGTGTGAGAAAACAGCACAAGACAAAACTTTTGTAGTCAATTTAATTTCTATTCATTGATCTTTATTTAAACAAAGGTTTCATTTATACATACATATACACTTCAAATTAACTGAATTATAAACCTCATCCCAAATATGCTATATTCTTTTTTAAAACAGCAAAAGTATAAACGATGAGAATGGGAGGAAAAAAAAACATCGAGCAAAAAGAGAAAAAGAACTCGAAATGGAACTCTTATTATGAAAAAAAAAAAAAGTTCGATAGGGAGAAAAAAACCCAAAATGCAAAGTGTGTAAAAGGTTCAGAAAATTGTGGTAAAAGAGAAAGTGTGTGTCCAAAATTTATAACACACCATGCTCTTTTTTTAAAAAAAAAAAAATATTAAAATATAGTCAAAAATAGTTTCTTAGAAAAAGATCCCATAAACAATTAATTGTCTAGTGCTCTCCGTAGATAAAGAAAAGAAGTGCGTCAATTAAAACGTATACTATACTTACAAAATCACTACTACTACTAAACCCCTGTAACAAAAGTAAAAAATAAGATCCATAGAGTTGGTAGGAGAAATTATAGAATAACAATTAAACACTGCCAGACCCGCAACTAGAGTTTGTATCACCAGGGGCAGACATGAAATTTGGCGTCTCCAATTTATATGTATATTGCTCTTTTTAGGCAACTCTTCAATCACGCGCCCCGCTTGCTCTCCGCTAGTTGCGACTCTGAACACTGATACTTCAATAAAATTTATGTCAGAAGTGGAAAAGGAAAGGCAAGTGAAATAAAATATTTAGAAGCAAACAATCTGTTAATCAACTTATAACGGGCAATTACCTTTTAGTATGTAAAATAACACTAAAATGCTATACATACGAGGGGACTCAGTGAGAAAGACATATTTGCTTAAAATTTCTGGTGACTTGATTTATTTGTTCCAAAGTGTTAGCTTCTACCAATGTACGTATATTGTCGTTGACACTGCAATCTGTTCTATGTTAAGAAAAACACCCATATTCAGTTTCCATTTTGTAATCAAAATTGCCGGCAGCAGCTTCCTGAAGGATGTCGCCCCAGTGACAAGAGAGCTATTTCTACACTAGCAATACAACCAATTTCAAAGGATTTCGGATTTGGTCACAGCACCATGTTTTCCTCGATCTACTGAACACTTGATATACGCAGTATCAACGACCACACACTATAAATTTTGTCTCATTATTTAATAAAGCCACCGGCAAATAAAATTTACATCTGAATAGCCACTTCGACGTTCCTACAGGGGAACTTAGGTTTGTACGACATGTGTATTTTTACTCAATTTTTCATAGCTGTAAACACGTATTATTGTAAATTTGAACCTTATTATCGCTAGGGTTCTTATTTTCTTGCTTTTTCTTTCTCCTGTGACGATCCCAAACACAAAAATAAGTGATCGGTTTTCGATAAGGAGCATTTTAAAATAGAATCAACGAAATGCATTACTTAAATAAATGTTCTTAGTTTTACATGTATTAAATTAGGAATAACATTCTGCTATAAAAATGTTTACAGAATCATACAGACGTAAGACAATGTCATGATAAGTTATCTAGCTTTCAAATACTATTGGCATCGGCAAGATTATACTTCAAACAAATAAAATATAATATATTTAAAAAAGTTCGAAATAATTGAGCAATCTGCCTCAAAATAATAATAATAAACCTATTTTTTTATCGAAATGATTTACATAGTCGACGATAATGTTGTCACTTTCTAAGAGGATAATATGTGTTCCTAAAACAACGAAGTTGATTCAAGTCTCACGTAGGAACGCTAATAAAGAATTCTGTCAATGCTAATTGATGTTAGTAAGATCTCCTCGATAAAACTTCTCCTTTAACGAAAAGGTTAAAATTTGAATTTTGGAAACGAAAGTTGTCTCAAAGTAAACAATATAACGTTTTATAATGAAACCTGACCATCACAGCTTGAACAAAAGAAATTTCCACGACAAAATAAGAAAATTAATTACAAATATTAAATATCTTTTGTTTCAAATATGTTAGGAGTTATATAATGCCAACATATGTATATATTTTTTTTTCGTGATATGGATAAAAGAAATATTTTCCTCTTGTCATTAAAATGAATGAAGATTAGTGCTGTCAAAACTTCAATATTCTTATTCTGAATTCTTGAAATATTCGTTTTTCGAATAGTGAATTCTTAGAATATTTGTTACTTAAATAATGAATTCTCGAAATATTCTCTACTCGAACAACGAATTATCGAAATATTCGTTACTCAAACAACGAATTCTTCGAATATTCGTTATTAGAATAACGAGTTGTTAGAATATTTGTTATTAGAGTAATGAATTGTTGGAATATTCTTTATTAGAATAACAAGTTGTTGGAATATTCTTTATTAGAATAACAAGTTGTTGGAATATTCTTTATTAATATTCGTTACTAGATTAATGAATTTCTCTACCATTCATTATACGAATAATTTAAACAGCACTAATGGAGATATTTAATTTCCATATTTCATTGATTTCACCTCCATTCGTTGCTAATCATCATCTATTTTTTCCCCTAGTTTGCTGACAGTAGAAGAAGAACGTATGTACGATAGTCTTTCGCAGGTCAAAATATAGTTCAGGAGGTAAAATATCTCCCCATTTGGCTTGGGAGGGACTATTGGACGAGAAAGTAACAAGGTGGGAAAGAAAAACAAATGCAAAAGATTTAGGATAGGGGCATGGAACGTACATACATGTTACAGGAAGGGAAATTAGAAAAATCTTAAAAGGGCAGAAAGATGTACAAGAAGTTAAACAACGAGTTGCAAAGGGAAACAGACAAAGCAATGGAAGAATTTTACAAAGGAAAATGCGAGGACATAGAAAAATTAGAAAGAGTTAGGAAATATGAGAAAATATACAAGGAGGTGAAAGCTATGTAAGTTCGGAGGAAACAAAGTGGTATCACAACGGCAGTAGAAAATAAGAATTGCAATGTAGTCAACGAGAGAAGTGAAGTCTTAGGAAGATGGAAAGAATATAAGAATATGTTGAGGACTTATGAGAGTAGGGATAGACCATGTGATACAGATGTTGAAGTAGAAAGTAAAGTACGCGAGGATGATAAAGGGTGTAGTATTCTTCGGGATGAGTTTGAAAACGCTATATCCGAGATTAGGAATGGAAAGGCAACCAGGATATATAACATATCAATCGAGTTCATTAAAAATATAGGAGATAAGGAAAAGAAAGAATTGTTCCGACTCTGCAATGAAATATATGAAGCAGAAGAGTGGCCAAAAGACTTCTTGAAGACAATCATGATACCGGTGGCTAAGAAATCGAACCCAAAGAGATGTGAGGGGGTTATAGAACTATTAGTCTCATATCTCATGTAGCAAAAATTTTGCTTCTAATTTTAAACAGGTTGTATGGAAGAACAAGTGAAAAAGCTGAGGAGGAACAGTTCGGGTTCAGGAGAGGTAAGGGTACAAGAGATTTAATTGGATTTCTAAAGGTGATCGGTGAAAGGTTTATAGAAAATGGGAAAGATGTGTATGTGGTATTTATTGATCTAGAAAAGGCTTTTGACCACGTGAATTAGGAATTGTTGTTGGACGTTCTGATGAGGATAGGCTAGAATGGAAAGATCGAAGACTCATAAGAAACTTACATATGAACCAACAAGTAAGTGTTAGAATAGGGAGGAAATGACAGAACAGACTACAGTTAGAAGGGGAGTTCGACAGTAATGTTATCTCTCGCCAACAATATTCTATATCTATCTAGAAGAGATAGTGAAAAAGAGCCTACATAATGAAGAGGGCATTTTGGTAGGAGGTAGAATGATTAGCAGGATACAGTTTGAGGGTGATGTGGCACTTGTTGCTTAATCTAAAGTGAAAATCAATAAGATGTTAGAAAACATCAGGAGTGAAGAATATGGGATGAAAATAAATGTGAGAAAGACAAAATCCATGGTGATTGGAACGAAGCGGTTGCTGTCAAAGATACAGGAGGGAAGAAAAGAGAACAGATGACTAGTTTTTGATACCTGGATAGTATTATTAGTAATGATATGAAGTGTGAAGATGAAATAAAAACAAGACAGGAATGGCGAAAGAAGCCTTTAGGAGGAAGAAAACACTATTTTGTGGAACCTTGAATAGATGAGAAAAATGCTTCTTATGAAGTATTGTACTGCACGGGCCAAAAACCTGGACATTACGCAAGAATGATGAAAAACGACTGGAAGCTTTCGAAATGTGGGTGTGGAGAAGAATATAGAGAATTAGATGGGTCAAACTAAAAACTGAGACAAAGATGTCAAAACAGAAAAATCGTACATGAAGGCGAAGAGGTAAGTGGAAAACCGGTGGAGCATTGAAGCTTCTCAGCTTCGGCAAGTGACTTGATAATAAAGGCAGAATACCTATGATGATGATGAATGAAGATATTTAATTTCCTTATTTCATTGATTTCACCTGCATTCATTACTAAATGTAATCTGCTTTTGGAGGTTAGTTTTATATTATATATATATATATATATATATATATATATATATATATATAAATTTAATGATCGTCTAGATTACGTACGATCCATAAATATATTAAATTTGATACAACCGGAAAATCAGAAAGTAAAATAATCACTCCATAGAGAATCTTAATTGTTTAATTAAAATTTTTATTGTTTTATTTATTTAAATTATTAGAATTACACTAGTGAGCCTTATAAGACTGTAATGTTAGTGCGTCTGTCCGTTACTCCACACAATAACTCTTCAACGAAAACGAACTTTGATTTTTTGTAGCAGACAGTTTAAGTAATCGTCTCGGCCGAATTAGTTAACGGAGTCAACCATCTTCACGGTAAATGTGACTTTAACGGTGGCTATCCATATTTCATTCAAATCATAAAAGGTACAATTCGCGTAACATTAATTATACAAACCTCAAAACATTCAAGAGTAACAGATTGCATAACTGTAATTTCGTATGATCTCCTTTTGCTGTCTTTGGCAGAGTTTTTTTTTATTATTATTTTGTTTTCTGTATCATTATAGTAGTTCCAATGAGAGTCTCGTTATTTCCTCAACAAGGTAATTACTAACTAACTATAGTTCTGATAATCTATTATCCGAAAAGTTAATCCTCGAAGTAAAATTAGTTAAAAACTTCTATTAAAACGCTCTAAATATTCAGACCTACAAAACATTTTACAGCCATTATTAGTCGGCTTAGAATTCGCGAAAAAAATTACTGACTTCAATAAATATTTTAGAAACAAATTTCATTCAACTACAGGAAAATAACATCCTTAACATCCTTATATATATTTGAAAAAAAAAAAAATGCTGAACTAATGATCATATTAGACTTTAAACTGATAAGTGTTTCCATTTAAAAATCATTCATTTTAAAGAAAAAAGGAAAATACTTTTCCACATACATGGTCCAAACACAAAAAATAGCGTCGATATTTAATAATCTTTAGGTCTTAAATCCAGTGAGGAAAGTTGTGTTCTGACGATCGAATTATTGAGTTGATTTGAGTTAGCTCCATTCAATGACTTGAATCAGAATTCTTTACAATTTATTTCTTTTACATCGTACACTCAAACTGACAAAATTATGTAATGAAGCGCAAAGAAATGTAATTTAACGTCTCATAATTATGTCCTTTCGGACTAAAAGAGACGGATGATTAATAAAAGTGAGTAATGGTGAAAAAAACTAGTGGAATAAATATGTGAGAGGAAACAGGAGGAACCTGGGAAAATCTTCGAACAACATAAACTCACTTGGAATGGGACCAAACCAGAGACACTATGCAACAGGGGTAAGCCCTCTAATACGAACACACCGTGTCTTCAAACGATTGAAACAGGTAAGAGATGGTTACAAATATTCTACTGACAAAAGAGGTTCACAAAATACATAATGAAGTAAGTATCCACGCGGGTGGAATATTGAAAAGAAAATAGTGAAGCAGTAGTAAAATAAGCAGTAGTAAGATGGAGTTTAAGTTCTTATTATTCAATTTACACATGGAAGTGAGAATGAAACTCTTTGTCAATAAAAATAATAATAATAAAGCATGAAAACAAATGGTCAGTTGTTCAACAGAATAAGGTCTGTAAACGTCAGATTAAAACCGGTACGCCTCACTTCCACTCTGTCGTTCATAAATAATTGAGTGTTGCCTTCGCTGTTTCTCAGGCTAATATATTTGGCTACACTGAAATATCGTATTACTTCTAGAGAGATGTCATTGTTGAGTTCGACAGTTTAAAAGTAACCGTCATGGAAATGTCGTCGAGATATGGTGCAATTAGCAATTGAACGTTGAACTGATATTGTGGAATTTTACACTAAACAGGCTCCATTGAAGAGATTAAAGAAATGTTTGTGGCAAATTCGTTGGTATCAAGCCTCCTACAACCAGCAGAATTCAAGATCTGTACAAGAAATGGAGAACTACAAGATTCGTTGGAAATGTAATTATGAGTAAGCGTCCGGTATAAGCCGGACGCATTTGTCATAAACCGAAAGTTTTAAATAGGCACTTTATGTAAGATATAATAATATAGCCACACGTGCGTTGTTAATCTGTAACTTTGCGATATTTACATATGAAGTAATGTAAAATTCTTGTGCGTGGAAGGTAGGTAGGTAATGAGTCGTACTGCTTTTATGTGGAACACACTGTAAATATATATACACAACAAGATAATGATGAAAATTCATATCTGCACGAAGAAATAAGAGGAAATAAAATTTGTCTCGAAGAAGAGAAACTGAAGTGGTACAGACGTTTAAAAATGTATGTACACCACAATATCCTCCGATGCGAAAAATAAAAATGAATAAAAAAAAACATGAAACTAGGATAGCACAAAATATGTATTATGTAAAAACAAGGATCCTGTATCTTCAAGGAATATACCGATAACAAAAAAACGAGAGCTGTGTGTGAATCAGAAACGCGGATATCGACCAGTCAGGTAAAAGAAAATTTGATGCACTCGAGTGTTAGAGAAAAGTGTTGTATCATAAAACGAGGGCAATAATACAGATTTATTACAAGAAGCAAATGAAAACTAAGCAAGCACACATCGCCATGATAAAGGAAGGAAAAACAACATGATTGACCATTTAATTTGTCACTCAGAATGAATTTATATATCGATAGTGAGAAGGAAAAAATTAAGGAACAAATGGATATCGAAAACTAAGAATAGAGTGCCTGGCTGATATCCGAAAAGGATGAACATGTCGGCAATAAGACAATTAGCAGAGAATGAATACAAAATATGATTCTTCCTTGTTGGGGATTTCTATGTTCAATATTGCTTTAGAACGTGGCGTAGGTTATACTTGATGAAATGTGTACTATCTTTATATACAGGGAGTTTCAAAACAATACCGACAACGTTTGAGAGGTGATTCGTGGGACAAAGATAAGATAAAAAGTATAGACCAACGTGCAGAAATCCGTCATTTCGGAGTTATAGGCTTCCAAATATTTTATATATATATATATATATATATATATATATATATATATATATATATATATATATATATATATATATATATATATATATATATAAATGAACTTTAAAGGTCCATAACTCCAATCCCATGGAACCTACCGTAGTTGGATCACGACTTCACTTAGGAGCTAACATATGCGCTACCCAAAAATACATGTTCGAGAATCCTGCGTACTTCCGAAACAATTTTTATAGAGGGAGTTTGGCTATGAACATATAATTTGCAATACATGCAACTATTAATGTCTTTGAAAACATCGATGTCAACAGAGTTACATAGTAGGCTGCAAGAACGATACATATAGAACAACAGTTGAGTATTTTGAATGCTAGTTCAAACTCTTTCCTTTCCAAATTTAAGTTTATTCTACTGTTTTTTTTTTTTCCCTTCCGTTAATGTATGGATAGGACAGACGTTAGCTTGATTGTATCAATAATTACAAATATTTAAAGTAAGTAACAGTATTTCACAGTTTCTGTTCATTTTCTCACTTAAATCGGAATTAAAATGATATTGATTAGGATATCCCAAAACAAAATTGCGTTCAAACATTTTAGAGAGTGTGTTTGTAAACCCAGGAAGTGGCAGCATTTCAGTAACATTAAGCAATGTTATTAATGTTAAATTTTCTCGAAGGAAAAAGCGAAACACAAACTCAGGAGAACTTCTTTCTCCTGTAATATGTTTGGGTGTAACTTGTAGCTGAGAGAGGAGTTGTTTTATCAGGAAGCACTAGAAAGCCTTCGCTGAGACGGAGTTTTTCACATATACCTCCTTAAAGACAACGTTTCATCTGACATAAAAACACGTTAGAAATTTCGTACAAACTATAAGTATTAGCAGACAAATTAACTTTTTTCTTTAAAGAAAACACACTTAGTTGTCCTGTTCTGTTGCAATATAGGAAGTATTCATCGTTCTTAACTTCTTAATTGCCCTGAAAAGTAATAGTAGTTATGGTGTTCACATCGAATCACGCAATTTGCAGCAAAGCATGGATTAACCGATAATGCTTGAGCATGCGTTACACGTTGATATAGCCGATCACCAGACACTAGATTAAACTAGTTACTTAACTATGTGTCTAAGTGCATCCCAAAAGCAGAGCAGTTTTGTTTAATTAATAATAATGATAATAAAAAATAATAACAAGTACGTACACAACATTTAGTGCGTTCTTTATTAATTTTATGTACTTGACAGTCAGTGACAACTCCCATTAAAAAACAACAACATCGTTTCTACCTAATGAAAAAACACGCCCCTGGTCATGACATGCTGACGAAAATATGTTAATTGTATTATTCACAGCAGACACAGAAGGAAAACCAATACATGCAGCAATCAGTTATTATTTGTACGGTTGTTTTACATGTTTACGGACAATTACACCAAATTGTTTACATGCTCTTAGTAAGGAAAAAATATATATATGTACAGAAAACACAAATTACGGAAAATTTTAGCAGGAATTTTCAAAAATTTTATATTTAGTTAAATACTGTACATGCATTAATTTGAACATTGAGAGAAAGAAATTTAAAACTACTTACAATTTTAGGCTTGAAAGGTGGCTGGACTTCTCTATTTTCTATCCTTTCCCAATCTATTCGCCTAAAGAATGCGTGTCCCCTTACATCTTCTTCGCCTCTGGAGCCACATCCTAGTCGTTTCGTTGGGTTCTTTGTCAAAAACTATCGAGAACAGATCTAGTGTTATTTATTGTCAACTCTCTTGACATTTAATTCAGTTCACATAAAACAAGAAAATAGCAATACTGTAACAACTGTTAAATTGTACCAACGATATTACTATGATCTGGCAATACTTGGTCACCACCGCCGACTAATTCAAATTCTACCTACTTTTTGGTATTTAGCGTACACCCTTCCAAAGATTGTATGCTAACTTTTTTCAACTGACGAATGCAGTATTCGTAATATCCTTGATATAGTTACTAAGATAGGGTCGTGAATATATTTGACATTATACTTTACTCAAGGGAACCATAAAGTTGTTACTTTGCAAAATCTTCAGTTTGCATTCATTCCCATAACGTTGTCAGTCTTAAATTCCATTTGATGATGGAAATAGCATCAAAAAGTCATTTACCTTACGACGCGAGGACTTAAAAGCTTTACCAAATGAATTGCATATCAATAGACGCTTAAGATAACTCAAAATTGAGTAGGAAAAATATTGAACAATTTATCCAACATTCACTATCTTGAAAACAGGATTTCACTCATCCAAATGTTTGTAAGTTAACAGTTACAATTTCAGTATATAACACCGAATAGTGGTACTGTACTCAACTTTTCAGTTCGTTATAAGATTCTGTCATGCGTAACAGTACAATCTATGTTTGATTAATTTAACATCCGCTCATCAGGAGAAAGCCACAAAGTTATCACAACATTGCACTAAATTTTCTCTAGTTTCGCATACAGCTGCAAACAATATATTACATTTTCAAAGAATTATTATTGAATATGAATTATAAGTATATGGTGAAGATGTGACAAAATCCTGCTCTTTAATAGAAGATCACAACGGTGGCCCAAAAGTAGGTATACATCCTCTGCATTGATCAAGTATAACATTCTAGCTTATTGGTTTATTTGTTTCGGCTGTTCCGAGCTTAAGATATAAGTAAAAAGGCTTTAAGAACAAATAATGAAGAAACTAAGTCTATCTGATGGATAACAATAAAAATTGATATAGAAAGCAACGAGTTGAACAGTATGGACTGTATACCTACTTTTGGGCCACGCTGTATATTAAAGTGCTGAAATCTTTGACTCAATAGTGCCATTTCGTAGTGACAATATATTTAAAAATTGATTTTAACTTTTTCCCCGAAGTCCCCTTTTATGAATATCAACATACTATCAACGTTATAAAAACTGCATGCAAAGTCATCTTCATATACACACTTTTAATGGCTGTTATTCCTGCAAAATACAGACAAACCTCTTCGTAAGCACAATTTTAGTTTTAAAATAGATAAATATAGTTGAATATAAATTTCTCCAATTAATTATGTCACATTAATATGAGTTTTATAATTATAAAATCTAACTAGTATTTCTATTATATATATTTCTTGCACTACAACTACAAATAATTGTTGAAAAATAAAACAAGACATAAAATTTAGTTGAATGGCGTGGTATAATTCCGAATCACTTCTTACGAAGGTCAAGTCACGTGAAAATTACAAAGAGTTTGAAATGCCTAAAGTCAAATGTAATGTATATTGTTGCAACTTAATTAAAACAGGAAGTACATTGTGGGGCGATTTAATTGCACAATAACAACGGAAAACAAACACAAACACACTGTGATTATGAGCAAGCGAAATAGAAACTCTCAGTTAATAGAATACTCTAGAATCAAAGATAGCCTAAACGAAAGTAGGAAAGACTCTGATATCAGTTGATGTAATCAAAAGGTGATTGAGTAATATGAGTATAAATTGTTAAACAAGTGAAAATGCTTTGCTACGGCGTATAATTCGATCAAAACTCTTCAGTGAGCTAGAGAACATTAGGACTGAACATTGAATCAATAAAAAAAGATTTTAGAAAACTACTTTGAACTAAGGAGGCCAAGTTCAAATATATCTGGGAAGCAAACACATCAGCATGTTCAAAGAATAGTCGGTATTTGATCTTATTTAAAAGAAGCGATGAAGCATGGTAGCAAATTAAGAGAAAACTCAATACATGGAAGTTCGTTGAGATCATAATACTGCAAGTTATGAATATGTTAAAATATCAAACAATACTTCCAACAAAATGGACACTTTCAAATATCTAGGATCAATATTAAAATACCAAATTCATATCCAAGAAGAAATTAAATATCGACTAAAAGTAGGGAATTGGTATTATTCAGTACAAAATCGTTTGTCGTCGCGAATTCTGTCGAAGAATTTGAAGCTTAAAATATATAAAACGATAATCATGCCTGTTGTGCTGTATGGTTGCGAAACATGGTTGCTTACTCTGAGGGAAGAACCTAGACTGAAAGTATTTGAGAACAAGATCCTGAGACGAATATTCGGATACAAGAGGAAAGGAAATGGTGGAAGCTTTATAACGAGGAACTATATAATTTATACTGTTTACCAAACATTGTTAGGATCATCAAGTCGAGGAGGATCAGATGGGCAAGTCATATAGCCAGAATGGAAGAAAGTAGGAACGGTTTCAAAGTTTTAGCTGAAGTCCAATCGGAAAACGACCATTAGGAAGACCTACGCGCGTGTGGAAGGACAATATTAAAATGGATCTCGCAGAAATAGGAATACAAAGTAGAAACTGGATCCAGTCGGCTGAGGACAGAAGTCAGTGGATAGCTTTTGTGAACGCGGCATTGAACCTCCGGGTTCCATACGCCATAGAGTGAGTGAGTTAGATGAAGCATGATTCTGTTAATGTGATAACTTGAAGTGGGTTTGCTGGAGATAAAGTCAACTATATACTAACTTCTCGTAAGATGTCATCTAGAACTCACAATATTGACAGGGACTAACTTGAAATGGCAGCTTTGCAGGAGGAAAAATTTGGAGATAAAATCAACTATATACTAATTTCTCATAAGACACCATTTAGAACTCACAATATCGAGATGGGCTAACTTGAAGTCACAGCTTTGCAGGAGAAAAAGTTGGAGATAAAGTTAGCTATATATTAATTTATCATGCGGTGCCATCTAGGACTCACAATATTGATATAGGATTATTTTGCAGTAATATAATTGTATAAAACATTTGTTCAAATACAATTCCCACGATCACTCAGTTTCAATCTTCTTGACAGACTATGACATGAATTGGCTAGAAACGACGTAGGATGTCCCAACAAATCTTCAACACTTGTATGTATATTTGAACAAAGCCTTGAGCAATAGAAATCACAAAACGCTGAAAAAGATGTAGCCTCGAATGATAAAATTGTCGAAAGGCATAAAATACGCGGTGAAGAAGATCACCTCAACGAAAGTAAAAGTTGAAGTATGTATGTTAAGTAACAACACATAATTTGTTTCTAAAATTGTGGAATAATAATTTATTTCTATTTTGTTAGAATATCACATCAATTGTTTCGTATAAAATTTACCCTAATGCAATTCTGCTTATTGTCTTACTAATTATTTTCCTTGACGAAATACTTAGGTACACTAGTATATGTTGTAATGAAGGTGTTATCCACCACGATTACTATAAGGTCCAACTGAAACAATATTGTTTACGAGTTTTTCTAGGCTGTGGTATGAGTCAGTGGAAAGTAAACAACAGAAATTGTGGGAAAATACTTCTGTACTGTACCCTTTATATTCGTGTATTTATTTCAGAACATCCAATATCATTACTTAATACAAACTCATCTGGCTTCCATTTGTATTTTAATCATCTCTAAACAAAACTTGCCACTGGAAGTTAAGAAACTACAAGATTGGTTTTTAGGTGATATTACAATGAGTGGTATGGTAATTAAAATATATCTGGCAGCATATAAGGTGCACCCATTTTCTGTATTCAATTTGTGAGAAAAAATATTTTCACTGCATATTATAAAGATTAAATTATATCTATATAATATAGATATAGTTTGGGGTTCTGAAAATGCGGCAACAGAACGCATTTCTACAGGTCGAAATAAAGTGGAAATGTTATATAACGACGTACTCTCCGGGGCCGCCTCCGGCTGCTATGGACAATCAAAATTTAAAATATGTGGCAAACGTCGTAGATTAACTTGGAACTATTAGCATTCTTCTACCACTCCATCAAGCAGCTAAATCTATTGTTATGGTAGTAGATGGTGCTAGTATCAATATCTATTGATTTTAACTGCTATCTGGAAAGAATCGATGTAACTATTTGATGGATTGGTACATCTACTCTATGGTTCTTTATCTGTGACGTTGCCACATAGTGCAATTCGTGTCTCCAGACGAGTTTCCGCAAGATTTATTATACAGTATTATATACAGTATATATGAACTTATCGACAAACTATAAGAGGTGATTCCTTACATCAGAGTAAGAGAAAAGTTCATATGGACCTGTGGGGAAGAGTGCATAGTTTCAGAGCTAGGACTGTCCAAAATCGCGAAAAAGCTAAATTTGAATAGGCCCTATTTTGAATTTTAGAAACTGTAGATGGTGGCCCTTATCAACGTAAAGGAAGCCACGCATACACAATCCAAAAGTGCATATTTCGTCAATTTTCAATAGGTATACAGGGTATTTCCTACAGGGTGTAATTCTCAAATATCCTCCCAATAGAGTTTTCAGAAATACCCTGATTTCAAGGAGGGTCCAAAGTAGGCAGAACGTAAGTCTTGACAACGGTGGACATCTAACGTTTCGGAGGGAAGTCGGAAGTTTTACGAACGGGCAGCACTTTTTTTTGTGTGTGTGTGTGTCTGTATGTTCGGAATAATGTGTGATGTCATGTATTTCGTCACAGTATATTTCACATTTTATTCACTTATAAGCGTGAAAGAAAACATTGCAGCATGCGTTTTCCCGAGTACAAGAAACTGTGCTGCTGACGATCCTTAACACTTCTGACATCGTGCCAAAGGATTCTGTGTTCATTGCTATCAAGGCTTATCGTTTGCCTACTTTGGATCAATCATAAAGTCAGAGCGTATCTCAAAATTCGGGTGATGGCATGTCTGGAAATTTCACCCTGTATGGAAAAGTCTGTACACCCACTGAAAATTAATGAAATATACATTTTTGGATTGCGCATGCGTGACTTCATTTACGCTGATAAGGATCACCATCCACAGTTTCTGGAATTCAAAATAGGGCCTATTGAAATTTGGCTTTTTTGCGATTTTGGACACCCCTAGCTCTGAAACTACGCACTTTTCGCCATAGGTCCAGCTGAACTTTTTCTCTTATTTTGAGGTAAGGAATCACCTCTTACAGTTTGTCGGTATAGTTCATTGACACCCTGTATATACATCTTATTTTGACTTGTAGAATAGTGCTCTGTAGTCTGCAGTCGCCATTTTTAGAACACCCGACTTATAAAGTGATGTTTTAGTAAGAAACGGATGCAGAGTACCCAATGCTTAAATGTACAATCATACCCATATCTGGGAATGTCTATAGTGCATGCACGCTCAGAGAAAAGCATACACACTATGAAACGGTACAAAAGCAATTTTATTTAAACTACATCTACCGAGTCACACACTATGCGTAGCTGCACACCGTAAATGAAACAAGGAGGATTTAAAAACACATACTCGAGAATACTTATAGAAATTAAAATGATTAAGATCTCTGTATCGGTGCATATGACGCATTCCATTTTTTAGCCTTGTTCTCAAAAAGAAATCTTACCTCAAAAGTGCATCTTATACGCCGGCGAATACGGTAATTAAACTTACCCCTTTGCATGCTTCTTTAGCTTCTTTTGATAAAGATTTTGGATAAGAGACATTATGGTCTGTAATTGCAGCGAATAGCTCTTCCTCATCTTCACCATCGAATGGAGGCTGACCGACCAACATTTCATACAACAATACTCCGTATGCCCACCAATCTACTGATTTTCCATATGGCTGATACAAAATGATCTGAAACACGAAACAGAGAAATCATAATGAAAATGTTTATATACAATTTAAAACTTCATTAACATTTTATCCATATTAAAAATACTTCTCTTTTGTTTTGGCATATACCACGACTTCTTCGTTTCCTGGATTCGGAACTAAGTGTTATTAGGCCATTCAGTTTTAAGTAAATTAAAATTTGCACATACAGTAGTATAGTTTCAAAGACGTGCCAGCATTTCCCAGAATGAGGGGATAAAGCCAAAAATGTATGGCGCAGACAGGATTGTCACCTTTCACCCAACAACATTACTAATGTTAAATATGAATGTTAAATATAAATGTTAAATACACTGTTCAAGAATTGCATAGGAATATATTTCAACCAAATACCAAATATAATAGCAAATCATCACTTTCTTCACGTAGAGTGCATTTTGTTCGGGGACTGTTTACCGTCGCACTAATTATTAACTTATTACTAAAGTGGCTATATCTTTTCTTTGTTAAATGTTACCTAAATTTCCTTACAATATTTGGCTAGTGTACCTGTATCAATGAAACATGGAAACCATGTACATAGTACATAATACATAATTTTAGGTTATTCTGTTCATTGATAAAACCTGCTCAACTTAACTACATCTACTTTTTTTTTTTTTTTTTTTTTTTTTTAAATAAATGATATTCACATTTCAAGCTACATAATGTGAATTCCCCGTTTCTTGACGGTGTTACGAATTCGGCACTTAATATAAAAAGTTCCATGTGAACTCAATGAAAATCAGATACCATTTTAGGCAATCTGTAGAGTGACAAAGTTAGTATTTTAATAATATTGTGTGTTATATCTATCTATCTATCTATCTATCTATCTATCTATCTATCTATCTATCTATCTATATATATATATATATATATATATATATATATATATATATATATATATATATATATATATATATATATATATATATATATATATATATATATATATCTATATCTATATATATATATATATCTATATCTATCTATCTATCTATCTATCTATCTATCTATATATATATATATATATATATATATATATATATATATAATTTTCAACTTCTATTTTGCTTTTCACTATCACACGTGTTTGTTATATAAAAATTCTTTGCTTGTATTATTTCATGTCTATGTAAACTAGTAACATAATTTACATTTACATTTACATTGTAGTTGAAAATATGATACAAAATTTGTAAATTGCGATGCAAATTTAAATTTGTTTCGCAAATTGCTATGTAAAAAGCAATATCTAAAAGCACTGATAGATAGATAGATATAGATAGAGAGGGAGAGAGTTGCGTAGTACTGTCAATCGTCTTGAATGTTCAACATTTGTTTTTGAAATATATTTTCGGCAATTGTACAGGACACAGAATTAATTTTTGAATTTAACAACTCTATCCAAGGTATGTTTATGTGATGAAAAATGAGTTACTTTTCGATGATTTAACACTGGCAGATATCTTCCGTGTACTCTTGAACCTGTGTTTCTTCCAAGCATGCTTTCGAGAAAGGGAGTATCCATTTGTCTCCAGAGCAAAAACAAACTGAATACAATCACATGTCATTTTTGTGCATGGTATCCTTTAGCACGTAATATCAAAAGAACGATCGTTTATGTTCTTCTTTTGCCACCAAATGTGTTAAATTCTGAATTCGCGGATTTTCAATATACTTTGAGATATATACAGGGTGTTTCAAAACAACATCGACAACGTTTGGGAGGTGATTACTGACACCAAGATAAGACGAAAAGTATAGACCAACTTGGGTGCACAAATGCTTCCTTTCGGAGTTGTAGGCTGCCGAAAACATGAAAAAATGAACTTTAAAGGTCTATAGCTAAAAAACTATGGGACGTACCGTAGTCGGGTGAAGCCTTCACTTAGGAACTAATATATGCGCTATCCAAAAATACACGTTTCAGAATCCTAAGATACTCTCGCATCGAATTTGTGGAGGTAGTTCGGCTACAGGTATATAATTTGAAGTACTCACCAACTACCCCTGTTGTTGCGGAAACACTTCAGGATTCTGAAAAATGGATATTTGGATAGTGCATATACTAGTTCCTAAGCGAAGTCTTGACCCAATCACAGTAGGTCCCATAGGTTTGGAGCTATGGACCTTTAAATTTTATTTTTTCATGTTTTCGGCAGCCTACAACTCCGAAAGGAAGCATCTGTGCACCCAGTTGGTTTATACTTTTTTTCTTATCTTGGTGTCAGAAATTACTTCCCAAACCTTGTAGGTGTTGTTTTGAAACATCTTGTATATATACTAAAATATAATACTAAGATAGTGTCGAAGTGAAGCCCTGTCATTTTTCGATTTTGTCCCCTAGGACCATTTTTTAGGAGGAGGGGAGGGGAGAATCTGTTCTCGAACTAGAAAGAAAATATATGCAACTCTCCTTCTGCTCTACTCGTTTAGTTGCCTCACCTACTAAAGCTACGTTAGGGAAATTAGCTAGAAACTATGTACTTTTCAGACAGAATTGTAGACTACGCAAACAGTATCTATAGCATACAGCAGGAGTTACGTAGCATAACGAGCTACATAGAAATAAGACTTCATCAAATGCTGAAGATTAAGAACAGAATTAATAAAATTGAGAGGCTTACTTACTTCAGGAGCAATATAGTCAGGAGTTCCACAGAAAGTCTTTGTTGTTTTGTCCCCTGTGATGCCTTCTTTACACATTCCAAAATCAGCTATTTTAATGTGGCCATCTTGATCCAGAAGAACATTATCTAGCTTTAGATCTCTGTACACTATTCCTCTGCTATGTAAGTAAAATAGGCCTATAGCAATTTCAGCGGAGTAGAACCTACGGAAAGAAGAAAAAATATATACTAAATTAAAATGCTTGATTACATAAACATCAAATGAAACAACTGATACGAACTTTACATTTTAAGAGTGTTTAGAAGTATTATCGCTTATATAATATATATATATATATATATATATATATATATATATACACACATACTCTCACTCTCACTCTCTCTCTCTCTCTGTCTGTCTGTCTCGGAACGTTCAAAAAGTATTGAATCTAATTGCCAAAATACATTTATTGGTTTGGAAATCTGAAATACTGATCCTCTTCATTGTAGTACCCTTGGTAATGCACACACTTCTCCTAGCGCTCCCGTCACTGTTAGAAACACTTCTGCAACGCAGTTTTTAAAATGGTGAGCAACCGTGGCGTTGCATTCAGTATGATGTCTTCTCTTGACTCAAATCGAGCCCCTTTTAGTGGTATTTTCAGCTTGGGAAATAACCAAAAGTCACACGGAGCCACGTCGGGTGAGTAGAGAGCCTTACGTCACACAGGAATGTTGTGTTTGGCGATGAAAGCCTGAATCAAATTTCGCAGACACTCTCCTCATGCCAAATGCTCGTTCAAAATTGAATGTACCGATCTGATTGAATGGTTTACGCTTGGGTATCTCCAAGCATTCGGCAAAATTTGATGTGATATCGCTTTCTGTAATTTTACGAAAAAATCTTAAATCAGACGCCTGCCCACTAAACGTCTTCACTCGTTGGCTGAATGTCAGCGACTTATGCTTTCTGCGGGCACGAAAAAATTTACGACTGCTCATGAGTCCCCTCTACACCTGCAGTGAAGAGTGTATCCCGGGCTTCATTGGTTTACGCAAAAAGGTTCGATACTTTTTGAACACACCTCACTCTTTGAACATCTATATTCATCTAAGTATATTTGATGGACCGGATTCATGTAGTATGGTGCTACAGAATATAGTGAACAATACTATTACATTAATCTTTCTTTAAGTTGAATATAGAATAAGAACTCCCGAAACGAGTTGAAAAATAATTAGTTACATGAAAGTAAATTAAATAAAAGGTACGGACCACCACACTAAACCTTGTCGCTTTAATTTCTTAAACTAAATCGTGTTATGCTGCATTTATTACAGAAATACGAATAAAATTATAAAGCCTTTTCGGAACTATCCCTTGCGGACTTATGCTATATGTTATAGTTGTGAAATATTTGTTTACAAAAATGTCAACAAAAATCGCATGAGTTGTATTTGAGGAAACTGTGAAAAGAACTCGCTCCAAAGACTTAATATACTACTCGTTCTGGATTTTTTTCATCAGAATTAATCTACGCAGCATCATGATATTTATTTAAGAAATACGAAGGAAATCGCCTGAGTCGTCTAAGAAAATCGTGTGAAAAAAAAAAAAACGAACTAAGAATACATTAATCCTTGTGGACTTTTTCAGAACAAAGTTATGACACATATTAAGATTATTAACAAAATATTTACTAATGAAATATGAAGAAAATCAACTGAGTCGTTTATGAGAAAATCATTTGAAAAATATGCACTCCCAAAATAAACTATGCTTTGTGGATCTTTTCAGGATAAATGAGTTATTCCATATTGTCAGGTTATTAATGAAATATCTATTTATGAAATACAAAACAAAATCCTTCAAGTTATTTTTGAGAAAAAAGTTTTTAAAAAATGTAAACTACCTCTTCTGAATTTTTGCCAGAGAAATTACTTATACCATAGTATTAATGAAATATTTATGAAATATGAACAAAATCGTTACAGTCGTTTTAGAGAAAAACTTTTTTTTCACCCTTCAGTTAACCACATTGTTTTTTGGGCTAGGAAGAAAATTCTACTCCTTACCCACAGTGAGGGCTCAGTGGTAGAGCGTTCACCTCCGGTGCTTGGGGTCCCTAGTTCGATCCCAGCTCACGCCATGTGGACTTTGTGGTGGCCAAACATCGTGATTGTGAGTTTTCTCGGGGTTCTCCAGTTTCCTCTCATTTTCTTCATTCCACCATTTCATTCATTTCTCATCATCACCGTCTTCTTTAGCCTAACCGGCATAATCGTGGGACGTAAAACTCAAAAGATTTCATTTTATTTTTCCTTACCCACAGAGTCTTCTAAAAATCTTAAGTTTAAAATTTAGTTTGAACTGTATGACCTCTAGGCGAGTGTACACACATCAGGACGAACGGACAACATTTTAAAAAAATCAATTTTTCGACATGTAGGAGCCACGAAAAGTGTAAATCCGTTGAAATCTCGAATTTGAAGTTTTTTTCACAATCGCCATACTATCTTCTATCATCGCTTGAGAGTAAAAAAATATCATATCATACTAGAAAAAATATATCGTATGCTCTTTCATGAAAAGATTTATAATATAGGATGGAAAGAAGTAGAATAATGCCGTATGGTACCCACATGAATTCTTTACGTATACTTTTCTCTTCTTTAATTCTTTTCTTCTTATTTCTGCCTCTTCGTCATTCGATGAAATATTTAGCGAAAAACAGCATGTGTTACTCTTTTTAATATACATTTCGATCTACTTTTTCAGGGCTATGTGATGATATTTTCAATATTTTCTGACAAACAGTGGCGTTCACAGAATTTCATCAAGAGAAGGAAAGTTCAAACTTCCAAGCTCCACATCGTTTCAGACTTTTGTAAATGCATCTTAAGAGGTCTAATCATTGCGAAATTAAAATACCGCTAATTTTATAGTAATTATGTGATATCTTCAAATAGATAAAAGATAATCGAAATGTGAAACAAAAGCGCCCTAGACAATATTGTTTTGCATGAATTACCCATTATCACGAGCAACCTAGTAGTTTTCCGTTTGCAGCCATTTTATAAACGCGAAAATAAATGCCGATTTTCTGAATGGCTGGAAATCGAAAGCAGATAAATGAGTCGTGACAACGTATCTCATGTAAAATAATATTGTCTAGCGAGATCTTGATCCGCTTTTCGATCTTTTATCTTTTATCTATTTGAAGATACCACATAATTACTGTAAAATAAGCGGTATTTTAATTTCGCCGTCATGGGGCCTCTTATTAGTAATTATTATTTTTCTCATATTTCGTTGAAGAGCCGGGGAGGGAAGGGGGGTTAAACGCCAGAAATCTCTTTTGTGAACGCACTTCTAGTAAGTGATTGGTTTTATATAAATTATGTAGTGTTCGTAGTACTATAATGTTAATTTTCTTTAAGAAATGGTTTCTTAGTATATTTCTTTAATTTTAATTTGCTTTACACAGATTTTTTTGTGCAATCAGTCTTTTCATTTCCTTTGTCTTTTGCTCCTGTATCGCTCCGCCCCATACATCTTCTTTTATCGAATTCTGATAAGGGTTAGGAAAAAAAAAGTTGATGAAGTTAGCTCGCTATAACAAGTTAATAACAATAATAATAAATACTAAGTCATCAACTATTACATTTAACTAGCTTTTACATTATATAACTATATAACAACAAGTTGTAGATTGCAGGTAAAAAGAATTCTTCTTCACACAATTTCGGCTTTCCGTTTACATATATTCTTATACTGATCTTAGCCCTGTAAATATTATAATCACTCGTTTTCAAAAACTATAGCTACTGCTGCTGCTGCTGCTGCTGCTGCTAATAATAATAATAATAATAATAATAATAATAATAATAATAATAATAATAATAATAATAATAATAATAATAATAATAATAATAATAATAGGAAAGAAGGAAGAAGAAAATTTTATTAAGCAACTTCTAAGTGACTACGTCGTTATAGTGGAGGCCAAGATGCTTATATCTGAAAGTATTAAACATTGTTGTAACTATTTTCATTTCTTCTTTTGTTATTACCATTATTCATTATTAGCACCGGGCAATTACTCTTTCAAAATAAATTAAAGTACACAGATAGGGATTTCTTTATCATATATGTAAACATGAGTTTATAACTTACACAGCGACTGGTTCTTTGAATTTCCCACACTGTTGAATTTGAAACATGAGATCTCCTCCATTTACGTACTCCATAACAAAATATAGCCTATCCTGTAAACAAAACAAAAAACAAAAATTATTTGTTTCTGTATTACACTTTAAATCATACTCATGTTGGTTTATACGATCGGAAAAAAGGAAATGATAAAAAGATATCGCAAATTACTTTGCTCCTATTATCATTACTTGTGTGATCATGAACACGCTCAGAAGTTCTACGAAAAAAAAGAATAGGACCTTCAATAAAAATAGGGACTGTACTATTTTGTCTGTTAGGTTTGGTATGTTACAAAACAAATTCTCATACATATCAAAGGAGTTAATGTTTCACGGTAAATGCACCACTACCTGCTCGTTAATGGAAGAGTTCAGAGTCAAGTTAAAGGAACTAGTAAATATATATTAAAATGCGTTGATTTTCTATCATCTTATAGATAAACTGAAAATCTAATATGTACTGGTAAATATTGCTGACTTTTATATTTCATAGAAAACTGGTATGTATTGCTAGTTTTTATATTTATAGAAGACCGGGAACTGTAACGTACAAGTCTTCGATAGTAACTTGAAGCTAATTTGTATCTCAATGTACGGCTTGTACCACTTTTTTTTTCTTTTTTTTTTTATCAGTTAAAGCACTATATATTACATAAGAGGAGAAAAAATGTGTGCAGTAATATACTTCTATATGAAAAATTTATTCCTATCTCGATAGCTGCAAAAGTAAGATGTCTTCCAAGTGTGACTGGTAATTAACCACTGCTTCCAGTTAGTATAACATATTTCTCAGTAAGTCTCGCCTCGTCTGTTAACCCTCGTAGGACCACGTGTAAGTGTACTTCCTTGCGGACTAAGGAAAGTTTTAAAATGTCCACTGAAAACATCCATCGGAAACAAGAGTCTTCTTAAGCATGACATTTATTTAACTTGAGAAGTATACACTGTCAGTTACTGTTTTAACTACCGTATTTGTTTGATTTATTTTTCAGAAAGCATAAAATACAACATTCGTTGCGTATTTTCAGGTATAAATTGCGAACCAGGACATTCTTTTGTTGTTAAAGCAACATGACGCCTTTCAAAACCTCAACAACAGCTAGGCAAAATAATATCACTTTACACTGCTAGCAGTAAACGTAACTGGAATCATATGTTTATTATTTATCAACACTGTTGCCAGTAAATAGCCAGAAAAATATGTTTTTTTTTAAATTCAAAGTAACTATTTGGATTCAGGGGAGGGAAGGTTTACTTTATACCTACAATGTATATTGTCTTGCCTTGCCTTGAGGTATATTGTATTATCTTTTTTTTCACTTTATTATTCGCTAAATATATATATATATATATATATATATATATATATATATATATATATATATATATATATATATATATATATATATATATATATATATATATATATATATATATATATATATATATATCTTCTCGACACAAACTGAAAAGCAAGAGTAGGAGTTCACATATATTTGAGAGTAAAAGACCTAAATTTCAAAAGTGTGAACTTTTCATAGCTCTCCTAATTCTGCTAGAATTACACTTCATTTTGAGATCAGAGTAAGGTGCAAAATACCATCGATTTGCCTGTGGATTTCACTACTATGACATATTATGAAAATACTGAAAGTTTTATTTTAAAGAGTAATTCTTGAGTTATTTTTGCTACGTTTGTAGTATGTATGTAGTGCTAGTGTCATGATCTATATAAATGCAAGTTCGCCATTTTCCCTTAATACTTACCATGGTCTGGAAACATGAGTGCAATTGTACTAAAAATGGAGGTTTTGCCGACAGAGCTAATACTCGTTTCTCCACCATCGTACATTCCACATCATCGTCCTGAATGATAATGTCTTTCTTCAAAATTTTGATAGCATACAGCTCATCGGTTCCTTTTCTTTCTGCCAGCATTACCTGTGAATTTATAGAAGCGTTTAAACATAATAAAAGAAACAAAATCATATTTCATGTGAAATACAGGAGTGTAAAGAGTGGTTTCAGATTTTTACTAAATTGCTTTTATTTTCTCCCTCTCACTCATCATAAGTACACCACTAAGTTTAGTAAACGTATCAAGTGCATAAAGAATATATTTTAGGTCAAGTACTCGCTTTTTTTTTCAATATTCAAAATGTTGATAAATTGATAACACTGGTCTACATCAATTTTGCTGACTGGAGGCTACCAGCTGTTCTTTAATAATTCGAGTGTGCTAAATCCAAAAATGAAATCCGTTTTTCTCTATCACGTCAGGTATTTTCACAAAATGAAATTTTATCTAATATTTCATGTATGCTTTAGAGCCATTAATCGTAACGTAGTTATACAAGATGTCACAAGATGGCAGCATATACACTGTTACGTTTAATTTTATCTTTACGAGTTATTGCGTAAGAATTAAAGAATATATTAAATAAAGTATAGGTAATTCAAAATCATTTTGAATTAAAATTGAAGAGGATATTACGTATGTAAAGGGTTGAAATAAGAGAGCACTCGCAGCCAGTGTTGAATTCAGACATTTTCACCTGGGGGGGAATATGAACTCCTCGGGGGCAGGGGAGTTTGGGTGAAGTAATTTCTACATTTTGTGATTGAAATTTTGAGAGTTTCTCCGGGGGGGAATAAATTTTCTTCGGGGGAGAAATTCCTCTCGGGCTACCTCCTGAATTCATCCCTGCTCGCAGCTGAATTTTTATGCAGGGTGACAAATTACGCTGCACTCTTTGTTTATGGAAAACACGGCGAGTTATCAGACTGCGAAAGAAGCAGGATTTTGTGGAACTTTTGCAAACATTTACTGATCTGGTTATTTCTAGTATTGGTGCACTGTGTTGGTGTAGTAAAATCTACAGGATTACAACTACTATAGTGTAGACTACATACATTCTGATCAAGTTGGTAGCCGTACCAAGTTTAAATAACGTGACATCTATTCGTAGAAAGTGCAAGAACGATCCGGATATATTTTGCTATATTTGTGGTTCTTTCACAACCACGAAACAACGAATTTCGGAATTTATACGAAAAGTGTATCATGTGTATTAAATTGGGCGACCAAGATAAACCATGGGCACCACATAAAGTATGCAGGACCTGTGTACAAAATCTCAGACTTGGAGCAAGGGTCGAAGAACAAGCCTTAGTTTTGGATGTGATGTGATTTTAGTTTAGCGTCCCGTTCAGCAGCGAGGCTATATGAGACGTGGACCTACTGATTAACGTGGAATCCGAACCACATGAGCTCCCGCCGGGAATCGAACCCGGGTCTCCCACGCCAAAGGCGCACACGCTAACCGCTTAGCCACGAAGGAGCTCCCTTAGTTTTGGAATCCCAATGGTGTGGCGAGAGCAGAAAGATCATGTAAATAATTGCTATTTCTGTATGGTAAATGTATCTGATATGAGCAGGAAATCTAAAGATACTATTCAGTATCCTGGTCTTTACTCTGCTCGAATACCTGTTCCTCACAGTAATGAAATTCCTATCCCTACATGCAGCACGTTTGCAAGTTCCAGTGATGATGACGATTTCTCTGTCAACCCAAATACAGAACGTAGTGACGAGGATTTTGTGGTGTCTGGTGAATGCAATTCATGCAAATCCTTCACTCAATCAGAATTAAATGATTTAACTCGCGACTTTGCTCTACCAAAAGCATCAGCAGAATTGCTGGGTTCAAGACTGAAAGAAAGGAATATGTTGCACCAGGAACAACTACCGTATATCGGGACAGAGAGAAGCATCTATTACAATATTTTCAAAAAGATGAAGAACTTGTGTATTGTTCAGATAACTTGTGTTGAAAAAAAGACTAATTGAAGCTTGATGCGAATGAATGGAGGTTCTTTATTGACTCTTCGAAGAGGAGTTTTAAGTGTGTATTGCTGCATAATGACAATAAGTTGGCATCCATTCCTGTTGGTCACTCCACACATTTGAAGGAAAGCTACCAAACATTGAAAATGCTCCTTGAGAAGATAAATTATGAGAATGATAGATGGCTTCTGTGTGGGGACCTCAAGGTAATGCCAATGTTACTGGGCCAACAAGCAGGTTTTACGAAATATCCTTGCTTTATTTGTTTATGGAAAAGCTGTGCAAGGAATGAACACTGGGTACGAAGATTGTGGCCTACCAGAGTAGATTTTGAAGTGGGAGTGAAAAACATTCAGAACGAACCGCTTGTTGACCCTAAAAAAGTGTACTCCCTCCACTACACATAAAGCTGGGATTAACGAAACAGTATGTAAAAGCTTTGAATCAGGATGGTGCTTGATTCAAATACATTTTCTCGAAATTTCCTATATTGACACATGAGAAAGTGAAAGCTGGTATTTTTGACGGCTCTCAGAAAAGGTTGCTAATGAAAGATAAAGAGTTCTTACAAACCATGAACCGCACAGAAAGAGATGCATGGGATGCTTTGTGTGCCGTTGTTTCAAACTTAATTGGAACTTTAAAGCGGGAGACTATGAGGAACTTGTTGACAAGTTGTTGGCCACATTTCAGAAGTTAGGAGTAAATACGAGTGCGAAGCTTCACTTCCTATACACCTATCTAGACTATTTTCCTTCCAATGTTGGTGCCATTAGTGAAGAACAGAGTGAACAATTTCACCAGGATATCAAAACCATGGGGAACCGGTACCACGGAAGTTGGAACGAAAACATGATACCGGACTATCGCTGGTGCTTGCAGCGTGACGTTCCGGAGGCCACTTACTCCAGAAATTCAAAGAAACGAAGATTTTTGCCTAAGTAGGTAGGCATATTGTGTTATTTTGTTGTGTGCATTTATCAGCTTGAGGTCGTAAATGAAATTAAAAAAATGTATTGGATTCGCTTAACTTTCTATCAAGTCTAAATTCATAATGACTAATAGGTTCGTAAAACTACTCCATACGTAATATTCTGGAACCATAAACATCATATTGCACATCAAATCGTATATATATATATATATATATATATATATATATATATATATATATATGTGTGTGTGTGTGTGTGTGTGTGTAGGTGGGTGTCAGTAACTTTATCGTAAATTGTTCCGTATTTATATTAATATTAAGGCAATAGTACAATATTTAATGTAAGTTTCTTACTAAGATATATGGAAGAAATAAAAAATTCTGTCAGTGAAAGTATGATCAGATTGTGTAAAATTCTGACGTGATAGGCAAAAACCAACTACACCACTAGAATCAGCGACCTCGATTTATTAAAAAACACGTCAAATACCTCAGTCAGCAGAAAAAAAAAGTTTTCATATGTAGACCAGTGTAATCAAGGAAAGTAAGATAGCATCAAGGATAATCTGAAATTACACTTTTTAAAAAATAATATATAATATATCTACACAAAGATGGCAAAATATATGTACATTTATACAGGCAAGTAAATTTTAACCTTAAAATATCTTCAGTTCATTCCTGAAAACGATATGTATACAGGATGTTTCATAACAACACCGACAATGTTTGGGAAGTGATTCCAGACACCAAAATAAGACAGAAAGTATAGACCAACCTGGGTGCACAAATGCTTCCTTTCAGAATTATGAAAAGCATAGAAAAATGAACTTAAAAGGTTCATAGCTCCAAAACTGTGGGACTTACCGTAGTCGGGTCAAGACTTCACTTAAGAACTAATATCCTATCCAAAAATCCATGTTTCAGAATCCTGCGGTACTTCCGCAACGATTTTTATAGAGGGAGTTTGGCTACGGGCATAATTTGAAGTACTCACCAACTACCTCTATAAAAATAGTTGCGGAAGTACCGCAGGATTCTGAAATATGGATATTTGGATAGGCCACATATTAGTTCCTAAGTGAATTCTAGACAAAACTACGGTAGATCCCATAGTTTTGGAACTAAAGTCTTTTAAACTTCATTTTTTTAATGTTTTTTAGCAGCCTATAACTCCGAAAGGAAGCCTCTGTGCACCCAGGTTGGTCTATACTTTTTGTCTTATCTTGATGTCAGGAATTACTTCCCAAACGTTGTCGGTGTTGTTTTAAAACACTCTGTACATATACTGTTAAATAGGGGCTTTTTAAGTAAGTCATTATCAACTTTTCTTAGTACATATATATATATATATATATATATATATATATATCAGTGTGACCAACAACCAGAGCGAAAAGCAGAAAATGGTCAAAAAGTGTCAGTGCGTACTACCATTTGATTCATAAGGTTGGAATTCGCTTTTCTGTATAAACGTACATATCATGTTTAGTCAACCTCGTGTAGATATCCAAGTGCTCTGTAATAAATTAGTTAATTTCTTACAGTTGTTTACTATTATTTTCTTTAATCATACATATAATACAGTACCTGAATTCAGTCAAACCATTTCTTACAATGCTTTTTAAGATTAGCAAAATATTTAAGAGCAAATACATTGAGTTAATATAAAGATAACGTAACACATTGTGTAATATCGAAATAAAATCTGACTTTTTCATAATAAAGATATACTTAAGAATACTGCAGAAACTAGAAAGCCTATTTTAATTTCAAATAATATAAATAAACCTGATTAACAAGACAGAAGTTGAAAATATTGAAGAAGAAAAAGAAGAAGAAAGAAACTCATAATATTGATCGTTCAACGTTTCTCTCCATGTAAATAAATAGTTTACAAATTCACGAAACATGCAATCTCGTATCATTATAACAATAGGTTTTTTCATCATAACACTCAAATCCTAACGATATTAATCTAATATATTTATTAAAAATTCATGACTATCATGTTTAAATATCTACAACAAATACATAAGCTTGTGAAAGGACAGACACTTCACTTTCTCTAAATCTTGGCATACTTTATAGACTTGTTTTAAATGAAACAATTCGTATTTTCGTAAAGCAGTTAATTATTATATAATATTAACTACTTTTGTAACACGAGATAGTAAAATTGATTGTTATTCTATTTTAATATCAAATTCCATATTATAAGTAACAGCTATATCATAAATGGCTTTTCATGGTACTGAAACAGTCTTCAGGTGATTTTGTAATATTTAAAGTATTAATATAACTTAGTAAGAATGTAAAATGTAATAAGTTAACAAGGATAATTCTGAAACAATTATTCCTCTTTCGACTAAGAATTGTCTCGTACCTAAAAGCAACATTAACAGAAATATTTGCTGTAAAACAAATCTTTAAGGACTTCGTAAAAAAAATCCTAGTAAAGCTCAGAGCTACAATCTAATACAAATTTATTTCCAAACAGTTTAAAATGAAAAAAAAAAATACTATTGTGATAACGGAATTTTGTAAAACATTTTTATCAGAATATGTCGAGAAACTATAAAAGTTCAACGTTAGCTGATATTTCGAGCTTACCACTGAAGGTATAAGTAGTTGATGTATGAGAAACTAATGTCCTACGTTCCAAAAGAACTTTGTGGAGACATAAGGGTTAATTGTAGATCATTAAACTATGGAAGTATGTACTGAAAAACATTTGGGAGCGTATAATGTATATAATCAGAAATTCTAATTAGGCAGAGAAAAAATGCAAATATAGAAAGTACAAATTTGTGTATGTTGGAGTATTCTGATTGCTTATGGTTCTAGATATAGTTTCAGAACTAAGGTTCTGTATACATACCTTACCAAAGCTACCCTTTCCTAAAACCATCAAGAAGTTGAAATCGGATGCGCGTATAACATCTTTTTTGCTCATGTTATGAGGAACTTCTTTATCCGTGACCAGCGGTGCCCTCTTTGTAATGGAAGTCTTCTGCAAGATAACACAAACTTTTATATATCAAAAATTTCTCGCTTGTTGCCGTTACACCACAGGCACAGAGAGACAATCAACGACGACTAGACGACGCAGGCGACATCTAGCTAGAAAAACTAAATATCTGCAGCTAAGATAGTCAGGAATAGGCGCACATCACATATTCTCAGCCGTTTGTTTCATTTCTTTAAAAGAACTCATTAAAACTAAAAACTAAAATATCCATGGTCTCAGCAGACTAATCTTGTTTGTTTTAAAATATACACACACACATCAAAAAGTTATTTTTTGACTGTATAATTACAGAATATATATATCACTAAAGAGTGGCATGCAGATCCATACAATCATTCGGTATGTTGTGAAATAACAGATTGGAAACTGGTTGGCATAACTGTAAGTTTGTAATGTTTAAAAGAACAAATTTATGCTGGTGGAAGCGTACTGAAAGATATGTGAAATTTTTCTATATTGTACCTCTCAAAAATTTTTGTATATGATATGAACATAAAATTATTTTTTTCCTTTACACCTATACTAAATAAAAGTATAATATTGTATAGGATATTATGATCAAGTCAAATTAGACTTATTGACTGGTAAAAATTACTGAAAAGTTATCTACAAAAGAATGCAAATTGATACTAACATTTATGATAGACACTATGTATGTACAGCATAATCTTTTGCGGTTTTTGAAAGTAAAATCTCTAATACTTTCAAATACAGAAAAGGGCTCTATCAACATCATTTTGGTATCTAATAAGAGCATATTGAAGATGCAAGTTTAAATTTTACGATGTATTACCTATCTCTTTCTTGTCTGTACATAGATGAGTATCATATTTATAGTTACAATATTTATAGTTACAAACTAATATGTCTTCCAGGAAGTAAACTATTCATAATTATTCTACCAATTGGTTCTATAACAATAATTTACTCAATTTTATATATATATATATATATATATATATATATATATATATATATATATATATATATATATATATATATATATATATAATAGTAAAACTTCAGTTGCGTGAACTGTCCAAGACTGTACAATTTTTGACTAACCAAAAATGTTTAGAAGTACATATAAAACAAATATATTTATTCTTCTAATAGATAAATGCTACTTCTCGGTCAATGAGTATTCGAACGATCAACTTCGATTTTTGCAGATTCAATTTCGAAAATGAAGATTTTATATAGCGCTTACAAAGGGTTAATATACTTTATATGAATATTAACGGATTTGTATCAAATACATGTGATCAAATGACAATAAGCGACAACTTTTTCGTGTAATCATCCCAAAGTTGATGGAGATCAGACAAATGAACAAAGAAGTTTATACTACCAAAGAGGAGTTTGCACTGACTACGGCTACCAGATCGAACATTAATTCTTTAAGCCCCTGCAACCATGAGGAAGCAGGCACACGGATGATGCTTCATTTTGCAGACGTCGACTCTTGTGGATATCGAAAGATACTCATTCGAACTGTGGACACAGATGTTGTGGTTTTGGCTATCAGTGTTTTCGACAAACTGACACTGAAGGACATGTTCGTTGCGTTGGACAAAGCTTCCGGTAAGTACAAAATGTCATTAATGAAGGATTTGATGTTATAAGGGTTGTTTTGGCGAAAGGTGGAATCGGTAAAATCGTATTCAGTTGGTACTGGATTCGGCATTAGCTGTCGGAATATACATTTTCACACTACCCACAAGGATAATTTCTTATTTACTGTACAATGAGGATTAGGTATGAAGTACCATTACTGCTACAAATATAGACTACCCACGAATAATCGCTTGGCCTTGTAAGCAAATATATATATATATAATGTCTATAAATGGAACTACTCATGCTGTTGTTCCCGGCGCGCTAGCACTTTCCTCAGCGCGAGAAAGTGTTTCTTAAATGCGCTCACACAGCTTCGTGAAATATATTTTATTTACTGCTAATCGAGAGATACTGAACGCTGTGCTTACTTAAGCATTGCAAACACCTAAGAAATGTGCTACTTCTTTATTCCAGATATCTAACACGAGAGAAATTTTAGAATCATTGGGGCCATCAAAGGCGGAAGCATTTCCGATGTTCCATGCATTTACGGAATGTGATACCACATCATCATTTTACGGAAGAGGCAAGGAAACGGCATCGGATATTTGAAACGCAGTACCAGAACTGGAGGTTTTACTGCATTGGTCAACGAAAATATAGATGAAGCGATTCCATCATTAGGAAAGTACGTTGTGCTACTACATAATAAGTCGTCAATTATAGATTCTGTAAATGAAGCAGGGAAGCATTTATTTACAAAGAAAAAAGAACGATTGAATCAATCCCACCTACACAAGACGCGCTGATTCAACACGTTCGCAGAGCATCTTATCAGTCTATGATTTGGGCTCAATGTTTAAGACAACTCCATGATCTTCTCCAACCAATTTCGTGGGGTTGGAAAGGAAATGAAGGCAAATTAACCCCGTAGTGGACCACGATCCCCATTGCTGCAGAGACCTGTTTGGAGTTGTTAAATGCGGTTGTAAGATGATATGCTCCGAGAATCGATGCAAATGCCAGAAGTCTTCATTGATCTGTACACCACTTTGCTACTGTGAAGTAGAATGCGAATGAACTGTTTCGATTACTTTTTAAAACTTGTTATTATATATATTATATGTATTAGATGGTATGGATGATTCTTCTATCAGCATGCGTCTTTCAGGAGGGATCCACAAAATCCCAATCAGTTTATTTTCAAATAAGATTCAAATGAAATTATTTTCAATATAATTAGCTTCATTCATTATAAGAACATTATATAAGCAAGTAACAGAGATGAACTATTACGATTTTCTTTATGAAAAACTGATAGTTTTACAAGAGAGTGCTAAGAATAATAATATACAGGAATCTGATTTATTATTATCCGTATCTAAAACTATATTCGATTCCAAAGAAAAATGTTATGTTCATTGAATGTTATTATGTTCAAAGACGAAACGGCCTATTTTGCGAATAATACATGACATAAGATTTTTAAATTGCACTTTCTACTTATTATTATTTTGTAGAAGTTTCAGATACAATCATAAGATCTATATTCAAAGCATAAGCCATACAATACGGAAAGAAAGAGGAAGGTGGTAGAATTCATACGTAAAAGTTCAACCCTGGCATCTGTTAGCTGGAATTGAGAAGAAAATCTAGTCGATATGGCTTGAGTTCAGGAACTTCCAATTACAAAGCAGAAAACGTAAACCGCTCATCTCGGAATAAAGAAAAGCAGTAAGTACAAAGTTAGCAAGCCCAAATAGACTGACGAAGGAAGACATTTGAAACTATTGTAACAAGTGCATCTCAGTATTTTGCCAGTTAATTCACATCATGATAATATCATGTTGTCAAAATATAATTAATGCTGAACATGTTTGCATATGTCAGCAATTAATCCGTTGAGGTATATTCCAATTCAATTAATGGAATTGATTTCATGAAAGGAGGATAATTTCCCATGTAGGATCGATCGGTCATTTACTGTTAATTTTGAATGTAAGCCTCTAGGCGTCGGATCTGGCACTTATTTGAAGTGATCTCTCAATAATCCACTGTTACAGAAGAGAATAAAAAAGTTCTTTTCCCATTATAAAACAGATCTATTTATAAATGACTATATATAAATGGACAAGTAAAATAATAATAACAATCTTTTCTCATTTTTTAATAAAAAAGTATACGTGTATATAGTATAGCTATAAACAATCTTATATTATTCAATAATGTAAGTTTTGCTTTATCCTTCGTTATCCAGATAAAGGTGATTTGTCATTAGAAACTATATCGGTAAGATTAGATATATTTACAAGTGCATTCGGAAAGTAACTTCCGATTAATCATTGTGCGTGAAGTTGGGGGGGGAGGGGGGGAGTGCTACTATCTTGCACAGACGTGCTCGGTAGATCAGTCTGCATTCAGACGTGGTAGAGTAAAGGTTGTCTGATCATTGGTTTCACTTTTGTAGCGCCTCAAAATGTGTGCTGCAATAGAAAACTTCGCCAAGCGCAAGGTGGGAGCTGTTATAAGTTTTTTTTTTTCCCCTCAAGGCAAAGCACTATTCGGCACCAGCTATTTCTCGGGAACCCGTTATGAAGAAGAAGGAAAATCATTGCTAAACAAGATTGTAACCAGTGATGAAACCTTTATAAAGTACGTGAATCCTAAGACTAAAGAGCAGTCACTTAAAAAAAAAAAAAAAAAAAAAAAAAAAAAAAAAAATCTGGTTGGAAACTCATGGCAATCATGTTTTGGGATGTTAAAAGAGTGTTGCTGGTTCAAGTTTGGATCCAAGCAAGGAGTGGCTTGAATCTCAACGCTTTGGTAATGATGAGCTGAAAGATGCAGTCACAGGCTGGCTTAAGGTATAGGCGAGAGATTTTTATGCTAATGGAATTTCTAAGGTGCTTGAATGTTTATGGAAACTATGTTGAAAAATAGAGCAAACAAGTAGTTTTCAGGTGTATGTAAAAATTCTTGTTTACATAGGTGTTTCTTTATTAGCCAAGCGGATATTACTTTCCGAACGGTCCTCGTAAATATATGCATTAGATAGGTAAATAAGTAAGTAGAATTAGAGATTACTCAAAACTAATACCTAAAACTAAATTAATATACTCAATTATACATGTTCTGCAAGCCACTCATATTGGATTTTTATTACTAGAACTGCTCTCGTATTTTCATACTATTAATTCAGTATTTGTGTTGGTGGTTCACTCATAGTAGTGAATGTGAACAGCAGTGTACGTTTTCACAGCACACTAGTGACAGTGCTATTATATTTAATATATACTCTTTGATGTGTGGAGAGTGTAGATCCATGCACAATTGATTTATTTGTACTAATTTACGCTATAATCCTACAGGTGCTTGTATTTTACTGTATTGTATATACGTGATCGATATAATTGCTGCAAGAAATACGCATGTTCTAGAAGATATTGTGACAGTTTATGCATACGTGTTTAGTAATTTAAATTAATAATATTATTGTGTTTCTTTGTTTATTCTATTAGAATTTGCATTGTATGGATCTTTTCTACGTTAATATTCACCTTCTTCAGTTAAAACGTATTCAAGCAAAAAATAACCACATGCTAAATATTGAAATTGCTTTAGCCATGCAGATTATAATTTCGTGCTCTTATTTGTTGCGTACAGCACAATATAACCGAACTTAGTTGTTAATTTAAATTCATTAAAGTATTAAAATATTTCAAAAATTGAAGAAGAAAAAGAAAAAAATCACGTTATTTAAATTTAGGTTATACAATGGAAATAATGTTTATAAACTGTAACGATTGGAAATTCAATCTCTCTACTAATGATTTTTCTTAAACTTTTATAATACATAATTATTTCTGCTTGATCATTATTCAAATATTAGCAGAATTCTTATTTATATGCACGTTTATAAATTACTTTTCCGATAGAATATTGAATGTGGAAATGTACTTAAATCTTGATATGAACAATTACTTGACAGCAGATACCAAAATAAAATTAAATCTCCCATCAAATGAAACTTTCAACAGAAAGATTTTAAACATAAATACATTTTTTAAAATTTTTATTGGTCAGGAAGGCTACTAATAATCAAAACAACATATAATCAATGACACTACTAACAACAGTAGAAATTCAAAAGGATAAAATTTTAGCACTTTGCTAAATGGAATCTAAAACCTTCATAGAAAGGAAATGTTTGTGCTAGAAGAACGAGTTGTATATGGAGAAGAAAATCAGATATACTAGCTATTTTCGAGAAAATGGTATCTCTACGTTCAAAAAAGCAAAGAATAAAGATATACATAAGATGCAGAAGGAGCATATTCATAAATTTTAAAATACGTTATGAGTAAATGAATATTCATGATTACAAGAAGCAAAAGATTTTCTGGACAAAAAATTCTCAAACTAATTAATAGACAATAGGCTATATGAGTCGTTCAGTTCCAAAAACGGCTCCTGTACATTTACAGAAAATCCCAGAAAACCGAGGAAAACTGTAGGATCGATGTGTTTTGTAGAACTGGAAATATTTAAGGATGTTCAGGTTTTTCACATGAACACATTGAAATATTCCCAGTTCTACAAAGCATGCAGGACAAGAGACTTTGTGAAACTGGATGACTCATATGGTATGTCGTAATTTCAAATTCTACCTTATATTCGAAACTTCCGAATTATTTTATTAGAGACTTATAAAAAATTCAATTATATTGTCAGAAAGTTTGACAATTATTTATATGCTGGATCAAAGTTGTGAAATTCTACTGAAAATTTATAATTATTGGGGAAAATACGATCCAAGATGAAGATTTGAAGAAAATTTATAATTCTACTGTAGATTAATACGATTATGAAGTGTATATTATTTCCTTTAGTTAGTAGGAAGAGTCTGCAGAAAACACTTTTCTTTTTAAGAATTTGATTTATGTTTTAAATCTCAGAGAAAAAGGATATTATAACATGATATTGAATGAAGAAAATATAGTTTAACAATTTTAGAACATTTTGAGTCACGTATTGGACAGGCACATCGTTCATTTTTATACACACATTTATGTAAATAACTGTATTTATCTTGAGAAAGTTAAGCCGTTACATTATGCTGTACGCAACAAATTTTCCATGCTTTTTCATCTACTACCCTAATGAAAATATTTACTTATGCGCACCATGTGTCTTACTTGACTTTTGCTAAGTATTGTGGTTCCCTCGAGTATGTCAAGAAAAGAGGGGAATTAATATTAAGTTATGACATATTACGAGATTAGTTAATTTATACAAAACACACAGAACATAAAAAATTATATATTGTTGTTTATATCATATACATATATGTAATTATTTGATTTACTTATAGATTAGAAGAAGAAATATAACAACAGAATCACTTGTAATAAGGATAATTATTAATATTTCATTTATACGATGTAAATTAGTTAGCTAAAATTTAAAAAGAAAGTACTAGAATTATATAAGTTCTGAAGTTTTTGGAAGAACTAGTGAAATTTAAATACTAAACAAGAAAGAAATATGCAAAATCACATACCAATACATACAATCAAATTTTTATATCAAATCGTATAATAATACACATATTTATGATTGTACTGAAAATGTGTTGCATATTTGTAGTTATCAGACACCAATCAATAATCCCTCTGATGGTTATTACAGCACAAGATCCAAAAGTGCATAGACAAACTTAGAACATATATACATGTGAAACTGAACGTAGTTAGTCTGCAATTTTTGAAGGAAGTGAAAGAAGTCCATGTTTACGTAATCATCATTGTAAATTATTTTATTCAGACGTTATTGTTACCAAAAGATATCGTGTCAAGGGTGTACACTAATTTTCATCCTGTTGAACAATCACGTATAGAAACTGATTTACCTTATCAGTTATTAATATATATCGGATGTTCTAAAAGTGGCGACCACGAATTACAAAACACTATTTTACAAGCCAATATATATATATACTTTTCGGATCCTCGTCTAGACACGCGAATTGCACTATGTAGCAACGTCACAGATAAAGAACCATAGATTAGATGTACCAATCCATCAAATAATTACATCGATTGTTGCCAAATGACAGTTAAAGTCAATAGACGTTGATACTAACACCACTTATTACCTTAACAATCGATGTAACTGCTTAATGGATTTATAGAGCAATACTAATGGTTCCAAGTTAATATGCGATGTTACCACATAGTGAAATTTCTGATTCCCCATAGCGGTTGAAGGTGGTCCCGGAGAGCATTCCATCATATAACATTTTCGCTTTATTTTGACCTGTAGAATAGTTCTCTGTGGGCACCATTTTTAGAACACCCGATATATATATATATTATATATATATATATATATATATATATATATATATATATATATATATATATATATATTTCAAGTACCGAAAAATTTCCTTTCCTTTTCAGAGTAATATCAGTGTATTCGTGATTACATATGGTATGTTTTTGCCAGTTCGAAAAATATTTAAATAAATTTTATTTCGAAATAAAATTACGGAAACAGAGTTTTTAAAAAATGTTCTTTATTTTATTCGTTAGAATAATGTTCACCACAAACTTAAATCAATAATAATAAAAAAAAAGAATGCTTAGAACCAGTCCTACAATATTCTGACAATTTTTTTTTTATTATTACATTAACTTACAGACAAAACTAAGAAAAGATTTATATCCGATAAATTTATCTATTTCTACCTGACGACGACAGAACACCTTCCTACCTTTTAGCCCTCTACTTAGCTTGTCAAAAACTTACCAGAAAATCGTAGAACTGGATCTGAAGATTAGAGTTCTTGATATATCATGTTTAGTTTACTTAAGTACTTATCAATAATTTCTGGAGGTAAACTAATGGAAGATGATATTTCACTTCCCTTGAGAAAATTGTTTTGATGATATCTTCATGTTCATCTCTTTGATTATCTTGAAAGTAGGAAAAATCATGTATACTACTAGTAAAGATATTAGAGGTATGACATTGATATTTTAAAATACTGAATAATAGTAAATGTCTGCGCTGTCATCAAATCTGTACAATTTGTTTTCATATCTGCTGCTGTCATTCAATCATGGAAATACATTCATAAAAGTATCCTATAATGCAGTTTGGAATTAGAGTTAAAGGACTTATCCGGTTGTAATGATGTGAACAGATTTCGGGGGAGATGGCTGAAATTAGGCTCAAATGTAGAAGAGACTATGTTGATTTTATATTCCGAAAGCAAAATGTCCTACAATGGATGGAACATAGTAAAAATTTACGGAACATGAAAATTAAAGTCAATGGAAAATCAACGGAAAAAACGAAGTAGTCTATATATCTCAAAAACTATAATAAGGAGATGGTTAATTGAAAGCTTATTGCAAAGACACAATGAAAAGATTAAAAACGATCCATAGCACGTAAGGTAAATATGGATAGAACAATGCCAAAAGTCTAGTTGTTTCAGTGAAATCAATAATAATAATAATAATAATAATAATAATAATAATAATAATAATAATAATAATAATAATAATAATAATAATAATAATAATAAAGTACAGGCATCTTCTGCGAATTACCCAGGGCGACCCACGCGGAGGTTACGTGCTTGAAATATCTCACATCTGGATTTGGAATCTCCAGACTCGATGTAGCACACAACGTGACTTCTGACCTGATCACTTAACACGATCTGGTCCTTATGGCAAACTGGATAGGCCTTTTACATGGATACTGCATTATGATTGCATTATCCCTTGGGCAACAAAAATTTTGCTGGTTCTATATCGTGCAATAGAAGCAAGAAGAAATAAGTGAATGAATAGCAATGGCGTAAGCAAATTCTGTCAGCGGACACTTTGTTGTTTTCGAGTTCCCTTCCAAAAGAGGTACAAGTCTACTGCCGCCCATTTTTAGACTTTTGTGCCACATGTATCATTTAAAATGTATCTGCATACTTTAAATCAAAAGGTCTAATCTAATACACTTGATTATCTATCTATCTATCATAATCTCCACTTCTGCACTACAAATTAATAAAGCTGTAAATGAAACCAATAAAAGATGATACCTATAAAACAAAAAAGAAACGCACACATAAATAGCTTCCTACTGAAAGAATAACATTAGTAACATACAAGTTTAAATGCGTATCGGCTCAAAAAGTTTAGGTCGTTCATTAAAAATATGCATTTTGGGAACAAGGCTTCCTCCCCGTCGAAAATATTCAAAAAATATACTTATAGATTTGGAATTACAAAAATAATAGTTTACTTGGAACATTTCAATTATTAACACATTATTTGTCAGTAAAGCAGGTTAAGAAGAGGTAGACAGGCAAAATCCTATAGTTTAAAACTTATCTGCGACCTGTATCTTGGAAAATGAATATTACATATAAGTAATATGTTTTCGACACAAAAATCAATTGACTGTCAGTATGCCTCTAGATATTTATCTTAATAGTTTCGCATTCGAAGTGTGTGAAACGACGCTGAGCGAATTTGGTTGATTTACAGCAGTGGTTCCTAATCTTGTTTACCTGGAGTACCGCTTCGTAAATTCTCCATACTTCGCACCACCTTCCTTGCTGCCCGCTCGTTTATATGACCCTTTTTGTGATTTCAGATGCAGTATTCAATTCTCCAATTTTCAATAATAATAATAATAATAATAATAATAATAATAATAATAATAATAATAATAATAATAATAATAATAATAATAATAATAATAATAATAATAATTATTATTTTTATTATTATTATTATTATTATTATTATTATTATTATTATTATTATTATTATTATTATTATTAAATAAATCTTATCATAATGTATTTTGTCAGATATATTTTACGCTTTTTTTTTTTTTTTTTTTGCATAAGCGTGAAACAAAACATCACAGCACGCTTTATTCCGAACACAAGGAACTGTGGATCCTACGGTCCTTAACACTTCCGACTTCCCGCTGAAGCACTCCGGGTTCATTACTGTGAAAATTTATCCTTTGCCTACTTTGAACCCACCTTGAAATCAGAGCATATTTAAGAATTATGTTGGGAATTATGCCCTGAAGGGAATCTTACTCACATTGAAAAAAATATGCATTTTTGGATTGGCTATGTGTGACTTCTCTTTACGCTGATATGAACCGTGACTGCACGTTTTCTTGAATTCAAAATAGCACATGTTGAAATTTAGCTTTTCGGCGATTTTTGAACAGTGTACTATGCACTTTCACTCACATGTCCATATGAACTTTTTTCTCTTATTTTGATGTGAGGACTCACCTCTTACAATTTGTTGGTATAGGTCATTAATACCCTGTATAAACTGTCATTCCACAAGTTTATTTAATTCAAAGAGAATATTACTCAGAAGTATATTGACAGTGAGATAATCTATAAGGAGTAAATTAAGTTTTAGGATTTAGGTTTCTGGGCTTTCGACATCTGTAGTAATTTAGCCTGTTACGTATGAGGGATGATATCTCTCGGCGAGCACACTATCCGGGGAAAGGTAACGAAGAAAGGATTGGGGAAGGAAGCGGCCTGGGACCTATAAGTTAGGTACCATCCCGGCATTTGCCTGATGTGAATGAGGAAAACCTCCCTCAGGATGGCTGCCCTGAAAAAGCTTTTTACACTTTTCCGGCCCCCACCGGGAATCGAACCCGGGACCGCTCGAGAACGTTAGCGACTGATGAGTAAATTAACCAATGAAAGCTCTTTTTTGCAATCACAGTGTTTTTGTTTGCATCTAGTTTAATAGTTAAAAGGAATTGAGTTTGTTTATTTTCTTTCATTTTAATTGGAAATATGAGTGCAACAGTTTCTGTAATAGTGGTAAATCAATTCATGTAAATTGAGAACATTGACGATAAACAAAAATGTAATGGTCAATAAAAGGTTCTTTTTAATAGACACTACAATCAGAGAAGAGAATAATCAGATAAATCAATTTTCTCGTGTGTCCTTCCATTGAGCTCGTAATACGACCTGATCAAAGGAGAGCAAGTACCGGTATTTTGTTGTACAGTTCGTGGTCTACTGAACACTAATTTGAAATTACATAAGAGTAATTTTGTTTCATCAATAAATTTAACCCTTTTTGTACAAGTAACAACATGTACTTTTTTCGAAACGTTTCTTTTTCAGTTATATAGTTCAGCACCACTCCGAAAGAAATTAGTCCTATTTTATTCATATATATATATATATATATATATATATATATATATATATATATATATATATATATATATATATATATATATATATATATAATTTATTTTATTCATATTATACAATTTATTTTAATTGAAACTAGGTTCTACTTTGGCGTAAGTTATACGACAGGTTAAGTAATTGGCAACAAAATATAGTATAAATTAGGAAAATAATTTAAAACTTTTTTTTTTCTTTTCATTTTGAAGTCGACACGTCAAGTTCTTCTCGTACGGTCTATCTAGGTAGGCCCGCACTCAGAAATTTGTGTTGGGAGGGTCCCACTACTGCAAGCCACCAATTACATGTAGTATTAAATTGGTATTACTCTGCACTAGAAAAGACGATAAGTAATTGTAAAATACGTCCACCTATATTTAAAAATAAATAAATAAATAAAAATTATATAACTATATTTTTATTCGAGAAAGAGTACGGATGAAGTGTAATATCAAATTTTCATGCTACATGAATCATTTTCCAGTTGAACAAGTATAGTTTTATAGAGAAAATGTGCAAATGTATGTTGAGTTAGGAAGTTTTTTTTTTTGGGGGGGGGGGAGTCCGAACCCGGTGAACCCCCGTGGGTGCACCCCTGCACCTAGGTGTCTCTAATCTTTTCTGCCTATGTTGTACTGTATTTCAAACACTAAAACATTTTGTTAATATATTATTATGCGATATAAAAGTTCCATTTTTCATAATAAAATACTTCTTTCTTCGAAGTAAATATTAAACTATTATTGCTATATTACTTTCATCAACCGCTTTTTCAACAGCAGAGAATAGTCTTCAATATCTAATAAAAATGCTCTGCTCAAGTACATACTACGTTAATAAATTGACTTGTTATACAGTATTTTGATGCTGAACAAATCACTTCTCGCAGCTACAATCAAGGAAGATATGCCCACGCTTCAAAATCTGGAGGAATTTTACTGTGATGGTAAAAGCACTGAGCTATATTCAAAAATTGAGTTGAAAGGCTTCAATAAATCAAGCAGAGATTGTTAAGTGCCTCTCTTTTGTAATTATGGTGTTATCTTAAACTGACAATATTTAAGTTACGAAAACTATTGAGAGATGTTTCCTTCTTCAAAAATGAGATGAACTCTCCAGTTTTACGTCCCACACTTATGCCCCCTGAGGTCAAAGGAGATGGATGATTAACGAAAGTGAACGGTTTTGAAATTTTATATTGAAAGTGTGGAAGGAAATGGAAGAACTTCGCAAAAATTCTCGCATGAAAGGGGATCGAACGTCGGATCCTAAGCACCAAAGACGAGGAGCTACCACTGAGCCACCGTATCCCTATTTTCCACCTTCAGGGTATAATTCCTTTTAGTTTTTTTAATATGTTAATAATTCAGATCTCAGCTAATAAGGGTTCTTAAGTAGCCCAAGGTCGGCACAATTAGAAATTGCAAAACTTAAGTTGAAACCTACGTTGGCCCAACGTAGTTTAAAATGTGTTGGTCAACCAACAATTTACTGTCATTTATCCAACAGCTATAACTTCGCACTTCCAAACGCAATTTAACTTTTGTACGAGATACATGAAATCAGTGAATTATGTTACAGTGGTTTACGGTTCACGAAGTCCTCTTTTAGCAAACAAATCGGTTCACGAACAAGTTTTGTGAACAATTTTCCCTTCGCCTTACAAACTATAACTTTCGGGTTATGTGCGCACATACACACCTGTATCCACCATCCCACGCGTTTGCTTTTACGTGTTTGCCCAAATATTACTTGTCAGAATATTGTGTTCAAAAACAACTTTTTTGCACTTTTTGTGTTACTTTAGCCTTTATACTATTTAATTTGATGTTATCTATTTCTCTTAAATTAAGGGTAATTTTATTTCAATTCTATATTCATAACAGAAAAAAAAGCACCTATGTTTCTTAATTACACACAGTACTATCTTAATTACATCTAGTTAGTATCGATTAATTGTAGTAGGTATTTTCATTAATTTCAGAGGGAAAAAATAATTTTAGTTTGTAAAAAGCGTTACAGAACGGATTAAGTGTGCGATACGACCATAGAATTATTTTATAACTCTACGGGTACGATGGTGCATTGTATTAAATTTTGTATATAAATAAATAAAAAAAGAAAACAATAAAGGAAGGACAGCCATGTAAAAATTGGAAATAAATAAATAAATATTAAAGAACGAATGTAGTATTAATATCTCTGCTGGTGAAGATACCTGCAATTTTTAAACAGCATTATTGTAATTGGTAAGCCCAAGAAAACGGAATCTACATCACACAAACTGCTATCAAAGATAATAATTCAAATCATACAACTTTTCTTAGATATTGGTACTAAAATTAATTTTACTGACATGAACTATAGAACGAAGGTTAATGAATGCTAAATGTATTAAAATAAACTTAATTTGATACTCACTCTCATTTGGCTTTTGAGTGCAGCTAAATCTGCACCTTCCTCGGGAACTGGAACGTTGTAAAATTCTCCCTCCTCCTGAGTGAGCAGTTTGTACCAGCCTTCCACTGGAGCCTTCAGAAGTTCAGAAATTCCGAATGACAACGAGCCCATAAAGTCATTGCGAGAGGTTCGATCCCAATCCCAAATCTCAATGAGTAAACGCCTGTCTTTATCTTCTGGTCTCAGGTCACTGCAAAGACAAAAGAACAGAATATGTTCATATGTTATATAAAACTGGAAGAGTGTAACATATTTTAGTTTTCGTTAGCAATAATTGGTTTTCAATGCAATACCAATCAAAAGTTTTTGATCAGTTTGGATTTAAATTGGCATACACTATGAACCTATATTATTTGATACAAGAATTTTGCCGTAGTGTATTAGAGGTACTTCAGCCCAAAGTTTTAGGATAGCTGGGTCAAGATTTGAAGATACTGCCGATATGAAATTTTGATATGATAGGAGAAAAACATATTCTTAAAATAGATACACAAAAAGGCAATTTGTACTAAACAGAAATAGTATATATTCTGTAGAAATAGTTGTCTTCATAGTATTGTAAAACTTTGTCCCATATAGGTTAAAGGTAGAGCGTTAATAAAAAGAGTGTCCGGAATCGACTCCCGCTACCGGCTTTTATTATAAAATTGCCACTAATAAAAGGTATTTTTACAAAATACTATACAAATAATCTCTTCAAATGTACAAGGTTAGTTATAGGTAGTCTTTGACCGTAAGGTCGCAGACAGGATCTCTGCAAAGCCCCGAAACAGGCTAGGCAGAGTGGAGTTAGGAGCCCAAAGCTCTGAAGCAGGCTAAGCGGCTGAGGTTGGGATTCCCGACAAAGTCCCGAAGGAGGCTAGGCCAGGAGACTAGAGGCCTGGAGTTAGGTTACTCCTAATGTTACGAAGCAAACACCATGAGGGGCACCACAGTGAAGTTGTTGTTTTTGAATGGGTTCATTCATTTAAAAGTGGACCAACAAACATTCATGACGAAGAGAGGAGTTGTCACAGATGAACTCGTTCAGAAAATTGATGCAAAAGTTCATGAAAATTGACGATTTACAATCTATTCTCTTCATCTCTTCATGCATATGAAGAAGTGGCTTGGATCTCAGCGCTTTGGTGGCGATGAGGAGTTGAAAGATGCGGTCACAGGCTATCCTGACTCAATGCACAAACGGGATATTTTTTATGCTGATGGAACTTCTAAGCTAGTGCAGAGATATAATAAGTGCTTAAAAGTTTATGGAAACTAAGTTGATATGAAACACAGAGCAAAGAAATAGTTCTCAGATGTATATAATAAATTCTTATTTACTTTAGTGTTTCTTTTTAACCAAGCGGAGGTTACTTTCCGAACGACCCTCGTAGGATGAAATCAAAGTTTTCCAACCAAACTGATAATAGAATTATCAATAATTCCTCATTCATTTTTAAATACATTCTATTCTCTGATTTAACAAAAGAACCCAAGCTTCATTGACTTCACTATATATGTATATAATTGATTCAATTGAAGTCAAGTAGCTTAAACAACGGTATTGCCTAATATGATTAGACAAACAAGACTCTTCCCAGATTGTGAAGAAGACTTCGAAGGAGTTGTGACCTACATCATTTTTATTAGCACGTAAAAGCTAACTTCTTTTTTTTCAGCGAAAGCTTAAAGCTGAGGAAACTAATGTACTGTACACAATTATCTATTGTTTGAAGTGCGTGTGAACTGTTTCTCAGTCGCTTGTCTACAAACAAGGGGTGTACCACGAAATGGAGAGTAACAGGGCCTAATAAACAGTGGCGTGCCAGAGTAGGTAGGTTTAAACTTTGTCTTTCTTTTTCTTTTCTCTTTACGCAAATGGAGGTGAAGAAATAATGCCTACATTAGGTGGAAGCGCTTTTGTTGGTATTTCTTAAAATTAATATGATAATATAGTTATTCTACTGAATAAAAACAATGAATAGTATGATTTTTCAAGGATATCATATATATATATATATATATATATATATATATATATATATATATATATATATATATATATATATATATATATATATATATATATATATATAGGGTGCGGAAAAAGTCCGGAACGGTCTATCTCACGAAATATACAGATAAGCAAAATATAAAAACACGGGTTAAATAGTTGTAAAAAGAAAGGTATCCAATGATACCAAACGCAACCCCATATCCCCACCCCTTGGGGATATGGGGAGTAACTTTAAAATTTCGGAACTCTCTGATGGGCTACTTGACACTAAGTTTCCTTTAGATCCGCCAGTAATTACCGAGAAATAAAGTGCAATATACAAGACGAGCCTGTCCCTAATCATGCTCGGTCATCAGTTAAGCATCTTAATTTCTTTAACGATGAAAAACTTGTCTAGCAAATCTGGTTTAGATACGGCCAATAGTTACAAGAAAAGCACAACATACAAGCCGAGTCGAGCCTGTCCCTGGTTGTGCTCCGTCATCAATTAAGCGATCTTTATTCCTTTGACGGTGGGTTACTTGTAGGATCATTAACGGTAACGGAACCATAGGTGTAAATAGATTCCTGTTCCAGAACCATAACAGATAATTAAAAAAAATGGTTCTCCAACTGAAACCCTGATAAGTAATAAATTGTATATATATATTACAGGCAAAGAATAAGTGTCGAAGCTTTAGAGGAAACTTCTTAAGTTCTGGTTTCTGATCAAAACATTTTCCAGTTTATCTTGAAAGCCTTTCGAAACGTATTTTGATGTCCAGCATTTCTACCTTAATAGGCATACGATTGTGAGATATTTCTCCAATGATAGCCGTAACATTAGGCGGACTTCATAACATAAATTCAAGAACAGAAGAGTTCGATTCAAAAGGGTCTGGTCGAAACGGCCCCCGGTCAAAAGGGCCAGGTTCAAAACGATCCTGTGTCAGAAGGGTCAAGGTCAAAAGAGCCCTACGTCAGAATGATTCCGCGACTCAAAATGACCTACGTCAGAAGGATCTGGTCGAAAGTGGATAAAAAATGTCTCCAGTCGAAAAGGTCACGACTCAGAAGGAATCCGGTCAAAAAGGCCCTGGGTCAATATTCTGGGTCAAAACCCTCGCATAGAAAGAGCGTGAGATCGATAGCCTAAGACCAAAGCATCAAAAGTGCATGTAAGTAGTCTAAAGGTGAAAAAGAAATATTCGGTGGAGAGTAACTATCTTATTTGTATTGAAAGAATATGGTTGGTGAACGCGGAATTTGTTTGCGGTTCAACACCTCCGGAGCTGTGTGAATTTGTTGCCTTCTTCGTTTGCCTCACGCAACGGTTCCCTGGTCGAAATTATGCAAAAATCATACGGGGGGGGGGTCAAAAATGTTGTGCGGGGTTGAAACTTAGTATATGTATAAAATTCGACAGGGTATTTTTTGTCGATTATTTTTGCTATATCTCAAACCGTTTCCAAAATATGGACCTACTTCTGGTTTGGGGAATCAAAGTTGTGAAACGTTGAGACTAGTGCTGTCGAAATCGGTTTTTGAAAAAACCGAAAACCGGTTTTTGAAAAAAGTGAAATTTCATAAAACCGAAATGTCGGTTTTGAAAACCGCATTTGCGGTTTCGGTTTTGAAAACCGCTTTTGCGGTTTCGGTTTCGAAAACCGCTTTTGCGGTTTCGGTTTTGAAAACCGCATTTGCGGTTTCGGTTTTGAAAACCGCTTTTGCGGTTTCGGTTTTGAAAACCGCATCTGCGGTTTCGGTTTTGAAAACCGATTTTCTCAAAAACCGAAAACTGCAGAAGTCTCAAAAATTCGAGAGCACTACTATCAAGTAACGACGAGGAAACAGCAAAGAATCTTTCCCATCTTCGGCTCACAGTTGCCAGATGGAGGGAAATTTCCCCCGACGTAGAGAAAAAATGCTCAAAATTTGCAGAGGTGAAAGAAGATATTTTTCTTAAAATGTCTTAACGTGTAGGGAAATTCTTGTTTAGTATTTTTTTATAATTGGCAGAATAAAAAAAAATAAGTTGCAGTTTCTCACAAAGAGGCACGGTTATCGTTATTGGGAAGTAAAAAGATATAGAATAAAATACGATCGGTGTTCCCTTCACGTATGAACTATTGCAGGTGTCTGGGACTTGCGATAAGAAACCAGTCAACACATGCAAAACCACAACATTCACATTTATCGGAGTGGCAACAAATCAACTATAAAATTGTGTATTGCGATCTAATTTTTTTCTTTTCTTTTTTTTAAAGAAAGGGAGGTGGTGCTTTTTTGTTAACAAAAGAAAGAGTGGCAGTACTATTTAGTAGAGATGCAAAAAAGCCGGCTTTTTTGAATCGATGGTTTTTTTCACATAAAAAGCCGGCTTTTTTGGGAAAAAAACGAAAATTTTGGAAATTTTGGCTTTTTTCAACTTCACGATTTTTCTATCTAAATAGCTTTCTTATAGTATATTCTATAATTAGATAAAAATTCCATGACCTGAATGTGATATTTCGCTCTGAAATTCACCATCAAGATGGATGGAGCACATGTTTTACGAGTTAAAGCTAACATGAAGAATGTAGTATTTGAGGGTAATTTTAGAGGCTATTTAACTTTATTTTAACTTTTGAGTTATCGACATCTTTTTTCTTCTCTAGTTTGTCATCCGTGTTTCATTTCTAAGAGCTTTTAGTACTCTAGCTTCTAGTGCAAAAGTTAAACTTGCCCGTTTTTCTATTTATCCGTCAAAGCGTACGTTTTTCAATATATCCGTCAAACCGTACTTCCACATTTCTGTTATATTGTAGCTGTGAAGTGATTTAGCAATAATTTTCCGGACACAACCTTGAATACCAATTTATACAAATAATCAGTAGCGGATTTAGAAAAGTACTTTAGGAGGGATTTTTCTGATTGTTTCGTTTCCTAAAAAGTCCTAATTTTATTTGGGAAGTGCTTGAAGTTTATGAGTACAGGCATAACTAATATTTCGTTTCGTTTGTATGTTTAGCAATAATCTTCCGGATACAACTTTAAAAATCATTTTATACTGAGAATCAGTGGCGGATTTAGAAAAGTATTTTGGGAAGGGTTTCTTACTAATGTTTAGTTTTTTTAAACATTCGTAATTTTTATTTGACGGGAGCTTAAAGTTTATGAGTAAAGGCATAAATAATAGATATTTCGTTTGTTGCAGACATTCCGTAACTTTGGGGAACGGGCTTCAGTCCGAAAGACCGCTCCCCTAACCTTCGCAAAACCGTCACTGCTGGTAATTAGTAATAATAACGATTTAAAAACAATAAAAAAGGAAGTCGCCCAACTCCCAGTACACGCACTATTTCTACATTCACAGATGGAATGAAGAAAAGCTTTGTCAGAATGGTCGAATGCTGGTTGAATACCGGACTTCACGATAGAAGCGCAAAAGCTAATCACTCAGTCATGTTTGTTGTGCAGTTGTATTTAGCCTAACTTAAATATATTCCGTAGTCCTTTTTTTTTGGGGGGGGGGGGGGAGTTCCGTAATGATATGTTGAATCCCTCTTGTTAAAAATTCAGAAAACTTGAGGATTGGGTAAACTGTGATGGTGGTTCTATAAAACTTAACTGTAGAATTTCAAGAATATACAGAACCAAAAGCTCTAGATGTGCAGCCTTTAAGTGTATCATATAAATCTAAGTATTTCTCTTATGTTTTATTTTAATTTTATTTTGTTTCAAAAAGAGGGTATGGAATATTTTGAAGTAAAAATACTACATACTATTTTGCTAGTTATTTGTGTATTCTTTAAAAAGAAGTGTTTACTTTTAGGGTTGGCTGCTTTACACCAACTTTTTTTTTTTTAATAACTGGTTTAAACCACAAAAATAAAAAGAATGAAAAATGCGAATCGTGTGAACTTCATGGTAACGTTTCCAGATATCAAACCACCTGCAATAGTTTTATTTCCCTTTCACCTTTTAAGCAAGGTGTCCCATGTTCAATTCTCGGTCGAATCACAATCCTTTTTTCATGCGTAACCCAAGTAGCGGTTCGGATGTCACTTTAAGCGAAAGTCTTCTCCTTGATAACCTCGGTATTTCGTAAGGATGTTAAGCCTAAATATACGAAACAAACCAAATTGTATATTTCTACATGCCTAAATGCGTGTTGTTTTATAAAGAAGCCAATATTGCTTAAATATATTGATAGAAATTGGCAAAATTTATCGATTGCCTACGTAGCTTCCAACATTAGCTTGGATTGGACTTTCAATGATATCTACGTACCGGTACTAAATTTGTAATTTAATACCTCAGTTTTAGCGTACTGATTATGGTGCGTTGACCTTTAAATTTTACATGCAAAGCAATAACAGGATTTTCCCGTTATTGTCTTACATTTCAAGTAATGACGGGATTTTCCCAATGGCTAGGGCAGGAGATTCTCAACTTAAGAAATTTACTGACCGCACTTCTTTAAGCTTATGGGAGTTCTTCCGGCATAACCCCGCTGTTGCATAATAACATCAAGGCGAAACAAACTTATTTCTGTGAATATGTAATATAAATACATAAAGCAAAAAATCTAAGTCAAAAAAGCCTGGTTTAAACCAAAAAAGCCTGGTTTAAACATCCCCCAAAAAACGGGTTTTTGGCATTTTCAAAAACAACCACGGTTCTTGCCAACTCTGCTTACTTTTGTATATAGGAGGTTAAAAAATTCTTATTATATACATTGGTTAATCCTGTGGAATTCATAATGTAAATATGTTGAAGAAAAATTGTTTGAAATATTTTTTCGAAATTCATAGTTTATTTTCGATGTTTTATATTATTATCAGCATCAACCACTAATTAAATGATTTTTTGTGTTATAGAGAAGCGATACAAAGTCTGTTTTATCAATTTAAAGCAGTATTTTGAAAAAAGCCCAAAATTTCCGAAGCAAAAAAGCAAAGCAGAAAAAACCGAGTTTTTTTTCCAAAAAAGCCGTTTTTTTTCCGAGCCCTTGCATCTCTACTATTTAGAAACAAAGTGAAAGAGTAATGATAATATAAAAGATCTCAGTCTAAGTGGATGAGATTTCAAATTGGATTTCATGGGTTGCAGGTGTAGTGATCTTAAATAGGGATATACCTTATTTTCTATTTAGCTTAGTGTTGTCATATTACCCGATTTTTGCAGGTACCACCCGATTGTCAGGTTCTATATTCGTCCCTCGCTATCTTAATCACGAAAAACCACCCGCTTTTTGGGATTGGAGAAAAACCGGGAACTGCTACCGGCTGGTCAGAGCAGAACATTAATGCAACTGTCTACTGTCAGCAGTTGAGCCGTGTTCAAGAAAAACTCAAAACCCTGGAGACAGCACTTCTCAATCGCTAAGGGGTTCTACCGTTACGGGACAACGCTAAGCCCCACATGATTAGAGTGACCCGGGACACCATCCCACGCCTTAAATGGGAAACACTATTGCAACCGCCATACTCCCTGGACAATGCACCGTTCAATTATCCCTGAACCATTTCTTGGACACTCACATTAGAGAACTAAAGTCCAACTCCGTAGTAAAGGTGCAAAATGCACTTGATACCTTCTTTCCTTCACGGCAAACCAAGTTCTACCGCGAAGGAATCCATGCCCATCCCGAACGTTTTCAGAAGGTCCGTTGATACTGATGGGTACTATTTTTGATCTTCCAGGTACGTCTTAGGCAGGGGTGTAGCCACGGGGCCAGGCCCCCCAAATGATTTCCTGGCCCCCCTAATGACCAGATGTTAAAACATCATCGTGAGATTACTTCGCTTCAGTCATTTACAAATAACAATGTTTACATATAATTAATAATTTACGGTAAAATAGTATGGAAAAATAGTATTTTACCATACCGATCACAAAATAGTATGGTATTTCTCATAGCAATCCGAAAATAGTATGGTATACTTTTTGTGACAGTAGATTACACAATTTACGGCGATTTGTATTTGACAGTTTGAAGACAAACGTTTTGACAAGGTACTATAAATTCTATGAAATGAAATGAAATCTTTGAGTTTAACGTCCCACGCCTATGCCGGTTAGGCCAAAGGAGACGGTGATTATGAGAAATGAATGAAATGGTGGAATGAAGAAAGTGGGAGGAAACGGAACCCCGAGAAAACCCATGAGCACGGTTGTTTGTCCACCACAAAGTCCACACGGCGCGAGCTGGGATCGAACCAGGGACCCCAAGCACCGGAGGTGAACGCTCTACCACTGAGCCACCGCGCCCCCAACTATAAATTATATCATAAAACAATGGTACTATACTAAATCGTAAGTACATTATATTATTTATATGCTGTAATTAGTGTTTCAAGAAAACTTTTTATCAGATGGAAAATTTGGTGAAAAGCAACGTTTTTATTCAGTTTTTCAGTTTGGATTTCATTCGCTTTTTAAAATGCTATTTCGTGTAAAACAGGAAGTGAGATATAGCTGTTAATAAAATAATTATGTCTTTTTAGTCAAGAATAATAAATAAACATTTTTTCAGAAAATCTTAAAATAAACTAAGTGCAATTTCAAAGAAAATCAGTCTTATGTATAAAAGTAACCAAGAAAGTTCTGTCGCTTTTTGCGTAGGTCTGCGATAGTTGGCCCTCACTGGCGGCCGGGTTTCGTCGAGTCGAAACATATATCTCGCGTCGGGGTGTTGAAGTACCACCGCGTAGCAGCGACCAGCGAGAACTTCGTCTTGGTCCGCACTTCTCAGATTCTTCGCGGAGAATCGTGAAGGGACCAACACGAACTGTCGCCAGTCATGTGCATACGGTTATTATTATATATTATTTTTTGCTGACGAATTGTTCCTAAAGTGAGCTCCGAGGGTCAAGAATAACCTCTGCCTCAACATCATGACGTGAAAAATCTTGAGATAAGTGCGATAATTGTATGAATTTAGATGACAACTGTCGTCGATCATTAGAAAGTGAGTATGCGAGAACTATGAAATAAAGTAAATAGACACGCGTCATTTTGTTACAAAATTACATGGCGAACACATTTTATCTAATTCCAAACAGTTATCGTCGAATATACACGGTTAAAGGAGCACTTTGATTGACCAAATTAAAAAGATCTTAACGTTTTGTCCCTTTACAAGCAACGTTTCCTTCATCGCCATCGTAGCGAAGTAGGAAGAACACTTGCCTAGTAATCATAAGGTTGGTGGTTTGAGTCCCCTTCGGGGTAATTTTTTGGTACTTTTTAAAAGTGTTTTTTAGACTCACCTTAATGTAACTAAATCACACATTTAGCCGATTTAACATTTTGGGGGAGTAATTTTGTGGTTCATTGGCATTTTGTCGCATCTCTGCCGCCAATGTTTGGCGTGATGTCGCTAATTGCCCATTTGTGGTCCACCGACGCTTACGGCATGGGGACAATTCAGTGTGAGTGGCGAAACCATTCAGCAGCACCTTCAACTGAGGAAACACTAGAAGTTGGGTCGATGGGTCCCACATAACTTGATTCCGGGTCAAAAGGCAACGCAAGCAGACACCTGTGTTTCTTTGCTGTCTCGTCTGAGGAAGGAACCATTTCTGGACAAGGTGTTGTCATGTGATGAGAAATGGATCCTGTACGAAGTTCCACGGCGCCGTCATAATTGGTTAGCATCCCATGAACGGTTCCAAGACAGCCGAAACCAGTACTACACCAGAAGAAAGTCCTCCTGTGTGTTGGTGAACTGCTCGTGGCATTGTGCATCGGGAACTGCTACCAGCTGGTCATCGCATCAATCCAACTGTGTACTGTCAGCAGTTGAGCCGTGTTCAAGAGAAACTCAAAACTCCCAAAGGGGTCCTTATGTTACAGGACAACGCTAAGCCCCTCGTGGCTAGGATGACCCGGGACACCATTTTACGCCTTGGATAGGAAACACTATTGCATCCGCCATACTCCCTGGACATTGCACCGTCCGATTATCATCTGTTCCCTTCCTTGGACAATCACTTTAAAGGATGCCAGCTCAAATCCCAAGTAGAGGTGCAAAATGAACTTGATAACTTCTTCACTTCACGGAACACCAACCTCTACCGCGATGGAATAAATGGCCTTCCAGAACGTTTGCGGAAGGTTGTCGATCTATTCTTGATCTTCCAGATACGTGTTAGGTGACATATGAATGGTGGTGAGTGAGAAAGCGATAGAACTTTCTTGTTTACCTATATAGATCGGTTCTGTGTATTGAAATAGTTATGCACAAAGGTATAATGTTTGGTCGGAGGCAGTAGTTCTTGGTTAAACATAATACAAACTATCTGTAATATAATTTATGAAATTATTATTATTATTATTATTATTATTATTATTATTATTATTATTATTATTATTATTATTATTAATAATAATAATAATAATAAGCTAAAACAGTGTTTTTAGTTTTCCGGAAGGAAACCAAAATTTTCCAGTTTTTTTCAGGCTTCAAAAACACTAGCTGTAACATTTTTTTTAAGATTGTAGCTGTCCCCCTTCAAAAACGACGGGCCCCTTCTACAGAAACCTGCTGGCTACACCCCTGGTCTTAGGTGACATATCGATGTTCTAAGGTGATAGGTCAAAAAGCGACAGAACTTTCTTCGTTAATTTTATACATACTTTGTAAAACTACTGTATAAGTTCTATTATCTCGAGTTCGGGAAGTGGGAATGTCAAAATTCCTTAAGATTCGTGTTCCTCGTACTCTACTTTACAAAATATATTAAAATCAGGTGGGGTCCAGTTTGCTTCCCAGCAACCGAAAAGTACCTTGGAAGTGTCATCAAAGAAGTAACTAAAACAAAAAAGTGCAAATGATCCCAGGTCAGTATTTGTAACACACAAGTTCACATCAGTACTTACGGAGTTCTAAACCGTAAGAAAGTGGGAGGAAACGGGAGCAAATAAAAAAAAGTTGAAACACAGACATAAATCAATACAATTGTATCGATCGATAGATGCTTTCACAATTGTTAAAAGGTGTAATTAAAAACATTGGTTTCGGTTTTGAAAACCGCATTTGCGGTTTCGGTTTTGAAAACCGCTTTTGCGGTTTCGGTTTTGAAAACCGCTTTTGCGGTTTCGGTTTTGAAAACCGCATTTGCGGTTTCGGTTTTGAAAACCGCTTTTGCGGTTTCGGTTTTGAAAACCGCTTTTGCGGTTTCGGTTTTGAAAACCGCTTTTGCGGTTTCGGTTTTGAAAACCGCTTTTGCGGTTTCGGTTTTGAAAACCGCTTTTGCGGTTTCGGTTTTGAGAACCGCTTTTGCGGTTTCGGTTTTGAAAACCGCATTTGCGGTTTCGGTTTTGAAAACCGCTTTTGCGGTTTCGGTTTTGAAAACCGCATTTGCGGTTTTCGGTTTTCAGAAAACCGGTTTTCTCAAAAACCGAAAACCGCAAATGTCACAAAAATTCAACAGCACTAGTTGAGACTTTGTACACATATGAATGTTTCATGATGGGTTTCAGCCCCTAAGGATCAATTTTGAGGTTATTTTTCCGATATCTCTCTTGATCTCATATAATATTTTAAAATCCATGGTTTCGTAATGTAGAAAAACTAATCCTCTCAGCCATTTAAGGAATTATCAGCTAATACACTTTCCGCAGTTTGTTCCACATCCCACTTTATGAAAAGAGTTAAATGAAATCTCAGTTTAACGTCCCACGATTATGCCTTGTAGGCTAAGAAAAACAATGATTAAAACAAGTGAATGATGATGGAAGAATAGTAGAAGGAGAACGTTGGACGAAACAGGACAACCCCGAGAAAACTCAGACACGATGTTGTCCACCACAAACTTACTTGGCGGAGATCGAACCAACAATTCCTTGCACCAGAGGTACGCATTCTACCACTGAGCCACTGTTCCCCCCCTCCCCCACTTTATGAACACCTATGATACAACTTTGATCTGCAGTGAATACGAAACGTTTCGTATCTATAGCTAGGAAAGAAAAACAGAGGAAAAGAAATGCCGAATTCTTCCGTTAATCTCAAGCAATTCTTCAACCTCTATATATAATCATGTATCCATGCAAAAGCCACTATTCAACATCGCTTGTTGCTTTTCCTATTTATTTTCTTTTAGTTGCTATTCAACACTAACAGACTTCTTTCCAGCCAGTACTATTGTTTCCCTTTGTTTTTCCACTTTCTACCTTAAATAAGTGTTGCTAGTGGTGTTAACATTTGATAAGGATATATTATTCAAGTATGAAGAGCAGAGAGATTGATGGAGTATCAAGAAAAATAAAGTTCTAACTCGTGTTGTTTTAATTAATCTAGAAGCGTTAAGTAGCTAAGAAAAGACAGTGGAAGTTACACTTATTGGAGGGTGTGAAATGTAATTTGTAAAATTTTATTAAGTAATTTGTAATCATTGGATGTATTTATAAAAACTCGAAATTGTTATTTTCATTGCTGCTGGCAGGTATTTTTGCCAGTGAACTTTGAAAGCAGAGATTCAGACCACTCTGTCCCTGATATCACTGTGGAATCTTTATGGAACCTCGCAACACTCGAAGTAAGTTTAATACTATTATTATTATTATTATTATTATTATTATTATTATTATTATTATTATTATTATTATTATTATTATATCAGTGAACGTTAAGCAGTATTTTACTGGCTGATCGATACTTTTGTCTGACTCAAGGCTTAAAATACAATTATTGTTCATCTGTTTTGAAGAAAATTTTATTTTTCAGAATTGTCAACCCTAGTAATTAGAACCTTAAAGATTTTAAGTGGTTGTGAGCTTTAACTATACTTTCCGGTCATGGGCGCCCGGGACCCCTGGCTCACGAAAAGGTATATGTAATATAACAAATCACGTATATTAAATACCAGACGTAGTTATATCAACCACAGAGATGCCCCCCCTAGAAAATTTTCTTCCGGCGCACATATTTCCGGTGGTTAATGGTAACAATGATAAACAACACTACGCTAAAAAGCTCACGTGTAATTCATAAATATTACAAAAGTTGTCTACTCTTTGCTGCAAAAATTCGAATATATTACTTATTCATAATCTTGTCTTTATTCTTTCGAAAATACGGTAAATGATTTACACCACTTGATTTTACTCACTTTCTTACTCTGCCCAAATCTTTTCACTGACTATTATCAATCATTTCTGGTGGTCAAATCTTACGATTTCACTGAATGTGTTATTCCAAATTTTATAATCATTTTTTCAGGCTCAGGTTTCATTTCTAGTTTCTGCTTAATCTAAGTTTATCCAAAATATACATAAACAGAACATCCTTTATATATACCGGTGTTTCAGATAAAACGTCTAGTGTTCTATAAACCACAAACGGTTGGAGATAATGGATAATAAATGTCAGAGGGCGCAACAAATGGAATATCTGCTTGTCCCACACGGACCCCCATCACAGGACTCCGAGAGGTCTCCCAAAAATTAAATCTCAAGGTATGTAATATTCTATATCATTGAAGAGATAACTAAAATACAACTTTTGTAGAAAAAAAAAATCGTAGGAGTTCTGTTTACGAAATAGTCATGATTTAATTGTGAATTTCTGCACAGTCAAATACCAATAATGGTTGGTTACAGATCACTAATGGCTGGAGATAAAAGCATAAAACAAAACGTGAGATACAAAAATGTCAAAAGAAGCATCAAACTTGAGTGGTCAGTATGATCCACAGGTGTTCTTATCACAAACCTCGGGGCCACTCGACAATTTTAAATTGTAAGGTATGTAATTTGATACTTCACTGAACGGACTATGCAGAAACTAACAACTTTTTAGAGGATTTTCACGTGGGGCACCGTTTACGAAATGACCACCATTTAGTTGTGAGTTTCATCTACGAAAGAATTCAGACTTCAAAGGTAGTAACTTTGTAGACTGTGCCTCAAATGCATCAAATTAACTAGGCTAGTTGTCGCCCAGGGCAAAAAATCGCCTTAGCGCCCCTCTGATCAACCAAACCAAAACGTTTCCTAAAATATTTGCCCAATTTTGTGCTCTCCTAATCCGGCGCCCGGAGCATAAGCCATATTTACCCCATCCTAGTAACATCACTGCTTACATGATACTTTCAGTGATGTATCAAAGTACATATTTCAATTTAATTTTTTTGAATACCCCTTGGCCTCATAATTGGGAACCCTGTGATCCAAACATAAGATTATTCGATCATTTCATTCTGACATTAATATCTTACATTTTATATTGTGTGGGTTGTAGACCACAGTCACTTTATCTTTAAGAGATATACATTTTGAATTTATTTATGAGATATACATTTTATTGCTTTAGTTCGTTGTAACCTAACGAATAGAAATATTCACTTATTATCAATCCTTGAGATTGTGTATTTGATAAATGTGATATTTTTACTACAAATATAATTTGATTATTATTGCTGCCCTGAAGTTGTAACAAGCTCTCTCTTCCCGTTTCGTTGATCTGCTTCTCTTCTGTCTATTTTCTGGTTCATAGTTTTTAGTCTTACGAGCAGCGGCGCAAATCGGTCTTCAACATTGGGGGAGGGAATGGGTAAGATCTTTTTTTTTTAAGTGATGTTCAAAATATTTATGAAGTTGAAAAACAATGAAGTTGGAGGATCAGGGAAGCAGAGTTGTCTTGAACATTGGGAGGTGGGCAGATTTGAAGTTTATTCTGGGGGGGGGAGATGAGACTCATATTTCGGTATATGAATCTGATTTCTGAGGTGAACTTGTATTATCAGGCGATGTAGATGAAGTGGCAGTAGGACACAAATCAACATTTCTTCCCCCAAAACACATTTCAAATCGGATTATATGAGAGGGACAGTCCCCCAGTTCCAAGATTGAGAGGGACATGTCCCCCTCATCTCCTCCGGGATTTGTGCCAATGCTTACGAGAAGACAGTTATATGTCTTCTCGGCCATGTTTATATACAACTGTTTTGTCTTGTGAGTTAAGAATGTCTTATGTATAGAAGATTGTGATTTACAATTTATTTTAAATATGAAAATCTACAATATTAAATTATAGTATAGTATTGCATGTAAATTTGTTCTTTCATAGGATGTAAGAGTAAACTAAGAATGAGCTAGTTACGTTTACGAATATGCTCGCTTTTGCTTAGAATTGCAGAGTAAACTGTGAATACATGTAGTAGAAAATTATGAATTTTCATAATTAAAATAGATTTGTAGGTAGTTATATAGTAGCAACAGAACGTAGAAAACATAGTACTGCATAATTTAAATCAATATATAATGTAATAAATTTTCACTGATTTATCTTACATGACATTGTCGGGTAAAACTTGTGTTTCTTTTAAAAATAAATGAGGAATAATGGAAATAAAATTATTAATGAATGAGACCAACCTAGAAGGAATCCCATATCAAGAATCACAGGAGAGAGAGAGAGAAAGAGAGAGAAATACAAATATTATTATAACAAGGTATTCTAAATGGTTTTTACAATTTTTAGAACCCGTAACCCCCCGCCCCGAGCAAAATATCTTAGTTACGCCAACGACTGCAAAACTAATCGAAAGAAGATCATTAGGACGACCTAGGCGCAGACAAGAGTACAATATTACGCTAGATCTCGCAGAAATAGGAATAAAATATGGAAACCGTTGGTTCCGTTGGTTAAGGACAGAAGTTAACGAAGAACTTTTGTTAACGCGGCAGAACCCAAAACACTGGTTTTCGAGTGTTTCTTCACAACATGGGGAAAGTACATTTTATGTGTACAAGTATAGAATGACTAGTGTGAAACCATGAAAAGGGCTCTAACCTATACAAATGCGCTGTTTTTAGGCGATACAAAGTGATTTTTCCACTATCCTAGTTTATTCGCATACTCTTAGTCGCTGACGCGCCTGCTCCACAAGCAGTGGCGTAACTGACGAGACGCAGGGCCCGCAATTTCGGGTGCAGGGGCAGAGTCAAAAGGGGCCCATTTAAGTTTCAAAAATTAACTTTATGATGTTAAGATGTATGTTGCAACTATATCTCATCTTTTGACTGTGGAGACTGCAATACCTGACTGATTATTCAGTAAACTAAAAGCCAACAAAACATACAGTGACCAGTAAAAGCATAATGACCACTCCAGAGGCGGCTCATGAGGGAAATCACACCGGTAAAAATTAAAGTTTTCTCACTTGAAACTAAAATAATAAAACTTTCTTAGTGCACTAATTGTTGTATACAACATTTAACACATTAGAAAACTTTTTTCCTTTAGTTTCAAGCTAAAGAACTTTAATTTTTACTAGTGTGACTTTCCTTACGAAGCACCTGTGGAGCACTTGCTACTTTTCGAACGAAATCGTTGGCCTGACGTAAGTGTCATGAGGCACAGAACTGCTCACCACACGGTGACCGGGATCTCATTCGACTAATCAGTGTGGCGCTTATGTGTTGAATGGGGAAGAATGGCGACACATCAGAGTTTAATAACGTAGCCAAACAGCTGGGAACTGCATTTCGGAAAAAGCACGACTTGGCGGGTTTTCGCAATCTCGTGTTTAGTTTTACAAAGGTGGGAAAAGGACGGTGAAACCAGCATCAAACCAAACCATAAGGAATGGGAAAGCCACATTTTATTGAAAATGTCGGACGTCGTAGACTCTCGAGGTTAGTACAACAGTATAGGGTGAAAACTGCGGCACAATTAATAGTAGATTTTAGCAGTGGACAAAGTACGAGTGTGTGATAGCACACAGTTTACAGTACATTGTTAGATATGGGCCTCTGCACCTGATGTCTCACGCGTGTACTGTGCTAACCATGCGGCATAAACCTGAACGACTGGAATGGGGACACGCCAATCGTCATTGGAGCTCATAGCAATGGCACTACATTGCATGGTTCGATGAATCACGATACTTCCTTCATGATGTCGGTGCCCGGGTCATAATCCGTCGTCTTCCAGGGTAATAACTACTGGAGGTGTGTAGAGTAGCATGACGACTGGCCAGTGTGGCTCCATTATGATTTGGGGAATCTTCATATTTTCATCCGAGCCCACTAATGCGTGTGGAGGGCTCTACGAGTGCTCCTAGCTATCGGCAGGTCATTGCTGATTACCTACATCCAGTGATGTCGGGCATATTTCCAGCTGGGAATGACATCTTTCAGCAGGGAGAACGTTCCATGCCACCAGGTCAACGTTACGGTGCAGTAGTTCAAGCAGCACAGTGATGAATTTCGATTGTTGCAATGGCACCCAAACTCAGCCGATCTTAATCCAATTGAGCACCTTTGGGGTGTCATTTAACGTAAGATTCAAATTCATCGACTCCCTCCGTTGAATATACAGAAACTAAATGGCTTATGTGTGCAGATGTGGTGCGCCATGACTCCAATCACTTACCAAGGTCTTATTGTTTTCATACCAAACCGCATTGTTGCTGTCCTGGGAGCCATAGGTTGACACACCAAATATTAAGTAGGTGGTCATAATGTTTTGGCTGGTCAGTATATATTCGTAGCATAATGTCACAGATGATTGAGCTTTTTCTCAATTTTGATTATTAAAAGCCAAGAAAGTCACCATGTTGACATTGGCTAATAATCAACTAATTCCTCTTCCAAACGGTTCACCGGTTTAGGAAGTTGTGAGCAGGATCCAGAAGTTTTTGAGAGTTTTGAACAGTTAATTATTATTACCATCATTATTATTTAAGAAGAAGCTGTTTCTGTTAACAATATTTTTAGTTCCATGGAATTGCTTAGTAATAATAATAAATTTTTATATTATATGCAATTTTCGTACACAGTATGAGAAAATAGCGAGTGATTAAATTGAATATTCAGTCAAAAATATGTTCTCTATAAATTTTACGTGGCATCGTCAACGTGGAAAGAGGAAGCTTTTGACATTTTTTGGGAAGGCCCATGCGTCTTTAGTTACGCTAGTGTCCTTACGGACGCACTTTCGCTCGCGAGCCAATCTACTGCGCCCTGCCCCGACTAGGTTAGATAGCGTTCTCGATTTACTGGCCACCTAAGACACGTTGGTTAATGTTTTCTACAAAAATCGTTTTTATGCCACGTCTGGACGCATGCACGTAAGCAGTGTTTCATTCAGATGCAACGTTTCGGGGAGGGGCACACTTAGTATTCCGTGGGGCACTGGTGGTACTATTGTATTTATTATATTAGAGACGTATTATCTTGATCTCCTCCGGGGAGGCACTCTCGGAGCTCCAGGGGAGCAATTCCCCCCAAAACATATCTGGAATAAACACTGCACATAAAGAAAAGTCGTTCTAAAGTGAATTTACATCCATGAATACTACTCTTACCGTAAGAAATCATTTCTAAGACCGTACGAGTGAATTTCCTGATGAAATAATTGCATATAATACGATACAAACTATTTCGGCCTATTGTAAACCTGTTCGTAAGTTTCAATGTTGTATCAATTTGACCCCTATTTTTTATCCATAAAAACTACCTGACCATCTAATAATTTTATTTAAGATAGAATTTCGACTAGTGTTACCATGTTCTGAAATGCAAAATTGCTTACACACTTCTATTATGCTAACTCGTTATATAAACCGTACAGATTTACTTTTGGCACACCATTAGAAAGAACTGTCGAAAAATTATAATTCTTTCACTAATTTGCTTCTTATTGCGCTCTAAAAGCTTTTCACTGGGCGAGATGGAAATATCTCAATTGGCATTGATGAAATTCAAATGGGCCACCAGAAGTAATTGTAGAAAAATTACAATCTTTTTACAATTTGCGTATAAATACGACTTACGGACACATGGCATAGAAACTAACCAACCAGTGGAAAAACGAACCAACCTCTGCTAGGTGGCAACTAAAAAGCACGAAGGCTATCTAATCGAGTCAGTGCAGAGTGAAGTGGTAGGCCTGAGCGCTAACGCGAGGGTGCGTCCGAAGGAAGGAGATGCGCCAGCGATGGTAAGTATGCACGTAAGCGAGGGTAGTGAAAAGAAGTGAGTTTTGGCAATGATACAAGTTTCAATAGCGCTTGTCATGGCTTCACATTAGTAACGCAGCACTTTTAAACATAAAATATAGGTGTTGTAGACTGTAAAAAGTTTACCGTTGGTGGAAAATAGTAAGAGTCATCTTTCATATGCATTCAATTATTTTATTCGTCGTAAAGCACTTGTAATGATTTTGCAATAGTATCTCTACACTTGTAAATCAAAAATACAGCTGTATTACTTTGTATTTAATTTTATCGCCTACAGAAATTTGTTTCTTATAAACACGTCTCTTTATGCAAAGTTTTGAATTAACGTGTAAATCTTCCAAAACGTAGTGCGCCAAAACTACACCAGCGTCTATTCAACAAGAGTACTTACACATCATGTTGACATTGTTCATTCATATTATTCAGTAGACAGTGGCGGATCCAGAAGGTAAAAACTGGAGGGGGGGGGCAGTCAGACTCCAGACTATAATAGATATATCTTGAGTTTACTATATACTTTCAAAAATATATAAATAATAGCTTAAATTATTTTTGTTACTCGAAAAAATGGGGGCTTAGGCCCCCCAGCCCTGGCCTAGATCTGCCACTGTCAGTAAATGTGATCTTTTCGTTCCTTCTTTGAATACAAATAGTCAAACATATCTCTAGTTACGAAAAATCTGAAATTGAATTGGTAATACACTTGAACTCAGAAAATGGAGCAAATCAGGGAATTTCGGAAAATGGATGAGCGTGGGATTTTTACTCTCAAAATGCGAATAAGTGCGCATAAATGGTGGTAACCCTAATGTCGACAACTCAATCTTGTATTCAATAATTGTAGTAACGGAAATAAAATATCTCCCGCATCATCTTCTGGAATGGAAACGTGTTTTTAATTATTTGCCTCGAAGTTTCGTACAACTATACAATATGCCGTCAGTTTTGTAAAAATGATTAACTTTTCTTGATTTAATCAATTCCCTAAGATGTTCTACTGTCTTGTTTTCGTGCAGCATGCCCTAATAATTTCGTACATTGATAATGTGGGTGCAAACTGATGTGCCATAGAAACCATTATTCACGCCAAAAATATGTGCCAACCTGGCCTAGGTGGTCAGTACAAGAAATAATTATATCCATTTCGCTTTAGAAAAGTGCAAAGCTGGAGGTCTGCGCGGGTGTTCGTCTCAAGCGAGCAAGCGCAAAGAGAGAGCAGGTACACGCAATCGTGCGAAAAACACGCAGAAACATAGGTGCCCAAAGAAAATTTTCTAGAAGGGGGCTCAAATCCCTGGTTAATATATTACGTTTGGTATTTTTTATTTGTATTTTAAAAATCTTAAGAAATTTAATGCATATTTGTGAGCCCCCCCAGGCTCGGGCCCCACTCTGTCCTCCCCTTCTGGTGCCCATGCGCAGCAACATGTGCTAGGTGTCTGCTACAAGCAAGAATGAATCTATTTAGTTTCAGGGTATAGGATGAAGCTGTGACCCGCATTAAAGAGTGTGTTCATCCGTAGAAAGCAGGCGCGAAGCAACTATGAGTATGAGACAAACGAAAATTTTATTAGAAACTCTACTTATGTCGTTCGGTGTGCAATTTGTTTTCACTTCCATCGTGCTTTTAGGTTATGCTGTATTTATTTGAATCTTAATCTGTTTTTCCTCAGTGTTTGTATGGCATAAAAAGCAACTTCCGTGACAGTAATAAATTATCTGTTCGAGAAATTAATGCATATACTCATATTTATCAAAAGTAATACATCATATACTACTTGTAATTGTTTCATAGTAACCCTAAACTTATAAATATGAAATACTGCACTATTATTTTGTGTACAGTCATAGCACCGGTGGAAATTAAGGGTTAATTCTAATTGCAGAGACCAATACAAACTATGAAGGTAAATATAACGTAATGTAACCTAACCTAACCAAAATTAGGCTATAGTTATCCCAAAAAAAAAAAAAAAAGGCATGAATTCTTAGGAAAAAATTCTGGCTTCCCGTAATTAGAATTTATCCGAAATTAATAACTAATACAGTCCTGTGTCATGTGCGACCATTTTTTAAAAAATGACAGTATATTGTAAAACTGCACCCAAAATATGTTGAATAATTAATTAGCTTTCTGAACAAACTCTATTAATTAACATCTCCAAATACTCATTTTATATAATAAGAACTGCCGAGAGCTAGCAAAGGAAGCATTAAAGCATCCGTAGTTAACCTCTTGACTTGTGAGTATATTTGGCAATACAAATTCCCAAGTGTCCCGTATGGTGCCCACAAGTACCGGTAACCTACAGAATGATGCTTCATACAGTCCTAAGTTTTTTAGATGTTGTTCGCTGCTTGTGAATAAGTGGATTTTACCCGCAATTTTTCAAGTATTGGCTCATAGATTCTGTTTAGTATAGTTTGACTCATAGAAGAATATATATAATTTTCTATTACATAAACCACAGAGAAGGAATGAATTTATTTCAGTGTCACATACAAGATCAATAAGTTTTTTTCGATAAAAGAAGAAAACTTAATTTCTCATTCTGTGATTCAAAAATATTAAATAAAAAGAACAGCTAAACAACTGTGATCTAGTGTTGATGAATTTAGTGTTAATAACGTAAGTTTTATTAACAAACCGATTGTTATTGTTATTCATTCTACATTAATTTTAATGTAGTGTATACATAGGAGCTAAATAATGGCTACTGCAGCAGAAAATACGCCACAACCAGAGGACTCTACAGCACCGGCGCCCATTCAACCATCCCGACCTTCAGCTGACCCGGACAAATTTCGATTTTCTTTTCGTGACGAGGAGCCAGAATCTTCATCTGAAGAACAGACTGAGGAGGAAGAATCAGAATATGATCTACAAGCGCACCGCGACTTTGCACACAAACTAGGATATTTAGGTGCTTTCTTGCATCTGATGAAAGGCGCATTAGGGACTGGAATACTTGCTGTACCTGCTGCCTTTATTTGGGTTGGTACTGTGGGAGGTTTAATACTGACAATTATTCTCGGAATACTTTCTTGCTACAGTCATTATTTATTAGCAATAACTGCACAGAATTTGTGCGTTCGTGCCAGGATACCAGCACTCGAATACCCAGACCTGGCTGAACAGTGTCTCAAATTGGGACCAAAGAATTTGAGGAAATTTTCCAACTGCTTTCGACAAACTGTCAATATATTCTTGCTTTTCAGCATGTTTGGAACATGTTCTGTGTACATAGTTTTTACTGCTGATAATCTTAAACAATTCTTCGATTTTGCTACTGGTACTGACTATGATAAGCGTATGTATATGGCCGCTATTACCGGTTTCCTTATATTTGGAAATTTCATTAAAAACTTATCCTGGTTAGCGCCTTTCTCTGGTCTTGCAATTCTTTTGCAGACTACTGGATTAATCATTACTTTATATTACATTTTTAAAGATTTACCTGATATACACGACCGACCAATGTTTGTCCACGATCCAGTAAGTTTGGCACTGTTTTTAGGAACAATAATATTTGCTATACAAGGGATATGTACTGTCAATGCAATAGAGACCAAAATGGAAAATCCTAAACATCTTGTCGCATTTCCTCATGGGGCTATTTTTACAGCGATGGCCCTAATTATTCTATACACAGCTGCAGTAGGTTTTCTTGGATTTTGGAGATACGAGTATCCAAGGGGAGCCATTACTTTAAATTTACCAATACAGGACGGTCTTGCCCAATCGGTCAAATTTATGTTCGGTATAGCAATATTTATATCTCATCTCCTGTACTTCTACGTACCATTTAATATTTTATGGATTCCATTTAAGGAGAAATGTAGGGCAATCCGAGAAAAATCTCAGAACCAACAACTGGCAATTGAGTTAATTTTACGAGCTATCCTTGTCATTTTCACGGGAGCTCTCGCCATAGGTGTTCCTCTCCTAGGCAATCTTATCAACGTAATTGGGGCTATTTCACTATCAGTATTAACATATTTGTTCCCACCTCTTATCAACCTGATAACATTCTGGGAATATCCCTACAGAAAAGCTTGGATAGTTAAAGCCCTACGTGCCAAAGATATTATTTTAATTATACTTGGGGTGGGATTTTTCTTTACCGGGACAATTGCAAGTATAATAGATTTGATAGAAGCAATTCAGCGAGAATACGCATAATCTAATTTAGTTTTTATCTTTTTTTTTTTTTTTTTTTACGTAGATTAGCTTTGTGTTATGTTTTCAGTGATGTAATAATATAATTCTGGAATGTGTTATGTCGTTTTTAAACTTAGCCTAAGTGATTTATGTTACGTTAGAACATGTTAATATTTTGTCCCTTGTTAACGGGTCAGAAGTTTTGTTTGTTTGTTATGCATCCAATTGTAGCGTTCAACCTATTTATGGATACGTACGAGTAAAAATGATCTACTGTCATTGTTTCTTTTTTAAAAAAGTTAAGATCGTAGACTCTGTATTTCAATCTCAACTTAAGAAAGAATTACGAAATAGTAATACGACACAGTTTAGGTATAACTTTAACTGAGTTGTACATATTGATATGCTTTAATTAGCATTAGGATTTAAATACATTGTCCGCATTCAGATTAGGTTATATTTTACATTGTAGAGTAAATGCAAATAATGCACCAATGCATATTTTGTACGCAAAAGTATTCGTTAAAGAAAGAAATACTTGCTGAAGCGAACTGAAATTGCTTCGACGAATATTAATCAATCAGAGAATTTGTATAACAATGAACTGCTGTTACTTTCTTTTTGTTTATGTAACCCAATCATAATGCTTGTAATTATCATTTTTTTTGTCTATGCGCAGAACATACAGCATATGTCACTAAATCGAACGCGGAAATTTATGAAATTATGTAGATTTGTGTTCATGGACTGATTGAAACCATATCAAATATAAGTTATAGGATCTATTTTCAAATAGTTTTAAGATCGACTTCATGGAATGTTTAAAAAAAAAAAAAAACCCTCAATATATGGCCATTGAAATGGGCTAGTTTGTAAAACGATCAAGTAAATTGAATCATGTTGTATGATCATAAGCAAAATTAATTTTCTTGAAGCACATTGAAAGTAAAACAATGAAAATAAAATTTACTTTTTCACTTTTTTTTAAAAAAAGTAAAATGTACTTTTAGTTATGGCAATACTTAACATGCACCTATTATTTTACCATGTTATCATAGTTTAAAATCATGTGTTGTACTCAAATACTGTTAGATTTACTACTAAATATTAAAAATTTATTACAAAGCAAAGCAGACCATATGGTTGTTTCCTGTGCTATGAGAGAACGTGGTGTGAATATTTTTGAATTTGTCCTCTCCAACTCTTGTAAAATTTTGTATCTTTTTAGTGCACACTATTTCCTGTACACACATTTCAGAAAGAAAAGTTTTGCAGAAGACGTAAACAAACCAACACTACTTATTTTCTGGAGTGTCTGCAACGACTGTACATTATGAATCAATGGCATTTTTTTTTAAACTTAAGAATAAATGAAAAATTGTAAAATCTGAACATTAAGTACCACTCAAAACAAATATCTAAGAAAGAATTCAATTGAGCGTATCAATTACTATAATCAATTCTGTTGTAATTTTCTTTTTCAATGCAGGGGTGCAAATACAATAATCATAAAATTTAATTCAATGAGAATCAAGTAGACACAATAAAATGAGAGAAGTGAATATAATGAATTTATCACACAAGACTCCCTTGACTGTAAATTTATTTGTTTATCAATGTTGATATAGTATGTTTGTATAAAAATCAAATATTAAAAGAAATATAATTTTCAAAATAACAGAAGTATAAGTTATTTTAACGAATCTGTTAATATCTTAATAGGTGTTAGGTCTATTAGGAATGGAATTATCGCTGACGAAAGATGTTGAAAAAAATTGGATGCACTGCTTCATTATCAGATGCCATTATGGATTTCAGTGGCAAGAGTATTTGAAATAAAGCTTTGTATATTCGACAAAAATCTACTGACAGTGCGATGAAAAACAAACACACACACACACACACACACAAAAATGACAAAGTCCAAGCACAATGTGATGGCTTGTTTTTAATGTAAAATATTATTATTATTATTATTATTATTATTATTATTATATTATTATCATTATTATTATTTTAGAAAGGAAAAAAGTGGGTACCCATATTACTTTTAAAGATTGTATACTTTGTACAATTTTAATACTTAGGTTGAAAAAAGGCCTCAACTGATCAAATGAAAATTATACTTAAGTCCATACATGAATAATAGAATGAGCATAAAAAGAAGTGATAGTTTTTTTTTTTTAATAAGTCTTTATCTTTAGTGATTCAAGTAAACTTTAACATGATGGGAACTTGGCTTTTCCAAGAACATGCTTTAATCATTTCCAAGTGCATACTTTCTAACCTCATGGTTTGCACCTATTCAGTGAACTGAGCGGAGAAGGAGCAGGTTCAAAACCTGGCGTTGAGAAAGGACAGTGGCAAGATAACGTAGTCAATATTTTTTAGTTTAATGCACCGAGTTTAATTGAACTGATGGTGGTGACGATGATGATGATGATGAATGAAATGAGCAAAGCGGGAGAACCCAGAGAAAATCATCCCACATGGTGTTTGTACACGACAAAGCTCATTTGCGCGAGCAATGTAGTCGATAAACAGGATATAGACTACCTGTGGATTCTTAACCCCTCCCCACACACACATACTGCCACATTATTTATTTCATTCCTCTGTGTCAATAACTCAGTGTGTTTCTCTTGCCGTTTCCGTGGTTGTAAAAGTATGCTCCTACATCATACGTAAGTTAACCTGAAATTTACTGCTCTATTATTCTACATAGATTCGAATTAAGATGTTTCAACGCATACACGTTTTATGACGACACCACGCCGAAAAATGATTTTCATATTATATATATATATATATATATATATATATATATATATATATATATATATATATATATATATATATATATATATATATATATATATATATATATAGAGAGAGAGAGAGAGAGAGAGAGAGAGAGTCTGTTTATTCATTTGTTCAATACGTGCTTAGGCCTACAGACTGCCAAATTTATTGTTTTAATGACATTCCTAAGGGCATTCGTATTTCTCCTCCCACAAAATGAAAAAGTATTTTACTGGAGTATAAAAAAAAATCGGGATCCCCTCTCAAATTGGTCTAATGACTTATTATTTCATTAGTATCTATTCATGTCGTCCTCTGCTTCTCAGCGACTGAACTAGGCTAGTTGTCGCCCGGGGCAAAAACTCGCCTTAGTGCCCCCTCCTCCCCGGTGACCAACCAAACAAAAACGCTCACCGACTGCACCTGATATTGGCATCATACAGTAAATCTCTTATTCCATTTTTAATTCAAGTGGTAAAGCTTGATTTCAAAACTGCTGTACATAATTTAATTTTTAGTATAAAATAAAACACCAAACTAATTAGTATTTGATTGCCAAATAATCTGAGAATAGCATGTTTGACATATTCTTATAGTCTTATCACAATAACTGCAAATCACAATGTTTTTGGATTATATCGGAATGTGCATATGTGTAGAATGAATCAATAGTCTGTTGCTTTGGAATATGTAATTATGACAAACACTCAAACTACTATCTCAAGTATTATACTCGGACATTTTACAGATCTTCTAAATCAATGTAATTAAATGAAAACACAAAAAGTTGGAACTAAAATTTAACTTTGTGGGCTCTTTTGGCTGCAATGGTTTTTACAATGTCGTCAAAAGATAGCTTTGAAGCTAACTTATGCTCTGTAGATATGATCCTAAGGTCGTGAGTCGCTGTTGTCCTGTTAAGTTTCTGAGTTAATTCTTTATGATCTCTAGTTTGCTAAAACTTCTTTCCTTGCCTTTAGTGAAAATAAATATTTGCCCAGTTTTGCGCACCCCAATCCGGCGTCCGGGGCACAAGCCCTGTTTGCCCCTCCTTAGTTACATCACTGCTTCTTCATTTTTGAAAAAGGAAGACAATTTACCGCTGATAACGGGCTCGATTCGAGAAAATATTTTCAAAAGATTTCTACCGATTAGTTGTATTTAAAAATCAAATATTAAAGCTTACCGTATAATTACTTCCTGTCAGAAAAATTGAGACACATTATTAATGAAATATTTATGAAATATGAACAACATCTCTTGAGTAGTTTTTGAGTGATATGCTCACCTCTAAGAGTAAACTACCACTTCTGGATTTTTTTTTCAGAGCAAATTAGAAGTACCATATTGACGGGTTCGTATTTATGAAATACGAACAAAATTGTATGAGTCGTTGTTAAGGCAATCGCTCAAAAAGACTTCAATCCCAGAAATAAAGTACTCTTCTGGATTTCTGTTCCGATAAAGTTAGCTTTTCTTCCAACTTTTTTTTTAAACCCTTATAAATTTTGGCCTTTTCTTTTAAGGTAAATTATAGACTTTCACAGTCAACCAGCTACATCATCATCCCTATTTATCCTAAGATCATGGTTCGTACCTCATTCTCTTCAGAATAGAACAGCCTTTCAAACGGTACCATTCACACTTCCCTATCATGTCCATGAGGCGGGAAATTTTAAAAGAAATCGGGATTTTTTTTTTCAAATTTTGAGCCCCTCTAGACTCCTTTGTGTTAATGCACAGATCTCAAAGTCAACTGAAAAATACTAAGGGGTATACTAAATGTGTGTATAAAATTTCAAGCTATCCTGAATAGTAAGGGTGATATTTACCAATGAGCCCACAATGCCTCAGATTACCCCAAAAGACCCGGATGTAATACAAAAAATTTGAAATATCTCTGTTTATCCTAGGGTCATGTTTTGTACCTCATTTTCTTCAGAATAGAATAGCCTTTCAAACGGTACCATTCAGATGAGGCTATGGTGTCCCCAAGGAGGGAAATTTTGAAGGAAATGAGGGCTTTGGATGAAAAATCCCTTTTCTCTAAGTTTGGGCTCCTCTGGACCCCGCTCTGTTAATGCAGAGATCTGAAACAAACCTAATATATACTAAGGGGTGCATTGAATGTGTGTGTAAAATTTCAATCTTCTAGGTGCAAAAATAAACCCACCAAAAATAATAAAAATACACAACAAAAAAAAAAATAAGTTGTGACATCATCATTCCCTATGTCTCGACACACAAAGGCATGAAACCATACGTAACTTGTTCTACAATGCCTCCAGGCTTGAAAAAAACAAACAAACAAAAAAAAAGTAATAAAAAGTTTTATTAGTACTTTTTTAATCGAATAATGCAGACACTATCCTATCGTGTAAAAATACATGATAAAATTTAAAACGTTTAATGGCTCTACCACGCTTTATTACACAGTGTGACGATTAGCAAACGAAACTGGATTTTTGCTTTCGATTAACGACGTTAGGAGAGAAGAAATAGCGTTCTTGAAAAACAAAACTCTAATTCCAGATTTCAAACATTTAAAAGGTTTCATGGTCATTACATGACTTTTGAATGAATATCTGTCCGTTCGTTCGTCACGATACAAACACGTTCCCGCTTTTAGGGGCCATATTGTTGAACGTATCTCCATCAAATTTTAAACTTAAGATTTGAATCGAAATTTTAATTTTTTTTAAAATTTTAAACTTAAAATTTTTCGAATTTTCTTCCTACATTTAAAATAAGGATAGTTCACTGAAGAGTGAAAACAATAATAATAGCGATTTTCCCGGAAGCGGCTTTAACGATTTTGTTTAGATTCGACACCTCGATATTACATTAACAATGTTATACTGCCGTACATTAATTTATTTCTCTGGAAAAAATCTACGAATAGAAGTTTCCTCTTCGGGGTGATTTTTTTGAACAATTTTCTCAAAATGACTTAGGTCATTTTGCTCATACTTCATAAATATGTGATTACGAACCTGACAATATGAGATAAGCCATTTCTCATGAAACAACCCACAACAAGTAGTTTATTCTCGGGAGTTTGTATTTGGAAGTTTTTCTCTAAAAACGACTTGGGCGATTTTCTCCATACTGCATAAATAAGCCTAATATTGTGTAAACTACTTTTTATGCAAATATCCACAAGGACTAGTTTACATTTCAATTTTCTTCGGATGAAATTTCCCGAAAACTACTTATAATTTTGTCCGTATTTCGCAAATAAATGTTTCAGTGGTAACAACACCATTTTATGATTTAGTATTAAGAAATTGGATTGAGAACATTTAGTGTGCTGTCCCATAACTATGACCTTCTTTTTTTGGGGGGGGAGGGGGAGATGGAAGTTTTAATTGCCACGGAACTTTTTTGTAGTGGTGAATCTTCAGTGTAACCAAGGGAACGCGTACAGAAATTTCAAGCTAGAGCTTTTCTATTTCAAGTGTGGCCTCGGAAAATTATGTGAAACATATTTCAGCCCCACCCCCGTTACCTCCTTAACTAGGAAACCTTCCCTTTGCTTTGAGGAAAGAAATGCATTACCTCGACTGTTTTGCCGATTTGTCGTTCAATAATTTGGTCTTGGCGAGTGAAGAATGTAGGCTACTTTAAAATGTCTAACAAGACAATGTACAGTGAAGCCTATCAATGTGGCAACCCTGTCCATATCTAACTATTGAAGGATCTAGGCCACAGCAACTTGTCCCTCCCCTTTCGAGGGAGGTACGGGGAAGCCACACATTGACAGCAGTGCTAGCAGGGCAACCCTTGAAATAGGAAGACACTAGACCAGTCAACAGTATGGCGCGTAACGTGACTAACAGTATATATACTGATGCCGTGATACCTCGTTTACAGTTTTAACTACGACGCAAAGAGTGAACATCAAGATCTGTGCGCGCGTGGAAGAACTATTAACGGAAATACTTGAGATGTGGAAAAACGATTTATTTTCTATGTGGTCATTTGCCTTCCTCGGTGTCATGTTTTTGAATGATATTAGACGTTCAGTGCTGGTAGGAAGTCTACAGAAGATGAGAATGCTCAGTTCCAAGAAAGTCCGTCCACAGTCTTTTGCCCCCAATCGTTGATTGAAAGATAAAACAAAATATAAATGCTAAGTTTGAGTTTCATGGAATGGAATGTAAACGGAACACCCAACGGAAATTTACAGCATAGTCACGGAACCTGTTTCTGGTAAAATATCAGAATTAATTTCACCCTTTAACCGCCATGAGGCATCAACGCTATGCTTCATTGTTTTTATAAATTTGTGCCGCGTGGCATTTATGGATGCCTTACACTTTTTTGTTTTCGAAGATTATACATATGCAATACGCAGAACGGTCACAATAAAATGAGAAAAATCAAACTTACGTTTGGCCTCAGGGATAGTTTTTGCTAATACATTACGGCAGTTAAAGGGTTAATAATAGCTCAACCTTACCCAAGAGTGAGTGACAGTAGATTATTTCTGTTACTTTAATATCGACGACTAATAGAAGTGAAATGCTTTGAATATCGCACTAACTTTGAAGAAAAATCGGGTCATTTGCAGTTTTGAACATTTCCTGTGTGTGGCAGATGATATACAATAAAATAGGATTGTTCCAGCTAAATCGGGACTCGAAAACCGCTTAAAAACACGAGAATGATTTATCTAATAAGTACCGAAGCGTGGCCATCAACTGAAAAAAAAAAAAAAAAAATAGAAAGTCAGAGCCTAACCCAGCCTATGCTACTTGATATAATTTCCTCTTTCAAGAGAACCTATTTTGTTAGGGAGTTTAAATTACAGATAACCTAAACCCGTATCTTCGGCATCTAAAACTCAATTTAAAAGTCGAACATCCGATACATACTTGTAAGAAACAAAAGTGTAGCATTAGTAGTTTACAGTTTGATATCCACGTATTTGAGAGACGAGAATACTTTCCTACACCAAAATGCTCAAATTCATTTTACACTAAAAACACTTTCAGGAACAATTTATTTTCAATTCTAGTTGAAACTGTGAAAAACCGTACGGAGATAAGGTAAGGACCAAGCATTTATCACACTAATTAGCTTCCAGAAAACTATGCAGAGATATCCTGGTGAAAATTAGGATGAAAAGACAATAATCGTTTCCATTCTGAAGCGGGGAAAGAAACCACAAAGTTCAAAGCCTGATCTTTTACAAGCATTTGCCTCTAGGGATGATGGGAAATGTTCCAGAAACGTTATAGCGTACCTGCTGCCATCTATGAAAGCAGATTTCTGAGAAGAAAGCCTTCACTTCCCACAATGCATCCCCTTTAAAAGAAATCTTGAAAGAGAAAGATGGGGGTCTCGTTAAAGCGAACAGATCCCAAGCTTCCAACCGGCTCTCGACTCTCTTTCACGCCTCAACATTCATTTGTTACTGAGTCTGAGATTTCTCATCAACTTGAAGCAGTGAATGCTGGATGGTGGAACAGTGGAGAGAGAGAGAGACCCCACCGGAAAGAACTAGTCGATAAATGGCAGCATTGGTATTTACCAACACGGTTTTCCGTTGTGTTATTTAGACAAGTCTTTTGAATATTTTTCTCAGGAGGGAAACCTTGAATAATACGACCAAATAGAGAGCGAGAAAGAAAGAAAGACAAACGAACTACGAATGAGATGAAGAGGCCAAAGTCTTTATTATTATTCTGATCCGGTGAATAGCAACTCTACTTAGTCGCACGGAGAGTGCAAATTAAAGCGAGAGACTCCCATTAAATAGGGGAATGAATATAGCCTCCTGAGGAAACTAACATTTTTGATGTAATTCAATATTTTAGAACGTAATTAATATTCTACAATATGGCCACATTGATACATGCGTGATTCAAAAAGTAATGCCTCCAAGCCCACTACTTGGTCAATATTATTGCAAACAATCTGAACTGTTTATCATTAATGTACTGATGTTTAAGCTATAGAATGCCACTTGTTTCGCCTTCCTATCTCTTCTCGTTCCAGAGTAATGGAGAAATCTATGGCCTCCAGTGGTGACATCCGGTTGAAACAGTGGGCTGTCATTGGATTTCTGATGCGGAAGGTTGTGCGCCCAGGAACATTCATCGGCGGCGACGAGTCGTGGATACACCATTATTACCCGGAAACGAAGCGTCAATTGATGGAGTACGCTTCGTCCATGTCCTCTCCTTTGCCAAAAAATTTAAAGTTGTCCCATCTGCTGGCAAAGTGTTGTTGACATCCTGCCTCATCCTGTCTATAGTCCGGATCTTGAGCCCTGCGACTTTTGGCTCTTCCCCAAACTTAAGGATCACCTTAAGGGCCACCGCTACAGTTGTGACGCGGAGGTGGAAGCAGAAGTTCGGCAGTGGTGTCGCCAGCAGCCACCACAATTCTTCGCCGACGGCGTGAAAAACTTTGTTTAGCGTTCGCGCAAGTGGGTTGCCCGTACTGGAGGATATGTTGAAAGATGATACCACCATTCGTAGCTGACATTGCAATCTTTTCATTGATACCTGTATCGGTGTTATATGTCAAACACAAATAAAGGTATCACCTTCCAGGTGTTGCCTCCTTCTAGATACGGTACACATGTGTAAATGTCTGAAAGGTCTCACCAGTTTACTCAAATTTACACATTTTCTCTTCCCCTCAACAAATACTTATTCTGCGTGTATAAGATGCTATTTTTTAAAAATAAACTCTTAAAATAGATCTTAGATCTTAATATGGGCTTCGTTTTATAAAATAAATAGGGATGCATTCGAGTCGAGTCGAGTCGAGATTTAAGCCTGTCTCGACTCGTCTCGAGAAAATGTTGTCTCGACTCGAAAATATGTTTCTGTCTCGACTCGACAGTCTCTGTCTCGACTCGACTCGAATTCGAGTCGAGACGTCTCGAAATTCGAGTCGAGACAAAATGTACGAGTTAAAATATACGCACACATCAGCCAGACCATCATGACTACCTACCTAATTGTCAGTATGTCGACTTTTGGCATGGATAAAAACGGCGACACGTCTTGGCATACACGCAATGATCCTTGATAGGTCGCTGGAGAGAGCTGGCACCACATGTGCTCACTCAGTCACCTAATTCCCGTAAATTCCGGGCGATGTGTTCTGACTTCACGTTCAATCACATCCCACAAGGGACATCACTCAAATGTCCGGCTCCAATTTCAAAGAAACTTTTTTTGCTGATAGAAGGCATGTATGCATCATTACTTGTGATGACAAATTTTTGCCATGGTGCATGTTTTCTATTTTTTTTAAATAACTTTTAAGAGTTGTGATGTGGTTATTAGAGATTACCACAGAAGTCCCTTACTACCCTTTGTAAACGGAGCGTTAATGAAGAAAAGTGAAGAAAAACCATGTGGATACATATAAGTCCTGGGGGGAAGTCGTATGGTAGATATGACCTTGATGGCAGCCATCTTGAAATCCGCCATTTTGAATTAAGGTCAAGTTTTCAAAATGGGAATAGGGTAATATGATACATAATTTCGGGCTAGAATTTAATTAGAAAAATAATGGTGAGATTAGTTTTAAGATACACCCATTTGGGGGAAAGTTACCGGCATATTAATTGTTTTTACTTACTGTGTGCGTAAGACCCTTCTTACTTTCGTCTCAAGACCTGTAAATCGATCGCAACAGCAGAGCCCGGTTTCGCACTAGTGTTTAGAAATCTTTAAACTCACTTGAGGCAATATTTATGGATTATTGTATTGTATTTTGCCTTTAATTAAATTTGAACCCACTTCATAATCTTGTGTAAAGTATCACTAAAAGAGAATTTCTGTTTTTATGGAGAACGTAAGCATAGCAATTATAAAAGGTGAGTAAGGGGCGTATGTATTTATAAGAAAGTTTATTTTACGAGTCTTTTGTGGTTCCGCCAACCTATTCTTTAGTTTTTTTTAAATACTCATATCTCATAAATAAAAAAGCTATTATAAAATCTCTTACCACTATTCTTTAATACTTATAAAATTTTATTTATTGTAAAAGCACTGGCGAGATATTTCTTATCGCCCACTAAAATTATGGTGGAGCTCCTTCGTGGCTAACGGTTAGCATACTTGCCTTTGGCGTGGGAAACCTGGGCTTGATTCCCGGTGGAAGTTCATGAGGTTCGGATTCCACATTAATCAGTAGGTCCACGTCTCACATAGCCTCGCTGCTGAACGGGACGTTAAACTCAGAATCAATTCAACTCAAAATTAGGGTTTTGACTTTATTATGATGTCATTAGTTTAAACGCCCAACTGCACAGTAATTATAAACATTGACTACATTATAAAATTGTAATTTGTGACGACTAAAATATCAGAAATTAAAGATTATTCTTTGGGTTTTAGAACATTTTGAAAAACGTGAAAAACTGGTACTGCACTGATACAACACACCTTTTGGATTTGTCATTGTGTAAAGTGATACAAACTAAAGAAGAATTACAACTTTATGAAATTGTATTAGGACTTATTATTTAGAAATAAACACCAAATAAGTGTAATAGTTCATATCCGTATCAAATACCAAGTTTATGATGAATCAACTACACAAAGTAGGATCCAAAAACGCTCATTGCAAATTGTTCCATCCTTCAGTCGAACCAGGAACTGAAACATAAAGAGTGACATTTTTTTTTAAAAGATACTTTGTCCAGCTAAGTATTGTGAAGGTTTATGTCAGTAGAAGGAATTGCATTCCATTATACAAGCGCAATTTTACAACTTTAAAATTACACATTACTAAATATCGAACACCCTTGTCCATATGATTAGCGTACGCGTCCTTGGTGCGGGAGACCTAGGTTCGATTTCCGATGGGAACTCCTGTGGTTCTGAACCCACGTTAATTTGTAAGTTCACGTCTCATATAGCCTTGATGCTGAAAGGGACACTAAACTCTAATCTAATACTAAATACAAATATTTAAAGAAAAATGATGACGCACCAAGATGACGTGAATTTGGCTATCAAATCCATTTTGTGTTTTCAGTTATTTTCTAGTAGTATTTTTTCTAGGCATCCTTTCAAAAGACAGTGATGCAAATTTCGTAACTGCGAATTCCTGTTAGAAGCCATGAAATTATCCGATTAGATGCAAAATTTCCCGTCCACTAAAATAGATACCGTAAATTTACAATATCTAACAATAAATAATTTTGAAAGATATCGCTTTCGAGGGAAAAAATGAAGTGAAATCTTTGAGTTTTACGTCCCACGGTTATGCCGGTTAGGCTAAAGGAGAGGAGTGATGATGAGAAATTAGTGAAATCGTGGAATGAAGAAAGTGGGAGGAACGGAAGAACCCCGAGGAAACCCACGCACACGGTGTTTGTCCACCACAAAGTTCACTTGGTACGAGCTGGGATCGAACCAGGGTCCCCAAGCACCAGAGGTGAACGATCTACCACTGAGCCACCGCGGCCCCGCTTTAGAGGGGCCATGACGTATAGTTGAACTCATTCTCGTAGTATGAAAGGCATTATTTATAATTATGCATGATAGGATCACAAACAAAATTTAAAAATATTATGTGCACTTTCTTTTAACAAACATTATATTGTCTTTTATGGTGTGGAAGGGAATGTTATGTTGAAAAAAAAAAGTCCTTAACACGATTCTTGTTGCTACACACTGCATGTTTCTAGCCACAGAAAAGATGCAGCGATAGGTAGGCTATTTTTCAATTGCTTTACATTAGCTTGATGTTTCAAGTCTTTTGTGTGTTTCTGAAGTTCACTTTTACCACAAAAGAGCTCAATATTAACATGTCTTACATAGCTTTGGTTCGATTCTCAACACGGACTGCAACTACCCGTTAAATTGTGCATCCGAAAGGCACTCTTTGTTAAACCTCGCTTATCACCGCTCATCTTAATAATATATATAACTTCACCTCGAAGCAAATGTTGCATTTCTCTCTTTCATCCTAACACAAAACAAAACTAACCACAGCTGTGACACGAAGGAGCTATTTCAAAAAGAAACAAGCTGTGCTTCATAGAGATGTGTACCAAATGATAGAAGTATAAAGTATTGTTTTCTTTCCTGTTTATTGATATCAGTTGGTGTTCTTAATGAGTTTACTCATTAGTTTAGAAAGAGTATATATGGAATTTGGACATATGTTGTACGTATTCTCCAGAGAAATTGATGAGACCAGAAAAATTATAAGGACAGATGGAATAGGTTTAAGCGCATCTACGTGACTTTATCAAATATTTATTCTCCATAATGGTACCACGCGGAAAACTTGGTATAGGCCTACTTTTATCTTTGCCTCCCTCTGTTAGCTGTTTTGTATCATATAGGCTATATCGGATGGTTTTGTTATTTCTTCTGATCATTAAAACAACAATGGTACCTGTGTGCGTGCAGAAATGCAAAAGCACAAGGTAACTTCCTATTTGTTTTGGAAACAACAAACCCATTTCACGTGTGCGAGAGAAATTGAGCACAGTGAGATCGGGTGTTTACTCACGGTCAGTTCGCAGCAGGAGTCCATGGTAAAAATTTGGCTATCTCGAAAACACTCGCAAAACCTTACAAATACAAAAGACTGCGCTTCAAAGAAAGTTTAGACACAGATGTTTCAATTTTCTTTTAGCATCGTTCTTCAGCAAAAGAGTCGGTTCATTGTATTCGAAAAAGAGAAGGGAGAAAGGGTGAATTTATATTTTATGTGGGGGGTAACGTTGTAAGTAGTATAAACAATACATACCGCTTCCGACTCTGTACGCATACACTAGCCGCGGAGTTCACACACACACACACACACACACACACACAGAGAGAGAGAATCAGAGTCCTCACACACCAAGGGGAGCTGTGCCACTGAGTCACAGCGGCCACGGGGCTAGGTCGAGTCCACTTTACGTTCATAGTTTCTTAGTACATAAATGTTACGATTATGAAATAGATTTTCCTTAATGAGCTGCATAAAAACAAAAGCTTTCGAAATGCATTAAACAATTAGCTCGATTTGAAATGAAATGAAATCTTTAAGTTTTACGTCCCACGGTTATGCCGGTTAGGCTAAAGGAGACGGTGATAATGAGAGATGAGTGAAATGGTGGAATGAAGAAAGTGGGAGGAAACGGGAGAACCCCGAGAAAACCCACGAGCACGGTGTTTGTCCACCACAAAGTTCACTTGGCGGGGGCTGGGATCGAACCCGGGACCCCAAGCACCAGAGGTGAACGCTCTACCACTGAGCCACCGCGCCCCCTAGCTCGATTTGAGTGTGAACTTAAAGTTATATCAGAGTGTAAATACGGATACGCACCAAAGCTCGAAAACTTAATACACTATTTCTCCTATATAGTCAGCATGTATCAAGCAATCATTCAGCTTTCATTTGAGAGGACGGAAATCGAAGGCCCCTGAACAACTATGTTACTAATGTGCGGAATGTATTTATCTTACAGTGAACTGCTTTGATGCCAAGTGGCCTAACTCCAAAATTGAAATTTTCCAGGAGTGAAAGTTGAAGTTCAATATCTCATGAACAATCCATATTTCTTTTATGTTGGGAACCAAAACCATAACTACTGTATGTAGTTAATTGTTTTATAACTTAGTGTTTACAAAAATCCTTTTAAAAAATACCTGTTCATAGAAGTGGATGGTACTTATCTGTACTAGTTCTTGGCATCCAAGCAGTCCATTCATTGTAATACTAGCTTAATATACCCATTCTTCGCGTGGGGGCTGTATTTGGAAGTCAACACCTGTGGAAGTATCACCATTCATTTCAGTGACCGCGAAAACTAAGGATTTGACACTAGTATCAATCAATATGGTCTATTTATACATGTCTCGGTATTCCTCACCCGCTGACACCCGGCCCGCATACAGTAGTAGCTGAATTTGCAAGTCATCGCTGATGGAAGTGTCACCATTGATCTCAGCGACCGTGAAAACTATGGATTTGACACTAATGTCGATCAATTTGGATTACTTTTACTACATGTCTCGCTAAACGCCCCCCTGAGACCCCCTGGTTCCAATTTTGACAAAAACGCTTCGCCTTAGACTGGGACCTGGACCAAGGTATCCGTGACCAAAATTTGCTAACTCTCGGTCAACTTGTCTGGTCTTCAGGTCGGTCCCAGTAAACGTCCCCCCCGAGACCCCCTGGTTCGAAATTAAAAAAAAAAACGCTTCGTCTTGATCTGGGGCCTGGACTAAGGTACCCGTGACCAAATTTTGGGAACTCTCGGTCCACTCGTCTGGTCCCCAGGTCGCACAGACAGACAGACAAACACACAAACAAACTCTTTATTTTATTTATATTAGATAAGATATACTATGTAAAATAGTCTCGTATCATAATATGTGATGTACAACAAATGTTACATTATATATTATCCGTAGCTCGTGATATGCTGCAACATATTAAAGCCTCAGAATAGTTGGGCAAGCGAATAATCCAGAAGTTACGTAACCCTATTGCGTTCATGGGAACGAAAACACAATAATTAAAACTATGCTAAATTACTATAGACTACCAACTGCACATTCAGAGAATTTATGAAGTTCACTCTATCGCAATAGTTTTATACAAACTAGATTTAGACTACGGATAATAGTTTTATACAAACTAGATAATCAATTATTATTATCATTATATTTACAGTACAACCAAATACAACGACATTAACTATTAGTTCTAATTAACTGAATTGAGCTGAAAATTAAATCTTGATCTTTAAAGATTAACTATTAATTTTATGCGTTCTGTACCTTTCTAAAGGAATAAAAGCTGGAATTGGTTTCAAGGCTGTTTCTGAGTGAATACTTTCTTCAAAATAATATTAAAAATTATAGAAAGATTTTCGAGACATTCGAGTTGAGTCGAGATTTTTAATAGCCGTCTCGACTCGAAAATTCGAGTCGAGAAATACGTTTGTCTCGACTCGTCTCGAATTTTACAAAGTGTGTCTCGACTCGAATCTCGACTCGAATTCGAGTCGAGATTCGAGACATGTCTCGAATCGAGCGCATCCCTAAAAATAAACGTTTTAGATTATTGTGTAATCTGTATAATGGATGCTAATGTTTAGCAGATGACGCAGAAGAATGCTCAGAAACTGTCTTCAATAGCATGTGTGCAAGTGGGTTAAGCCATATTGACCGAAAGTGAACGAACAAATTGTTATTAAATCTTTTCTTAAGTGAGGCATCATTATTGTCATTGATGGAGTTAAGAAGGTTTTTTTTTTTTGTTTAAAGATGATGATGATGATGCAGAAGAAGAATGTGAAAGATATCAACGGTGATAACAATGTAAATGGGGAAGACTACTTAAATGCCAGTAACACGAACTTTGCAGGTTTCTAAAAGTTCAGTAACAATTCGAAATTTACACCAGAATTTCGTTAAATATTGTTTTTAAAATTACTGTAATTCTTTTAGTATGAATTTTAAAGTAAATTTTGTCTTGTATTACCTGTCACAATTAAAAATCCATGTTTTTCGCGGGATCGTATCTTTTGTTCCTTGTAGCAATTAAATGTATGAAAAAATCAGTTCCCTTCATCATTTAATTGTATATATTAAAACTTTTCAAGCTGTAGATCTTGGTAAACTATTGAAATATATTGCGTTTACAAATGGAGTTTACACAATTCATAAAAGAAATACTGTAACAAACAAGGGGAAAAAAAGAAAAACTGTTATATGGTAACTTCTACACAATACAAATATAAAAATTACTTGAATGCTTTTAAAAAATGAAAATGAAATGAAATCTTTAAGTTTTACGTCCCACGATTATGCCGGCTAGGCTAAAGGAGACTGTGATTATGAGAAATGAATAAAATGGTGGAATGAAGAAAGTGGGAGGAAACGGAAGAACCCCGAGAAAATCCACGCACACGGTATTTGTCCACCACAAAGTTCACTTGGCGGGAGTTGGGATCGAACCCGAGACCCTTATCGCAAAAGTACATATCTGGCGTAGTGGGTATCTCCGTACCTACCGGTCAGCTGGTCCACGTTGGAATCTTAATCTATTACACTTTTGTTTTCTTTTCGTCGAAGGAATAGCTATAAAATGTATTACAGTTTTAGATCTGGTTTCAGCCTATTATTATTATTATTATTATTATTATTATTATTATTATTTACTTTTTTGTTTTGCAAGATAATAATATAAGATAACAAGTATAATTCTAGATCAAAAGTAACAGTGTTCTAGATCTTTCTTCCAAAAATACGATACAGAAATAAGCTTACATCCGAAATTAAACATACACTTAATTCAAACGAACATAGTGTGATTTTACCATTTGACCCAACCTGTATTTGTGTGTCTGTTTCTTTGTCTGTTTGCTTCAGAATAATTCTAGTAGAAACTTATTCGATTTTAATGAAACTCTGTGCATATCTTCCTTCAAATCTTCAACATTAACCTTATTGCTTGATGTTGCAAGAATCCATGAAGAATAAGGGAATGAATGGAAACAAAATCCATCCCATGTTGCACGTTTTCAAATACAGAAAACCACTTTATCACAGAAACTACGTAACAATTATTTCAATTCGTTAAACGTAGTGCATAATTTCTTTAGGATATTCCAATCAAGAATAAATTGGTAAAATGGGGTAAGTTTCATCAAATTTCGAAGTTTCATTATTGAAATAATAATATACAGAAAATGATTTTCCTTGATAACTTCCACAAAAATGATTCGATTTTGATGGCGTATCCTTTCTTTTAGGCTTCCCAATCACCCTACTGCATGGGGTTAAAGTTTGTCAAGAATTTAAGGGTGATTCCGCAATGAAAAAGTAAATGTGTTCCACGATATTTTTATTATTTGATTTTGTAGCATCGTAGGCAGGGCCGCAACTAGAGGGGGCTAGGGGGCCTGGCCCCCCTAAATATTGTGCCCCCCCAGACTTCAATACAAAATGCCGTCATTAAAACAAAAAACCCAATTTAGATATTTGTAAGAGAATTTTTAATGACTTGGCCCCCCTAATTTATTCATGTTTGCCCCAAACCTCTGTGGCTGGTTGCGGGCCTGATCGTAGGGTATGTTTCGTTTGAGGTTTTCAATGATTTCACCTAGATGGGATCAGGGGTGGACTGGCCATAATCAAGTACCGGCCCGATGGCCGCTGCGCCCTCCTCACATCAGTGCCTTTACGCCCTCCTCGGAAGGGCTAAGACCCGTCTTAGCCTCGAGAAGGCGCAGTTTCTTCTCTGAACACATTAAAAAAAGCTATATACATAATTATTTTATAAATTCGCTAGTTTTTGGCCAGCTAGGGCTCCACCCCAGACCCCGGTATTTGCTCGGCCTGCCGCCTCGCTCTTTCTGTTTTCGGCGTGGGAATGGTATTAATGATATTAGATTTACCCCTAAATATGTAGATTTGACTCTAATATCGGTCATTTTGGACGATTTTTACATATCACCCCCACGCTCCGCCACCAACCCCACGCTTCGCCCCAAATTCCAGTATTTGTTCGGCCTGCGGCCTCGCTCTTTCTGTTTTTGTGGCTTTAGGAATGTAGTTATAATGATCTTAGGGACCCTGAAATTTATAGATTTGACTATAATATCGGTCATTTTGGATGATTTTTAATATATCAATCCTCCCACCCCCACTGCTCAGCCCCCAGATCCAGTCTTTACTCGGCCTACGGCCTTGCCCTCTGGCCGAGTTTGGGTGTTTATATATATCTTTCTTTGGGCTTCTCCAGGAAATTCAGATATTTTTGAAATAATCCCAGAAACGACTTGAGGTGTACTTCGAACAAAACCCAAGCGTCCATCTTGAGTCTATTGGGATAACTCGATGGAGAAGTAAAAGCAAAGCTGCTGTAAAAATATTTGGACACTTTCATTACTGAGCACCCGACTCAAAGGATGCCAGACCAAGAAAATCAAAACCAGTATATGTGGAACTCGTAGCAGCTTTAAGTGCGATTGGCAACTCGCAAGAATTCAATTCCGAAGTCAGACAAGATGCAATGTCTCTCATTCAAAAGTTTTGCTCCTTTGAGACTATCATTGTGGCTATGATGTTTTTATTGATTATTCAGCATACCACATCTTTATCAGACTACTTGCAAACAAAAAACTTAGACTATGTCCAAGTATGGCGCCTGATATCCTCAACTCAACTTCAATAACTTGAAAGAAGCTAGGGACCAGTTTGACAAAGTCTACAAAGCAGCAGAAACTGTCCAACAGAAATGTCAAATAGTATAGAAGGACTCATTACAGATGTTCCTAGTCTAGAATAAGTTAGTATATAGAAACAGAATTGCCTGAGGTAAGATGTAGAAAAAGAAAGAAAATGGCAGGGGAATCAGCTTCTGATGAAGTAATTGAAGACAGTAAATACAGATTTGAAGTAACCGTTTTCAACTGTGTTCCAGACCAAATTTCTAACAGCATGTAGGAACGATTTGCTGAAAATCTAAGCTTATACTTAGATTTAGAGTGTATTGATCCTAAGAAGTTCAAGAGTTTCAGTCTGGCTTCGTTGTCACTGTAAAGAATCACTGAATTAATTCCTGATTGTGAAGAGGGAAAACTTAAAGAAGAGCTTCTTTCGTTTTCATCAATGTGGGAGGAGTTTTCAAAATCCCCTTATGAGAATTAAGAAAGATCAAGAAGCTGTTGAAGTTCGTATGATTGAAGATTTGATTGAAGAGGACAAGTTTTCTGAAGATTTCGTGGAGGATGAGGAGGAGTATTTGGGGCCGACTGACGATATTTCGGATTTAAGGTCTATAAAATGTGATGGAGTGAAGTACATTTCTTGCTTTAAGGGCACCTTCGATGTGATTCTGCAGTACAATATGTACTCAAGACTCTACACAGAATTATTCAAAGTTTATAAGCATCTCCTTACATTACCGGCAACACAAGTATTCTGTGAGCGAGCATTTTCAAAGCTCAGATACATAAAAACAAGACTCCGTTCAAGACTTACAGATGAACATCTGGAATCATTGTTCTTGATGAACTCAGAAAGAGACAATCTAACCAAAATAGACAACAATCTTATTATTGACGAAATGTGTGAGAAAAGCAGGGAGATACGAAGGCTCCTTCAAGCATAAAGCAGTGACTTTACTTTCATTTTCCAGTTTTGTTTTTGAATTTCTTTTTTCGCTAGGTAGGTATATAATTCTAAATTTACTTTTGTTAATTTGTAGTAAATGTTTCATGTATACTTTTTATCAACGGTTTTAAAAATAGATGAAAAATAAATTAATGTTGTTCTTGTTCTTGTAACCTCATACAGAGGTTGTACAATCCGCGGCAAAAAACCTGCAACATGAGCATATAAGTTTATTGTGAAATGACGAAGTCTTTTGCTCCAAAATAAGTGTGCACGCTAGGAGGCCGAGGTTTATCCTGGCGTGATTCGTTTCACTTAAAAGTTATGTTGATTGCCTGTGCTGTTAGGCGAAGTTTCACAATAAACTTACATCCTCATGTTGCAGGTTTTTTGCCGCGGATTGTACATAGGAGGAGATGCGGCACCGTAGTAGTTAAGTCCGCTATGGCCCTGGAATTGCTGAAAAAATAAAAAAAATGATAAATCTCTACTAAAGTCATTGCTTAATGTGCAGTTTTAACTCGTTGCGTCCAGTAAAAACCCCAAAATTAATGTTATGATGAACACAGCTTTAAAAGAACAGAAGTATGAAAAATAGCATAAGCCCCAAACTTAACTCAAATCTTCAGTTATAATTAGGCTGTTAACAAATATAGCCGAAGAATTTAAACAACTGGTGTTAATTTTGTAGTCTCAGTTAAAGTGTGCAGATTTATATAGGCCTAATATATTTAGTACTCAAAGTATCTTTGTTTGTTTATGAAAATATTGAATTTGTATAATTCTATCGTGATTAACTGCAATAGCTACTTAATCTTTTGTTGTTTTTTGTGTACTAATTTTCCGGGAGAAGCCCCCCGGCACTTCCTTTTAATAGGAGCGGGTATTCGATACAAGCGAAAGTCTCAGATGGATGGCGCCCTCCCAGAGTATGTGACCGCGCCCTCTTTATATAGCCAGTCCACCCCTGGATGGGATTAAAGTCAGTAAAGAATAAAAGATGGATTTACTTTACTGATCAAAACACGATAAGTTTCGTAAACTAACATTCGATTTTTGTGGAATACAGGATATACTTGAGATTTTCCAGTCATTCCCAGCACTTGAGTATAGACTCAGTGAAGGATAAAGGAATGAATTTAATTTCGTTCCTGACATTTAGAAAATTTAGTTATCGTAAAAATGTTCATAATATATCTGGACTGGACATGGACGTCTCAAGGCTTGACATTAGTGATAAAGAGTCCAACTGCAATAAGTCGTAGATTTACTGTCTCCTGTGAACATACTAATCTAACTGCTTTATCTTTCAGGACAGATCGATGCAGCAAAGAACGGCTTTGCACTTCTTCAACCAGAATTTGATCTGACGTTACCGTTGATGTTACCTGCCATCCTCCAGTCCTGAGTTTTGACCGAATCCATTCTGCCTCTCTGCCCCGCGTGATGATTCAGCCAATTTCTTATAGCTCTAGAATCATAACCAAAATCTAATAATGTGAGACAACTTCTCACTATTAGCAGCATGATCAAGAATCTCACCTTTTTGAGAGACAGTCAAATCTAAGGGCCTAAGGTAACCAGATATCCGGTTTATCCGTTATCTCGCTATGTTCTGATTCTGAAACGAGACGCCTATATGTACCGTTTTTAAGCAAAAACTAACAAATTGCCCTTGAAGTGTTATTCAGAATACAAGTTCTTAGAATAAATTGTTCACTTTTTCGTTGACATGATTGCGTATAGAGCCATTTTTACATCAACACTCACTGCCAGCAGTGCTAGCGCCTGTGCCTTTGGTGCACGTGGTTCCGGGTTCGATTCTAGAGGGAGAGGACGAAAGTTAACTTTACATCATTTACTTACAATTATTCATCCGTTTCTTTAGCCTACAAGGTATAACCGTGTGACATTAAATTAAAAAGTTTCACTTCATTTCAAGCTGAAATTTTTAAATGCTCTTGAGCGTTTTGGACTTTTGAATGCGTTACTTGTGTATTTTGTAAGTTGAAAACATTACTGGCGCCCAATGCAATCTAAGAATCATAGAATGACAGACTCCTTTCCCTCGCCCGATTCATATACATCCCGTTTTTTGCAAGTTAAAATTCTGGTCATTTTAAAAGAGCCTCTAATCCTAGGCGTCTTTCCTGACTCCAATTAAACCACACACGAAATATTCCACTGAATGAATGGATGTGAAGGCGTGTGTTAAGAATCAGAGTAACGTTTATTTCTAAGATTGTGTACTGATTTATTTATTGCACGTTGTATTATTAAGTAACTCACTTTATAGCCTATGGAACCCGGAAGTTCAATGCCGCGTTCACAAAAGCTTTCCATTGACTTCCACTTCCAAAGAATACCTATGATGTTCCTTCACTTGAATAAAATATTACGATGGGCAAAGATAGGCACGATGAACTGCGTGACGTCATGCGTCCTCCTACCTTTTCAGATCTACTTTTATCCCTGGATGTAGTACATAAATAAATAAAGAATCTGTTGCACCGGAATAAATAAAATCAATTTTTATTGGCAACGAACAACATACTTTTTTTTTTCTTTTAGCTCCCATAAAATTTAGTTTTTCACGAGAAATATGCATCTTCCACAAGCAAGTAATATTATTCAGTTATATATTACCTACCGATTGACATTACTGTATGTCTGGTCTTTCGGCAATATTCCAGCTCAATAGAATCTCATTAATCATACTATATAACAGTGATCGCCAAACCGTCAATCGTGAACTACTAGTAGCTCGCGGGGACATTTTTCGGCAGATCGTGTTAACACTCCGGTTGGCTAACCTTGATTCTTCCACCGAGCGAACTCATGCTACCGACAGTGGGGCGCTGACGACAACTGCTTTGTTTCTCACACGCAACTCCCATTATCAACCTCATCTCTCAGTTGCACTGTTGCCACACTTGGTACAATTGTATCAACTTGAGCCCTTTTTGTCATTCGTCGGCCCGTTGGTACCACGCTGGCATTTTCAGCCCCTTTTGTGAAAAATTTGGTACAATTCTACCGAATTCAGCAACATTTAACAAATAATTGTCACGTATTCAAAAGTGTCAGTAAGATTTTCTCTATCTCTCTTACCGGTTGTACATCTTTTTACAAATGTCAGTTTACTTACCGTATATTCTTCTTACAGTCTATTATCCTCCTTCGGTCGTGAAACAGGTGAGAATAAAGTGCAATAATTTATATTTTAATATTTTATTATTTATAACGTACTGCTTACAGTCGAACTCGGAGATGATTGATTTGTCCCTAGTTTTATATTTTTTTCATATATGGCCACAATACCGTTTTGGTTATTGGTCACTTTGAAAGAGAGGCGCGTTTGGTTTCGTTATAATACATACCGAAGATGATAACTGTTTTCCCTTTTAATTTGCGGCCTCTGTTATACTTCCTATGAGCAACAAAAGTTTTTTCTACTTCCAAGGTTGTTCGGGTTCCTCCTATTTGGATGTTTTTAAAAGTTTTTTTTTTAAAGAGTATTTTCTCGACTTGAACTCTTGGGAGAGGGGGGTGGGAGTTTTCTAGAACTTCACCTCTTTTAGTTTCGTGTTATTATAGAGCCATGTATTACACTGGTATAAAATAATGAATTCAGCCCTTTTTGTTTCAATTTGGTACTATTTTCCAGCCCACTCCAGAGATTGGACTGTGGCAACAGTGCTCAGTTGATTGGGTACGCGTGGAGTTTCTGCATGTTGTTTTTTTCATGTGTATATTAGACTTTTGCTAACTTGGATCGTTCATTTCATATTTACTAGAAATGTAAGTTTAAAGGCAATAAACAAATGTAAGATTTTTTTTTAAAATGTTGGTAGTTCTTTTGGTTGGTAGCTAATAGTAGGATATAAAAACGGTACGGTAGCTCAGAAGCTTCAAAGTTTGGCGAGCACTGTTACATATCGTCTTGGTAACGTCATAGGGAAAAGGTTGAAGAGGGTATATTTTACTATCAAAAATGAAATCTTCAAGTTTTACGTCCTACGATTATGCCGGTTAGGCTAAAGGAGACAGTGATGAGAGATGAATGAAATGGTAGAATGAAGAAAGTGGGAGGAAACGGGAGAACCCCGAGAAAACCTACGCACACGGTGTTTGTCCATTACAGAGCTCATTTGGCGCGAGCTGGGATCGAACCAAGGACCCTATGCATCAGAGGTGAACGCTCTACCACAGTTACCGCGGCCCCCTATATTTTACTATTAGTTCAAATGTTAATAGGTGACGTGGTTCTCGAACATTATTAATTTTTAGTTTTACAAAAAAATTAAAGTTTATCTCGATTTTCTCGTAAATTACGCATGACGTTTCACACTCATATTATATATTTGGTCTAGGAATTAATTCGTGCGGTTTTACAAAAGATGGCGTAACTAGCTTATTGTCCCATAGTTTCGTTGATCCAAACATGCGTTGAAAACTACTGTCATTGAGGATCTTGTTTAGTATATGTCAGTTGCTTGAAGCGGAAACAACAACATTTTTTCTTCAACTGAAAATGGCGCATTTTGTGCCTGATAAAGTGTTTTTGCGGGGAGTTATTCTTCATTGCTTTAACATGAAGAAAAGTGCTACCGCAAGTCGTCATATTTTAGTGGAAGTGTTTGGTGACCATGCTCTAGCTGAGCGAACGTGTCAGAAGTGGTTTGCACGGTTTAAAGGTGGTGATTTCAGCTTGGAAGACCAAAAGCAATTTGGACAGCCAAAAGAATTTGAAGATGAAGAATTGAGAGCATTGCTTGATCAGGATTCGTGTTAAACGCAGGACGAACTTGCAGAAGCATTTGGAGTTGAGCAAACAACAGTTTCCAAACGTCTCAAAGCCATAGGAATGATTCAAAAGATGTCTTATTGGGTTTCACATGAATTGAAAAGAAAGACGTTGAAAGAAGAAAAACCGTTTGCGAATTGCTGCTTCAAAGACAGAAAAGGAAGGGATTTTTGCATCGAATTGTAACTGGTGATGAGAAGTGGATTCATTACGAGAATCCTAAACGAAAAAAGGCCTGGGTGAAGCAAGGTGAACCAGGTCCTTCACAACCGAAACGAGATATTCATTGTGCAAAGGTTATGCTGTATATATGGTGGGATTTGAAACGTGTGGTGTACTATGAACTTCTGAAACTTGGTGAAACTATTAATGGACACCGCTATCGACAACAATTAATGCGTTTGAAGCAAGCTCTGGCCTGAAAACGACCAGAATGGAATAACAGGCATAATAAACTTATTTATCAAGATGATAACGCTCGACCACATGTCGCAAAACCGGTCAAAACCTATTTGGAAAATGTCGGATGGAAAGTGTTACTCCACCCGCCATATTCACCAGACACTGCTCCGTCTGACTACTACTTGATCGATTGCATGAATAACGATTTGATTGGACAGCGGTTCACTTCTTCAGAAAATATCGAAAAATGAAATTTTGAGTTTTACGTCCCACGGTTATGCCGGTTAGGCTAAAGGAGACGGTGATAATGAGTAATGAATGAAATGGTGGAATGAAGAAAGTGGGAGGAAACGGGAGAACCCCAAGAAAACCCACGCACACGGTGTTTGTCCACCACAAAGTTCACTTGGCGGGAGCAGGGTTTGAACCCGAGACCCCTAGCACCGGAGGTGAACGCTCTACCACTGAGCCACCGCGGCCCCTATCGAAAAATGGATCTTTGATTAGATTGCGTCAAAAGATGAGGAATTCTTTCGACACGGAATCCGTAAATTGCCTGAAAGATGGGAGAAAGTAGTGGCTAGCGATGGACAATATTTTTGTTAACATATTCATTTGGGTCTAGGTCAAAACCCCCACAGCCAAAACCCCCACACTCAAGAAATGTCAAAACACCCACACAAACGGTCATAACCCCCACACAAATGGACAAATCTCCCAAACGCACGAACGGTCAAAACCCCCACAGCCAAAACCCCCACACTCAAGAAATGTCAAAACGCCCACACGATCGGTCATAACCCCCACACAAATGGACAAATCTCCCAAACACACGAACGGTCAAAACCCCCACAGCCAAAACCCCCACACTCAAGAAATGTCAAAACGCCCACACAATCGGTCAAAACCCCCACACAAATGGACAAAACAGCCACACATAGCAACGGTCATAATCCCCACATAAATGGACAAAACTCCCACAAAATCGGACAAATCCCCCACACTCTGAAATGATCGTCATTTCACGTCTTTGTTGCGGCTCTTTATGACGCCCAAGAAGAATAGTTGCAACATCAGTTTAAGTGGAATAAAAGATGTTATTAAAAAGTACAAGGGCAATACATGAGTATGGGATTTTGTCAATTTGTGTGGCAGTTGTAATTATTTCTGCATGTGGGAGTTTTGTCCATTTGTGTGGGGGTTTTGTCCATTTATGTGGGGATTGTGACCGTTGCTATGTGTGGCTGTTTTGTCCATTTGTGTGGGAGTTATGACCGTTGGAGGTTATGACCGACTACCAGTGTGGGGGTTTTGGCTGTGGGGGTTATGACCGTTCGTGTATTTGGGAGATTTGTCCATTTGGGTGGGGATTATGACCGATCGTGTGGGCGTTTTGACATTTCTTGAGTGTGGGGGTTTTGGCTGTGGGGGTTTTGACCGTTCGTGCGTTTGGGAGATTTGTCCATTTGTGTGGGGGTTATGACCGTTTGTGTGGGCGTTTTGACATTTCTTGAGTGTGGGGGTTTTGACCGGTTCCCATTCATTTACTTTGTTTTTGAAATAAAGCTTCAATTTTTATTAAAAACCGCACGAATTAATTCCTAGACCAAATATATAAGTTTAGTTCTTGGGCATTTAAAAATCGAACGCTAACAACATTGTAGAATTACACTTTTCTTTATCCATAGAAGACCTGGTATCGGTGCTGGTACTTTTGGCGCACATTTTAGAATGTTTATAGGTAAAATTCAATACTTTGCGTGAAAAGATATATTTATAAAGAACAAATTTATGCAAGTGATACACCAGTATTTTATGTTTGCAAGTATAGGGTTACTAGTGTAAAATCATTACAAGTGTTTTACAACGGATCAGATAAGCGAGCGCATATGATAGATGATTGTATTAGATACTATTTTCCACTGACGATGTATTTCTGCAGAGTGTACAGAAGTTGTATTTTACGTTTATAAGTGGAGCGCTACTAGCATGAAACCCTGGCAAGTGCTATTCAGACTCTTATCATTGCCAAAACCCACTCGTTTTCATTACCCTCGCTTGCGTGTATACTTATCTTCACTGACGCGCCTGCTTCCTTCGTACGCATCCCGTCAGCTTCGCCCTGCCACGACTCGGTTAGATAGTATGTGTGCTTTTTGGTGGCCACCAAGCACATTTTGGTTTGTTTTTGCACAGTAGTTTTTTATGCTATACATCCGGAAGCCGTAATTGTACGCAAATCGTAAAAAGAATTGTAATTTTTCAGCAATTACTTTTTATGGTCCCCTTGAATTTTATCTGTGCCGTGTGAGATATTTTCGCTCAGTGCAAATAACTTAAGAAACAATAAGAAGGAAATTACTGAAAAATAATTTTTCAATAATTATTTCGAGTTGTACGACATAAGTAAACCTGTACGATGGCATCAGGTGTCCCTACTTAAGGAGGATCAGGTCTGACATTTGTGTGTTGAATGGAGGAGGGGAGGGTAAGCTTCAGCGTCATAGAGACTGGGAAATGACATCTGAAGAAGTTAAGTGCTCTACCATCAATTGATATTTTGATTCCTACAATCTACGGGCAACAATTGATCAGAATATATCAACACATGCATATACATATAGCAATGCAAATGAAGAAGAAAAACTAACAGTAAACGGAAAAAGACAGAAATCTTGATTTCTTTAAATGTAAGCGTAGAAGAAATAAAAGTAAAAGAAATGAAGCAAAGAGAAGAAATTGGACGCAAGGGAAGCAGCGACGAAAACAACAAAGAAATTCCACCATCAAGTGTCCAAGAGGGAGAAACAGTCTCTCTCGATTATCCAACAGACATTCTGAGTCACCAGGATCAACTTTCAGAAGAAAGTGAACGGTACAGTATAACTGACTACAGAGACGTGAAAGGTGCGCTCTCGTACGTAAAAGGATTTTTTCATCTCGTAAAAACTGCCTTTGGTTTGGGAGTATTGTCTGTTCCACTAGCTTTTAGTCGAAGTGGTCTTTATGGAGGACTTCTACTTACTGTTGCAATATGTGTTGTAGGAGGATACACATGCTGGCAACTGATAAATTGTGCACACGAACTTTGTCGCAGATCAAGACAACCAGCTCTTCTGTATCCAGATGTCGCTGAATATTGTTTCCGACTGGGCCCTGAGAAATTGCAGAAATTTGCAGGAATATCAAGATGTATCGTTAATGCTTTTATGCTTGTAAATATGTATGGTATATGTGCAGTTTATGTGGTATTTGCCGCACAGACTTTGAAAATATTTATTGATTATTACACGAATACCAATTATGACGTTCGCATCTATATGTCTCCAGTTATATTTTTCCTTATTTTTCCTAATTTGATAAGAAATCTCAACTATCTAGCTCCTTTCTCGACACTTGCCACGCTGTTACAGCTAATAGCTTTGGGAATTCTATACAGCTATTTCTTTACAGATTTACCTCCCATCCATGAAAGAGCATCCTTTATTGTGGACAAAGAATCTATTCTAGCTTTTGGACCTATTGCGTTTGCTATTCATCCTATTTGTGGATTGAATGCGATAGAGGTTCAAATGCGAAAACCAGCTCAATTTAACGCCTTCCCATTCGGTGTAGTTCCTACGGCTATGTTTTTCATAACATTTTTAACATGTCCCACTGGATTTTTTGGCTTCTGGAAATACGAATTTCCGAGAGGAAGCATAACATCAAACTTACCACCAAATGAGCGCCTTGCACGTTCTACACAAATATTATTTGCAATAGCAATACTTTTGACGCACTTGCTTTACTTCTATGTCCCCTTCAATATAACATGGAAAGGAATCAGAAAATGCAAGTTTATTAATGAAACTAATGAGCTGACTTATGAATATATTTTCCGCGCTTTATTAGTTGTCTTGACAAGTATACCAGGGTTAATCCTTCCTCGTGTGGGGCCCTTGGTTACCATAATTGGATCAGTTGTTTTATCAATATTAGGGTATGTGTTTCCACCTTTGTTTAATCTAGTAACTTTTTGGGACAGAAAGGAAAGTCTTTATTGGTATAAAATCTACTTGATTTCTAAGGATGTAGTTTTGATAGCTTTTGGATTACTTATATTCGTTGTAGGCACTTATGCTAGTATAGAGGACACTATTGTGACATATGCAAAATAAAATTTGATATTTTCCAATTGAAATCCTAATTACTATATGCATTTTATTTATGTGCTATGGGAAAAATATAGGTTTTTGTGACGTAAGTGTATAACGTTACTTCCGTAACTATGTTATCATCATACCAACGTACAGAAGGTAATTCATTTTATAAATTATACTCTAACCCCCCCCCCCCAAAAAGCTCTGGCAAACGACAAAGCCGATAACCGTATCATTCAAGGCAGCAGCGTTATTTGCAGTCTTGTTGTGGGGAGAGGGAAAAACTATCTGATATAAAAATTACATTTTTCATCACTATTAGACCAGGGGTGTCTTTTCAGACTCCGCTTGAGGGAGGCAAGAGCACCACCGACATAAGATTTTCACGTTTTGTACTAGTAGTGTATATTAGTAGACAATCGATTATTGCCCCCTCCTGCCCCACTAAATGACCCCCCTGTATTAGACTTCCAAACTATGCTATGTTTAAGTGCAGGATGTCTTATAGAACGACTTTGTCCGTCCGTTTGTTGACAAGTATCAGAGAAAAAACGGTGAAAGACATCAGGATGAGGGTTTTTTTTTTTTTTGTAATAGAATCTGTCCTTGGGACGCTGAATCAATCTCTGCTAACTCACTATTCAAACCGGAAGTGGTTCAAATTAGTAACTCCTTAGATAACGTTTATCGCGATAGGACAAAAATGGAAACATCGAGAAGCTTTTTGATTCAGCTTCAACATAACACAATCATGACTATCCACAATACTCGACTAAAACCGAAAATGGTTCAATTTACTATTGCTTTCGGTTTCAATATTAGTTTCAACGTTTATCACCATAGAATGAAAATAGTAACAGATGACGAGAAGCAGTTTTTTTGCAAACGATTCAGAAGACAACATATCCTGAATAGTTCTGTCGAATTTTTGTGACATTTGCGGTTTTCGGTTTTTAAGAAAACCGGTTTTCTAAACCGAAAACCGCAACTGCGGTTTTCGAAAGCGAAAGCCACCCGAAACCGTGTTTGCGGTTTTATAAGCGAAACCATGTTTGTCCTTTTCAAAGCAGAAACAATGTTGCTGTTTTTAATTACACCTTTTAACAATTGTGAAAGCATCTATCAATCGAGAGAATTGTATTGATTTATATGTGTATTTTAACTTTTTTTTTATTTGCTCCAAGACTATATGGTAATATGTGCACCATCGGCGCAAATCTGTCTTCAACATTGGGGGGGGGGACGGGTAAGACCGTTCCGATATTATTATATATATATATATATATATATATATATATATATATATATATATATATATATATATATATATATATATATATATATATATATATATATATATATATATATATATATATATATATATATATATATATATATAAAAGCGATGTTCAAAATATTTATAAAGTTGAAAAACACAGCTGTAAAGGATCAGGGGAGCAGAATTGTCTTCAGTGGCGTATTTAGGAGGCTATAGGGCTCAAGCTCGCCCCGAAATAAATTTGTTAGTTTTTCGCATTCCACGTACAACAATAATCCTTCTTACCATTTCTAAGAATGTCATTGATTTTCCATTTTTTTATGCTCTTTGTTCAGAAATAATACTGTATTTGTCAAATTTCATTCCACGTAAGAACTGCGTCCTTTTATTCTTTCTTTCGTCCTTTCTACTTTTCTGTTTCTTTTTCTTGGCGCTACTTTCTTTCATTTCGCCTATCATACTTTATCGACCGTTGTCAGTTGTGATTTAAGTCGGCCGTCATCAGTAACACCAAAACTAAGAGGAGTTGATAAGCGAAACTGATGTTCCACACCAACTTGCGCGGATATCAACATGACAGAACTTTAGTTATTAGAACAAAGGAAAAAAGATATCGTTTAGATATTTTTAAAAGAAAGAAATGTTTGAATTAAAGAAAATCAAAACGGGGGAATAATTAGCCCGGGAAATTAGGAAGGTCAAGAGGATTTTTCGTTTTTCATGCATGAATAGAATAAAAGGTTAGATTCACTCCTAAATTTTTGTATCATATCATATATAGGATTTATCGGTCTGCAATTCTTGCCATTATAACTTAATTATATTTAATTCTCAAGCTCAGGAGGGCAATTGCCCACATCCTTCCTTGTGTTGGGCATGAGTGTAGGACAAAATCCAAGCTAAATTCTGGTAAGTCGGACAAAATCCAAGTGGATAAAATCCAAGTAACAGTATCATGTGCGTAGCTGTGGTATGTGCCTATGAACACCCTAATTATATTGTTTGTTTTTTTCTTCAATTGCTAATTTCATTCTAAAGTTTTATCTGTAATTCTTCAATTTATTGAAATAACTAATTATTAGTGACTGACTAAATTGGATGAAGTGTTGAAAATTTGATTTTGGAAGCGCTCAATGAACAGTTAGCAGAGTACCCAAGCAAGATTTTGTGGGGAAGCTGATTGGTGGCAGCCATAATGCAGTAGAATGCCAGGACATTTACTGTAAAATGAAAATTTCTTTTTTTCTTTTTTCTTTTTTTTTTTTGAGCACCAGGTCGATTTTGGACTAGAATCGGTGCAATTAATTAAACAAGTAAGTAAGTAATAATTATTATTACTGTTTAGTGAGACTGACAGATACAACGAAATCAGTGGTTTAGTGCTTTTTTTTAACCTCAAAATTTTGGTTTGGAACACAATAATGGCTTGCTTATGCGAATTGTTCGTGTACGAGATCATTATGCAGTTTTAAACTAAAGTCCAGTTTCCCTAGAAACTACGATCACATCTATCTGTCATGTGAGCCCAGGTATTACGCGGATTAGTCGGGAAAAAGAATCACAAACAAAATGACTTGATTGTCGCAATAGATAGATTTGCGCTCCTTATGAGTGCAAATCTCATCCCGACCTTATGTATCAGCTTTTCAGAAATGTAATGTCAAAAGAAAATACTTCACTCGAAACTACAATTGATTTTGATAACAAAGATACTGCTCCGAAAGTATAAAATCAAAATTTTAAAACCTCTTTTGTCTTGGTAGTTATAAATTCGAATAAAACATGTACGATTCCCAGTTACCTATTAAATATTATATTTACGTTGATAACCTCGTACAGATATACTTTGAACGTGCATCATGGTAACTTGTGACTACATATTTTCTTTCGATAACTCGCGGAAATTATGCTATCCTGTGAATAGGAATACCACTTAAACATTTTATATATATATATATATATATATATATATATATATATATATATATATTTCGTCTGAAATTAAATTTTATTCTGTTTGGTTGGATTAGTAAAGTCGACATCCTTTTACGTCTTTGGATTTCAGATGTGATGTGGGCTATGAATAAAATGTGAATGTTATATGAGTGATATATTTTCATGTCCTAGGTTAAGTTAATTTAGATTAGATTAGTTTAGGTTAGAATAGGTGTAGGTTAAGGTTACTGTATGTGCCGATAGTCAAATTTTGTGTTCCTATATGTCTGTGAAAAGAAAATCGTAGGAAGGAAGGACATAGAAAGGTGACAATATTCCGTGCACAGAGGGCAGGTGACCAAATGTGTATAAATCCTGTCGCCGGAGTCATTGTTTTTCAAAGGCACAAAAGGAGCAAAATAAGATATATATTAAATATAAGAAGTTCTAGCCCACCAACCACTATAAAAATTTAGTATAAAGAGAATTGATTAAGTGTGATGATGCAAGTGAGTCAAGATGGCGGCAAGTGTAGTTGGACGACCCGTAGCTCCTGAAGAAAAACAAGGTATTAGCGTGGAACTGTGTAAAAAATGTAAATACAACATTGAATCTACTACATTAAATGTTTGTGAAGCATGCAATATAAAGATTCAAAACAAAAATACAATAGTAACACGATCAAGATCGAAAAACATTCAGACGAATTCATGTGCTTCGCAAACAAACGACGATCGGGTGGAAAATGACACAGTAAAGGGAAAGTGTTTTAGTTGCGTTCGGACAGAACATGAGGTTTCGTCTTTGAAAGAAATGGTACATATTTTGCTTAGTGATGTGAATACATTAAAAAGTACGATTCATGATATCAAGGAACAACAGGAAGGAAGTGTGATTAAAAGTGATGAAGTGCAAGTGCAAGGAGAAAACATGAGTTCAAGTACGGTAAAAGCGAACCATTGTGACAGCAATGTAGATGTTGATAGCTTGGTACAAATAATAAACGTATTACAGGATGACATAAAGTCCCTAAAATCAGAAAACGAGGCATTGCAGCAAAAAATAAAGTCAGTAGAATCAGATGTTGAAACTCAAAGGAACCCCAACCAGTGGCAGAAAGTAAACTACAGTAGACCTAGAAAATATTCAGATGTGGTTTCAAATAGTTCAGTTGTATGTGTAAACAGATATAGTGTGCTAGAAAACGTCGAAAGTGAAGTGGATATGAGGTCAAATGTAAATCAGGCAGGAAACTCACAAAAGAAGACAAGTGTAAGAATGCCCACAAACAAAGGACAAACGATAAAGCAATCCCAAGTGCGCAAAGCTTCAATCAATAAGATTGGTACAAGAAGAAAGCTCCAGACAGAGTCGCAAGTGTACATATACGGTGATAGTCATGGTCGAGGACTGTCTATGAAAGTGAGCGACAATTCTAAACACAAGTTGGCAGTACAAGGGAACATCAGGCCTGGAGCGAAAAGTGTTGATGTGTTATCTGGCATCAATACGAACAATGTAAATAAAGAAGGTAATTGTGTAGTAATATTAAGTGGAACAAATGATGTGGCTAGGAATGAAGGTTGTGAGGCTGTGAGTAGGATTAGAAATAAACTAGCTGTTTTGAATAAATGTAAGTTAATAGTAGTAAACATTCCTTACCGGTACGACCTTATTAAAGAATCGTGTGTTAATGAAGCTGTTCAAGCCACTAACTTAAAACTAAAAGCAGTATGTAATCAATTCACGAATGTTGATATGGTTGATATCAGTAAGTTAGGTAGGGAAATGTATACTCAACACGGTATGCATCTGAATCAAGCAGGGAAGGATCTATTAAGTATAAAGATCTGTGAAATAATTGATAAGAGCATAGCCACTACATTAGAAAGTAAAAAGGCAATAGCGATGCCTTGGTCTGTACAGGAAAACCCAAATCACCCGACTCCATGAATGAATTGAAAATTTCGTGGGGCCGGGTGGAAACTTCAAACCTAACAAAGTCGCTTAAAATTAATGATATAAGTAGAAATGTAACTGTTAATAAACGATCAAATGTACAAGGTAATATGAGTCAGGGAGTAGAACCAATTTCAGTCAATGCTGTCCAATTAGCCCAACTATCTAATAAAGCTGATGATACACACTCAGTGACCAGCAATGTTCTTAAACTATGCTTTCTTAATGTACAAGGGTTGAAGGACAAATCATTCCTTATTTCAGATTTTGCCTACGAAAATGATTTACATATTTTCTGTGTGAGTGAACATTGGAGTGCGGACAGTGAACTCCAATACAACAATATAGATGGTTTTTCTATGGCAAATAGTTACAGTAGGAGTATATACATACATGGTGGGGTCGCTATCTATGTTAATAGTCAAATAGAATATCGTCAATTAGATATAACTTTTCTTAATACTGAACGTGAATTTGAATCAACTGCAATTTTTCTGGATCAGTACAAGTTAATAATTGTATCTGTTTATAGAACTCCTGATAGTAATCCAAATATTTTTTTAGAAAAATTGGAGAAGTTATTGGCATTTCTCAGCAACTGGCATAATTATGAGATAGTAATAGGGGGCGATGTAAATGCACATTTTGATGTGACTACTGACAAACGAACTGTCCATGAGTTACTTAATCTACTCAGACAACATAATCTTCAAGTGATTAATCGTAAACCGACTAGAGGCACAGCGTGCTTAGATAATGCATTTACCAATGTAAAAACGGAATATTTAACCAGTAATGTATGTCAATTTCCTTTCTCAGATCATGATGCCCTGCTAGTCAATCTAAGTACAACAAAAGTAGAATCCTGCAACTTTAGTTTTCCCACCACCGAACTTATAGCAACTAGGCCCATCACAGAAACTAATTTGCAAAGTTTCATTCAACAATTATCGTGTATAAACTGGGAAGTTAACATTAGGTATGATAATTTAAATGCCAGCGATACATTTGATCTTTTTTTAACAAAGTTTCTAAATATTTTTGATATGTGTGTGCCTAAAAGGGTGGTCCGATATAATTCATCAAAGAAAACAAAGTTAGGTAAAAGAACGTGGTATACCCCAGAACTCTCTGCCATGAAAGATAAAGTAATGCAGTATTATAATATATATAAGAATAAAATGACTAGTGAATCCAGTGATATTTATAAGTCTCAAAGGAGTAAATATAAATCTGCAATAAAGGTAGCGAAAGCAACATACAATGAAAATTGCATTGAATTATCATCAAATAAATGCAAAACTGCATGGAAGATAATCAACAAGGTAAGCAATAGAAATAATAACAATAATAATGTTACGCTGTCGCCTGATACTCTTAACACGTATTTTGTTACTTCCGTAGAGGAAATCAAGAAAAACAATGCAGATACTAATGTAAATATGTATCAGTATTTAAGTCAACATACTCCATTTAATAGTTCTTTTGTTATTAACCATGTTAGCCCTGATGATGTCATAAAAGTAGTTAAAAAAATGAAAACTTCGGACAGTAAGGATATATTTGACATATCGAGCAACCTTATAAAAGCTATAATTAATCAAATTGCGCAACCCCTTGCAATATGCTTCAACAAATGTTTCTCTCAAGGTATTTTTCCCAAAGCACTTAAAATAGCAAAAGTTATTCCTATACACAAAACGGGAGATCGATCGTGTTCATCTAATTACCGTCCAATATCCCTTATTCCAGTTTTTTCTAAAATTATGGAAACTATTGTTAAAGATCAGCTATATAAATATATGACTGAGCAAAACATAATTCTAGAAGCTCAATTTGGATTCAGATCTGGGAAATCCACAATTGATGCAGTAGAATCACTAACGAAAAAAATATATGAAGTTTTTGAAAATAAGGGTTTTGCTCTAGCTACATTCTGCGATTTAATTAAAGCATTTGACTGTGTGGATCATAAAATTCTATGTGATAAGTTAGCGTATTACGGATTCCACAGTAGTAGTTTAAACTTTGTAAAATCCTATTTAAAGGAACGTAAACAGATAGTCAGTGTTAACAACATGTATTCAAACATCTTAGAAGTGAAATATGGGGTACCGCAGGGTTCTGTTCTGGGTCCGGTACTATTTTTAATAATGATAAATGATTTGCCTCTAAATACTAATACCACATCAATTCTATACGCGGATGACACTACGCTACTTAACATAAATACAAGCTTTGAAGAAGTGTATATAGAAGCTCAAGGCGCATTAAGAGAGGCAGCGACCTGGTTTAAAAGAAATGGTTTTGTGCTAAATCAAGATAAAACAAAAAAAGTAACCTTTAGTCTCAATCACTGCAATGATAGAGGAAACTATGATGTATCTGAGGTTAAATTTCTTGGTATACATATAGACAGCCAACTAACCTGGGAACAACATGTCAAATATGTATGTACAAAGCTCTCCCGGGTGCTCTTTCTGTTAAGAAAATTGAAAGATACAGTTCCTTATGAGTATCTGAGGAATTCATATTTTGCATTTTTTCACAGCATAATTGGATATGGGATTTTGCTTTGGGGTAACAGTAGCCAAGCACATGATGTTCTAGTTTTGCAAAAGAAAGCCATCAGGATTATTGTTGGAACACATGATAAAGAACACTGCAAACCACTATTTATCAGGCTTAAGATAATGACAGTAGTTAATGTATATATTTATCAAGTGCTACTTTACACTAAGAAAAACCTGGCAAATATGACACTCAGAGATGAAGTACATACATATAATACTAGATTGTGTAAGAAAATTGATATACCCTTCACTAGATTATCGAAGATCAAAAATAGTTATTTAGTTATAGGACCAAAGCTATTTAATAAACTAACATCCTCCATACAACAGCTGCCATTTAAGGTTTTTAAGAAAAAGTTATATGACTGGTTAATAACGAATCCATTTTACTCAATTCAAGAGTTTAGTGAATGTCAAGACATTGTGTCCTAGTTTGCAGTATCACTTTATTTCAAATATTATTAGGTTGTTCATAATAATATTAACCAATAACTGATTGTCTGTATGTAATGATTATTTTATATATATATTTAATATTAACCAATACTGATTGTCTGTATGTAATGATTATTTTATATATATATGTAATATTAACGAATAACTGATTGTATGTAATGATTATTTTATATATATCTGTATCTGTATTTTATATATCTGTATCTATATGTATATTTCATTCGGACGTTGTCTATTGCTTGTAAAGCTCAATGACAATAAAATATTCTATTCTATTCTATTCTATTCTATTCAGCTTAAAGAAGATATGCCAAGAATCACAAGACTCTCAGATGTCAACATATTTCGTTAGTATTATCATTAGTACTATTAATGGAAAATTTTATTCAGTAAGAAATTCTGGTAAAACGAAACATTACGTATATGTTGTCAGAGTTTTCCTGTTTAGCTGAAAAATCGAATATCAATTTGTAGAAGCATTGAAATATATATATTTAAATCTTCATATTGTTCGAGATAGAGCTGTAGCATCTGTGTAAATGAAACGAAAGGTTTTCTTTAATAAAATGTAGATTTTTTTTTCCGTTGCGCTAAAAGAAACTATGTTTTGGACATTGTGGATTTTTTTCTTTGGTAGGGCCATCACACACAAAACATCAGATTTTCCGTAGTCCTCATTGTCAGCATAACTGGGAGGTCGACATCCTGTGTCGGTGGTTTGTGGTTTGCAACCTTTTTCACGAGGGGTTGCTGATGACGGATTGCAGGCCTGGGTGCCGAGTTGTGAGTTGTGATTGAAGAGGCTCGAAAATTATCTTCTTTGGGCAAATTTGAGTTCCATTTTCCGGGGACAACTGGTTTGGTGAATTGATCGGGGATTGTTGGTAGCATACCTGCACCGGGCCCAGTAGGTTCGCGACCACCAGTCAGTGATACATTTATCCAGTCAGGCACGTAGCCAAGGGGTGGGTCCGGACCCCCCCTTCGAGACCAGAAATAAAAAGAATTAAGGAAGGATGAAACAAAAAGAAACAAGAAATAGGAAGAATCAGCGTTAAAAATTTAAAAAAAGCTAAAAATAAATATAATTTTTCATCATCGCTTCTCAGCAGTATCAAACATGTTATTTCGGAAACAGTTTTCCATTGATCCTTTAACTTGTCATTTGGAACAGACAGTAGTTGACGGAATAATGAAAAAAAAAAAAAAAAAGTTATGTAGAAAGAAAGTTCTGTTAACATTTAATTCAACAGAGAAAGAAACGCAGATATCGTAAAATATTTTACAAAACATTATTGAATATGTAGTTTTTATAATAGTTAAGGTCATAATGAAAGGAAAATTGTTATATTTGGATGAACAGAAGGAACGTAGATATTGTAAAATCTTTTTTTTTAACTTTTTTTTTTGGCGCGGTGGCTCAGTGGTAGAGAGTTCACTTCCGGTGCTTGGGTTCCCTGGTTTGATACTAACTCGCGCCGTGTGGACTTTGTGGTGGACAAACGCCGTGCTGGTGGGTTTTCTCGGAGTTCTTCCGTTTCCTCCCACTTTCTTCATTCCACCTTTTCACTCATCTCTCATCATCACCGTCCCCTTTAGCCTAACCGGCATAAACGTGGGACGTAAAACTTAAAGATTTCATTTCATTTCAAATCTTTTTTTAAAATATTCTTTTATTCGAGGTTTCTTCATAGTTTGTTACTAACATACTTACTAACATGTCCTAATTTTAAAGTCTTAACAAACTAATATATGTTGCTAGTAAAATAGTTTAAATTGATCAAGCCCCTGGTGCGATAAAAATATTTCATGTCAAACTCCCCTCCCCCTTCATTACAAAATCCTGACTAAACGAATCAATATATGTTACCAGTAAAATAGTTTAGAATAATCGAACTCTGGTGTGATAACTACAGTACTTCATGTCTCGGACCCTCCCTATTACGAAATCCTGGCTACGTGCCTGATCCAGTCCATAGTCTTAAGGAAAGTGAACATCATTCCACATTTATTATTATTATTAATAAGTCATTAAATTCATATTATTTCATATTTTTTAAGTAAAAAATATTATTTTCTGAATTTTGCTTATTTAGTCAAAAATATTGTATTATTTTAGGAAATAAGAGTATATTTTGTAGTTTTCAGTGGGTTTTAGTTAATTTCCAATGGAATTTCGATGTAGGAAGTCTTCTTAAGAAAACCTCAAAATTTTATTTCATAATTTCTTCAAAATTCTTAACTTTAGAAATTCAGCCATAATGTCTTCTTGATCCATCTATTTGTTTCGGTGAAAATTGTCTCCTATTGGATCTTTAGCAATCACAGCTTCGTTTCAGGATTTGCAGCATCTTTGATGTTTAGAGAAAATCTCGTCCTATAGTTACGTCATCAATAATAGCCAATTAGGGATCTTATTCTCATTATCTTTTGTCTTTTACCTGAAGCGGCGTTATGAGTTAGACGTAAAGGTATTCTTGTCTATAAAAAAGTAAGAAAAGGTGAAAATTTGAAGAGCGGCAGCAAGTTAAAGTGATATTTTGGACTTTCTCATCATAAAAACATCGGCGTAGTGCAGTGAGAAAGTTGACATGCTCAATGGATATTGGATTTAGAGGTGTAAGCAAGTTTCTTCACGTCAGACGAAAGTGGTTGGGGGGTCAGCCATCTTACCGATTTCAGAAGTGTATGGCTATGTAGTCCTGGCCATAGAAAAGTTTGTTTTTTGTAAACACCGACAGAAGCTCTCAATCCCCGAGAGCTGGTGTGAAATTATTTTTCATGGTCCAAACAACCACTGGATAAGAGGTAAAAGTTTCTTCAAAAATTTTCTTCAGGAAGACTGACCAAGTAAGTGTGGTAATGTTAACATTTCTTCGGAAAATATTCAGTTCGGTATCTAACCTTCAAAATTGTTAATCTGGTTCAAAGAGAATTTCTTGTACCTTCATAAAGGGATTTTCACGATCTAAGTATCCACTTTCTGGTGGTTGATTTGTGGCATTGCCAAATTTTCATTGGAAGGAATGTTTATCATCGTCGCTCAAAGTAATCCATTTAGGTGTTAAGTACGGGATATGTTTTCCTTTCCAAGGAATTTTTAAATTAAAGGCATTACCTCTTGATTGTCACCTCTTATTAACTTTCGAATATATAAGTATTTGATACAACTTGACAGTAGTTTTAATTTTCCGAGCCTAAAGGAAATTTTGCGATTAATAATATTGTAATATTTGTGTGAGTAGAGATAATGACAGTCCGGGATTCTAGTCCTTCACCTGGTTTATTTTACAAAATATTACAAAATAGTCTTCGTGTCTACAAAGTCAATATCTAAAATCTACAAACTGAATATCTTAAATCTTCCTTATGACCAGAGGTGAAGAAAGGAAATGTTTCATACGAGAACCTCTTTAGCTTATAACAGCCTCCAGGGCGTTTTGCAGCGACTTCAGGATACGGTACTTTTGGTAACCTCCTTCGTTCATGGCAGCCTCCAGAGGCTTTGCGTTGTGGGTAGGAATCCCCTTTGCTCAAGGTAGCCTCCGGGGATCAGTGTTGCCAATTTGGGGGAAAAGTCGCTAAATCTAGGGGATTCGCCTTCCAAGATAGCGACAAAAAATAATTTTTCCGATTAGCGACTTTTTTGGTGATTTTGGAATGATACTTTGGCGACTTACTTACAAATCTAGCGACTTTTGTGCTGCGAAAAACTTGTCCTAAAATAAGTAGGTCTACTATTAGCTTTTATCAGTTCAGATCTATGTTTATTTTCCTTTTGCTTATTTGAATCAGTGCACTTGTTGACGAGCTGGGAAAGTACATAGCATTTATATCTATTTTTCCGCTTTGATTGCTGTTTTCTCTTACCTTCTAACGGGGACGAACTCAAGCTTTTAATGTCCTTTAGTTTACACAGCTTCCGTACATTACCGATAGCAAACAGATAATCTGTAAAGCGTGAGTAGACCTTTTAGACCGAAATTTTTCTAGGCCTTTAATTTTGCTCGCTTTTCTGAACTCATTTTTGATTTTATTGAAGCAAAATTGATCATAAAGTTAAAAATATATAAAAGTGAAATCATTGTTAGTTTTATATGAGTCTTTGAGTCTTTCATATACGTTCTTGTAGCGTAGATAGTACTATATATGAAAGAGGCAAAATTCCACGAAATTTTTTTTAGCGACTTTTTACCCAAAATTGGAGTGATTTCATCTCCAATTTAGCGACTTTTTGTACCAACTTGTTGGCAACACTGCCAGGGATATTAGGCAACGTAATACTCTTTTGTCCGGGGCAACATCAGGAGCAGGTTTAGGTTAAGCTATCAGTGGTCAACTGATGCCTCCGTCTTCTTTGGGTCCACTTTTATAGGCCATTTCTGGGTGGCTCTTCCCCTTAGGTACCCGTCGTGCTTTTACAAAAAAGTCAGTAAAATTAAATAAAAATAAAAAAATAAAATAACTGAATGAATGATGATATTGTATTTCTGTATGATGTTCACTTTCCTTAAGACTATGGTTGCGTGAATGTGTCACTGATTGCTGAACGCGAACCCACCGGGCCCAGACGGGCAAGCTGTCAACACTCACTGACCCATCCACTACACCAATCATCTCCGGAAAGTAGAACTCAAATCGTCCCAAAATGTGAAGATTTCTAAGCCTCCCTCATTCTCACTCGCAGTCCAGTATCCCGATCCGCAGGTCATAGCCTGTATCCCATCAAGAGATAAGGTTACAAACCACAACCCGACAGAACAAGACACTGACCCAAGAGTGAAACTGACGGTGAATGCTTCGAAAATCTAAATGTTTGTGTTTACTAACCCAGATAAAAATAAAAAAAATCTCGAATCGAATCTAAATCGCGCAACGGGATGAAATTTCGAAAATAAACTAAATGCCAAAGTGAATTTTGTGATCTTATTAACGAAGTGAAATTTTCTGGCAGGTCTGTGATTCCAACCCCGGTCACACTAAGTGAAATCAATTCTGTACACTTTCAAGACGCTATGATTTACTTTCGTTACACTGTTCACGTACTGCTTTAAACACTCTACTTTCTGAGTACCAACAATACTATTGAAGTTACTTTACTACATCGTTTTAAAATAATTAGCTTTGCACTGGACAATGAAAGATTTTGTTTCGACTCGCACGCTTTATTTACACTAACTTTCTGTATGATAAGAGATAACAGGAGAATACATTAAAAAAAAAAAAGTCGTAAAGGTTGGAAATTGAGGGAAATTCTTGACATAGCTGAATGGGTAAGTCTATCATTGCATTACATACTCTCTTCACATATCATGAAAAATTCTACATACGTTTGGTTTAGTCAAAAAAAAAAAAAAAAAAACATTTTGAAAATAAGGACATTTACTACAAAATCACGTAACCCTTGCACTACACATGTGCTACTCATTACGGCTGTACGCTACATATTTTACTTTCTTTTCTTAGTATTTTCTTTTAGATACCGTTGTGAAAGTAGGGTCAGCGCGGAGGATTTATACCAACAAGGTGACCTCCCTTGTATGAGCTCAGACCTCATCCACTTTGATTCCACAACAAAACATTTTCTTTTGAGACAATACATACACTAAATAAATCTACATGAAAAGAAAGTACACTTAACCTAGTCCCTAGCCTAACTATCTAACTAACTTAACCTAAAACATATAAAAAATCACTTTATTCAACAGATTAATAATATAGCACACACCCTGCCATTCTACCGAGGACGTATGGGACGTCGACCATTCAGCTTTAATTTTTTATATTGAAAAAAAAGTCTTAAACTATGTGCTTAAAATTTCGAATTTCTGGTTTCTGGTGAAAGGAATTCAAAATACATAACGAACGTGTCACCGTTGACGAGCATCTCCCATTGCCGATAGTTGTATAAGCACCCTTGTTATCAATGTGAGCCGAAACTTTGTATACATTTTGTCTCATCATATTCAAACTAAAGTGAAGGTAAGCACAAACCAGAGAATGGATTTAATTTTGTAATATAGCAGTACGGAAAAATAATAAATATAAAAAAGAATATACGAGATTACATATTCAAAATATAATTTTGGGGTGAAATGTATGTACTCGAGAGTACACACATTTCTTGGACTGTTGGTAACAAACATCCACACTGAAACTCTAAAAGAACAATTCCCCCCCCCCCATTGAACGAGTGGTTTATGTTACATCGCTAAGTTTGTATATTGTATAACTTAGGGAAAACTACGCAGCGTTTAGCACATTATATACCGTATCACAACACTAGATATAAACATTTTCCAATCCGAAAGAGGTTAGAAATTTAGTAGGTTAGTGTGGCCGAAAACAACAACTTGGATTTTCTCTGCTTACACACTTATTTGTTTATTCCCTCCATGGAAAATAGAATACTAGTTACTCTCCTACCTTATCAGTCCGGGTTGGATATTTTTGAAGAAATAACTTACACCACCGCTATAACTGAGCGGTTTCTCGGTGTTTAGAAAAAAGTATGGGAATCCTACTTCGAATCCGGGCGACTGAGCTGCACCACCAAGATGGCTTACGTCAACCACTCACACCCTGACGTATGAGTCTTGCTCTCACAACTGTAGCTTCATCGTCCATTGAGCAAAGCAAAACACTCTTTGTATACATAGACTGTCCAAAACATCGAAGGTGTCAATTATTTTGTGTCGTAACCTTTAAATACTTCTATTTAAACCAAGTTTTTTTATGGACGGAGATGATCGTACGTCCATCACTTAACACCGCTTCTGGTAAAAGACAAAGACAATGGGAAGAAGATCCCTAATTGGAGGTTCATTGTGACGTAACTATACGATGATAGGTGTATATCTCAAGATCAAAGGAGCCAAAAAATCTCAACCACACTGTGATTGCGGAAGATCCAATCACAGATCATTTAGATTAAACAAAGGGATGCTTCAAGAAGCTACTATGGCTGACTTTACAAATGAAAATTTTTAAAGAAGACTTTTGAAATAAAAAATTGTGAATTCTTTTGAAGATCCCCTAAGCCAAAATATGAATGAAAATTGATTGGAAAGGATTAAAAACGACCAGAAATTACCTTATTTCCTAAAATAATATTATATTTTAACTAAATATACAAATAATTATTCAATGTAAATATATTACCATATATTTCTCTCTAAATATACTAAAATCATTAGTTCAAGGAGCTTAACGCAAATTTTGCGACCTACTTCAAATCGAGTCATCGATCAATTATATATTAAAAATAATATTTTAATAAATATTAAATTCATATATACACTGGTTGCCCAAAACTTCCGGGCCATGTTACATTATACGATGTATAAGGTAACATCCTCCGGGAGCTTCGGAAAAAAAATCTAACTTAGAAGTTCTAAGTTAAGCTCCTTTTTTTTTTCTTTCTAACCTAACATTTTAGTCATAAAATACTCTAATGCAATGCAATCAATATAAGGAATGTTTTGAAAATTTTTCAAAGACCTTAATCCTAACAAAGAATTTTATAACTACATTATATGAAAAAGGAAAATTTGGACACAAAACTAGACACAAAACAAACAAGAATTACCTTAATCTAAATTTAACCTACGATTCTCTTTCTTTTTTTTTCTCGACTATGTTTTGTTTCTGTTCAAGGAATCCATATCGCAGTCCTCAATCTCCCTTAGTGAGAGCAGCGACATGCATTCTCTGAACTATTCCTATTCACTTCCGGTGGCTGCGTCATCGGCGGCATGAACATCGTATACGGCGGAGGCCAACCAGTGGACATAGCCATGTTCACCGCTGGGGAAGGAGTGGATGTGGGAGTTGCCACTCCTCCTCCAGGAGGCAAATTCGGCATGTATCCCTGATAGGCTTGCGCTCCCGGTATGTGGTTCGAACTCGGCGCGCACTGTTGGGATGCACCTCGATGACATCCAAAGTTCATTCCTCCCGATTGGTAGTTAGGGTTGGAAACATATGGAGCATTCTGGTTTCCGTTCCCCCAGTTTTGCCTTTGGTTGTTGAACCAGGGTCTTCTGGCCTGAAAATTTCTTCTTCGACCTCGGTTCCCCAAGAATCGATTGCCATTTCCATTTCCCTTGGCATCACCATTCTTCTTTCCTTCGTCCTCCTCCGTCTGCGACGAAGTGTCTTTAGTCTGTTGTGACTTCCCGTTCTTTTCTGTCTTTTTCCCTATCTTGGCCTGCCGAATATGTAGACGCTTGAATTTCTTATCTGTCACTGGTTCCACAGGTTCCGGATGACCTTCTATTTCGGCTATCTTAACAATCAGATGCTGGATATTCTTGGGCTCCACGGCTCGCAACAACTTAGCATCTCCAGCCGGCAGACAATCTAGGACAATCTCAATGAGTTCTGTCTCATCTGGATGTTGTGCCACAGCATAGTATTCGGCTATGACCTTCCAGGCAAAGTCAGTTAGCCGGTTATACTTGGACCGGTCAAACTTCATCCCTTGGATGAATTTCTTCTGCAGGCGTTCCATTCTGGCCGAGAAGTAGTGCTCCTTAAATAGACGCACAAAGTCCGCATAGCTGTTGATGTCTTTGCAGACCGTTTGGTACCAAGTCTTGGCCCCAGCCGACAAACAACACGGCACCAAAACCATGCGTTCGTATTCCGACGCAGAGATTATCTTAAACGCCTGTTCTAAGTTTTCTAGAAAAGACCTGGCCAAACCATATTCTCCTGCGAAGTTTGGTAAGTGATTTAGCTCCGACAGCCTTAAATTTAACGCTCTATTCCCAGAACATCCCTCATATCTGCCGGGATTCAGGGGAGAGTTGCAGCCAATCACAGGGCTCTTTGCATTATTATAATTTTGTCCAAAATTCGAGTAAGAGGTATAATTTGGTCCAAAAGGTAAGTTGCTTGGCATCGATACCACTGTGTGACTACATACTCCCTCCGGAATTCCAACAAACGAAGGAGTCCTATCTGCAACAGTACTGGACACTACATGACTTAAGCTACATACATTGGAAGTCGAGACCGAAGCCTGAGACCACGTCAATAATGGATTTAAAGCCCTAGAGGCAACCTGACCACTCATGATATCCCAACAGGCGGGACTGGAATTGTTCGTGACCAACGAATGTGAATTTAAGTCAAACGGCCAGACATTCTTAGTGTGAACTCTGGTCGGCTGACAGACAGAGACGGTCACCGTTGGGACAGTACGAGTCTCCCCAACCGAAGAGATTCGTACATCCACTCGGGTGTCAGAGTCTGTTCCGTCAGAGTCAACCCCTTCACAACCAACAAAGTCACGTGACCGCTTGCGACCGATACGACCTGGTTTACTTTGCTCCCGATCCTTCACCAAAGTTTGGATCTTAGCCTCGAGTACGTCATAAGATTTCTGGGTGCTCGACTCGAGATGCGATAGTTCTTTAGCGAGCTGATCACACCTTCGATTTTGCTTTTCTACTGACAACCGGAGATTCTCCTCGACGGTGTCTACCCGCGTTGCTATCGTATCCTGAAATTCCCCCACCGAAGTGTACAACTCGCGAACTTAGTTACGGAGGTCCGATACGTCCTTGTTTACATTTTCGACTTTTTCGTTTACAATCTGCATCATTTGTGATTTCAAAGTATCGAATTTTTCATGAATAATTTGGAAATTACTTTTACACATATCGAATTTTTGGTTCATGACACAATCAACCTTTTCAAATTTTTGATCCAAAGTTAAAGTTAAGGTTTGACTAAAACGTTCTAGCATAGTCGCGAGGTCTACTACGGGTGCAGTTGAACCTGCAGTTCCGGTACTATCTCCAGCATCGTGCAAACTTTTCTCTCCAGTGACGTGCGTCGTGGTGTCCCGTTCCTTTCCACTTTCCTGTGATTTTGGTAGCGATCGCACAGTCAGCTGTTTGGCCACACACGTTTTACAAAACCAGGGCTCACTACACTTATTTAATTCTTCTCCCTGTTCATCGGTTATACTATAGCACTGTGCATGCACCCATCCAGAGCAACCGTCACAATAAACACTAAAGGCCTGTATTTCTTCACTACAACATACATATTCATCCGGGCTACGGGATTCAGTACTTGACCTGCTACCAGCAGACATCTCCATTTCATATAAAATTGTTTTCCCCAAATTACACATATACAAACTCAAGAGTGACTACACATCGTTCAAGGAGTCGTTTGTCATAACAGTCCCCATTACATTACACTGCTCTTTCAATATGATTCACTTAGCACTCACGAAAGGTTGAAATAACAGATCCTGGCTGTGGAACGCCAATTTTACAACAACAACAACAACAACAAAAAAAAAAAAAGTCATATAAAATAAAAATGTAAAATAAAAATAATATAGAATCGAATCTAAATCGCGCAACGGGATGAAATTTCGAAAATAAACTAAATGCCAAAGTGAATTTTGTGATCTTATTAACGAAGTGAAATTTTCTGGCAGGTCTGTGATTCCAACCCCGGTCACACTAAGTGAAATCAATTCTGTACACTTTCAAGACGCTATGATTTACTTTCGTTACACTGTTCACGTACTGCTTTAAACACTCTACTTTCTGAGTACCAACAATACTATTGAAGTTACTTTACTACATCGTTTTAAAATAATTAGCTTTGCACTGGACAATGAAAGATTTTGTTTCGACTCGCACGCTTTATTTACACTAACTTTCTGTATGATAAGAGATAACAGGAGAATACATTAAAAAAAAAAAAAGTCGTAAAGGTTGGAAATTGAGGGAAATTCTTGACATAGCTGAATGGGTAAGTCTATCATTGCATTACATACTCTCTTCACATATCATGAACAATTCTACATACGTTTGGTTTAGTCAAAAAAAAAAAAAAAAAAAAAAAAAAACATTTTGAAAATAAGGACATTTACTACAAAATCACGTAACCCTTGCACTACACATGTGCTACTCATTACGGCTGTACGCTACATATTTTACTTTCTTTTCTTAGTATTTTCTTTTAGATACCGTTGTGAAAGTAGGGTCAGCGCGGAGGATTTATACCAACAAGGTGACCTCCCTTGTATGAGCTCAGACCTCATCCACTTTGATTCCACAACAAAACATTTTCTTTTGAGACAATACATACACTAAATAAATCTACATGAAAAGAAAGTACACTTAACCTAGTCCCTAGCCTAACTATCTAACTAACTTAACCTAAAACATAAAAAATCACTTTATTCAACAGATTAATAATATAGCACACACCCTGCCATTCTACCGAGGACGTATGGGACGTCGACCATTCAGCTTTAATTTTTTATATTGAAAAAAAAAGTCTTAAACTATGTGCTTAAAATTTCGAATTTCTGGTTTCTGGTGAAAGGAATTCAAAATACATAACGAACGTGTCATCGTTGACGAGCATCTCCCATTGCCGATAGTTGTATAAGCACCCTTGTTATCAATGTGAGCCGAAACTTTGTATACATTTTGTCTCATCATATTCAAACTAAAGTGAAGGTAAGCACAAACCAGAGAATGGATTTAATTTTGTAATATAGCAGTACGGAAAAATAATAAATATAAAAAAGAATATACGAGATTACATATTCAAAATATAATTTTGGGGTGAAATGTATGTACTCGAGAGTACACACATTTCTTGGACTGTTGGTAACAAACATCCACACTGAAACTCTAAAAGAACAATTTCCCCCCCCCCCCCATTGAACGAGTGGTTTATGTCACATCGCTAAGTTTGTATATTGTATAACTTAGGGAAAACTACGCAGCGTTTAGCACATTATATACCGTATCACAACACTAGATATAAACATTTTCCAATCCGAAAGAGGTTAGAAATTTAGTAGGTTAGTGTGGCCGAAAACAACAACTTGGATTTTCTCTGCTTACACACTTATTTGTTTATTCCCTCCATGGAAAATAGAATACTAGGAGAACCCGAGAAACCCCCCCCCCCACACACAGTGTTTGTTCACTGCAAAGAACACTTGGTGCGAGCTGGGATTGAACCAAGGACCCCATTCATAACAGGTGAGCGCTCTACCACTGAGCCACCATGACTTCTCCCCTTCTAATAGGTTTCAGACTTAACCCTAATATTAATGACATTATCTCTGTAACAGTTCTTATTTTTCTGTGAAAATTTCTTGTACAGTTTTATTTATCTCGATAAGTAAGAATAGTTTCATTTCAGCAGAGCTAGAGGGAGATCTGTAAGGCCCAAGTCCGCTCCTCTTCGACCCACACATCTCAAGCTTCGTCCGGCACATCTCAGTAAAGGGACCATGTTTCTAGCATTGGAAAATGTAAAAACGAATTTATATTAGAACTTTATACAATTTGAACTATACCTTAATCCTTAACGCACAATAACCACGAATGAAATTAGGCAAATTTATCTCCTGATATCACAAATGTACCCGAATAACGAAAGATTATACATCTGACGTAGCCTCAAATGGTAATGTACGAAGTTTGGTGGTTAACACATAGCAGAACCTAAATAAAGCCAATAGACATTAAATACGTGTATGAGTAACACTAACACTTTTACGGTTCTCTATTTTTTTTTTCACGTTAAGCATTTACGTCATAGTAACAAACTGTAGTATGCTGTTTAAAAGAATATATAGTATGCTGAATTATTTAAAAGGTATTTGCTTTTTTGGCCCATGCGTACGTATCTGCTTGAATGTTTTTGCGGACGTATCTTGGAAATTTACATAAATTTATTTTGCTCAAAATGATTTAAGAGCAACAATTATATAACATTATGAGCTTCTAAAGAAAATCAATTGTTCAAAGGAAAGACAGACACAACAAACAATAGTTTTTATTAAGTTAAATAAAACGATATGCATGAATGAAGAAGCTCGTGCGTATAAAAAATAAAAGGGAGAAAGACGAAAAAACAATTTGTAAACCTAAAAAGTAATGCTGTGCGAAAATCTTTCCCTTTATTGAGTGAAAACTGATACTTACATATACCCTTATTTAGGGGTAAAGGAAAGGTAACGAGACGCATGACGTCACGTCAGCCTCCGTGCCTATCTTTGCCCATTGTAATTTTTTACTCTGAGAAAAATGATTGGGTTGAAACGTGATCACGCGGCGCGGTTAAAAAGTCTGAAACCAAACTGGATTGTTTGGGAAGGAGAGCTGGTCACTTGCAACCCAGCTGTATTAACCGTTGGGTCAACAACATGACTATATGTCACTGTAGAATATTTTAAATCAACTCCTGGGTTATACCCGATTAACGGAAAGTGTCATGATGCGCGAAACGCATAGCCTAAGGAAGCTGACTTACGTGGACAATTTAGTATTGCAAAAATTACAACACATGTTTGTTATTTACTGTCTAATTAGTCAAAATTATACAGAGGTATATCTTGACAGAGCATTATTACAATAGTAGCGTTAGCTTCGGCCCAAGCGGAAGGCTACAGATGAAGAAAATAGCACCGAAATGAAAAAAAGAAACATTGCATCCAAGCCACAATGCATGAATAGCAGTGCTGCCATCTGTTTTCCTTATCTGTTATTCTTATGTCCTAGCACATAAGAACAACAGATAGCACAACTATTACTCGTGCAACTGTTGTCAGACTATAAACAAGTTTAAAAAAATGCTATTGGTTACCAATTACAAAACATAGAGCTTGTTCGTTACTTGACATAAATGCCAAATATACTATGTAAAGCTTTACTCATACTAAACAATAAAAACCAATGCAAATACCCACAGTCAGTACATAGTTATTTTTGATATGCTCGGAAGGCGATATCCTTGGTGTTGAATTAAAACCCAAGTAACACGCTAAAGTGGTAGTCATTTTGAGTTTTTTCGCTGTGTAGTGTCGGATAACCTTTGTAACCAACTAACGATTTAACATTAACCACACGTTGGGTTAAATCCCGTAAGGGTCAATGTGACCTTGACTTTTTTAATCAATTAATTATTTCCCATGTTTTAACTCCATCGTGGTCAATATTACCTCATTATTGGGTTATTTACACTATGTCCGGTCATTTCTTACCCCACGCTTGTTCATTTTTCACTACACGTTTGGTCAAACCCATAATCAGGTTAATGGAATTTACACTTTGTTGAGTCATATTGTACACCAATTTATTATTGGGTTAAACGTATTAACCGGTTATGCGATTTCACACCAATTGGGTCGTTGGGTTAGACTCCCACATTTAACTACACGTTCGGTTAAACTTATTTCAACCCAATTTAACTAAACGCTTTGACCCTATTTAGGTCGGATCAGTTTGAACCACCTGGTTGGGTAAAAAAGAAAAGAACCAATAGGATCAATTTTAACCCAATCATTTTTCTCAGTTAGGAAGCGGGTGGCGCCATAGATATTTTTGGAAGTAGGGGAAGGGCGTCTCCCTTCACTTTTACCTGTGCCCTTGTTCAGTTTTTCGTTATGATGTTAGCAAGACGACAGTACATGTACGGTTAATGAGATATAGCCTAAAATTAACTCTTAAATATATAACTTCAGTTTAATTAAAATATTGTTCAAATATAAAAGACACTATAACATCGATAGATGGCATCGAAATGGACAAAGTAAAGTAGTTGAAGGTAGGGGTAAAAGTGGATCTGAAAAAGTAGGGTGATGGTAGGTTTGCGGCATGACCTAGTTCCCCTGCCTATCTTTACCTATTGTAATTTTTAGAAACTGGGGGAACGCAGTAGTACATATTTTTAGGCGGGGAGATGGCTTCCCCCGCGTTTCGTCTCACGTTTACCCCTGGTTGAGGGTAAATTCTCAAGTGAAGATCTGGAGAAAATCAAAAAAAAAAAAACTAATTTGATGTCGGTTTCTATTTTTTACTAGAAGAAAGTTTTATTTATTACTAGCAGAATGTTGTTTATCTTTTTCCTAACTATAACACACATACTCGTTATGCACATTCTACTTGTGACACCTGAATAGCGCTTTTGAATGTTTGATAATTTTTTCAAGATTTTAAATTGTGTGAAGTTTTCTTTCTGTCTTGTAGGGTAGAGTTTATAGATGGTACACGAGAGTTTGGACTTTCCCATTACCTTTTCATTATAAAAGTTCTCTCTTGAACACAATATATTACAAATAAAATGTAAGTTCCTCTAATTGTGTTGGAGTTTTGTTGGTGAAGTCAAAGAAACCATGCATCTAGAGTGCGTTTCCACTTTACATGAATCTTGTAGCTGTCATTTAAAAAAATCTTGAAACCTCCTAATATTTCTCCATGTAAGCATAGTCTTCAAAGGGACGTACATCTTTTTTTCATCTTGCAAGGAGTTGAACCATGTGCAACTTTCTGGGACGTCTTGTTTGCTACCTGCTATTGTCTTCTCGCTGACGAAAAAATGCTTTGCCGCTTCCGAAACAAAGGAATCTTTTGGATAGGGAGGGAAAGCGCGCCAAAACACACGTTTTTAATGAGAAGGTTCACTATTTGTCCACTAGAGTGCAGTGCTGTATGGGTGAAGATATCTTTCTTGCTTTCAGAAAGTTGTAATGTGTAAAGAGTAAATAGAAAGATCGGGTTGCAAGATTCCTTTTTATGACAGCTACAAGATTCATGTAAAATGGAAACCTACCTTTAGAGTGTGGAGGATAGGTGCCTCTCAATGACCGGGAGTCTTAGAGAATTTGTAATTAGGTTCCTCTCAATGACCAAGTGTCTTAGAGAGAAAGTAAGGAGCTCTAAGACCATGCGTCTTAGAACGTATAAGAAGTGCAGCTCTCTATGAGCAGACGTCTTAGAGAGTTGGTGGTTTGATCAACTGGGTGACATTGATGTCTTCTGTGGTATGCATGTCTTCTTTTATCCTAAAATGTCGGATCTTCGTTGATCTCCGTCACTTGCCGACCGTTAGCAATCGTGGACGACGTCTTCTTTGTGGATGCCGTCTAAGGAGTGTTAACATCAAGCAAGTGGTGTAAAAACATACGGTGTACGAACACGTGGAACCTTACAATATATAAAGATTATATTTAATCTACTGAAGTTGACATGATTTCCTAATTAAAAAATGTCAATGTTTGTCAAAATTACGAAGATTGTTTTTTAACATCTTATTTATTAGAATAATTTATATGAATCCCAAATTTATTCTACAAACACAATTTTTACACTGTAGTCATTTCTTTCTTTCTTTTTCTTTATTTTTTTTGAAATATTCATACTAAAACATTTCATTTTGTCTTTCGTCAGAAGTATGATAGCATGCAACCTGCTAATAAGTCTTATTTTAAAACATGAAATTTGCTAGACACCTTACTTGCCTGCAAGAAAGAAAAACAAAAGCAAATAAAATCTAAAATTTACGAAAAATTCCGTCAGTTTAATTAAGTGTTTTCCTTTCTTAAGTTAATTATTTTAATACCAAGTCATAGGCAAATGAAATTACTAGTTATGTTGTTAAGATGTATTAGTAGCCTAAGATCGGAATTCTAACAATTTATATTTAAAAAATTAATGAGCCTTATGTAGAGTCGTTTTGACATATCATCGGTCTGACTACTGCAGGAAACATATGTTACTTGAACTTTTTAGTACGACATTAATTTGGCGTCAGAACGACTCTGCATAAGCCCAATGAATTTATATTTAACCTACTGAGAAAGGTAATTCTCGCTTTTAGTGGCCACCTAGCACAAGTCTGTTTTATACTTAGATTTTATGGTATAAGGGCCGCGGTGTCTCAGTGGTATATCGTTCACCTCTAGTGCATGGGGTCCCTAGTTCGACCCCAGCTTGCGCCAACTGAACATTGTGCCTGACAAACACTATGTGCGTAGGTTTACTCGGGGTTGTCCCACTTTCTTTTATCCAACTATTTCATTCATTTCTCATTATCATCGTCTCCTTTAGCCTAGCCGCCATAAACTTAGGACGTAAACCTTAATGATTTAATTTCATTTTTTATGGCGTAAGGCGCCACACTGTACTTGTACCCATAACGGGTAAACTACCTTAAAGTGAATCTGCACCTTAACACACACTCTGTTAAGACAGTAAAAGTAAAAATTCCTATAAAAAAGTGAATTATGATAGTAAATATTTATATTTGAACTGAAAAAATGAAATATTTTAGTTTTACGTACCACGCTAGGCTAAAGAAGACGGTGACGATGAGAAATGAATGAAATGGTGGAATGAAGAAAGTGGGAGGAAAAAGGAAAACCCCGAGAAAACGCACGCACACAGTGTTTGTCCACTACAAAGTTCACTTGGCGGGGGCTGGGATCGAACCCGGGACCCCAAGCACCAGAGGTGAACGCTCTAGTACTGAGCCACCGCGGCCCTATATTTAAACTGAGACTGCACGGAAATAACATCTGTAAAAGTAATATGCTGTATCATGATCTGTTATTAGATTTTGTTCCTGCAATATAAGGACAATAACTAATTCGAATATATCAACACATGCCTATACACAAGTTAAGGCAAAGGAAGAAAAAAAATAAGTGAAGAAAAACAAATAATGGCTTTTTCAAACATAGTTTTATAGCAATAATGGCTTTTTAAATATATTTTTATAAGTGTAAGAGAAGTAAAAGAAATGAAGAAAGGGCGAATCTGGAAATCTCTTCAGCTACAAAATAGTACAACCGTAGGTGGATCGGTTACTCCACCAACTGGAACTGAATCGGAAACAGTAAGTGAATCTGAACCTAAATTTAAACTCACAACAAATGAACCTGGACGAAAATCCACAAGAAGCAGCGACGAAGAGAAGAAAGAAGTTCCACCATCAAGTGACCAAGAGGGAGAAACAGTCTCTCTCGATTATCCAACAGACATTCTGAGTCACCAGGATCAACTTTCAGAAGAAAGTGAACGGTACAGTATAACAGACTACAGAGACGTGAAAGGTGCGCTCTCGTACGTAAAAGGATTTTTTCATCTCGTAAAAACTGCTTTTGATTTGGGAGTATTGTCTGTTCCACTAGCTTTTAGTTACACTGGTCTTTATGGAGGACTTCTACTTACTGTTGCAATATGTGTTGTAGGAGGATACACATGCTGGCAACTGATAAATTGTGCACACGAACTTTGTCGCAGATCAAGACAACCAGCTCTTCTGTATCCAGATGTCGCTGAATATTGTTTCCGACTGGGCCCTAAGAAATTGCAGAAATTTGCACGAATATCAAGATTTATCGTTAATGCTTTTATGCTTGTAAATATGTATGGTATATGTGCAGTTTATGTGGTATTTGCCGCACAGACTTTCAAAACAGTTATTGATTATCACACATATACCAATTACGACGTTCGCATCTACATGAATTTAATTATATTTTTCCTTATTTTTCCTAATTTGATAAGAAATCTCAACTATCTAGCTCCTTTCTCGACACTTGCCACGCTGTTACAGCTAATAGCTTTGGGAATTCTATACAGCTATTTCTTTACAGATTTACCTCCCATCCATGAAAGAGCATCCTTTATTGTGAGCAAAGAATCTATTCTAGCTTTTGGACTTATTGCGTTTGCTATTCATCCTATTTGTGGATTGAATGCGATAGAGGTTCAAATGCGAAAACCAGCTCAATTTAACGCCTTCCCATTCGGTGTAGTTCCTATGGCTATGTTTTTCATAACATTTTTAACATGTCCCACTGGATTTTTTGGCTTCTGGAAATACGAATTTCCGAAAGGAAGCATAACATCAAACTTACCACCAAATGAGCGCCTTGCACGTTCTACACAAATATTGTTTGCAATAGCAATACTTTTGACGCACTTGCTTTACTTCTATGTCCCCTTCAATATAACATGGAAAGGAATCAGAAAATGTAAGTTTATTAATGAAACTAATGAGCTGACTTATGAATATATTTTCCGTGCTTTATTAGTTGTCTTGACAAGTATACCAGGGTTAATCCTTCCTCGTGTGGGGCCCTTGCTTACCATAATTGGATCAGTTGTTTTATCAATATTAGGGTATGTGTTTCCACCTTTGTTTAATCTAGTAACTTTTTGGGACAGAAAGGAAAGTCTTTATTGGTATAAAATCTACTTGATTTCTAAAGATGTAGTTTTGATAGCTTTTGGATTACTTATATTCGTTGTAGCCACTTATGCTAGTATAGAGGACACTATTGTGACATATGCAAAATAAAATTTGATATTTTCCGATTGAAATCGTATTACTATATGCATTTTATTTATGTGCTATGGGAAAAATATAGGTTTTTGTGACGTAAGTGTATAACGTTACTTCTGTAACTATGTTATCATCATACCAACGTACAGAAGGTAATTCATTTCATAAATTATACTCTACCCCCCCCCCCGATAACCGCATCATTCAAGGCAGTAGCGTTATTTGCAGTCTTGTTGTGGGGAGAGGGAAAACTATCTGATATAAGAATTAGTAATCTAGTAACTCTCTTTTTCATCACTATTAGACCAGGGGCGTCTTTTCAGACGCCGCTTGAGGGAGGCAAGAGCACCACCAACATAAGATTTTCACGTTTTGTACTAGTAGTGTATATTAGTAGACAATCAATTATTGACCCCTCCTGCCCCACTAAATGACGCCCCTGTATTAGACTTCCAAACTATGCTATGTTTAAGTGCCGGATGTCTTATAGAACGACTTTGTCCGTCCGTTTGTTGACAAGTATCAGAGAAAAAACGGTAAAAGACATCCGGCTTTTTTTTTTTTTAAATAGAATCTGTCCTTGGGACGCTGAATCAATCTCTGCTAACTCACTATTCAAACCAGAAGTGGTTCAAATAGTAACTTCCTTAGATAACATTTATCGCGATAAAACAAAAATGGAAACATCGACATTTTTTTTTTTTTTTTTGCAAACGATTCAGTTTCAACATAACACAATCATGACTATCCACAATATTCGACCAAAACCGGAAGTGGTTCAATTTACTATTGCTTTCGGTTTCAATACCAGTTTCAACATTTATCACCATGCATGAAAATAGTAACAAATGACGAGAAGCAGTTTTTTTTTTTTTCAGCATCAGAGTGTACGTCTGATGATGATCTTGGCTAGAAGATCGAAACGTCACGTGTAAATGTGTTTTTATATTAAATAAGTGCAGTCTTGTTCAGCAGTGTGTTTATTTTCTGATTCGGGACATGTATAAAGGAATCAACGAATTTAAGAAAGGCTATCAACGACGTGCTTATATTAAAGAAAGCTGATGTAACAGTTCTCACTCATACTGATACCATTTTAAATAGATGGAAAGATTTCTTTGACGATTTGCTTAACACGCGGCCAAAAACTAATGTGCGTGGAGAAAGGGAGATACACACCGCAGAACCGTATATTCTAGAAAACCCAACCGAATAGAAGTAGAAACCGCTATAAAGAAATCAAAGAAACACAAATCTCCGGGTGTAGACGAAATTCCGGCTGAGTTAATTTTAGCTGGAGGCGAAAAATTGTGGAACAAAATACACAAACTCATTCTCCTTATCTGGAACAAGGAAGAATTGCCACAAGAGTGGAAAGAATCAATCATTGTTCGAAACCACAAGAAAGGCGACAAAAATGACTATAATAATTATCGAGGCATCTCTCTTCTGTCAACATCCTATAAAACCTTTCAAACATTCTATTAGCAAGATTGGCCCCATGCGGAGATGAAATTATTGGAGATTATCAGTGTGGATTTAGGCGAAATCGACCAAATATTTACCAACCGCCAAATACTCGAAAAGAAGTGGGAATACAGTAGCCCGATACATCAACTATTTATTGATTTTAGAAAAGCTTACAACTCGGTTAAGATAGAAACATTGTACAACGTTCTTACAGAATTTGGAATACCGAAAAAGCTAATTAAATCAATTAAGAAATGTTTCAATGAATCCCAAAGTAAAGTCCGTTTAGGAAAATTTTTGGCCACGAGCTTTCAAGTCGAGAATGGCCTAAAACAAGGAGATGCGTTGTCGCCATTATTTTTCAACTTTGTCCAGGAATACGCTATAAGGAAAATCAAAGATAGCAACCAGGGCATAGAGCTGAACGGTGTTCACCAGGTTATGGCATATGCTGATGATGTAAATTTAATAGGGGATGATAGGGGAACAATGGAAAGAAATGCTGAGGTCTTACTAATCGCTTGCAGGGACAAGGGTTTAGAAATAAATGCAGAGAAAACTAAATTCATGGAAGTGCGTCGGGACCGTAATACGGCAAATTATGAATGCGTTAAAATATTAAATAATACTTTTGCTAAAGTGGATACTTTCAAATATCTAGGATCAATATTAACAGACAGATTTTCTTCGAAAATCATATTCACGAAGAAATTAAATGTCGACTAGAAACAGGGAATTCGTTTTATTATTCAGTTCAAAATCTCTTTGTTGTCGCGAATTCTGTCGAGGAATTTGAAGCTTAATATATAAAAAACGATAATCATACCTGCTGTTCTATAAGGTTTCGAAACATGGCCGCTTACTCTGAGGGAAGAACATAGACTGAAAGTATTTGAGAACAAGATGCTCAGACGAATATTCGGACCCAAGAGGAACGAGAATGGGGAATGGCGAAAACTTTATAACGAGGAACTATGTAAATTATACGGCTTACCAAACATTGTTAGGTTAATCAAGTCTAGAAGGCTTAGGTGAGCAGGACATAGCCAGGATGGAAGAAAGTAGGAACGCTTTAAAAATGTTAGCGGTAAGACAAATCGGAAAACGACCATTAGGAAGACCTAGGCGCAGATGGGAAGACAATATTAAGATGTATCTCGCAAAAAATAGAAATACAAAGTAGAAACTGGATCCAGCTGGCTAAGGATAGAAGTCAGTGGAGAGCTTTTGTGAACGCGGCATTGAACCTCCGGGTTCCATAGGCTATTGAATTAGTTAGCTTACGAAGCATGAGCAGATGCCTAGGCTGATACTACAAATAGATAAAATGCGCATTTACTGAAAAGATAGGTTCTACTGACATTGGATAGTCAATATACTCTTCGTGTGCTAGGGCCTAGGGGGAGGAGGAGATAAGATTTCATATCAGGTTATGTCACGCACAGTCGCACGCTTTCATTTTCATTAAAAATGGAAAAGCCAAGAGAAACAAATTTCATCTCACTTTCCTTTCTGGCAGTGGGATACAAATCGTCACACTTATCTGCAAAAAGCACTTTTCAAATCGGATTATTGAGAGAGCCTCCAGTTTCAATGTTGGGGGGAACATGTCTCCCCATTTCCCCGGAATTTGTGCCCGTACCTACAACTGGGACAACTTTCCAGCATGAGGAGAGGGGCATATTCTCCTCTGGCATTTATTGCAGTTTGTACCCAAGTAGCGGAAGTGGAAGTAATACATATTGATGACAGTACTAAACGCACTACAGCAAGAAGTTCAGTTTAAAATACTACATAATACGATTCTTTTTAAAAAATGGAAAAGCCAAGATAAATCAATTTCATCTTACATTCCTTTGTGGCAGTTGGACACAAATCATCACACATATCCCAAAAATCACTTTTTAAGTCAGATTATTGGGAGGGACAGTCCCCCCAGGTCCAAGATTGGGGGGACATGTCCCCCTCGTCCCCTACGCGATTTACGCCAGTGATGTGCACCAGTGTGCGAAAGGGATAGTTCGATGATTGTACAAGTTACAGCTAAATTAGGGTTGCCATATTTTAAAACCAGAAAAGTGGGGGGGGGGGTTCTAAAACGTAAGTACTGATGTGAACTTGTGTGTTACAAATACTGACCTAGGATCTTTCGGTGTTTTTTTTTTTTTTAAGTTATTTCTTTGATGGCACTTCCAATGTACCTTTCGGCTGCAGGGAAGCAAACTGGACCCCACCTAATTTTCATGTATTTTGTAAACTAGACCACGAGGAATACAAATCCGAAGGTATTTTTACATTTCGAACTTCGGAACTCGAGATATTCGAACATAAAGTGATCACGGAATCAAAAAGAACCCCATTTGATTTTTATATATTTTGTAAACTAGACCAAAATGAGCAATAATCTGAAGGAATTTTGACATTCCGACTTCCCGAATTCGAGATACTAGAACTTATACAGTAGTTTTATATAGTATGTATAAAAGTAACGAAGAAAGCTCTGTTGCTTTTTGACCTATCATCTTAGAGCATCGATATGTCCCCTAAGATGTACCAGGAAGATCAAAAATAGTACCCATCAGTATCAACGACTTTCTGCCAACGTTCGGGATGGGAATGAATTCCTTCGCGGTAGAACTTGGTTTGCCGCGAAGCGAAGAAGGTATCAAGTGCATTTTGCACCTCTACTACGGAGTTGAACTGGAGTCCTCTAAGTTGAGTGTCCAAGGAATGGAACAGGTGATAATCAACATCCTGTCCAGAAATGGCTCCTTCCTCAGACGAGACAGCCAATAAACACAGGTATCTGCTGGCGTAGCCTTCTGGCCCGGTGTCAAATCATGTCGGACCCATAGGCCCAACTTGTAGTGCTTCCCAAGTTGATGAAGGTGCTGCCGAATGGTTTCTCCACTCACATTGAATTGTAGCCCCAGTTCCTCACATGTCTGTCCACTGTTCGCCTCAATTGCTACCTGAAGATCTTCATTTTGTACATGTGTTGATCTTCCGGCACTTGTTGCGTCTTTCGTGGGTGTTTCGTCTCCGTCCTTAAACTTGCTAAACCACCCTTGCACTGTCTGCGTAATCACGACACTCTTACGAAAGGCCTGAGATATCTTCCGCCCCGCTGCAGTAGCGTTTGACCCAAGTTTGAACTCTTACAGCATACACGACCTTATGACGCTCTGTGGAGGTTCCATATTCACTCTGTCCTTACACAAGTTCACGTTGTAACTGAACTGCTACAACCAGGTAGAATGTTGGATATACCCACACCAGCAACTGACCTTCACCTTATCTCCATTCGCATTCAACTCACATTGTGAGGGCCAATTGAACACAGACCTCCACAAAAAGCGACATAACTTTCTTGGTTATCGTTATATATCTCACAGGACATAATATGTTTCGTATAGAGAATATTGTTTTTTTTTTCTCATATAGATTCATAGCGTCTATATTAAAATTTAAGTTTTAATATCTCGAGTTCCGGAAGTCGGAATGTCAAAACTCCTTTAGATTCGTGTTCCTCGTGGTCCAGTTTACAAAATATATAAAAATCAGGTGGGGTCCAGTTTGCTTCCCTGCAGCCTACTTTTCAAACGAAATAGTTTTCCAGAGTGTACATTTTGCTTCAAATTGAGTTCTGTCCTGGCTAAAAAACGTAAATTCTCTTCTATAAGAGTCTTTAAAGTTACACTTGTAATTGTCGTTCGGCATTCTTGTAGCTCAGGGGTGCCCACAAAGGAGGGCAATGACGCAAACTGCGTCATTGAAATCTTGAGGGGTTAAAAATCTATATAAATATGTTTGAGGGGGTGTAAAAATTAATCGCAAAGATTTTTTTTCATGGAAGAACATCTACGGATAGACAATGGAGGGGGGTGCGTCATGGACATGAGGGGGTGGGCACCATTGTTGTAGCTTATGAAGGCATGAATAATTAAAGTATGTTTGTCACAACATCTACAAATGAATATTCATTCGTATAGAACCTCCAATACATTATATTAAAAACACATGAACTACACAAAGAAAACCACTGTGCATTAGAGCAGATCTCTTATTAGCAAATGGCCCTACACACGCGCACTGCTCAGTTAGCCCACAGCCTGAGCCTGAGCCCAAATTCAACTCAATCGCGATTGTGATTGTCAGAGGTAGTAGTTTACGTTGAATATACCAATACTTTATCAACTAAGTCGTCTTAGATTTTTCTCCAATCTCAAAAAGCGGGTGGTTTTTCGTGATTAAGATATGATTAAGCGGGGGACGAATATAGAACCTGAAAATCGGGTGGTACCTGCTAAGATAGGGTATTATGGCAACCCAAAGCTAAATAGAAAATAAGGTATATCCCTATTTAAGATCACTACACATGCAATTCATGAAATTCAATTTGAAATCTCATCCACGGAGACTGAGTTCTTTTATATTATTATTACTCTTTCCCCTTGTTTTTATAAATAGTACTGCCACTCTTTCTTTTGTTAACAAAAAAGCGCCACCTCCCTTTCTATATAAAAAAAAAGGAAAGAAAGAAAACCTAGATCGCAATACACAATTTTATTGTTGATTATCAGTGATGCCAATTTGGCCTATTTTTGGCTGAATCTAGCATATTTAGGTAGGCACTTAACCATACAAATTTACGAAATGCTTATAGCCTTAAATATAGCGTATTTTGTGATACTATTTTGCCAGTTTTAACCTTTTTATTAGCTGTTAAATAAATTCTCAAAATACCTTTTTCTTATTTTAACAAAAGAGACACTGACCAAAGCTTAAAACCCACTTTATTTTAAATTAAGCTTAAAACCCACTTTATTTTAAATTATAATTTAAAATAAAGTGGGTTTTAAGCTTTGGTCAGTCTCTCTTTTGTTAAAACAATCAATCCAAAGCCATGAATAGTCTTAATACCTTTTTCTTTGAAAATAAAGTGTAAACTTTAAAAAATGAGTGTCATTATATACATTCGTATTAATTGATTTCTTAAGAGAGGAGGATGTTTTTATTGAGGAACAACCCCCCTTTTTAAATTCTTCTTTTCTCTCCCCCTTACACAGATTTGCAGGTATTCAACAATACTTGTCAACTTAGAAAGAATTTTACGTTCCCGTAGTGGCTCCGTTTGTTACTTTTTGATTATTTTAATTTCGCATTTCATTGCAAGAATCAGAATTTTCTAATACAAATTTAATAACTTCGGTTCTTCAAGCCACGTAGGTTGTTTTAGTTTAGTAAAGGAAACAAGGGATTTAGATTTCTGGGCTTTTGGCATCTAAGACAATTTAGCCTGTTAAGTTTGAGGGATGACGTCCCGAATACGCGACAAAACGTACTAGCGACAAAACGTACCAACGACAAAACGTACCACTTACCCTGAGGGATGCTTGTGAAGGGTTTATAAAAACACTTTAAATAATGACAAGCGACAAAACGTACCACTTGCCTGGAGGGCTACTTGCGAAGAGTCTTCCAATCAGCCATCAAATAATGTCAGGCGACAAAACGTACCACTTGATAGGACAGTATGTAAGTATATATATATCGGCCAAAATAAGGTTAAAAGTTGAATAGATTGGTGGTGAGAAAAGTACCGATGCAAGACCAAGACTAAGACTAAGGCTAAGACTAAGACCATGCCTGCAAGAATCTTGCATATGCAATATTTGAATATTTGCTGATTTCCATCACACTTTATTCAGGCTTTGGACCAGGGACGGATATGCATTATTAGAGGGGCGCGGGCGCTTTCTCCCACAAGGGCCACCAGCATCTCAATATCACAAATCAATTGCACCGTTTTCTTTCTACAGTAAGTCAATAGTATTAACAAATTGACAATTAAAACCTGATATTCTTTCATCAGTATATTATTCTGAATTGTTCAAAATATTTTATGAAGTTCAAGGAGAACGTATATTACAAAATTAGCAGATGTTTTAGTGTACTAGTTTTTGATGCTACTGTATCTATCACTTTTGCATTCGAAATATTTTTTAATAAATCTTTTTCAATAGACATCAACATAAATGTTTTCAAATGTTTCTGAGACATGGTACTCGTTAGCTTATTTTTAATGTATTTCAGTTTATTTCAGTTTTGAAAAATTTCTTGCACATGTTACCTGAGTTATGGGCAAAGTCAATAAAACTTTGTATGCTGGAAACTTGGATAAATATTACTGCAAAATTTACAATTCTGCAAAATTAAAAGCAGCACATGGGACAATTTTGCAACACGTTTTGCATTCGCTTTCCTTGTAAACAAATGTATTTTCTCCTAATTCTGAATCACTTGCAACATCAGCAGTCATTTTTTCTCGGTTGTGTTCGTCATCAAGACTGACTTTCAAGGATATCCACGTCCTTCAAAAGTTCAAGAGAATACATTTATAGTATCCTTGGAAACTTCTTTACTGAAGTTTTTCAGAAAATATGTAAGTTTATCAAAAAGCACATCTGGAAGTTCTGTTACTTGGTTGAAGTGTCTAGGGTCCAAATAATCCATAAAGTACATTGCTTCTTGAATCTTGAAGAAATACTCGAAACTACCATGTCCAATATTGTGTTGAATGCGTCGATGCAGTACCTGTTCATGGGATAGAAGCAGCTTAATTTTCATATTCACAGGAAAATTTTTGTCCATCTCTGAAGGCGAATTGTCGACAGGTCAATAGAAAAGAAAAAAGAAATCACGTTCTAAGTCTTCAAATTTGTTATTGGCCCATTCTGCAAAGCTTAATACTGCATTCTTAACGGATTCAAAATCATCTCTCTACTCTTTCACTTGGAACAGAGTAGTCTGCACCATCCGATAGGACTACACTAGCAGCACCCTCTATTTGGAGATAGTTTGACAGAGAAGTCGTCACTTGAAATATCTTAAGGAACATTTGTGCTGTCCGAGTTGTTTTGAACTTGAGAAGATCTTTTATATCGTCGGCGGCAATTCAAAACCTGCTATGTGCATTTTGCAGGAGAAGCGAAAAACAGTATCCTGGTTAGATTTTTCGCTTTATAAAAGTGATGTTATAAGTAATATTTGATGCTGCACGTAACTGGTACCTTCTCAAGTTACTTGAAAAGGTATCAAGTTACGTGCAGCATCAAATATTACTTATAACATCACTTTTATAAAGCCAAAAAGCTAACCAGGATACTGTTTTTCGCTTCTCCTGCAAAATGCACATAGCAGGTTTTGAATTGCCGCCGACGATATATCCTTTTGCTTTACACCTAGCTTTTGGTTTGATATTTTCTGTAGAAGCAATTTTCTTAATTATTATGGTCGACTCTATATACAAAGCACTTTCTGGGTTCGAAAAATGACCAAACTTTTTCTGAAAAACAGTGTGTTTTCTACCATCTTGTTTCCGCAATAACTGTAAAACGCCTTTGTTAACATTTGATCTTCCAAATGTTCATTCGCTGATAAGACTCGCATAAATATCGCACAGCCATTCAGCAGAACAATGACACAGAATCAATGCATTTTTTTCTCAGATCACATATGACATGATTGAGTATATGAGCGTAACACCACACGTGTAACTGAGTTTCTTAGTGGTTAAGCGGTTAGCGTATGCGCCTTTGTTGTGGGAGACCTGGGTTCGATTCCTGGCGGGAACTCATGTTGTTCGGATTTCCCGTAAATCAGTATGTCCCGTCTCATATAGCCTCGCTGCTAAAGGGCCGTTAAACTCAAAATCAACTGAATCACATGTGTAACTGATCACAGGTGAATTGTAAAAATCCGAATGTTGTCCTTGCATGTTACTTGAGCCATCGGTTGAATTTCAAATACACTTCTTAATATCAACTTCTGCAGAATTTCCAGCAGTAAACCGCAAGGACACTGGCCTGCGGTAGATATGCATTTTATAATGACAACAATACTTTGTTTAACAACCATTTTAACATGCCGTAAAACAACAGAGCACTGGCCTGAAACTACTATATCTTGAGTAGTGTCTAATAGAACAGAAAATATTGAAGCTTGAGAGACTTCTTTCGAAATATCTTCTCTGATAAGTGTGTTGATAGCATTCAAAACATAATTCACCGTGTTTAGTAAAAGTTATGCGACCACTATCCTGCTTACTTCCTCGTATATGACTCTTCTCGGTGACCTTATCTAAATTACTTTTAAGCGGAAGATCAAATTTGCTTAAGAAAGAAATAATATCATCCAAAAAGTTTCCATGATCTATAGCTGTGTCTTTCGGTTTATAGGCTGCTACATTTCCTCTGTAAATGAGTCCTCTTTTACCAATGAGTTTCTGCACTTTGACAACTCGATACATTACCTGTCTGTTCTTCTCAACCTTATACTGCTGTTGTTTTACCTGTTCATGAGGAAGTAATTTCTTAACATTATGTTCTCTTTTGTTAGACATGTAAGCACCCACATTGGTCCAATGTATTTTGGAAGACTCGTGTTCTCTTACTCGCTGATAAACGTGTTTAATGTTACGTTTGTCACGTACAGAACCTTTAAGAGAAGTTTGTTCGATCTGGAGAATAATCTGTGAACACGCTAAAAAAAAAAAAAAAAAAAAAAAAATGCTTGAAGTGGTACGTTTTGTCGCAGATTAAATATCCGAAATGTTTTAATTAGTCCAAGACAGGTTGTAATTTAAATAAGTGGTACGTTTTGTCGTGGAACAAATATCAGAAATGCTTTAATTAATCCATGACAGGTCGTCAAAAGTGGTACGTTTTGTCGCGAAAATTCAAGTGGTACGTTTTGTCGCTGGTACGTTTTGTCGGGACACCGACTCCCTCGGCGAGCACACTATCCGGGGAACCGTGTTTCTTCCAGACCTGTTTTTTGGGGAGGTAGGTCAAGATGGAGTTTCACATCGCCATTTACAAAAATAATTTATACCAGGGTTTTGTACTAGTTTTGTACTGTTTTTTTTTACCAGCAATAAAAAGTTTTGTACCAGTCCCAAAATGTCCCAAATTTTAGATTTTAGTGTGGAACTCCAACTTGACCTCTGAGTTCTACATTCGCCGATTTGCATCAAAGTGGCATCATTACATAAAGTTTTGTACTGTTTTGTACCAACAATAAAAAGTTTTGTATCAGTCCCAAAATGTCCCAAATTCAAACTTCAAATTTGGGATACGCAAACAACTCTCAGTCCCATAAACACATATATCAATGATAATGGTCTCATTAGATAAAGAAAGTTTTGTACTGTTTTGTACCAACAATAAAAAGTTTTGTATCTGTCCCCAAATGTCCCAAATTCCATCTTGTAATACGGAACCCTAAGGTCAAGATGGAGTTCCACATAGCCCGATTTCTTTCAAAATCGTCTCATTAGATAAGGAAAGTTTTGTATTGTTTTGTACAAACAAAGTTTTGTACCTGTCCCAAATTTCATTTTGTAATGTAGAACGCCAACAGTTAACTCAGTTTTACGTAATAATTTACAAAAAAATTACACTAGAGTTTTGTACTAGTTTTGTGCCAACAATAAAAAGTTTTGTAATTGTCCAAAAATGTCCCAAATTTTAAATTGTATTGTAGAATTCCAACTAGACCTATGAGTTCGACACTTGCCTATTTGCATTCAAGTGATGTTATTAGATAAAGTTTTGTACTGTTTTGTACCACTCCCTATCTACTTTTATCTACTATCTAAAAAAGAAAGTTTCGTACTTTCCCAAAATGTCTTAAATTGCATCTTGAAATGCGGAACGCTAAGGTCAAAATGGAGTTCCACATACCACGTTTTCTTTCAAAATAGTCTCATTAGAAAAATAAATTTTTGTACTGTTTTGTACCAAAAAATAAAAAGGTTTGTACCTGTCCCAAAATGTTTCAAATTTCATTTTTTAATGTAGAACGCAAACAGTCATCTCAGTTTTACACGTAATAATTTACAAAAAAAATATTGTACTTTTAAATCTTCTAATTTGGAACGCATAAACAAATCTTAGCTCAACATACATCTATTTCACTGAAAATACACCGTATTTCATTATATCAAGAATGTTTTGAACTCTTTTCTAGTATTTGAAAAAGGTTTTACCTGTCCCAAAATGTCCAAATTGCATCTTCTGTTGCGGAACGTTAAGGTCAAGATGGAGTTCAACAGAGCCCGATTTCTTTCAAAATTGTCTCATTAGATAAAGTTTTAAACTGTTTTGTATTAACAATAAAAAAAGTTTTGTACCTATCCCAAAATGTCCCAAATTTCATCTTCTAGTGTGAGACGCCAATAGTCATCTCAGTTTTCCAAATAAGAATTTACAAATAAAAGTTGTACCGGAATTTTGTACTAGTTTTGTACTGTTTTGTATCAACAATAGAAAGTTTTGTATCTGTCTCAAAATGTCTCAAATTGCATCCTTTAATGTAGAACGCCAACAGTCATCTCAGCTTTCTATGTAACAATTCACAAAAAAATTATACTAGAGTTTTCTACTGTTTCGTACCAACAATAAAGTACCTGTCCCAAAATGTCCCAAATTTTAGATGTTATTGCGGAACTCCAACTTGACCTCTGAGTTCCACATTTGCCGATTTGCATTATAGTGAAGTCATTAAATAAAGTTTTGTACTGTTTTGTACCAACAATAAAAAGTTTTGTACCAGTCCCAAAATGTCCCAAATTCAGGCTTTCTTTATCTAATGAGACTATTTCGAAAGAAATCGGGCTATGTGGAACTCCATCTTCACCTTAGTGTTCCGCATTAGAAGATGGAATTTCGGACATTTGGGGAAAGGTACAAAACTTTTTATTGTTGGTACAAAACAGTACAAAACTTTCTTTATCTAATGAGACCATTATCATTGAGATATGTGTTTATGGGACAGATTTATTTATGCGTTCTAAATTATAAGTTTGAATTTGTGACATTTTGGGACAGGTACAAAATGTTCTATTGTTGGTACAAAATAGTACAAAACTTTTTCTATCTAATGACATCACTTTGATGCAAATCGGCACATGTGGAACTCAGAGGTCAAGTTGGAGATCCACATTAAATCTAAAATTTTGGGACATTTTGGGACTGGTACAAAACTTTTTATTGTTGGTACAAAACAAAATTATAAGAGGGTGTTGCTCGTATGGTGTCAGTTTTCAAGAGGGTAGTAGCTTGCTAGATGCTGCCCGTCTATTGTTTTTAATAAAAGTGGACAAGAACGCTGCTGCAGAACAGATTTATGCAAAAATATTTTTAAAAGTGTTATTCAACTGACAATTTTGCGATTTACAAGTTCGCGGCTGAACGGAACGAAGCGAGCAGCGTAAAATTTGGTGAGGCAGCTTATGTGTTGATTTCGCTAATATGGCGAATGCTGACAAGTAACATCGTTCTTCGGAGGTGTGATTTTTTTTTAACGGACTAATGAGTTTATAATTATAAACTGGTCCAAATAAAGAAAGGAGAAATTAAGGATATCACATGTAAAGGACTGCCAAAGTAAGTAAAAGCCGAACCAATGCAACACAAACCGAAACTGAAGGATGAATATTAAGGTTAGTGTAAAGGGACAAGTTTTGCCGATAGATGGCAGTACAGTCTTCGTATCTTTCCAATGTATTTTTTACCTTTCACGAAAATTTACAATTTCTCTTACAAATTTCAACCTAGAGACTTCAAATTTTTAGAGAAGGAACTTCATAACCTATTAAAGGGAACAATCCGTGCCGATTTTTTATTCAGAATTTTCTTCACAGTTAAAATAATTCCATTGTTAAAAGTTTGGGTATCCATTTCAACAATCAAGCCATTACAACAATGAAGAAATTTCTAAATAAAAAATCGGCACGGATTGTTCCCTTTAATAGGTTATGAAGTTCCTTCTCTAAAACTTTGAAGTCTCTATTTTGAAAATTGTAAGAGAAATTGTAAGTTTTCGTGAAAGGTAAAAAATACATGGGAAAGATACGAAGATTGCAGTGCCATCTATCGGCAAAGCTTGTCCCTTTAAACCAATCTTAAAGCCCCTTGTTTGTAATTAGGACATCATGTGTTTATTCTCGGAGGGACAACACTTCGAATCTCAAGTGGTGTGATTGCTCATCACTACTGGATTACTGTAAGTAATGTTCAGTTTTAAACGTTGAGTGAAACCAAGTGTCAAGTGCTCGAAAACATGCAACGGGATTTTTTTTTTTTTTTTTTTTTTTTTACCTTCAAAATTTACCGAGTAAGATACAGTATTATGATGGTGTGTTTCATAATGTATTTCAGTGCAATTATGCGTTCGTAATCCCTTCCGTTCCCAAAGGATCTACCTAATTACTCAGACAATATGTGACGGCGTAAGTTTAAGAAAAAAGGGGGGGGATAGAATAAATCACTGATAAAACGTAAGAATATGTTCTTTTCACATAATTTGCTTTTGGAATGAATTAAAAGTAAGCCTAATATTAGATATACGGTACCATTCGTTTTTATTATTTTTTAAATTTTATTATTTCACTTGTCTGGCCATGTATTGCTTCGACCCCCAAATGTAAACAAATCGGATAGGGGATAGGAACGACGTTTTCTGGCATTGAATTTATATATTATTTTTTTTAACCTGCTAAAGTATTCGTCTGGAAAATCTTGAAATATTATTTTAAAGCTGTACTTTGGCTGAGAGAAGCTGATAAACTGTGTTGCTAAGATTCAGATAGGGGTAACTGGTTTTCTACATTGTGTGCTTATTCATTTAGGTGCAGAGGCACAGTAAGTGACAAAACCGCATCACGATTTTAAACATTGGCCTTAAATGCCAACCGAAACGTCTCTATAGAAAAAAAGGAAAAAAATGTCTTGTGTGTTGGTGTGTATGTGTGTGTGTGTGTGTGTGGTATGTGTGTGAATGCGTTGTAGGTTAGATTAGGTTAAGATTTTTTCATCTTTTTGTGTACCGATACATTTTATTTGTGCATGTGAGGTTAAGTTTCTTTTGATATATATGTGGCAAAGATGCGGTGCCTGTTAATGCAAGCTGTAGTGTACAGCTATGGAAATTGGAATTTTAACCGCTTACCGCATGCCGTGCCATATATGGCGCATACCCTTTTTTCACTTTAGCTTTTTTGTGATTTATCAAAGGCGTCAAATAACTGTTTTGTCTGCTGTGTGAGATATTGACGTGTATGAATAAGAGATTTTGGTGTCATCTGGCATGTTCTTTGTGAGTTGTAAGTGTGTCATATATGGCACTTACTTATTGCTTGTCGGAATTAAGTGAAAAATCTAAAATTCAAGTTTTAATTCATTTTTCAAGTTCCCATAATGAGGATTTCCAATACTGATTATTTTTTTCGCTAAAAGAAAAAAAAAACATGCAGAAAGGGGTTAAACAATTGATGAAAATACTAAAAGTAAATGAAAGAAGGCACATACGTGTATAAAAAGCAAAGGGTTTTGTATGTAATATGACAGTTAATGTGATGTGTGTGGAAAATATAAGAATGTCATATGTATGTGGTATTTTAAAAATGCTTGGTCACAAATGTTGACACGTACTTTGGAACAGCTTAACAATAGGAGCGTAAAGCAAACGTACCGTTGCTCCCTATCTTCTGTAAAACCTTTGTGATAATACTACGCAACTTCCTTGAAACAAATAAAAGTTTAGATTAAAAATAACCTGTTTTATTTTATATTCCAAAGAAGTAGTATAGTAAAATAACTATTTCTTTTATTGGTTGATACAGTACAGCTTCATCAGTTATTTGCACATTATTAGTTCGTCTTCCTATTCATGGTGCTGACAAATCGCCGTAGGAAGATTGCATAGAGGAAATTTTACAGGGAACCCATTGATGGATATCACAAGTCCTGAAATTTCTTTTATTTTCCTAAATTTCGAGTTTCTTATATATATATATATATATATATATATATATATATATATATATATATATATATATATTCCGTTGAGCAAACTTCATACAGATTATCCACACGTTTAGGGCAGGTTTCTTGAGTTTCGATTCTTTCTCCCACGACTATGGAGTGATTGAGTGCATCTCTGGTTGCGAGCTATTCTTCTGTGATGGCCACATAGACTTGTAGCTGGTTAAACTGTTGATATACTCAAACGCACCTTGGTCTCGAGAAAGCGAACATCTGAGAATTACAGTATACACAATCACAGATAATACAACACCGAAAGTAAAATTATCGAGTAGCCACCTAGGCCGCGTTCGCTGCGGGGGTGGGAGGTGGGGTAATGCATTGGAAACGCATCCTCGTAGAGCCAGCCATACGCTAAAAGCATAGGAAGTCAATTTGCGCTGCGAGCAGGCAGTTGGGAATCCGAAGGTCAACTGTGCATGGTGTGGTACATAAACGGTTACGTTTGCGCATGTATAAAATGCAATTATTGCAAGGAAACAAGCCTAATGACAAGCAAAAAGACTTGCATTTAGCAATGAAATTTTCCTCAAGATTGGTAACGACCACAAATTCTATCTAAGATTGTTTTTTCAGACTAAGCACTTTTCACTTACCTGGCTGTGTTAACAGACACAAAGTTAGGATATGAGGATTTGAGAAGCCGCATGCGCATGTAGAATATTTCCGAGACAGTCCCAAATTGCACGTTTGGTGCTATTTAAAACACAACGAAGTTATAGGCCCCTTCTTTTTCATGGACCAAACCATAACAGGAAATGCATTCTTAGACGTGTTTAAAAACTTCGCAGATCATCTCGTGCATCATTTGTAACCTCAAGTGAAAGTCCTACTGGCTGGTGCTCTGTCTCATTGGAGCCTACGGGTAAGGAAGTATCTTGATACGGAATTTGCTGCATGTTGGACAGGTTGTGTTGGGCGAATTCTGCTCCATCACGCTCACCCGATTTAACTACTTTGAATTCTTTCCTGAGGAATATGTGAAAATCTGTGTATTCTGGTGAAAATTTTCGTAAATCGTAAGCTTGATGAACTGTAGTTGGAATACGATTGGTTCTGTCACACCTCAGATGTTATAGAATACATGGAGAAAGATTGAATTCAGGAGGGATATTGTCCAAGTCACAAATGGAGCTCATGCGGTGTTATACTGAATTACTATGACTTTAAAAACAAAGCACCGAATTATCCTTCAAAATGCATTTTCTTTTTTTTTCTAGTTCTTACCATATTAAAACCACACATCTTTTTTTTTTTTTTTTTAAGTCAGTTCCATTCTAACCACCCTGTAAGATATTTCTGTACAGGGTGGCCAAAACGTAGGTATACAGTCATGTAGTGATCAACTTATTGCTTTTTATATCGTTCCTTATTGTTATAAATCAGGTAGATTTAATTTCTTTATTATTTGTTCTGAATGTCTTTTTACTTATATCTTAACCCACAAACGCACAAGACCAGTTTTATTCGTTAGCAGCTGCATTGAACAATACCGTGTTACATCGAAAACCTGAGAAGAAAACTGAACGAAATTCCTACAACAAGAGAACGGGTAGTGTGCCTGAAGTGGAACAACGGGGGTTTGGATAAATGAATGATATAGCCCATATAACGTAGTGAAAAATAAAATGGGTCACTGGTGGCACAAGGAGCGTTTGTGGGTTAAGCTCGGAATAGGCACGTAGCCAGGATTTCGTGAAGGGGGCGGGGGCGGTCCGTGACATTATAAGAAATCTTTAAGTTTTACGTCCCATGGTTATGCTGGCTAGGCTAAAGAAGACGGTGACGAGAAGTGAATGAAATGGTGCAATGAAGAAAGTGGGAGGAAATGGGAGAACCCCGAGAAAACCCACACACACAGTGTTTGTTCACTGCAAAGAACACTTGGTGCGAGATGGGGTTGAACCAAGGACCCCATGCGTCACAGGTGAGCGCTCTACCACTGAGCCACCATTGCTCCTCCCCTTCTAATAAGTTTCAGACGTAACCCCAATATTAATGACATTATCTCTGTAAGAGTTCTTATTTTTCTGTGAAAATTTCTTGTACAGTTTTATTTATCTCGATAATTAAGAATAGTTTCATTTTAGCAGAGCTAAAGGGAGATCTGTAACTCACAAGTTCCCTCCCCTTCACCCACACATCTAAAAACTTCGTCCGGCACATCTCAGTAAAGGGACCATGTTTCTAGTCTTGGAAAATGTAAAAACGAATTTATATTAGAACTTTATACAATTTGAACTATAGCTTAATCCTTAACGCACAATAACCACGAATGGAATTCGGCAAATTTATCTCCTGATATCATAAATGTACCCGAATAACGAAAGATTATACATCTGACATAGCCTCAAATGATAATGTACGAAGTTTGGTGGTTAACACATAGCAGAACCTAAATAAAGCCAGTAGACATTAAATACGTGTATGAGTAACACTAACACTTCTACGGTTTCCTATTTTTTTCACGTTAAGCATTTACGTCATAGTAGCAAACTGTAGTGTGCTGTTTAAAAGAATGTATAGTATACTGAATAATTTAAGAGGCATTTGCTCTTTTGGCCCATGCGTACGTATCTGCCTGAATGTTTTTGCGGACGTATCTTATTGGAAATTCACATAAATTTATTTTGCTCAAAACGATTTAAGAGCAACAATTATGTAACATTATGAGCTTCTAAAGGAAAACAATTGTTCAAAGGAAAGACAGACAAAAACCAATAGTTTTTATTAAGTTAAATAAAACGATATGTATGAATGAAGAAGCTCGTGCGTATAAAAAATAAAAGGGAGAAAGAAGAAAAAACAATTTGTAAACCTAAAAAGTAATGCTGTGCGAAAATCTTTCCCTTTATTGAGTGAAAACTGATACTTACATACACCCTTATCTAAGGGTAAAGGAAAGGTAACGAGACGCATGACGTCACGTCGGCCTCAGTGCCTATCTTTGCCCATTGTAATTTTTTTACACTGAGAAAATTGATTGGGTTGAAACGTGATCACGCGGCGCGGTTAAAAAGTTTGAAACCAAACTGGATTGTTTGGGAAGGAGAGCTGGTCACTTGCAACCCAGCTGTATTAACCGTTGGGTCAACAACATGACTATATGTCACTGTAGAATATTTTAAACCAACTCCTGGGTTATACCCGATTAACGGAAAGTGTCATGATGCGTGAAACGCATAGCCTAAGGAAGCTGACTTACGTGGACAATTTAGTATTGCAAAAATTACAACACATGTTTGTTATTTACTGTCTAATTAGTCAAAATTATACAGAGGTATATCTTGACAGAGCATTATTACAATAGTAGCGTTAGCTTCGGCCCAAGCGGAAGGCTACAGATGAAGAAAATAGCACCAAAATGAAAAAAAAAATGCATCCAAGCCACAATGCATGAATAGCAGTGCTGCCATCTGCTAGCACATAAGAACAACAGATAGCACAACTATTACTCGTGCAACTGTTGTCAGACTATTAACAAGTTTAAAAAAATGCTATTGGTTACTAATTACAAAACATAGAGCTTGTTCGTTACTTGACATAAATGCCAAATATACTGTGTAAAGCTTTACTCATACTAAACAATAAAAACCAATGCAAATACCCACAGTCAGTACATAGTTATTTTTGATATGCTCGGAAGGCGATATCCTTGGTGTTGAATTAAAACCCAAGTAACACGCTAAAGTGGTAGTCATTTTGAGTTTTTTCGCTGTGTAGTGTCGGATAACCTTTGTAACCAACTAACGATTTAACATTAACCACACGTTGGGTTAAATCCCGTAAGGGTCAATGTGACCTTGACTTTTTTAATCAATTAATTATTTCCCATGTTTTAACTCCATCGTGGTCAATATTACCTCATTATTGGGTTATTTACACTATGTCCGGTCATTTCTTACCCCACGCTTGTTCATTTTTCACTACACGTTTGGTCAAACCCATAATCAGGTTAATGGAATTTACACTTTGTTGAGTCATATTGTACACCAATTTATTATTGGGTTAAACGTATTAACCGGTTATGCGATTTCACACCAATTGGGTCGTTGGGTTAGACTCCTACATTTAACTACACGTTCGGTTAAACTTATTTCAACCCAATTTAACTAAACGCTTTGACCCTATTTAGGTCGAATCAGTTTGAACCACCTGGTTGGGTAAAAAAGAAAAAGGAACCAATAGGATCAATTTTAACCCAATCATTTTTCTCAGTTAGGAAGCGGGTGGCGCCATAGATATTTTTGGAAGTAGGGGAAGGGCGTCTCCCTTCACTTTTATCTGTGCCCTTGTTCAGTTTTTCGTTATGATGTTAGCAAGACGACAGTACATGTACGGTTAATGAGATATAGCCTAAAATTAACTCTTAAACATATAACTTCAGTTTAATTAAAATATTGTTCAAATATAAAAGACACTATAACATCGATAGATGGCATCGAAATGGACAAAGTAAAGTAGTTGAAGGTAGGGGTAAAAGTGGATCTGAAAAAGTAGGGTGATGGTAGGTTTGCGGCATGACCTAGTTCCCCTGCCTATCTTTACCTATTGTAATTTTTAGAAACTGGGGGAACGCAGTAGTACATATTTTTAGGCGGGGAGATGGCTTCCCCCGCGTTTCGTCTCACGTTTACCCCTGGTTGAGGGTAAATTCTCAAGTGAAGATCTGGAGAAAATCGAAAAAAACTAATTTGATGGCGGTTTCTCTTGTTTACTAGAAGAAAGTTTTATTTATTACTTGCAGAATGTTGATTATCTTTTTTTCCTAACTATGACACACATACTCGTTATGCACATTCTACTTGTGACAGCTGAATAGCGCTTTTGAATGTTTGATAATTTTTTCAAGATTTTAAATTGTGTGAAGTTTTCTTTCTGTCTTGTAGGGTAGAGTTTATAGATGGTACACGAGAGTTTGGACTTTCCCATTACCTTTTCATTATAAAAGTTCTCTCTTGAACACAATATATTACAAATAAAATGTAAGTTCCTCTAATTGTGTTGGAGTTTTGTTGGTGAAGTCAAAGAAACCATGCATCTAGAGTGCGTTTCCACTTTACATGAATCTTGTAGCTGTCATTTAAAAAATCCTGAAACCTCCTAATATTTCTCCATGTAAGCATAGTCTTCAAAGGGACATACATTTTTTTTTTCATCTTGCAAGGAGTTGAACCATATGCAACTTTCTGGGACGTCTTGTTTGCTACCTGCTATTGTCCTCTCGCTGACGAAAAAAAGTTTTGCCGCTTCCGAAACAACGGAATCTTTTAGATAGGGAGGGAAAGCGCGCCAAAACACACGTTTTTAATGAGAAGGTTCACTATTTGTCCACTAGAGTGCAGTGCTGTATGGGTGAAGATATCTTTCTTACTTTCAGAAAGTTGTAATGTGTAAACAGTAAATAGAAAGATCGGGTTGCAAGATTCCTTTTTATGACAGCTACAAGATTCATGTAAAATGGAAACCTACCTTTAGGGTGTGCTGGATAGGTGCCTCTCAATGACCGGGCGTCTTAGAGAATTTGTAATTAGGTTCCTCTCAATGACCAAGTGTCTTAGAGAGAAAGTAAGGAGCTCTAAGACCATGCGTCTTAGAACGTATAAGAAGTGCAGCTCTCTATGAGCAGACGTCTTAGAGAGTTGGTGGTTTGATCAACTGGGTGACATTGATGTCTTCTGTGGTATGCATGTCTTCTTTTATCCTAAAATGTCGGATCTTCGTTGATCTCCGTCACTTGCCGACCGTTAGCAATCGTGGACGACGTCTTCTTTGTGGATGCCGTCTAAGGAGTGTTAACATCAAGCAAGTGGTGTAAAAACATACGGTGTACGAACACGTGGAACCTTACAATATATCAAGATTCTATTTAATCTACTGAAGTTGACATGAATTCCTAATTAAAAAATGTCCATGTTTGTCAAAATTACGAAGATTGTTTTTTAACATCTTATTTATTAGAATAATTTATATGAATCCCAAATTTATTCTACAAACACAATTTTTACACTGTAGTCATTTCTTTCTTTCTTTTTCTTTATTTTTTTGAATTATTCATATTAAAACTTTTGATTTTGTCTTTCGTCAGAAGTATGATAGCAAGCAACCTGCTAATAAGTCTTATTTTAAAACATGAAATTTGCTAGACACCTTACTTGCCTGCAAGAAAGAAAAACAAAAGCTAACAAAATCTAAAATTTACGAAAAATTCCGTCAGTTTAATTAAGTGTTTTCTTTTCTTAAGTTAATTATTTTAATACCAAGTCATAGGCAAATGAAATTACTAGTTATGTTGTTAAGATGTATTAGTAGCCTAAGATCGGAATTCTAACAATTTATATTTAAAAAATTAATGAGCCTTATGCAGAGTCGTTTTGACATATCATCAGTCTTGGGAAGTAACGTAACGCAAGTAACGCGTTACTTGTAACGCGTTACTTTTTAAGTAACGTTTCCTAGTAACGCGTTACATTTTTTCCAAAGTAACTGTAACGGTAACGCGTTACAAATTTTTAAGTAACGTACCTAGTTTGCGTTACTTTTTTCGCGTTACATTTCGGATAAGTAACTGCTATGTATTTTTTTTCGGAAACAAATATTTCTTTCCTGTAAGTGAATTTCTCAGAATGAAACAATCGAGCATGAACTACGTATGTCAGTGACCGACAGTCATTGACACACAGAGAAACAGATAAGTTCGTAGTGCCACTTGCTGTTTTTGGAAGATGAGGACAGCTTCAGGGAAATCACGTGTACTGATTGCAAGCACCTGGAAGATTTTGTCGTAGATTTTGACAGCTCCAAATCAATACATTCAGTGAGTGAACTAGGAGTGCAATGATACCGGTAGTCTATTTTACTTTGATTGGTGTTGTTTTTATGAAGATGGAGAACGAAAATATTTTACCGTTCGAACATTTGAAAGAATACTTTTTTCTTAAGAGCTGATTATGATGGTGGACAGAATTTAAAAGTAAAATTTCTAAAGTCCCCTGGTGGAAAATATCAACAAGTAGAGTGCCATAATTAACGATATACAGTAAGGGGTTAATATGAATAAACTGTTCTGATGAGCAGGCCTACTTTATTACTAGAAAATAGTTTGCTGATGGTATGTAATATTGGAGTTCTTTCAGACCAGTTTGCTTATCCTAGAGTCCCGTTGATTATAGAGTTTGAAACCAGCTTTAAAAAGCATGTATCGACTTTAGAATTACTGGCAAGTTTTGATTCACCCCCAGTTCATGTGTTCTCATTTTATTGATTGTAGTGTTATGTTTCTCTATATTCTGTATTTTTAATTTTACATAACAACATTGTTATTATTATATAAATAGTTTAGCAGTATAATAATACGCAACAATTTTTTTCTAACGCATAAGGATGAGCACAAGTCAAGATAAAACTCGATTCGACTCGAATTCAAGTCGAGTTTCGAGTCAAGTCAAAGGTAATATTCTCGAGTCGAGTTCCAAGCCGATTCAGTTTATCGCGTCGAGTTTCGAGTCCAGTCGAGTTTGTTAAATGGCTCGTTCGTTTTAACTCGTTTTGAAATCATGGCCTGATTACACTGGAAAGCGAAAACCATAAGAAATGTAAGCTAAGCAGTAATATGGAATGCTTTTAGTGTTGCTCACGAGAGGGGACACTGTTCGCATCTCCTCTCGTCTCGATAGCGAGACCACAAGAGATTTTTTATAACAAGCTCAGCTCCGCTCGGCTCAACTGAGAAGATAGCTCGAGCCGGCTTGCTTGGGGTGAACCATCGACTCGAACTGGCTTGGTTGGGATGAGCCATCTGCTCGGTTCGGCTCAACTGAGCCGAGGGCTCTAGCCGAGTTGGTTGGGTGAGCTGTTGGCTCGGCTCACTTCTCGGTTCAGGTCGATAGTGATTGAGCTGTGAGCCGAGCTGCTCGAGGCGTTGACAATTCTAAGCCCGGGCCGAGCAGATTTGAAGATATTTGGCCAGTGCCTTATAATTTTTAACAGTGTTTGGCTCAAGCTCGAATACTCAACCTAGACCCAAATTCAGAATGTCGTGAACAATGTCCTTGACTCCTAGACTTCACGACTAGCGAGGTTGGCAATCAACCAGTTTTTAGTATTCAAATATAAACCGCCTATCTTTCATGTTTATATGCGGTGTTCTTATAATAATAATAATAATAATAATAATAATAATAATAATAATAATAATAATAATAATAATAATAATAATAATAATAATAATAATAATAATAAGTTGTAGTAGTAGTAGTGTCATAGATAATAATTATATTGTCTATGTAATATATACTTGAAGAGAGTACTCGAAAGTCGACTCCAATTCGAGTCGAGTTGGAGAAAATTTTTCGAGCCGAGTTCTCGGGTCAAGCTCAAAGATGTATGTTTCTAGTCGAATCGAGTTTCAAAGAAAACTCGCTCGTACTCATTCATACGAGTAACGCAGTATGGCATTTTATCAATGTTACACTATATGAAAATGTTCATATAACAAGTAAAAATTTGTTCTTGTGTATTAATAAAGCGATTCAGAAGTGCAATAATAATAATAATAATAATAATAATAATAATAATAATAATAATAATAATAATAATAATAATAATAATAATAATAATAACAATAATAATAATAATAGCGGTGGTAATAGTAGTACGGAAAATTGAAGTAAATTTTTTTCACATATTTAAAGTTTCGGACCTAAAAGTAACGCGTTAGTAACGCGTTACTTTCGAAGTAAAGTAACAGTTACTTTTTGGGGGCAAGTAACGCGTTACTAACGCGTTACGTTTTAAGAGAAAGTAAAGTAACTTGTAACGCGTTACATTTTTACAAGTAACTTACCCAACACTGCATATCATCGGTCTGACTACTGCAGGAAACATATGTTACTTGAACTTTTTAGTACGACACTAATTTGGCGTCAGAACGACTCTGCATGAGGCTCAATGAATTTATATTTAACCTACTGAGACAGTTAATTCTCGCTTTTAGTGGCCACCTAGCACAAGTCTGTTTTATACTTAGATTTTATGGTATAAGGGCCGCAGTGTCTCAGTGGTACAGCATTCACCTCTAGTGCATGGAGTCCCTAGTTCGACCCCAGCTTGCACCAACTGAACATTGTGCTGGACAAACACCGTGTGCGTAGGTTTACTCGGGGTTGTCCCACTTTCTTTTATCCAACTATTTCATTCATTTCTCATTATCATCGTCTCTTTTAACCTAGCCCCCATAATCGTAGGACGTAAACCTTAATGATTTAATTTCATTTTTTATGGCGTAAGTCGCCACACTGTACTTGTACCCATAACGGGTAAACTACCTTAAAGTGAATCTGCACCTTAACAAACACTCTATTAAGACAGTAAGAGTAAAAATGCCTATAAAAAGTGAATTATGATTGTAAATATTTATATTTGAACTGAAAAATGAAATATTTGAGTTTTACGTCCCACGCTTATGCCGGCTAGGCTAAAGAAGATGGTGACGATGAGAAATGAATGAAATGGTTGAATGAAGAAAGTGGGAGGAAACAGGAAAACCCGAGAAAACCCACGCACACGGTGTTTGTCCACTACAAAGTTCACTTGGCGGGGGCTGGGATCGTACCCGGGACCCCAAGCACCAGAGGTGAACGCTCTAGTACTGAGCCACCACGGCCCTATATTTAAACTCAGACTGCATGGAAATAACATCTGTAAAAGTAATATGCTGTATCATGATTTATTATTAGATTTTGTTCCTGCAATATAAGGACAATAACTAATTCGAATATATCAACACATGCCTATACACAAGTTAAGACAAAGGAAGAAAAGAATAAGTGAAGAAAAACAAATAATGGCTTTTTAAATATAGTTTTATAGCAATAATGGCTTTTTAAATATATTTTTATAAGTGTAAGAGAAGTAAAAGAAATGAAGCAAGTACGATTCTGGAAATCTCATCAACTACAAAAAAGTACAACCGTAGGTGGATCGGTTACTCCACCACCTGGAACTGAATCGCAAACAGTAAGTGAATCTGAACCTGAATTTAAACTCACAACAAATGAACCTGGACGAAAGAGAAAGTCCACAAGAAGCAGTGACGAAGAAAAGAAAGAAGTTCCACCATCAAGTGACCAAGAGGGGGAAACAGTTTCTGTCGATCATTCAACAGATAATCAGAGTGACAAAGATCAACTTTCAGAAGAAAGTGAACGGTATAGTATAACAGATTACAGAGATGTGGAAGGTGCACTCTCGTACTTAGAAGGCTTTTTTCACCTTGTGAAAACTGCTTTTGGTTTGGGAATATTGTCTGTTCCACAAGCTTTTAGTCGAAGTGGTCTTTGTGGAGGACTTCTACTTTCACTTACAATATGTATCATAGGAGGATATACAAACTGGCAACTAATCAACTGTGCACACGAACTTTGTCGCAGATTAAAACAACCAGGTCTTCTGTACCCAGATATCGCTGAATATTGTTTTCAACTGGGGCCTAAGAAATTTCAAAAATTTGCAAGAGCATCTAGGATTATGGTTGATGTCTTAATGCTTCTAAATATGTATGGTATATGTGCAGTTTTTGTCGTCTTTGTCGCGGATAGTTTGAAAATAGTTATTGATTATTACACGAATACCAATTATGACGTTCGCATCTATATGTCTCCAGTTATACTTTTCCTTATTTTTCCTAATTTGATAAGGAATCTTGAGTACCTAGCACCTTTCTCGATACTTGCCACGCTGTTACAGTTAATAGTTTTGGGAATTCTATACAGCTATTTCTTTACAGATTTGCCTCCCATCAAAGAAAGAGATTCTTTTATTGTGGGCAAAGAGTCTGTTCTAACTTTTGGACCTATTGCGTTTGCTATTAATCCCATTTGCGGGTTGAATGCCATAGAGGTTCAAATGCGTAAACCAGCTCAATATAATGCCTTGCCGTTCGGTGTAATCCCTATGGCAATGCTTTTTATAACAGTTATCACATGTCCCATTGGATTTTTTGGTTTCTGGAAGTATAAAGAACCAAAAGGAACCATAACGGCAAACCTACCACCAGATGAGCGCCTTGCACGTTCTACGCAAATTCTCTACGGGTTATCAATACTTTTGTCGCACTTGCTTTACTTCTATGTCCCCTTCAATATAACATGGAAAGGAATCAAAAAATGTAAGTTTATTAATGAAACTAATGTGCTGACTTATGAATATATTTTCCGTGCTTTATTAGTTGTCTTGACAAGTATACCAGGGTTATTTCTTCCTGATGTGGGACCTTTAGTTACTGTAATAGGATCAGTTGCTTTGTCGATGTTAGGATACGTGCTTCCACCATTTTTTAATCTAATAACTTTTTGGGACAGAGAAGAATGCCGTTATACGTATAAAATCTACTTGATTTGTAAAGATGTATTTTTATTATGTTTTGGATTAGCTATATTCATTATAGCCACTTATGGTAGTATAAAAGATATTGTTGTAAAACAACTAACGTAAGAATAAATTTTTATATCTTCCTCTTAAAAAAACACATTACAGTTATTTTATTCATATGCTATGGTATAAAATCTATTCTGACATAAGTACGAGAGCTGTTCCGAAAGTTCGTGGGTTGGGATCACTATTGAGTTCGAATGAAATGAAATAAAATCTGTTTTACGTCCCACGATTACGCTGGGTAGGCTCAAGGAGACTGTGATGATGAGAAATGAATGAAAGTGGAAGGAAACGGGAGAATCCCGAGGAAACCCGCGCACACGGTGTTTGTCCACCACAAAGCTCACTTGGCGCGAGCTCGGATCGAACCAAGGACCCCACGTACCAGAGGTGAACGCTCTACCACTGAGTCACCGCAGCACTATTAGGAGTCCGAGTTAGGAAGAGGGTTGGCACTGGTTTTCTTCTCCGAATAGCATCTTTTATTTCCAGCTATGCAACAGCCTCTGATATACATATTGCGGACCGTTTTCTGAGAATTGATATTAGGTACTGGATGTGGCAGTTTTCACTTCCTGATCCGTGCTAAACTTCCTTAAGTTCTTAGGTGCTGCAAAACAGTGGCGGCTCTACCGGGTAGGCATGGGACTACCCAAAAATTTTGAAATATATATAAAACGCTAAAGATATAATAAAGAGTAAATATGTTTTTCACTATTTATATTAACAGTAGATAATTATTTAACAAATAGCATCAACCACTACTGTAATAGTAATTTCGTACTGTCATTAATCAATCAAATGTGTATATGTATCCATAAGCGAGGGAGCGAGTCTACCCAAAATTAAAATTATAAAACCGTCCCTGTCGCAAAAGCCTAGAAATTGAAAGGAGCGAAGTATGAGCTGTATGGAGTATATAGAGATTGCTCACCAATTTTCCCCAAAGCTTCCATAGCCTTCCATGACACATGTGACCTGGCGTTAACCTTTAGGAGAATCCATTCTTCATGAAGCATTTAAGTTTGTTTTCTTTTTAAATTGCTCTCATTAAATGTACACTCATGTCCAAAATGATTGTCGCGTATCTATAACTGTCTTCTTGTAAGAATATAATTTGATAATGATTTTGCAGGGTACTTTTAATACCGATACTAGCAGGGGCGCCCGAAGAAAATTTTCTAGAGGGGGCCCATCTGCATGGTTAGTATATTACGCCTTTTCGTGAGCCTTTTCGGAGCAGGCCCCTCCCTGCTCTCCCCTTCGGGCGCCCATGGATACTAGGCCTAAATGTATGATTGAGAAATGTATATTTGTGGTAAATTTAATAGGAAAGGAATTATAAATACGAATATTAGAATAGGTAAAATAAAATGTCACTAAATGGACAAGAAAGTTTTATTTTCATTTTTGTTTTATTGTTCTTATTTACTGCTCTTTTGAGATGAAATTTGCCACATACATGTCTTTGCTGATTATACACATACTAACATTATGAGAAATACCGGGCGAATTCGTTATAAAACTATTCCTACAACATATTTATAGACATGCAACAATAATTTTCGACATGAGTGTACTTGAAAATTAATATGCTAATGTTTTGCACTTACTATTTGATTACCTGGAGCCCAATGATACAGTACTACTTCAAGGATATCAAGAAACAAATTCAACATTGCAATATTTGAGGATACAAGCTGTGTTCTAAATGCTGGGTTGCTGGTTTAATATCAATGTCGGACTCGGGGTCATAATGACTGATCCAGCGGTAGTCAGTGGTAAATATTCTGTTCAACAATGGAGGATATGTCCCACTCGTCATAAAAATGCTGGCAACATTGAACCCTTGTGTTCTTCACTCAGAGCATTTCCAGGTGTTCCGGACTGACAGTTCTGAACACATGTTGGACTTCCAATTAATATCTTCGCTGAAATGAAAGCTCCTGGATGCTGTAACTTTGTTTAGCTATCAAGCATTTCAAGACTTAGATTTTGACTGGAATACGATTTCTACAATGACAGTACTTAAATAGAAATTAATTATTGAAGTCACTGTTCTGGACTGACAGTGCCTTAGTTTCTTACCTTAGTTTCAATATGAAGCAACTCATCATTTCAATTCTCTGAAAGTACTGACAATCTGATAGTGTCCCATATCACAATTTACAGTAGACAAGTAGTATTACACTGCAATATTTTTGTATGAAGGTAACTGATAATAACAGAGATATTAAATTTATAAGCCATGTTCCGGACTGACATTTTTAATGTTCCGGACTAGTGTTGTAAAATTTCCGGAAATTTTGAACCTGATGGTAAAAAACCTTTTTTCCAGTTTCTTTCCGGAAAAATTGGGAAAATAACAAAAATCTTTGTATTAGATTAGTTTTACTAGTAATGGGACCTTCTTTTTTTTTTTCGAATGCGTGAAAAATGCAAGTTAGCGAATATTTTAAAGAAATAAGCATTCGAAAATAAAATTGTAATTTTCTTGAAATTTAACTGTCTGCACTCATTTCCTTTATGTGCTTTTTAGTCGTTTACACCTGAATGTGCATTAATTACAGAACTTTTACAATTGCATACACATCTACCATCATGAAGCGTTTCTGTTTTGCAACAAATAGGGCTCTTGAATGAAACTGAGTGCTTAATGTGCTCTTTGATCTGGTGAAATTTTGTTAATTTTAACCAAATTATTTCTTAAAAGAAAGAGCACTAGGTAAATTTCACTATTACTCGTCACTTAGACATATAATTACTATCATTTAATATTCAAATACAGAATTCACTATAAACTTTATGTACAAAATTTTGTAAGTAAACAAACGCCTGTTTTCTAGTGCAACAAATTATCTATTTATATAAAAATGAAAGTGAATATATTTGTAATTTAAGAACTCTTGAACCACCAGACTGATCTCATAAAAATTTTCAACATAGATGAATTTAGGGCCTGGGATGGATTTTAGCACTTTACTTTGAAGGTGCAACTTGGAGGAAGGAAGTGCGGATATATATTGAAAACTACCGATCTTGGTGTCGAACCCATAGTTTTCGGGATCGCTGAGATGAATAGTGACATTTCCGATGAAGCTTAAATTCAAATTTAGCTCTGCAACTTGGGGGAAGGGGAAGCGGAGGTATATATAAAAGATGGAAAATAGCTGATATTAGTATAGAATCCATAGTTTTCGGGGAAGCTGAGGTGAACAGTGACACTTTCAATGCCGTTTAGATCCAAATTTATCCCCGCAAATTGGGGGAGGGGGAGGTAGACTATATAAAAATGATGCAAAATGATCGATATTAGTGTGAATCCATAGTTTTCAGGACCCCTGAGATGAACAGTGACATTTCCGATGCAGTTTAAATCCAAATTCAACGCCAAAACTTTAGGGAGGGGAAAGGGAATGATATATATATATATATATAAAATGATCGAAAACCACTGATACTAGTGTCGAATCCATAGTTTTCGGGGTCGCTGAGATGAGCAGTAACACTTCTAATGCCGTTTAAATCCAAATTCAGCGCCGTGACCTGGGGGTGGGGAGAGGATAGTTATATACACAAATGATCGAAAATGACCAATATTATTGTCAAATCCATAGTTTTTAGTGTTGCTTTGATGAACATTAACACTTACGATGCCATTTAAATCCAAATTCAGGCCCGCAACTTGGATAGGAAAGAGATATATAAAAATAACTGAAAGTGGCCGATATTAGTGTCAAATATGTAATTTTCGGGGTCGCTGAGATGAGCAGTGACATTTCCGATGCCGTTTAAATCCAAATTCATCCCCGTAACTAGGGAAGAAAAAAGATATATAAATATGGTCGAAAATGACCGATATTAGTGTCGAATCCACAGTTTTTAGGATTGCTGAAATGAACAGTAAAACTTCCGATGCCGTTTAAATCAAAATTCATCCTCGTAACTTAAGAGCGGGGAGAGGTGCCCGATATTAGTGTCGAATCCATGGTTTTGGGGGTTCTGAGATGAACATTAACACTTTCGAAGATGTTTAAATTCAAATTCAGCCCCATTAGTACTAGTAAAGGGGAAGGGTTACATGTAAAAGTAATTGAAAATGATTGATACTAGTGTCGAATTCATAGTGTCTGGGGTCCCAGGTCATTGGTGACAGTTTTGGTGCCCTTTTTACCCAAAATGAAACGTATTCTCCCCGTGCGAAGAACGGGTATTCTGCTAGTCTTTAATAATAAGGAATGAAAATTTCACATGTTAAATTCTTTAATATATTTGTCGTTTCTCAAATTTACGCACTTGTACGGCGTATGTGTGTATATGTAAATAAGATCATCTCTCTTTTTGAGTTGTTAGAAAAATATACAAATAATAAAGAGGAATTTTTGTCAGAAATCAGAAAACTAAAAAGTAAAATTAAAAGCTGTTGCTTTAAATATTTTTCCTGCTAGCGAAATACATTGTATAAATTCTGCAGAAATGTTAAAGCAAATAATATTAGCATCAGGCAAATAAATAGTTTTTAAATTATATTTTCCAGGTTTTACCAATATTTCCGAACAAAAGTTTTTTTGTAATGGGTTCAAAATTTCCTGAAATTTTACACAGCACAAGGAAGATACGTATCTCCATAAAATATATATTTAATTTTAACATACTGGTTATAACTAAAATGATTCTGGCCCTATTATTTTAACACTTCCTTGGACTAAAACGGTAACTTTATAATATTACATAAGATAATTTAAATACGTCTATATTAATTAATCTAACTACGATTATATTTTAGTATCTTTTGTAGCCATAACTCCATTCTATCACGGTGCTTACTTTAAAGGAGTGGTGCAAATATATTTGTTGCCACAAAATTTCCCTATTCTAATACAAGAAATATAACTACTCACTGATCTTAACTAGTAAATACAAAATAGTTTTCATTTTAAAAGAATAACGTAGTAAAATATTCGAAGATTTCAATTTTTCCCAATTTAACCGTTTTTTTCCAAGCTCGAGAAAAAACAGTAAAAAAGGTGTTTTTTTAACCCAAAATTTCCGTTTTTTTTTTCTCCAGGCCTTTACAACACTATTCCGGACTGACTCTTACGAAATAAAACTAGGATACTGAGAATACAAAGGTAATGAGCAGTAGTGTTGTGCACAAAGTGACATATATCAGGACTTAAAACATGTGCACATAAGCTAATAAGCATTTAAGCTTTCAAAACTGGCCACAAAAGCTAAAAAGATGTTTACACTGTAGGACGATATTGACTACAAATGTATAATAATGCGATTCTTAAAATCCTTTCCTTCAGCAGGTTATAGCCTATTTCTTCTGCACAGTTTCTGATTCTTCAGCTTTAAACGGGTCAGCGCCAGTTAATTCTAATGGACCATAAAATACAAAACTGCCAAGCTACATTTCAAACTCTTCGGCCAACAAAAACTCTGTCCTATCTGCTCTAATAATTTAATTGTAACAACACTGTCATCTTTGCTGCAATGGAGAGCTCTGCCGATGCAGAACTTATGACCGTAAAACACGGCGTAGATGTAGCCTAAAAACTTGTGCCTAATCCACTTTTCTGATGCATGACACCTGGCGTATTCACCCTGGCAATATCCTATTACCTTGAAGAAGTGGTTCTCACACAGTCTTGGAATGGCCACTATATCTTTCCAAAATTCATCAAGATCCTCTTTCTCTACTTCAATTTCATCCACTGGCACTTCAGAAACCTTGATATGCTTCATCCTGTTTTCAACTTGTTTCGCGAAATCAAATGCATTTCTAGTAGAGTTCTCACTTAACATGGCTCCTTTTGCAATCCCCTTTACATTACCTCCTATACCGTCTACAGTTTCTTTTCTGTGGGAGGTTGCAAAAAAGTTCCATTCCACATCAAATGCTTCATCATTCTTGTTATATCTGCCAACATGTACTTCTGCCTATTCTGGATAGATGCGCCGTCAGAGATGTTGTTTCAAAGTTAATGCCACTCCTCCACTGAATATACCCTGATTTTCAAGAGCAGAATTTTTAAAAGGATAACATGTAATGCATATTTTTCGTGTTCCAAAGAATCCGAAACAAGAGCGAAATTCATTTGCTATCGCTGACCATCATTATCCATGAACCACGACACAGCTGTAAAGACTGACACTTGTTTGTTAACTCAGTGAACTGACCGAATTTCATTCTGCTCTTTACAGTTGAGATTTTCAGAAAAATCCATCTGAAAACAATGGTTCCATGAGGAATGTGTGCTTTGCTGTTAGCAAAATATGTTGCGTTTTGACGTTTTATGAAAGTATGGCTCAAACACTCAAGAACGTCACCAGTCAGTTCACCCAGCAGATCTTGAATTGCATAATGCTTGTGTAATTGTAAATTGCCAAAATATAAATAAGAAGCTCTGAAGTACAAGCTAGATGTTTACCCAGCAGAATTTCTGATTAGATTGGAGAGCAAAAACAAGTTCAGACAGGAAAAAAAGAAGCATCTGTCAGTCTGGAACACACACTTGGTCAATCCGAAACACAGTTTACTCGGTTATGGGAGAAGCTACAGTAAAGTCCTATGGTTCATTTGAAAGACTGTTTAAAGGAGTTGAGTTGATTTTAGTTTAGCGTCCCTTTCAGCAGCGAGGCTATATGTGAGACGTGGACCTACTGATTAACGTGGAATCCGAACCACATGAGCTCCCGCCGGGAATCGAACCCGGGTCTCCCACGCCAAAGGCGCGTACGCTAACCGCTTAGCCACGAGGGAGCTCGCTGTTTAAAGGAGACAGAAAATATTAAATATTTTTTAAATTCACAAGCATACAGGCAAGCTTCATAAAATTAAAAATGGCAAATGTTCCGGACTGACACAAATGTAAATAGTACGTATTTAATTTGGAAGATAATTATATTTACACACATATATTCATTTTGCTACTTATGAAATACTGATCACAGTGCATCAGTGATATATTTTGCCGTCGATTCCTCTGTATAGGCCTATCAGTTTATAACTCAATATACAATTTGCATGTTTTAATCACTTGGATTATTTAATTAGCATTATTTGACAGTGAAATACAAATTGTATTTAATTAAGCTGTTCTGATCTGGATTCTACCTAGTCTAGCCATAAATATTGTCACAAACTTTTGGCTTTGACTGTAGAACCTGTTGTGCAGGTGGCAAGGTACAATTTAGCTCAAGGTCAGCCCTGGCCAGTGTGTGTCGAACAGGGAAAGAGAACGGGTGGATCTGCTTCGCTTAAGCATGGAATGGAGTGAGTACAAAAATAGAGTTGCAGTGTTTGCCTTGCATAAGGGTGGAAATTCACCAAGTGAGATTTTCAAACTGCTGAAACTTCTGAAAATCAGCAAAAGATTTATTTACCGCACAATCCAGCGGTTTACTGAGACTGGCAGTGTACGTGGCCGGCGAAGGGATGGTCCTCCTCACAGTGTGAGAACAGTGGCAGCTGTTAAAGCAGTGGCTGCTCGTGTGCGGCGAAATCCACTCCGGAAGCAGAAGATCATGGCACGGGAGCTCAACATGGCCCCAAGATCAATATCCAGGTTACTTTCTGAAGACCTGAAGGTCAGAGCTTATCGGCGGAGCACGGAGCATTTCTTGACACCACAGCTGAAGCAGCAGAGGTAACTGAAGCAAGACAGCTCCTACGGCGGTACGCCAACAATGGACATCGGCAAATCCTCTTTGCCGACGAGAAAATCTTTACCATTGAAGAGAGCTTTAACCGCCAAAATGATAGGATATATGCAGCAAGCTCTCGAGAAGCTCGTGGGAGATTTCCTAAGGTTCAGAGAGGTCATCACCCCTCCTCAGTCATGGTTTGGTGGGGGGGGGGGTGAGCTATGAAGGCCACACCAGACTTCACTTTTGTGAGCAAGGTGTAAAAACAAGTGCCAGGGTATATTTGGAAACTGTTCTGGAGCCTATTGTGAAGGACTTGAGTGACACCATGTTTAACAATGATCACTGGACCTTCCAGCAGGATTCTGCGCCAGCTCATAAGGCAAGGGTGACACAACAGTGGTTTGAGGCCAATGTATCAGATTTCATCTCCAGTGCTGAGTGGCCTTCTGGTAGCCCCAATTTAAACCCTCTGGACTACAAACTGTGGGCAGTGTTAGAAGACATGATCTGCAAGAAAAGACCATTCACTTAAAAGTTTGAAGCGTTCCTTGGTGGCAGCAGTGGCGGATTTTCCGATTGATACTCTCCGTACTGCAATAGATGACTGGCTTAAGAGACTCAAAGCCTGTGTGCGTGCCAATGGTGGACATTTCGAAGTTTGATAGGCGCCAATTGTAAAGAATATATGTGGTTATAACATATTAAAAGCAGATTGAAAAATCTCAAACCGTATTTCATATATTCACAAAAAAGTGTGTGACAGAATTTATGGCTAGACTAGGTATATGAAATTAGTTTTCAAATGATGTATTACACATGTGCATGCCAGCAGTTTCATTTTTTCGATAACAGGTTGACATCATTTGTCTGGGAATGCCCCTCAGTGAACGTGACATCATAATGATCTCTTTTGTCTGTTGCAATTGTCTTTCCAAGCAGCTTCATTAAAAAAAAAAAAAAAAAAAAATCAGCGTAGAATAACAACAAAAGCTGCTTTTCTCATACGTCAAAAAAGAGGAAAAACCTTGGTTAGATGATGTAGGGGTGCCGAATTCTACTTTGCCCCGGGCACCGAAATCTCTAGCTACGGCCCTGTGTATGATCTGTTTTCTCCTTTATTTTCATATGCAGCATGTATTGAAACATTATACACAGAACGAGTTATATCATAGATATAAGGCACTCATTGAACAACATACTCCAAACAAGAGAGATTAAAGTAAAGGCATTTTTCGTCTATCAATTGCTCAGCAAAAGCCTGTCTCAGTGCTCCACGCGTTTGTGGTACAAGCAAGAGTACTGGAGCCGACTTATAGCAATCAGTAAAAGTACTTTTGTAGCTTTATTCTACCGATCCTTTTTTGTTATTGAATTACTTAGGGAAATGGATTCCAAATCCAAACTAAACCTTTATTGATATTTACAATTAATTATTGATATTTACTTAAATTGAAAATTAGACAATAGAAGAAAGTTTTTCAATATTTAAATGTTTAACGATTCATTGTTAGTTTTTTCGGTAAAAGATCAACGATCAAACAGTTGCTAAGAATTAGTTATTTTTTACTCGTGCGATGTAGTCAAATGCAGTGTGTTCGAGCGATTCGGGTAAATATTTTTATTTTCCCCATTTTTTTAAAAGTGACATTGAGACTAAAAACGTTACTAGCAATTATCCAGAAAGGTTTTATATTAGGACTAAAATGAATTTTCGTAAATATTCTAGTTCACAACTTGGCTGTTAAGATTACTTAGAGGCAACAGAGGGAAAGGGAACAGCGCCCTGGAAGAAAACCCTCTATGAAAAGGAAGCTTTGACGGTTGTTTACGTTAATGGTATCTTCCTCAGGTTCCTTTCCTCTTTGTAATTTGCAGGCCATGGGCCCTGAGGGCCTATATACGATCAGTTGGCATCTTCTCAGGCCCGGCAAATTCCTGAAAGGTGCCTAGATAGTTAATAAAAATACGAAGTTCAACTATGAACCCTGTTCCTTGAATGAGCCTTTATATTCTAAAATAGGCCTACTACAAAAATTAGAGAAAATTGATATTTTATTTTGGTGTAAAGTTGAACAAAATACTAAATATAAAATAGTAATAAAAATAATCTAGATTTATATGTGGCAACTTTCAACACATCATGCTAACTCCCACTGATGCTAATGATGTTTCTACCTTCGCTATCATTTGCCTACCTGATACTTATAGATTTCACTGCATGTAGGAAATCTGTAAATATAAAGCTATTGTAACATTTTAAATCCGTTAAACATCACTGCGATTCTTTACATTCCAATAAACTGAAGATGGCCTAATCTAACTGTAGTATAACCTAATGTGATTTTATAAGATGGCGAGGGCAGTTTCGTAGCCAGTTGCCTATCCGGCTCATCCTCCCAACCTTATCCTCATAATCCGGCTCATCCACCCAACCCATCGCCCTTTTGTACCTTTAGTACACTATACAACGGTATGATCTGTCAGGAAAGTAAATGTACACTTATGTTTCGAGTCTGGCATTCCTGCGCTCCATCCGTGGAGAGTATGAGAATTAAATCAATCAAATGTTTACTGAGGTGCAAAAAGTAAAGCTTAATCTGAATAAGACATTGCAGAGGGGCGCAAGCTGTGAATACGAATAGTGCATTGTGTAAATAAAGGACGACACCGAAAGAGAAGGCCAGAAACAGCTGTTAAACTTACAAAAAAAGAGTAAAAATTGTCGAAGTGGGAACATAAAACACAAATACAACAAATACGCCGACAACTAAACGATCTCTATCCCATGATCTTGGTGTAGTGGTTAAGGTTCTGGCTTACAAATGCAAAGGACGCAAGTTCGAATCCTCAGCAAGGACATTTTTGAAATTTTTTGTTAATAATACATACAACTCATGAGAGATGGTAAAAGAGGTCGTATTTAGTTTTTCGTAGCAATTATTATTGGTAATGTTTAGTACTGATAATACTTTTTGTCTTTGCGTATTGCTTTTGTTCTTGTCTTCATTTCGAAAGAGAAGAATATCCGAACAAATGCCACCAAAATTCCTCATATTTCGAATGTAAACGCCATTTGCAATTAGTGAAGAATAAAAATTGAACGTTCCGATGTAGCTGCTAAAAGTAAAAAGAAAAGCATGGAAGTGGACCATACTCATGGTTATTAAAAATACAATTTCTACATGCCTTACACCTCCCGACCACGTTTCTACGTTAGCAAGTAAGAGGCTTGTGTTTAGGTTAGGCTCGTCAATACGTTTTGCAAAGGGGCCCGGTTTAGCTCTGACGCACCACAGGTGCGAGAAAGGAGAAAAACACTTTTTCTCTCTCCCTCTGTGTGTCTATTTATCTATCTATTTGTATATATATAACGCTTTTTGTGAATGCCATAACCACCCTAATTTTCAGCGGATTGAGACGAAACTTGGCACAAACATTAATTGTTGAAATATCTTGATGAGTTCGTTAACCAGAATAATCAGATGAAAATGTTGAAAATGGTGGCCCTTCAAACTCTTAAAAAGTTCCAAGGGAACCAAATTTCGCCCATTGTGTGCAGAAACTTATTGAAATATTGGACCCGATTAATCGCCTAAAGAAGGTTCACGCCCTTTCGCTACGGTCAGTTTTTTTTTTTTTTTTTTTTTTTTTTTGCAGGAGGGGGTTATTTTCCTATCGGAACAAGATGATTGTTAGTGATGATATGAAATTACACATTGAAAGTGAAGTAACTTGTGTAACGTGTTATTTGAAAGTATAATATAATAAATGTGCATCATGTAAATCATGTGTTTCGAGTTTGGGAGCCTGAATGGCGAGGAGTGTTATTTGATTTGCTTTTTAGTAACACATTGCATTGCAAATAAAGGTAGGCAACATTAGTGGTAAGTAAAATAATAATAATAATAATAATAATAATAATAATAATAATAATAATAATAATAATAATAATAGGTGTTGTTTGTGGCAAGGTAATATCTTAATCAATTGTTCTTCAAACGTAATGATTGTAACGCCATATCTCCCTTACAAACAAAATATTAGCAATTTATATCGAGAGAACGAGAAACTGTAGAGCGATGGGACCAACGTTGGACAGTATGCACTCATAGTACTCAGAAAAGTAAGCGATTTCAATGCAAAAGGAACGAAGAGTCATTGTCATGGGTAGTCATGGGGCCACGGCAGAGGCCTCTTTAGGCAAAGTGTCAATAACTTATATCGAGAGGTGATACTGGGATGGGACCAACTTTGGACACCGTGGACCCATAAAGCGCATCGAAAAAAATAGGGGGGGCGCCAGCCAGCCTTACTTATTTCCACATAATAATATAAAATTATGTTGTCGAAATACACACACGAGTTAGCTACTAATATTTCATATTATTATTATTATTATTATTATTATCGACAGCGTCTTTTCATTACGTGTGCGTGTTTGACATGAAGCCAAAGAGAAGATCCATCATTCGTAGAAAGAATAATAGTCAGTTACTTTAACTGTGAACGACAGCGAAAAATACGAAAAGAGTGGACTACCTGTAGCGTAAAGAAGCAATATTTTCTCTCAAATGGATAAAAAATCAAGCCGAGATTAATTCGAACTCGCATGGACGGCGCGAAAAGCCAGTGCTTTGTCCACTTTTTTTTTTTTAACAGACTCACTGAACGTGTTTCAGTAACTTACTTATTGCTAATTTTACTTGCTTCACTCGTTTAACTTGCTTTTTCTAATAACTTATAACGACAGAGACACGAACACAGAAACATCGAGAACAGTTAAAAATCATAGATGCTCTCCCGCCGAGAATCGAACCCGGAACTCCATACACCAAAGGCGCACGTGCTAGCGACTAGACCAGCGGGAAGGGCACCACTCTCTCCCTGTGTCGTTAGGGATTACGACCACTGTCTTACCAGCTATCACTTCTGTGGGTTGTATACTATGATCACATGTTTCTTCTCTGCTGCATGAGTAAAACCTACATTATATGTAATACATGAGGTATTTAGACCTACATGCTCTTCATATAATGTAATAAAAGGGTCATGCTGGGAATAAGAAAAAGAACATTCCTTGGACAAAACGGAAACTATTGGCATCAGAAATATTTATCTACGAGGCATGCGCAGTAGTATATTTCAGAATAGTTACTGTTTAGTTCAGTAAACGAAGAAAGGGGTATAAAAAAGCAAATATGTCGCGTCAACGAGATCGACCAGATTTGACAGGGGCGGAAGCAGATGTATAGTAATACAACAACTTCGCTCAGTTGATACGAGCCGAGCCGGTTGATATCACTACCCGAGTTGGTCTTCTGCTTTTGCTCAAGAATTCGACCGTGCAGGTCTCAGCCTTAATTTTAAGAACTACAGTATAATTTTAAGTACTACAAGAAAAATACCTTTGACTCGACTCGGATTGAACTCGAGTCGAGTCGAATTTTGGCTCGACTCCTGCTCATCCCTATTCGTATTTGTATTTTGTTTCCACTTCAACAATTTCTACTCTTTTTTTTCTTCGTTTACCTATTGTTTCTGGATTTCTCTGTCGGTGTCGTCCTTTATTAACACCATGCACTATTCTTATTCCCAGCTTGTGACCCGCTTCAATGTCTTATTCAGTTTAGGCTTTTCTCCTTACATTGACTTGACATGTGATTGATTTAATTCTCACTTTCCGCGCACGACCGATGAAAATGTCTTATTATTATTATTATTATTATTATTATTATTATTATTATTATTATTATTATTATTATTATTATTATTATTATTATTATTATTATAATAATACTATTGAACTTGCACGGGGAAATTACTGTATAATACGATATCATTTCAGTAATTTTATTCCATTGTATGTTATTTAATTTATTAATGGGCACTAAATTGTCTCCAGATCAACGAATAAATTAACTACGGCATGCACTTTGGTGGAAATATCATTACATGAACATGTTTGGAACGAACCAATAATCTTATTGCAATGATATTTCCACCAAAGTGCATGCCGTAGTTAATTTATTCGTTGATCTGGAGACAATTTAGTGCCCATTAATAAACTAAATAACATACAATGGAGTAAAATTACAGAAATGATATCGTATTATACAGTAATTTCGCCGTGCAAGTTCAATAGCATAATAATAATAATAATAATAATAATAATAATAATAATAATAATAAAACATTTTCATCGGTCGTGCGCGGAAAGTGAGAATTAAATCAATCACATGTGAAGTCAATGTAAGAAGAAAAGCCTAAACTGAATAAGACATTAAAGCGGGTCACAAGCTGGGAATAAGAATAGTGCACGGTGTAAATAAAGGACGACACCGAAAGAGAAATCCAGAAACAGCAGGTAAAAGGAGAAAAAAGAGTAGACATTGTTGAAGTGGAAACATAAAATACAAACACGAATAGGGATGAGCACAAGTCGAGCCAAAATTCAATTCAACTCGAGTACAATTTGAGTCGAGTCAAAGGTAATTTTCTTGAATTGAGTTCCGAGCCAAGTCGCTGTTTTCGAGGTCTAGTTTCGAGTTGAGTTGAGTTTGATAATGGCTCTCTCGCTCGTTCAGCTCGTTTTAACTCGTTTTGAAATATTGGCCTGATCAGACTGGAAAGCAAAAGCCATGAGAAATGTAAGCAGTAATGTGGAATACTTTTAGTGTTGCTCACGACAGAGGTGCGTCTCATCTCGTAATTTTAGTGCATCTCGTGGGGCAATTTTAGTGTATCTCGTCTCGTCTAGATAACGAGAAGACAAGAGTTTATTATTATTATTATTACGAGACAGCCTCAAATATCGTAATCACCAATATAAGTATATACTGTAGTTCTTAAAATCAAGGCTGAGATCTGCACGGTCGAATTCTTGAGCCCAAGCAGAATACCAACTCGGGTAGTGATATCAACCGGCTCGGCTCGTATCAACTGAGCGAACAGCTCGAGTCGGCTCGGTTGGGATGAGCCGATGACCCGAGCCGGCTTAGTTGGAACAAGCCATCGACTAAGCTCAATTGAGCCGATGGCTCGAGCTTTCTCGGTTGGGATGGGTCACCTACTCGGCTCATGTGAACCGGTTCGAGCCAGCTAAGTTGAAACTAGTTCATCAGCACGTTTCGACTCAGCTCAACTAAGCCGATGGCTCAAATCGGCTCGGTGTGGTGAGCTGTTGGCTCGGCTCACTTCTCGATTCGGTTCGATATTGAATGAGCTGTAAGCCGAGCCGCTCGAGCCGTTGAGAAGCCCAAACCCGGTCCCAGCTGTTTTGAATATGTTTGGATGAAGCCTATAACTTTTAACAATTTTTTGCTCGAGCCCGAATACTTGCCCATTCGGAACTCAAACCCAGAACGTGACCGATGTCCTTGCCTCCTGAAGACTTCCAGACGACCGAGATCGACAGTCAATTAGCTTTTACTATTCAGATACAAACCGTATATCTTTTAAAGATTATACATGGAGTTGATATAATAATAATAATAATAATAATAATAATAATAATAATAATAATAATAATAATAATAATAGTTTTAAACTTGCCCTGAAATTTGGCAAAACTTACTTAAAAGTAGAGATTTCGGGGAAAGGGTTCCGTACCTTCAAGACACACCTCTGCAACTACCAACATTTTAAACTAGAACCTTTTATTGAAGTTTCATGTAGAAAGTATATTTTGAGGAAAATAACTGTAATAAATATAACTGAATATCATGCGACAGTAAGGCATATAATAAACTAATTTTTAGAATATGCAGAGGTAAATATAAAAGCTTTGCTACAAAAATACCTACACAGAGCATAATTCAATGAGCTCTGAAATACAATGTAACGAAATAGCCTATGAGATTCAGTCTACAGAGCAATTGTTACTTAAAGAATGGACATACACTATTTCGAGAATCGAGACAAGACGGGAAATGTTTACGATACTTTTCGTCTCGTCTCGATTCTCATCTCCAAAGAGAGACGAAAATTTTGATTTAGCCCTGACCCGTCTCGAATGTAAAATGTTAATTCTCATGTTATTTTATTTGTTTTAGAAACGAGATGAGAAACTCCTCTTCTCGTGAGCAACATTAAACCAAACCGAAATATTCTTTCCAAATGTCACGTTTCTCCTTGTAATGGTATGACCTGAGCGATAATTTAGCTTCTAGCTTTTAATCTTCTACGAGATAATAATAATTATTATTATTACTATTATTATTCCTGAAGATTTGATAGTTCAAGTATTGAAACATCCGAGTATTCAAATATCTGAATATAATAAAACGTATGTTATCGCTGATCAATCGCCATCAAAAATTCTAAAGTAAGAAAAAAAAATGCAACGTGCATTCGCAGAAGCACCTTGACCACTGAACCGATCGCTACGCGGTAAACGATCCGTCTTTTTTCTGGTTACGTTAGGTTTCTTTGTCTCCGCTTGCAAACTTGTATGTTATATTTTTCGATTCAAAATGTCTTTCGTATTTCTTTTATGAAGTCGGCAAAGTTTATATTAATAACTTGAGTTTTTCTTAAACCACTGGTTCACAAGTTCGTTCTTTCTCCACACGAAACTACAAATATGACAGATTGAATTCTCATACTCTCCATTTCTTTCAAAGCAGTCGCCATTACCTGGTCAAAGACTTATTTCCGCCACGATTCATATTAACCAAAGTAATTCATTTTTCGGAAGCGGAACTTTCACTTTCCGGATTTCGCAAAATTATGGAATTCAGTTATACTCCGGAATTCAGAAGAATTTCGGAACTCGGAAAGAATCCGGAATTTAGAAAATTCCGGAATTGAGAAAAACTCCGACTCGAAAAAATCCGGATTTTCCGAATTCCGGAATGTTAACGAAATCAGAAATTTCTAAATTCCGGATTTTTCCGAATTCCGAAATTATTACAAAATTGGAATTTCCCGAATTCCGGAATTTATCCGGCTTTACTTTCGGGAGTCCGAAAACTAATAATTCCGGAACGGGCTATCCCTAGTTTATGCACAACCTTTCAGAACACTAAGCTAGTAGCTGTCTACAAACAAACAAGTAATGCAAAGCATGTTGTATACTGCAATACGTCATGTATTAAAATCCGACACCATGACCCTTTTATTACATTATATGAAGAGCATGTAGGTCTAAATACCTCATGTATTACATATAATGTAGGTTTTACTCTTCCAGCAGAGAAGAAACATGTGATCATAGTATACAACCCACAGAAGTGATAGCTGGCAATACAGTGGTCGTAATCCCTAACGACACAGGAAATCAGCGTTGCCATCGCCGCTGGTCTAGAGGCTAGCACGTGAGCCTTAGGTGTATGGAGTCTCGGGTTCGATTCTCGGCGGGAGAGCATCTATTATTTTTAACTGTTCTCGATGTTTCTGTGTTCGTGTCCCTGTCGTTATAAGTTATTAGAAAAAGCAAGTTAAACGAGTGAAGCAAGTAAAATTAGCAATAAGTAAGTTACTGAAACGCGTTCGGTGAGTCAGTTAAAAAAATAGTGGACAAAGCACTGGCTTTTCGCGCCGTCCATGCGAGTTCGAATCAATCTCGGCTTGATATTTTATCCATTTGAGAGAAAGTATTGTTTCTTTTCGCTACAGGATGGATTTTCTCTTTGGTTTCATGTCAAACATGCTCACGTAATGAAAAGACGCTGTAGATGATGATAATAATAATAATAATAATAATAATAATAATAATAATAATAATAATAATAATAATAATAATAATAATAATATGAAATATTAGTAGCTAACTCGTGTGTGTATTTCGACAATATAATTTTATATTATTATGTGGAAATAAGTAAGGCTGGCTGGCGCCCGCCTCCCTAATTTTTTCGATGCGCCTTATGGGTCCACGGTGTCCAACGTTGGTCCCATCCCAGTATCACCTCCTGTATTCTCGATATAAGCTATCGACATTTTGCCTAAAGAGGGCTCTGCCGTGGCCCCATGAGTACCCATGACAATGACTCTTCGTTCATTTTGCATTGAAATCGCTTACTTTTCTGAGTACTATGAGTGCATACTGTCCAACGTTGGTCCCATCGCTCTACAGTTTCCCGTCCTCTCGATATAAATTGCTAATATTTTGTTTGTAAGGGAGATATGGCGTTACAATCATTACGTTTGAAGAAGAACTGAGGAAGATATTGCCTTGCCACAAACAACACCTATTATTATTATTATTATTATTATTATTATTATTATTATTATTATTATTATTATTATTATTATTATTATTGTTTTACTTACCACTAATGTTGCCTACCTTTATTTGCAATGCAATGTGTTACTAAAAAGCAAATCAAATAACACTCCTCGCCATTCAGGCTCCCGAACTCGAAATACATGAGTTCTCTGTGTTAGAGGAATGCACATTTATTATATTATTCTTTCAAATAACACGTTACACAAGTTACTTCACTTTCAATGTGTAATTTCATATCATCAGTAACAATCATCTTGTTCTAATAGGAAGATAACCCCCTCCTGAAAAAAAAAAAAAAACCTGACCGTAGCGAAAGGGCGTGAACCTTCTTTAGGCGATTAATCGGGTCCAATATTTCAATAAGTTTCTGCACACAAATATTTCAGTAAAAGAGGAAAATTTATTCAAATTTTCTGAATACCTATTTATGGGCGAAATTTGCCTCCCTTGGAACTTTTTAAGAGTTTGAAGGGCCACCATTTTCAACATTTTCATCTGATTATTCTGGTTAACGAACTCATCAAGATATTTCAACAATTAATGTTTGTGCCAAGTTTCGTCTCAATCCGCTGAAAATTAGGGTGGTTATGGCATTCACAAAAAGCGTTATATATATATATACAAATAGATAGATAAATAGACACACAGAGGGAGAGAGAAAAAGTGTTTTTCTCCCTTCTCGCACCTGTGGTGCGTCAGAGCTAAACCGGGCCCCTTTGCAAAACGTATTGACGAGCCTAACCTAAACACAAGCCTCTTACTTGCTAACGTAGAAACGTGGTCGGGAGGTGTAAGGCATGTAGAAATTGTATTTTTAGTAACCATGAGTATCGTCGACTTCCATGTTTTTCCTTTTATTTTTTGCAGCTACTTCGGAACGTTCAATTTTTATTCTTTACTAATTGCAAATGGCGTTTACATTCAAAATATGAGGAATTTTGGTGGCATTTGTTCGGATATTCTTCTCTTTCGAAATGAAGACAAGAACAAAAGCAATACGCAAAGACAAAAAGTATTATCAGTACTAAACATTACCAATAATAATTGCTACGAAAAACTAAATACGACCTCTTTTACCATCTCTCATGAGTTGTATGTATTATTAACACAAATTTTTAAAAATGTCCTTGCCGATGATTCGAACTTGCGTCTTTTGCATTTGTAAGCCAGAACCTTAACCACTACACCAAGATCATGGCATGGTGACCGTTTAGTTGTCGGCGTATTTGTTGTATTTGTGTTTTATGTTCCCACTTCGACAATTTTTACTCTTTTTTTGTAAGTTTAACAGCTGTTTCTGGCTTTCTCTTTCGGTGTCGTCCTTTATTTACACAATGACTATTCGTATTCACAGCTTGCGCCCCTCTGCAATGTCTTATTCAGATTAAGCTTTTCTTTTTGCCCCTCAGTAAACATTTGATTGATTTAATTCTCATACTCTCCACGGATGGAGCGCAGGAATGCCAGACTCGAAAAATAGGTGTACATTTACTTTCCTGACAGATCATACAATAGTACCTTGTATATTAAGATTAGGCTTGTACAATGGTACATTATATATTAATACTAGGCTTGCTGATTTATATATGCAGTAGAAGAAAAAGAAACGTAATGTGAATGTATATAAAATATAGATATTCACGTCCGTGAACTTGGCCCCCCCACTTTGAGCACTAACGATAAAATTAGTGTCAATCGTTAGTGCTTCTTAGTGCACCAACCCCTAACGTTAGTGCTTAATTAGTGTAGGAGCTACAAGCAAAAAACCTTTGGGGGCCAAGTTCACGCTGCCCCCCCACTTCAAGCACTATCGAAATAACTAGTGCCATTCGTTAGTGCATCGTTAGTGCTTCCTAGTGCACCAACCCGTGACGTTAGTGCTTCATTAGTGTAGGCTCTAGAGCCAAAACAATGGTACACGCTGGCCCCCCCACTTCAAGCAATACGGAAAGGAATAGTGCCGTTCGTTAATGCATCGTTAGTGCTTCTAGAAAATACTAAAAGTTTCGTTAGTGCTTCACTATTAGTGTAGATATAGCCAATTATAAGTCACGAAACTCCCATAAGAAATGCATGGGGAATTTTTCATTGCGTCGAATTACCGCCGAATACAAAAGCACTAATGAATTCTTGTAGTGCAATCCTTAGTGCATCGTTAGTGCTTCTTAGTGCACCAACCCTAACATTAGTGCTTCATTAGTACAGGAACTACAAGTGAAAAACCCTGTGGGCCTAGCGTGAACTTGCCCTCCCACTTTGAGCACTAACGAAAAGATTAGTGTCATTCGTTAGTATATCGTTAGTGCTTCCAGAAAATACTAATAGTTTCGTTAGTGCTTCACTATTAGTGAAGATATAGGCAATTATAAGTCACGAAACTCCCATAAGAAAAACATGGGATTTTTTTCATTAGGTCAAATTCTCACGAAATTCAAATGCAGTAGTTGTCTCTTCTAGTAGCATCGTTAGTGTTTCGTTATTGCTTGCTAGTGCACCAAGACCGAACATTGATGCTTCTCATCGTGAATGCTTTTATTGGCTAGGGTATAGTTAGCTCCCCTTAAGTTTTATTTTCTACCGTCCATACTGTTGATGCACTAATGTTTGGAGTTCTGCAATAAGAGGTACTAACACTACACTATACTGTAACCATTACACTATATGTGGTTATTAGTGCTTTTAAATATGTGGGAAATTTACAAAATGAAAAATGCTGTGTCTAAATTTAGCCCCGCACGATTCTCAAGTGCTAGTAAAACTATTTACATGGTAAGTGCTAAATAATTTCACATTAGTGCACTAAACAGTAACGATAGCACTATCATACTTTAGTAGTTATTAATGAATAACTCGTTCGGGGCTAACTTTAGATTTTTCAACTTTTACACATTTTTTTAGTAATTGTGCCACAAAAGTGGGACTAACACCAGTGGGTAGTACATTAATAGAGCCCTATTAAACACTGATTGCTGTCATAGTTTAGGAGTTATAAGTGAATAACACATTCCGGGCTAAATTTAAATTTATCGAAATTTACAATAATTGTCTCACAAAGGTGGAATAATCGTCAAAGGTTAGTGCAGCGTTAATACTCCAAAAAGCTCTAACGTTAGTGAAATTGTAGTTTGGGAATTATTAATGAATAACTCGGACGAGACTGAATTTAAAAGTATCGAAAAACACTAATTTTCTCACAAAGGTAGGACAACTTTAAAGGATAGTGCATCCTTAACGCTTCAAAAAAACAATAAATACTAACGTTAGTTCTATCATATTTTTGGACTTATTAATGAAAACTCAACCCGGTCTAACTTTAGGTTTTTCAACTTAAACAGTTTTACACTAGTTGTAACAAAAAAGTAGGACAAACACAAGCGCTTACTGCATTGCTAGAGCTATAAAACATTAAGCATTCTCGTTAGTGCTTTCATGAATAGTCCGGATAGGATTGAATTTAAATTTTCGAACTTCACACTAATTGTCCCACAAAGGTAAGATAACCGCCGAAGGTTAGTGACTGTTAGTGCTTCATGAAACACTAATCACTTAACGTCAGTGCCGTCACAGTTTAGGATTTTTACCAAATAACTCGAGCGGGGCTAACTTCAGGTTTTTCAATTTTTACACAATTATTGTAAAATTCGATAAATTTTAATTGAGTTCCGTCCGAGTGATTCACTAATAACTCCTAAACTGTGATAGCACTATCGTCAATGCTTAGTATTTTTGAAGCACTAAAAAAGCACGATCCTTTAGCGATTATCCTACCTTTGGATTGACAATTATTGTAAAATTCGACAAATTTGAATTTAGGCTCGTGCGTGTTATTCGTTAATAACACTTAAATTATGATAACACTAGCATTAGTGCTTATTCAGCGGAGGACTAAACGCTGGTTTGGTCCATTTCTGTCAGACAATTAGCGTAAAATTGTACAAAATTTAAAGATCTAAAGTAGCCCTCCCCCCGAGTTATTCATTTTTAACCCCTAAACTATGATAGCAGTAACATTAATGCTTAGTGTCTTTCGGAGCACTAACGATGTACTAATCTTTGACGTTTATTCAACCTTTGTGGAACAATTATTGTAAAATTTGCTAAAATTAAATTTAGCACAGAGTGAGTTATTCACTTATAACTCTTAAACTATAATCGCGCTAACACTAATGCTTCGTGTTTTGGGAAGCAATAAGGATGCACTAACTTTTGACGTCTATCTCACCTTTGTAGGACAATAATTGTAGAATTAGAAAAATTTCAATTTAGTCTTGCAAATAATGTTCACTAATATAGAGTTGAATCAAAGCACTAACGTTAGAGTTTAGTGTACTAATGGGTACTAACGATGCACTAACCATGTCAAACGTTTTTTTAGTATTTGAGATACGTGCGGGGCTAAATTTAGACACGTAGCATTTTCCATTTTGTAAAATTCTTCCACCAAATTTAAAAGCACTAATAACCATATATTAGTGTAATGGTTACTATTACGTTCGGGAATTTAACACAATGAAAAATACCAGATGTATTTCTTATGGGAGTTTCGTGACTTATAATTGGCTATATCTACACTAATAGTGAAGCACTAACGAAACTATTAGTATTTTCTACAAATACTAACGATGCACTATCGAATGGTAATAACCTTTTCATTAGTGCTCAAACTGGGGGCCAAGTTCACGTTAGGTTCAAAAGGTTTTTTACTTGTAGTTCCTACACTAATAAAGCACTAACGTTAGGGTTGGTGGACTAAAAAGCACTAACGATGCACTAAGGATTGCACTAAAACAGATCATTAGTGCTTTTGAATTTGAAAGTAGTTTAACGCAATGAAAAATTCTCCATGCATTTCTTATGGGCGTTTCGTGACTTACAATTGGCTATATCTACACTTATAGTGAAGCACTAACAAAACTATTAGTATTTTCTGAGAGCACTAACGATATACTAACGAATGGCACTAATCTTTTCGTTAGTGCTCAAAGCAGGGGGGCCAAGTTCACGCTAGGCCCAAAGGGTTCTTTTACTTGTAGTTCCTGTACTAATGAAGCACTAATGTTAGGGTTGGTGCACTAAGAAGCACTAACGATGCACTAAGGATTGCACTACAAGAATTCATTAGTGCTTTTGTATTCGGCGGTAATTCGACACAATGAAACTTCCCTCCCAAAAGCTCTATGTTCTACCCGACATAAAGAGTTCAGTAAATTAGTTATATGCTATATTCTTCATGTTTTCGAGTTCTTTCTCCGTAGTACATACATCAAAATTTGCCATAATAGTGAGCGAATAGAAAACATTACAAAAAAGAAAATATATTTTAAGTATATTTAATTTAATTATTTACTTTAAATTTCATTGAACTCCTACGTACTCGAGTTGTTTATGCCCACGATTTCGCTGTACGTGGTATCCTACTCCCGGTAGGAGCACATAGGCTACATTTTCTGGTGTTGATCCAGCATCGAGGCGATTGGGGAACAACAACCAGAAATAAGAGGTATCGAATTCCGCTCCAGAAAGGCAGAAAAGAAATGGCGGCGTCTGGGAGACGATGATCCGACCACGCGACATCCAATTGCACGATAACCTCATCTGACCGAGTATAATTCTGTATGGACTGTAGCAAAATGGAGTTTAGTGGTTTCGAACGTCATATTTATTATCTTTTCAGCCTATATATATATATATATATATATATATATATATATATATATATATATATATATATATATATATATATATATATATATATATATATATATATATATATATTATATTTGGTCTAGGAATTAATTCGTGCGGGTGGACAAGAGATGGCGCAACGAACGGAGCGTCCCACAGTTCCGTGTATCCACACATGTGTTGCAAACCCCTGTCATCGCGTATCGTTCGTAGTATAGGGCAGTGGATTAAAGCGTCAACAACACCAGTTTGTAGTTAAGTGAACATGGCGCAATTTGTGCCTGATAAAGTGTTTTTGCGGGGTGTCCTGCTGCATTACTTTAACATGCAGAAAAGTGCGACTGAAAGTCATCGTATTTTGGTGGAAATGTATGGTGACCATGCTCTAGCTGAGCGAACGTGTCAGAAGTGGTTTGCACGGTTTAGAAGTGGTGATTTCGGCTTGGCAGACCAAGAGCGAGCTGGACAGCCAAAAAAATTTCAAGACAAAGAATTGACAGCATTGCTCGAGCAGGATTCGTGTCAAACGCAGGAACAACTTGCAGCAGCATTAGGCGTTGATCAAACAACAGTCTCCAAACGCTTGAAAGCCATGGGAATGATTCAAAAGATGTCACATTGGGTTCCACATGAATTGAAAGACAGAGACGTTGAAAGACGAAAAACCATTTGCGAATTGCTGCTTCAACGACAGAGCAGAAAGGGGTTTCTGCATCGAATTATTACGGGTGATGAGAAGTGGATCCATTACGAGAACCCTAAACGAAAAAAGGCCTGGGTGAAACCAGGTGAACCAGGTCCATCACAACCAAAACGAGATATTCACTGTGCAAAGGTTATGCTGTGCATATGGTGGGATATGAAAGGTGTGGTGTACTATGAGCTGCTGCAACCGGGTGAAACTATGAATGGAGAACGTTATCGACGACAATTAATGCGTTTGAAGCAAGCTCTGGCCAGAACACGACCAGAATGGGAGAACAGACATGATAAACTTACTGTTCAACATGATAACGCTCGCCCACATGTCGCAAAACCGGTCAAAACCTATTTAGAAAATGTCGGATGGGAAGTTTTTACCTCACCCGCCGTATTCACCAGACGTTGCTCCTTCGGACTACTACTTGTTCGATTGCATGAACAACGATTTGATTGGACAGCGGTTTACTTCTTCAGAAGATATCGAAACATGGGTCTCTGACTGGATCGCTTCCAAGGATGAGGACTTCTTTCGCCACGGAATCCGTACATTGCCTGACAGATGGGCGAAAGTGGTGGCTAGCGATGGACAATATTTTTCTTAAGGTATTTATGTATTTTGTGTTTGTACTACAGCTTCAATGTGTGCGTACCAACCGCACGAATTAATTCCTAGACCAAATATTATTATATATATATATATATATTAAACCCATCTTAAAAGTAGCTCTAAGTAGCAGTATTGCGACCTACCCCCCCAGAAGTCCATCCTGGATCCGTCCCTGATACAGGGCCGGATTTAGGGGGGTGCAAAGGTGCACGTACACTTCCTTCATTGTAAATATACACTACCTAAAGTGAAAAGCTAGCAGTGAGTTTTGCAAAATCAATAATTTCTGAATTTTCTGAAGGTTGAAGGAAGAGGATTCATCGATAGGACACTGAGCATTTCCAGGGTAATTTCTAATTCCAACTACAGATACCTAAAGGCATTTTAAAAAACTCAAATTTAATTCAAATGTACTGGCTCTTATTTGGTGCACCTCCCTCAGAAAATCCTGGATCCGACCCTATATTACTATATATATATATATATATATATATATATATATATATATATATATATATATATATATATGGCTTAAAAAACAAATCTGATCTAAGCGCCAGCCCTGAAACTAAGGCAACACAATAAATCAAATCTAATTTGATACATAGAACTGCATCTTCTGGTCTTAAATTATAGTTACTAGTCTGAAACAAACAAGCTTACGTACGCTTACATGCAAAGATAATACCAAATTAAAGGCAGTATAAGGGATATTGTCCACTTCTAGTCATCAAAACTTAGACTGCCTTCCGGGACTGTCTAAAAGTTGAAGAAAGACCCTAGATCATAGAGTAATTATATAGTATAAAAGGTTTCAGCTGCTCTTCCCGCTGAAACTGTGGAGACTGTGGCGCCACCACTCAAGGAAGTTGGGTACCACGAACTACTAAGAGCAAGAACGATCCACGTTAATCAGTAGGTCCACGTCTCATATAGCCTCGCTGCTGAACGGGATGTTAAACTCAAAATCAATTCAACTCAAATCATTCAGAGCGCCTGAATCTCGTAGAATTAGCCAATGATACACTTTGCTACAGCCAGTAGCAGACGATGCAATTAGTTACAACTCTAGCCGGTAGTGTCGCAGAATCACTTTCATTGCACTGTGGGGGAAAAAATAATTTCCATTAGGTATATAGAAAGTGATTCATCAGGGTAATCAGTGCCCTAGATCTTTACGAATTCCCTTGGATCTCACTCATTTTCAGAAGGATGTTATAAAATAGAGGATCTGCCCACATGAATATCTTCGCCCTATTAAATCAATGAAGCCAAAAAAAACAACCGAGCATCGGCACGTCTGATTGGCTACTCTCGTTTCCGCCATTTTCTGATTAGCTACTTTCGTTTCCGCCATGATTGTTGGCTCAAAACATTGCGATCTTATTGGGCGGAGTGGGCAGAGTAGGGGTGGCGAAACCGTGACGTATGGCTTCAAGATTTTGTTGTAAGGGCAGATTCTCTATTTTATAACATCCTTGCATTTTCCCTATATTTTTGTAATATACTAGTTTGAAAATAGTGTTGCCAACAATTAAGGACCCTTTTCACCAGGTTAATTCCTCAAAACCATAAGCAAAAGTAGTAAATTTTTAGAATAGACTTTGTAAGAATTATTGTTACAATATCAACATCATAGTACATCTGATAGTGTATTCAAATCGCGAAAGCCAGATATACAATTCCCTGACTAAACAAATCCAAATTTCGTAATTAGATACACACTTCTTACAAAAGATCGAAAGTTGAATAGAGTGACAAACACAAAATTTGGAAAAAATAAAAAAAATTACTACCTCAGAGAGCGCTTTTTAAGGTAGGAGTTGCATTACTGGGTGCAGTTTCATTTTAGGACGGTTTATCATTATGGGTAATAATAATCATAATAAAGAATTTCATTGTCGTTAAGCTACTCATAGCAATAGATGTCAAAATGAGATATGATACGTAAGTATAAATGAATAATAATCTATAGTTAAATTAACGATGAAATGACATTACAAAATAAATGATAACGATATGCACTTTGAATACCAGCTCAACACGAGATTAGGAAATATATCACATTTCTATTGAACAATTAAAATACTCCTGTAAAGAATAAAAGGGCGTTGCAACTAACCAATTGTATAACTTAGTTTTAAATCTATCTATATGCTCACTTGTTAGTGTTGCAGGCAACTTGTTCTACAGTTTTATTCCAAGTGTCCCATAACTATTTAACGATTTGGACAGTCGTTAGTATGGGACATTTATGAGTTTATTGCTTCTAGTATTGTACGAATGGATATATTGTCTGAATTGTAAGTTTTGGTGATTACTTTTTATATAGAGGTGATTACTTTTTATACAGAGAAGTACTGTGTAAATGCATTATTGTCATATTTTTAAGATTGATAAACAAAGGTCTGCATGCCATTTACATGACAATTGTAATCCAAAATAATATACCATACAAAATTATACTCTGAAAAAAACCAAAGTAAGCTGATCTGACATAGTTATCAGGAACATGATTTTTTAGTTGTTTTAACATATATATTACTCTTGAGATTCTCTCAGAAACATAATTAATATGCTATTCCCACGAAAACTTGTCAATATAGATACCTAGAAACTTTACACATGTTGAGTCATTCTCAACATTCCGTTAGCCTTAAACAATATCACTACCTGACCCCATATATTTTCAGTTAAAACAAAGTTCACTAAGATCAGGACTAGTATTTAGGAAGGTAGTATCGTCAGCATATAGTATAGACTGAGCAGATAAAAAAAGTAAGATAAATCATTTATCATTAGTAAAAATAAAAGTGGCCCAAGTACTGAACCAAGGTATAAATACAGCGTGCTGACTTATGTCATAAAATCTATAATGCAAGAAACACTAACCAATTAAGTTGCCACTACAAGCGTGAATTTCATCTAACCAAATCAGAGCAGGAGTGGAGCAGGGATATCCGTGCGTTAGTGTGGGGATACGTTCGTAGGGAGCAAGCGTGTCAGCGATGGTAACATACGCATAAACCAGGACAGTAGAAAACATTTCATATTGCATAAAAACACATGTCTTGCATGTGGAACAGCTTTATATGATTACTTTGTACACTGCATTCACAGAGCACTTCACTTCATGGGTTCCTTATGGAGAATGACGCTGTAAAGAGCACACTTTGCATTTCGTATTTCTGTCTTCTTATACATGGGAAAGATAAGAACCGATATATTTTGAGTACTCAAATATAATATTTCTTCCATAAATTTTAGAAATATATGTTTATCGAAACTGGGACAACACTTATTGATATTAATCCTGTAAATGTTTCCTAAAATATGCTCATAAGGTGCCAAAGAACATAAATAGTTCTAAACCATTGAAAAAAAGTTTGGTTTATGGTAGTACTGAATCGTATTTTAATTTGTGGTGTCTACATCCGATACGATTGATTCATCGGTCATCTTTCATTATTTTCATGAACATTTACATTTAAATTCCTACGCTGCAAAACTATTATTAATGACAGGTGATAGAGGTGACTGGGATCCAGGCCTGCACCGAAAGATATAAAACTTCAATTGACGTTATGAAAGAAAGGAAAGGAAAGTGTATATACGAACCTTGGTTTTTACGTTCTAAGCAGTATGAAGAAAAGGAATCTTTTTGTCTTACAAATGCAAATAGTCTGATAAAAACAAACTATAATTTTAAATGTGTTATTTATAATTTGTGATTCTTTGGATAATTTAAAACTTTAGGATGGGGGAAACGAACGTGCAAGAAACAGCTACAGTTCAAGAAAACCTGATTCTTGAAATTCAGCAAGAAAGTGTTGAAGCTGAAAAAAATAATACCGAAGCTGAAGAAAATTGTGATGAATATACTGAGCATACACATAAAATTGATCCAAAAGCACTTGGCTATTGCCAAGCTTTCATGTTCCTGGCGAAAGATGGCGTAGGAGCAGGTGCCCTTGCTACTCCAGAAGCATTCAGCCGTTCATGGAGGAATAATTCTTTCAAGTACAATTGCGTTACTAGGATTTTATACTAATTGGCAGTTGATCAACAGTTCTCATTCTCTGAGTCGTAGACTTAAGAAACCAAATTTCAGATATACAGATCTGGCGGAACAGAGTATCATTCACGGTCCTTGTAAAACACAAGAAATAGCTAATGTGGTTCGTAGAGTAAGCAAGGCATTCTTGCTTATTACCATGTTCGGCAAATGTACAGTTTATGTGATGTTTATAAGTGAGAATTGGAAACAAGTCACGGATTATTATACAGAGACTGAAACGGATATACGGATTTATATAAGTTTTCTTGTTGTTGCATTTACTTTTCTGAATCAAATACGGAACTGGAAACAATTGCGGCCATTTTCCAGTGTCGGAATCTTGCTACAATCAATTGGCTTTTTTATTGTATTTTACTACATATTAAGTGATCTACCAGATATGGAACAACGAAAGTATTTTTCTCGGAACGTAACTGATATTCTTTTGTTTTTCGGTACTGTTGCCTTTGCTACTCAGCCTATAGCAGTAATTAATGCTTTGGATGCTAGAATAAAGAATCCTAATATGCTAATTGCCTGTCCATACGGAGTGCTTCCGTTATCTATGCTGTTTGTTTCTTTGATGACAACCACAGTGGGATATTTTGGATATTGGAAATATGAAAAGCCAGATGGGAGTATAACTTTAAATTTACCCCAGGACGAGAAGCTTGCACAATCAGTAAAGTTAATGTATGGGTTAGGGGTATTCTTTTGTTTCCCCCTTTATTTTTATGTTCCATTTCATATTTGCTGGATCACGATATGTCAATGTAAAAAAATTCAGAACCATTTGCTCCTTTACGAAATGGTATTTCGTGTTGCGTTTAGTGTGCTGTGTGGGGTAATTCCTATTCTTATACCTATTTTGAGTTCTCTTATAAACTTCACTGGAGCTCTGGCAATATCTTCTTTAACATATTTTCTACCTCCTGTAATTAATATAGCCACATTCTGGGAACAAACGATGTGTTACAAATGTTTGAAGTTTCTATTGGTTGGGAAGGACATATTACTAATAATGTTTGGTATTGTATTACTGTTGCCGCCAAAAGTATAAGTGTATCTGATACAATAACACACTTGAAAGGGAAATATTAATAAACAATAGGATAATCGTATTTATAATTACTAACACTGTATATCTCTGATAAACGTATAAAAAACAAGTAGAACCATCAATTCTCGGAATATCAAACCAAATATGTTCGTTGTCCAACATTTTGAGAAGTCTAACGCTCTCATAGTAGACACTGTTCTCATCTTCATTCTATTTAGATGTCCCTAAAGCTAACAACAATATCGGTCCTGAAAAAGTCAGACAACGAACATATCACCTATATTCAGATAAAATGAATTAGAAACCACATCCAATAAATTTCAGTCACACTTCAGTTTCTGAATATTCCTCCTGTATCTCCTAATGATACATAAGACAAATTTATGTCCACGAAGTCTATATACAGTGAGTGCTTCAAGGCAGTGTAAAGCATTTTTGTTCTAAACAAACGACGCAGAATTACGATTGGAAATCTGAAATACTGTTTAAGATATAAATTAGAATAGGACAATAATTGTCCACATTACTTTTCAAGTAACGCTAAAACGGTGGAGAGAAGAATTTGTCAGCTCAGAATCTTAAGCGACAGTCTAAGGAAATAAGTACGACATATTGATGACTTAACCTTCTAATGAAAAGAATAAATAGAAAAAGAATATATAAACAAGAATGTATGTATAAAATATCTATATCTCTAACAAGGGACGTATGCAAATTGTGACAGCAGGGGCGTCATTTAAGGGGGACAGGGAGGGGCATTTGCCCTCCTGAGTTTGAGATTTATAAAGATTTTATCAATAGAATAGTAGTAAGTCAGTGAAAAATGCGAAATTTTACTTATATCAAGGGGTCTTGCCACCCCTTCCAAACCAAATCTGAAATGACGCCACTGCGTGACAGATATTTATGAAAATTGGTACCCTGACTAATTGTAGATCGCTTATCATCGTGGTAATAGTCACTCGATGCGGAAATGTCTTGTTTATCCGCTATGTATAATACATATATCAAGCGGTGACCGGGTGAGGCTGTGACGAGTTATGCCCCAAAAATGCCGGAAAAAGGCAGAAAATTAAAAATGTGTGCAGGTAACCTGATACCTACCGGAGGGGAACGCATGACCAAGAACACGGCAGTAATGTCACACAAGCTGTGTTACCATTCCAACACAAACTTATAGTTTTTCAAATAGAACGTATACCATTTTATGACATTACAACAATTGGCATAAAACGTTAAAGAAAATAAGCAAAAGATGAGTTATCACTGTTGTCAAATAGGGAGATATGAGGCTCTAAAGTTAGAAATTATGGAGTCCTTACAATGAAATGAACAAATGTACAACAAGACTGCAGAAGGAACAAATGTATAGTAGGGAGTAAACCACAGCATCCAGTAACTAACAGGCTTGATATGTCAAATTGAGTAGGGTGAGAAACTTACGTATTTTGCCATACTATCTATGGATTTTGTGTTATATGTATTGGTGTACAGTAAAACCTGTCGACTTGGCCACCTCTCTAAGTTGGCCACCTGCTTATCTTGGTCTGGTTCGTATTGAACCTGCATTTTCCCATAAGACATTCGTTACTTATTACTCTAAGTTGGCCACCGGTATATCGTGGAAGTTGGCCGCATTGAAGCAATGTTTATCCTATGTTGATAATGATAAATTTACCTGCATATCTTGGCCACACGAATACGTTTTGTTATTTTTCTTAACTCTTTCGTATTTCCGTAAGAGAGTCAAATGTTCTGTATTTGTCACTGGAGACAGAGAAGCATAGATTCCCATGATTTGTTCTTGGAGGTCATTGACCAGAACACTACCCTGACAAAGGGGTGGTGAAGGAAGATGCGAATAAGAAAAAGCGCGTACAGGAATTCAGGACATGGTTGTACGTATCTGTTTTGTTAAACCATTAGCTATATCGGCTCCTTTCATCAGTGGGGAGCTTTAGTAATTCCGGAAAATTCTCAAGGTTAAAACTAACCATCTCAATTGTCATTTATTGGCACCTGACTGCTTGTCGAACAGCAGCGGAGATTTTGAGATATGAATTCCCAAAACCTCTTTGGCTCCAAGGGAAGCGCTTGTAGCTCATTAAGAAGAGGTAGTTACTACAAAATTACAATGTTCATATGTGTAAAAAAGAATAAAAGAAAAAAAAAGACATCTAGAATGAACCACCATGAATACATTTGTTATTAATAACTGATTTGCCACTTTTCGAAAGGTATCTACAGAAAATATTTGTCACTATCGAAAAAATCATATAAACTGCATATAAATTATTGAATTTTTAATTTTGCTTTACTTGTTTTTAATCTGAATAACTCAGTGTGCTACAATACCAATTTCAATAAACTGAGTACATATGTTTCGATTTTATGGTTGTTTGTATGATTGTGTTTTCCATCCGAATAATTCGGTGTACCAGACTAGTTTTCAGGAAGATCTAGGATATATATATTGTAGGCCTAGTATTTTTTTCTAGTACTGTGTATTCTTATGATTACTCTATATACATTATTTAAAAGTAGCTGTCGTGGCATTGCTTATTAAAATTTCTCAATACTGGAAATCCTATTCTAAAAATACACCAATACACTTATTTTCTGAAGTTGGCCACTTTTCGATGGAACGGATGGAGGCCAACATAGGCAGGTTTCACTGTATTATGTTAAAATATTTTGCGCTTGTACATTATTGGTAACTTGAATACGGTGTTTTATCTTCATCGTTGTCTTACATATTAACGTTTCCTATACTCTCGACTGACACCTATCAGAGGTCGCTAATCTTTGCGAGTCGATACTGACAGATTTCCTTGTCACAGATTTTTTACCTTTCGTGCCACAGATTTTCTGTACTCTTTTCAGGTGCTACACCGTCTTTCCTATGGTCTGGAAGGCATGCCGAATTTTATGTAGTGCTGCAACCTCAAGACAGTTCGTTTTATAGCTCTTGAGAACGGTTCGAGATATCGATTCTACACAAACGCCATTGGAATTGCTGCGCTACAGGAAAATTTACTGTTTACATTTCCGCACTATGTCACATGGGACTTCTTTCTACGGCTACTCTCACATATGCCCTTTTTGAGTGAATCCTGTATCAATCTCATTAGTCACTGGATGCTGCGCATGCTATAGTTTACTCCCTATTGTACATTTGTTCCTTCTGCAGTCTTGTTGTAGGACATTTGTTCGTTTCTCTATACGGACCCCATAATTTCTCAACTTTAGAGTTTCATATCTCCCTTATTTGGCAAGACAGGTAACCGAACTTTTGCTTATTTTCTTTAATGTTTTATGCCATAAAATGATATACATTCTATTTGAAAAAACTATAAGTTTATGCTGAGATGACAACACTGCTTGTATGACACTACTGCTGTGTTCTTGGTCATGTATCTCCCCGTCACCGTAGCTATCAGGTTGCCTGCACACATTTTTAATTTTCTGCCTTTCCGGCGTGTTTGGGGTATAACTCGACACAGCCTCACCCGTTCACTACTTGGTATATGTATTATACATAGCGGGTAAACAGGGCATTTCCTCACCGAGTGATTATCATCACGATGATTAGTGCTCCACAATTAGTCAGGGTACCAATTTTCATAAATATCTAGCTGTCACGGTTCGCATACGTCCCTTGTAAGTAAAACGCCTTTTAACGGATGAGTAAATAGTTTCTGCACAACTTTTAAGGTTGTCATATCTGGGTCATGGTAACATATGGTGTTGTTCTTTAGAGAGAAAAAAAATCTTATGTATGTGGAGTTGAAAGGTATAGAACTTAGACATGAACTCGGTTAAGTATGAAACTACTGGTTCAGTAGCGTGGATCTATGAAGAACGTGGATGTGATAAATTTTCATAAGGAGAATTGTAAGTGCAGAACCATTTATTATATCATCAATCTTATGAAAAGGATTTACCGGTGCAAGATAAGCCCAAAGAAGGTCGCCCGTGAAAACTAGGTAAGAAGGAGCTACGAAAACTGGAAAAGGTCAGTGAAAACAAGGTCGGAATTACTCAAGATTTAGCATATAAGTTTGCGGTCAGCCAAGGTTGTGTACGAGCCAATCTGAAAGCTGTAAGTCTCCATTATCGTGAACGACAAAAAGCACCGAAGTACTATGAAAAATAACACGAACAGATGCCTAAAAGGTGCCGCAAACTACGTCAGAAGCTTATGAGCAGTGAAAAGGCAGTTATTATAGATAATGAAAATTACCTTGTATTTACAAGGCGAGACATACCAGAAAACTTTGGTTAAGCCCACGAAAAATTTGCTAAACTTGTCCTTGGTCTGACTGTAGTACTCGCGCCGAGTCGTGAAGCTTGGGCTCTAAACCAATCATAGAAATATTTTGCTTGAGCTCCAGCACATCGGAAAACTTCGGTACAATTCGTGGAGTCGCTTCCCGAGCGCACACTTGGGGAAACGTCGAACAGCTGAAATTTACCAACAATGTTGCCAAACTTTGAAGACATATAGTAAACAAGTATATAAAAAAGGCATTTAAAAATTGCCAATAATAACACTACACAACAATAACTACTGTTAACAACTATTCTAAAATGGTAACAATAGCACAAGTAGTAACAACGAAAATATAACGCAACAAAAAAGAATTAACAAAACGGAACTTGACGCCAATCCGACAACACTGTACTCTCGGGAGATGTTTTCCGTGTAGCGCGGGAGAAGACACTGACAAAATTTGATGGATGGGGGTTGACGACTGGAAAACACCCTCACGTTCTATTGGGTGGTGAAATCGGTGGATCTAGGTCAAGCTTCACGACTCGGCGCGAGTACTAGAGTCATCTCGACAAACGGTGTCTCAGAACCCTACATTAGATTCGCTGGGTACGCAGCCATCATTGTCGAAACGTAGTGTAAGTAACTGTTTCAAAAGATTATTTCATTCCTCAAGGACTATAACTTGGACCACAAAATTATCTTTTGGCCCGACCTTGCGATTAGCCATTACACGAAGACAACACTCGACTGGCTGTCGAATCGTAACATACGTGTTGCTCCAAAGTGGAAAACTCCCAAAACATACTCTACGCTAGGACTGTCGGAAAATTTACGGCTATGTTAGCTGGTATTGTTTACGAAGGCAGCTGTGAGGCCAAGTCTGAATACCGCCAGTTGAGGTACCGTATCCGTCGATAGATCAAAGTAATCTAGACCATAGATTAAAGTATGTCTAAGCGATCAAAACATGATGAAGAGAGTCCGAGGATAATTTCGACAAACTGAGAATGATAGTGCCTTTTCCATTTTGTAATTGCATGTTTTTGTACATGACATAAAGTGATCTTCATGTAGTGAGTTCGCAAAATAAAAAAAGAAATAACCTATTTTTAATTAATTTTCTCTGTTGTGCAGAAACCACTTACTCACCTTAAGTTTTTGTAACATGAAAATCCACTTAATACGCAAACAAATTATGTCTTGGTGACCTCAAAACCCAACTAGGATGAGATAGGAATTAGGTTAATTTTATGTTAAATCAAGGCGTAACTGTTCCTTTACTTAATAAAATTACATCTAATTGAATACGCGATTAGTATTCGGTTACATGCTTTATTTTAAATTACTATTTTCGATTTATCAGACGATTTATTTTGATTGGTTTCAGTTTTTGGTAGTGCCGTAATTGTTAGGGTTATATTCTGTTAATTAAAATTATCCTGACAGTTCGTCCTAAATTCTCGCGAATAACAGAATAACATTTTTCTATATAATTATCTGTGTCAAGTAATGGGACAATTAGTGTGAAGTGAATGAGAGAGGAAATTAAATTAATCTATACACTTTTGTATATTTTTTTCATTTCTTTCATGAACATGCTAAACAGTATTAATTTACCCTTCAGACTAAGTAAATATTAATTATGTATGAAAGTACTTGTACGCTAGACAGTTGTCAACGAGATCTTTTAAAAAAAAAATGTTAGTGTGTCGACAGAAACAAAATGGTGGTGTTAAACAGTTGAATTTTATCAAAGTCCAGTGGCCCCAACATGAATTACTACTTTAGCGTGTAATAAGAGCATTTCAACACCAAGGGTCTGGTGTTGCCATTAACATATGGTTGGTGTTACCGATTTAACACATAGACTGTGCTGAGCGGTGTGAAAATAACACCACGGCTGTTTTGTAGGACTAGGGGAATGAGCGCAAAGATATACAGTGAATCACGTATTGGTCAATAATACCTCAGGCAACATAGTGAACGCAATCCATCGATACTAATATTAATGAATGTATTATTCGTCAGTGGCCAGCGAAACCTTCCATTTGCTAAAAATAAGGACGTATCAAAAGTAGCATAGCCGCCTCAAAGTCTTGTGTATGATAGACACCTATACTGTAATTAGTAGCTTGCACGTCACCTTCAAGGACATGAACATTTAAATAACTTATACTGGAAAATTTGTATTAGGTTTTGTTTATTGTTGTAAGTAAAGCTTTATGCGGTACATGTGACATTTATATCAAGTAAAGAAAAATGTATTATTATAACTGATTTTTGTGATCGCATGAATTTTCTAACAACATTTACATGAGTGGAAATGCTTCCACCTGTTGTTTCTATGCTCACTATGTTTCTCTTCGTCGCCGACTATATTTCATTCCTCATAACCATTTGTAAACAATTTATGTCACACTTTATTATCTCTCATAAGAGTCATGTTCATTTAGTAAGAAAGAAAATATTTCTCTTGTAAAAGTAGTTATTTGACAACTGTATATAAAACAACAACAATGGAGTGTTACTAACATGATTCCTCATCGTATCAGCTGGTTGACTTAACGACTTCCATTTTAACACTACTCCAAAGTGCGATGGAGTTGAAGTAGTGTCAAAATTTAACACAGAGTCACTGCACTGAATTAAACACAACTACGTTTTACTGTGCATAAGCTACAAATGGGTTTATTATAATCTTGTGTTTTGCGATAGCTCTTAAACATTTTGACTTGTTCTCTTTTGAGTACTTAGCACACTATTCTTCGTCCAGATGAAATGATAGCATTGTATTGATTAACCAGTAGCTAGAAGTGGTGTTATGTTACTCTATACATGAGTTATCGCTCGGATTGAATCTTTCTGATGCTGATGTTACTTCTTGGGACGACCATGACCAGGCGAATTGAACATTTGAAGCGTATCTTTGAAAAATGAAGTTCTGACGCCTGCTGTTTTTTTCTGTTGGAACGAGATATTTCAGCAATGTACTTCCTATTTTTTTAAAAAAAGTATCAGAGAGGGAAAATATGGTGCAAAAAATGCTCCATTTCTGGTGGTTTAATACATTGATCTATGTTTCTTCAAATATGAGATTTGTCTGTGTGCAATTTATATGATTCGTAGACAAGATTTACCTGTTCAGAGGGGGAAAATGTGTATTGTGAACACATTTGAACAGAAACTTAAATTCAAATAAAGTAAAACCTCTCAATTTGGCCACCTGTTTATCGTGGCCTAATCTCTGTAGAACCTGCATATTTCCATAAAACACACATTACTTATAACTCCTAAGTTGGCCATTTATCTATCTTGAAACTTGACCGCATTGAAGTAACGCTATTTTTATGCTGCTAATATTAAATTTAGCTCCGTATGTTGGACACTTAATAAGAACGAAGAAAACTTATCCACTGAAAGCAACTTCTCCAAAAATTCAGTAGCCGATGGCCGATAATACTCTTTTTAATTGCTCCGTATGGCTGTTGAACAAGTTTGAACAGAAAGGGCAAGATATGCAAAAATAAACATTTACCACACAAACATTCTCTCTCTCTCTCTCTCTCACACACATATATATATATATATATATATATATATATATATATATATATATATATATATATATATATATATATATATATATATATATATATATATATATATATGGTAAGTACAGTAGAGATGGGCCCCCTGAGTGAGATGAACCAGGGCCATAGTGTAGTATTATGAGGGGTATGTGCTAGACACTGTGGGCTTATGCAGAGTCGTTTTGACGTATGATTAGAGTCATACTAAAGACCTGACTACTGCAGGAAACATATTAGTCGAACTCTTTAGTATGGCACTAATTATGCGTCAGAACGACTCTGCATAAGACCCTGTGTGTTTCTCTGAAGCAACAGTTCACACATTTCTTCAGTAGACGAGATATTTGATTTCAGGTAGGTCAAAACTTTTTTTATTACCACTTTCATTGAAAGCAATATTTAACGTAGAATTCTTCGGTTTTGTTCTCTACCAGCGTATTTTATCATAAAAGAATGTGTTAATGAGAACAACACCGCGTTCAAAAACTACAAGTAAACTATCCTTTTTTACCCAAGGTTGTCATTTGTCCCGGAAAATCCGGGACCGTCACGGAATCGAGATCTGCGTCCCGAAAATATTTCTCGAGTCACTTAAATGTCCCGGATTTCATCGAAGAAAAAAGGAAGGAAATGTTATATTTTCCTTTTTCTCACAGGAGTAAGTGTATAATTATTCTTTGTTTACGGATAAATCATATGCTTATCTTTGCTTAAGTAGGGAGGAGACTAAAATGACTAAAACATGTGATTACGTAATGCTTGAACAGCTCGATCTAATAGAAGAAAGTAAATTTGTATTTGTATTTATTTACTCCATTTGAAACCAAGATACATTTGGTATTTGGAGGGTTCAGACAGTCCTCTTTCTTGTTTCAAATACACTTAGAAAAAGAAATATGTTACACTATTTAATACACATTATTGCAAAGATAATCTGCTACGCTGTAATATACTTTATCCACCAGGAATCTCTCGAGTTCCTTTATAAAAACATTTATATTTTATTTATTTTTTATTTCTCTGCGCAGCTTATTGTATATTTGTACTCCCATATGGCTTGGGCCTTCCTGTACTAATGTTAGGTTTGTAAAATATTGTCTTCTTTCATTTTGCTGTCTGGTATTATAAACGTGACTTATTTGGGTTCCATAATTAGTATATAACATTTTTTTTTCGTTTTAAGCATTTCAAAGAGTGTCGTAATTTAGTAGCGTCCCGGATTTTTATTTTTAAAATATGACAACCCTATTATTACCTATCCTTTTTGGGATGGATGAATGACTGCCATTACCTGCACTATACATGTCAAAATATTGGAACTACATGCAAGAAAATTACGGATTTCAACTGATTTTAATTTTCTACCAGTGTTTCTGTGTAATAACATTTGCAATCTTGTCCAAAATATTCTTGTAAAATTGTAAGCTCCAGAAAATATAGCGTGTTAATTTCGTAATCTAAGAGGTAAAATGTGTCTCTGTAAATTCATAAACATACCCAATATCAAAAAGAAGAAAGAAGATACATTTAAAACTATAATGGTTTACGGACTTGCAACAAGATGGTATGTTAATTGCAGCGAGTGCTTCTTGTATGTGATAATAGAAGCTAATGAGTTATGTGTATCACATGATTACAAAAAACAAAATATTTTTTGGAATGCCATGACGGCTGATGAAGCGAACGATATTCAGAAAGATATACCAGATATTAAGTCGAAAGAAACGCAAAATATACCGAAGGAAGATATTCTTAAACATGGAAGTGAATATGTCATTGCTGAACACAGAACCGCCGAGCATTCATTGTCCTATTTTAAAGCTTTAATGCATCTAGTAAAGTCTGGTCTAGGGATAGGTTTACTCGCTATACCACAAGCTTTTGAAGAATCGGGTCTTGTCTTTGGAAGCTGTTTGACTATACTGATTTCTCTAGTAGGACTATACATAAACTGGATGCTTATACAGTGTTCTCACGAAATGAGTAGGAAGTTCAAAATTCCATCTCTTCAATATGTTGATGTCGTTGAATTTACTTTGAGGTCTGGACCTCCCAGAGTACGAAGATTTGCGACGACAGCTAGGATTGTTGTCAGTGGAATTTTTCTTGTGGATATGTTCAACTCGTATTCAGTATATGTTATGTTTGTATCCGAGAACTGGAAACGAATTGTTGATCTGCTAACTGGTTGTGATGTGGACATAAGACTCTATGTTGTAGGCACGAGTATTTTGCTTATTTTCCCGAATTTGGTACGAAATTTGAATTACTTATCGCCCTTCTCTACTATAGCAATTGTGTTACAAACAACTGGAAATTGTATTATATTTTATTATATTTTTACTGATTTACCAGACATTCATGACAAAACATTTTTTTCTATTTCTTTCCGCAAATTATTACTAAGTTACACCAATATAATGTTTGCTGTTCAGCCTATTGGAGGGCTTAATGCTGTGGAAGCAGAGATGAAAGATCCGGATTCATTTACGTCAATGCCTTGTGGTGTTCTGCCTGCTGCGACGTTATTTATCACAATATTTGCACTGATGGTTGGGTTTTTTGGATATTGGAAATATGAACACCTTGAAGGAAGCATAACGTTAAATTTCCCAAAAGAGCCTGCTGCTCAAGTGGTCCAAGGAATGTACAGTTTAGGAATATTTCTAACGTGTCCTATATATTTTTATCCACCATTTCTTATATGCTGGAGGAAAATAAAGAAGTTTAAATGCATTGAAAGAAGACAGAGTCTATGGGAAACAATTTTTCGTGTTCTGTTCTGTGTATTGTGCGGTGTCTTACCAGTTCTCTTACCGGCTCTTAGTTCTCTTATCAATTTAATAGGAGCCACAACCATGTCGATTCTGGTATTTCTGTTTCCGCCTTTTGTGAATATGGTCATATGTTGGGGACAAGAAAAGTCAAGCGAAACTTTGAAAATACTACTTACCGTAAAGGATATTTGTATGATTCTTTTGGGGGTATTTATTACTATTTCAGCCACATATGTAAGCATTGCAGAAGCAGTAGCAGCAGTTAAAAATAAATACGAGTAGCGAGGTGACTGGAGTGTCAGCTTCGGAACACAAGTCAACTTATGGATACTTTTATATGCATTTATGTGTTGTTTTTTTTTTTTTTGGTAAATATGGAAATATTGCGGGATGGTAAGAAATATATGCAAATTCCTATTAATATAACGTGTGTTCAAAAAAAATCTCCCCGCAGGGGATGTAGATACTTGTTATTTTGAGAAAAATATTGAAACATACACTTTTGTCCTTGTGTGTGTACGTTGCGTTACGCGAATGTCTGACGAGTCAAGAGAGAGAGAGGCTAGATCTTAATCTTCAATTTGGCACACACGCAAACTGTGCAATCAAGACAGTACGTGTCAAATTGTAGCCAGTTGTTGTGTCATAATGCAATGCGGAGATACTTTTCTAACGCACTCTATAATGATATCTGAGGGTATATCTAAGAATTACATACTGAAGGGATTACCCTCTACACCTATTGACAATTGATGAAATGTGCACTTTTGGATTGTGTATGCGTGGCTTCCTTTATGCTGATAAGAACCACCATCCACACTTTCTGGAATACGAAATAGGGTCTATTAAAATTTAGCTTTCTTGCGACTTTTCGCCATAGGTCCATATGAACTTTTTCTCTCATTTTGATGTGAGTAATCATCTCTTACAGTTTGTCGGAATAGTTTATTAATACCCTATATTATTATACAGAGAATGCGAGAAAAGAAGAAAATATAAAGAGCTGCTCAATAGATACATGTTCGTGCCCGTAGCCATTGAATCGAGCGGCATTTGGGGTCTCGAAGGGCTCAATTTCATCAAAGAAGTAGGCCAACGTATAACACACCTTACTGGTGACAAGCGGGCTACTACTTTTCTGATACAACGTATCAGCATAGCAGTTCAGCGAGGAAATGTGGCTTCCATTTTAGGTACATTACCTCCTGGAAAATTATTAGAAGAAGTTTTTCTTTTATAACTAACTGTTCAAAATTTGCTGTTTATCAGTCTGTAAAAAAATGTCAAATATGTTCCAATTTATATTTATTTTATTTATATTAGAAGGTAGTTTACAAGACAGTATTCAGTATGTACATTTTTTATAGTAAGTGAGGTCATAACGAAAGAAAAATATTGTTATATTTGAATAAACAGGAAAAGGACGTAAATAAAGTTTTTGTCAATAATGGCAAAATATATATATATATATATATATATATATATATATATATATATATATATATATATATATATATAGAGAGAGAGAGAGAGAGAGAGAGAGAGAGAGTGAGAGAGAGTAAAGGAGGCTGATCCGATCGTTTTGGGGACAAACAGCTCTAAGCTGAATATAACGAATGCAATTTACAAAAATTACGATGACATACCTTGATATGTCCTCCAAAATTCCCGAGATAGGAGTGGGTAAGCCAGCACGTCATATTATATAACATTGTAAATACCTATCGTCGATCGGAAATACCCGGCTTGTGCGGGTGATTCCGACACGTAGGAGGGTGATTTCGATTGCTATACACAAAACGAAAAATGCTAGATTACTGTGTTTAATATTAAGCATACAACATGGAAATATCATAGAACACACAATATATAGAAATGGCACTATGAAATGAAATCTTTAAGTTTTACGTCCCACTCTTATGCCGGTTAGGCTAAAGGAGACGGTGATGATGAAAGATGAGTGAAATGGTGGAATGAAGAAAGTGGGAGGAAACAGGAGAATCCCGAGAAAACCCACGAGCACGGTGTTTGTCCACCAAAAAGTCCACACGGCGCGAGCGGAGATCGAGCCAGGGACCCCAAGCACGGGAGGTGAACGCTCTACCACCGAGCCACCGCGTCCCCGAAATTATACTATAGAACATGTAAACAAACACAATTTGTAATGTGCTAATAATAGACGTAACTGGAGAAGAAAATGATCATCAAATGCCAAGGACGTTTTAAATTAAACATTTACCGTGTTACCTTATACATGGTATAATGTAACACGGCCCGGAAGTTTTGGGCAACCAGTATATATATATATGAATTTTATATTTATTGAACTTTTATAAAATATATAATTAATCGATTACTCAATTTTAGGTAGATTGCCAAATTTTGCGTTAAGTTTCGTGAAATGATAATTTTAGTGTATTTAGTTGAAAATTTATGGTTAAATATATCTATATTGGACAATATTCATATATTTATAAATAGCTAAAATCTAATGTTAATTTTGGAAATAAGGTTATATCTGGTCGTTTTGAATCCTTGTCAGTCTATTTTCATGGATATTTTTGGCTTAGGGGATCCTCAAAAGAAATCAAAATTTTTATTTCAAAAATCTTCTCTGAAATTTCACATTTGTAAAGTCAGCCATAGTAGCTTCTTGAAGCATCTCTTTGTTTAATCTAAATTATCTGTGATTGGATCTTCCGCAATCACAGTTGTGGTTGAGATTTTCGGCTTTCTTTGATCTTGGGAGATACACCTATCATCATATAGTTACGTCAGAGTAATCTTCCAATTGGGAATCTTCTTCCAGTTGTCTTTGTTCTTTTCGTTAATGAAGCCGCCATGATCAGATGTGTAATGCGTCTGGTCTACAGAAAATCTGCAATCTAATTCAGTGTAGTTAGCTGCTAGTGGATCATTTTGGAGTGCGAACTCCTGAGGACTGCGGCGCAATTCAAATTAGTTTTGACTTGCTCATTGTGTAAGGGTGAGAGAGAGCAAGCTGCTGGCGTCAGGTTTGCACGTCGCACGTCTTCGTGAAGACGGTATGGAGTTCCAGTCTCATCTATTTTGAAATATCCGGAATACTTGCCCGGGGCAAGAGGATAAAAGGAAATTGGTAAAGTATGAACTGAACAAACATCTTTCATTGTATATGGATTATTTCATCAAGTAAGTGGTAAAAAGTAAACTCCAAATTATTGTTGTTTTGGTCAAGTTTAAACCTGCAAAATTTTAACCTCTTTCGGATTGAATATGTTTCATTCTGGTGTTGTGATATTTAAACTAATGTGCTAACTTCGCGTCGCTTTCCCTAAGTTGCATGGTATATAAACTCAAGAGGTGACAGGAACCGCTCGTTCAATGGGGGGGATATTTTTTTCTTTGAGTTTCAGTGTGGACGATTGTCATAAACAGTCCAAGAAATGTGTGTACTTTCGAGTTCACACATTCTCCCCAAAATTTATATTTATTTTGGAAATGTAAACCTCAAAATTTTTTCCGTACTGCTAAATAATACAATGTAAATCCATTCACTGGTTTTGGCTCACCTTTACTTCAGATTGGGTAAGATGAGACAAATGTTTACGAAAACTTTCGGCTCACATTGATGACACGGGTGCCACGTATGGCTATTGATAATGGGAGATATTCATCAACGGTGAAATATCCGCTTTGTATTTTGAAATTCTCTTCATAAACAAAAGCTCAAAATTTTAAGAACATATTTTAGGATTTTTTTAACATTACAGAAAATTGAAAGCTGAATGGTAAGCGTTCAATACGTCCTTAGTAACAGGCTGTGCATGCTATACACTACGAATATGTTTGATAAAAGTGATTGTATATATGTTAGGTTAAGTTAGTTTAGATAGTTAGGTTAGGGATTTAGGCTAAGTACACATTTTCTTTTCCCATTTGAATTTGCTAGTGTGTGTATTATCTCAATGGAAATGTTTTGTTGTGAGAGGTAAAAGTGGATAGGCCTAAGCTTGTACAAAAGGAGGTCACCCTACTGGTATAAATCCTCTGTGCTGGCCCCACTTGCACAACTTTGATCAAAGAGAAATACGAAGGAAAAGAAATTAATTATATAGCACACAGTCCTGATGAGTAGTATATGTATAAAGCTTATGTGATTAGTCTTTTTTCTTGTAGTAAATTCAAAATATACAAATTGTCTCACAGTCGACGAAAATTAAATACATGTAGAAATTGCTCACGAGATGTGAAGAGAAAAATGTAATTCTAATCAATTTTATATACAAACTTATCCATTCAGCTATGTAAAAATTTTCACAATTTCTAACCATTGCAACTTTTTTTTTTATTCTTTTGGTTTTGTTAGTTTCTTGTCATACATAAAATTAGTGTAAATAAAATGTACGAGCCGAAACAAAATCTTTTCTTTTCCGGTGCAGAGTTCATCATTTAGAACTATGTAGTAAATTAAATTCAGTGGTATTGTTAGTATGTAGTATACAAAGTTTTGAAAGCAGTACGTGAACAGTGTGATAAAATTAAAGTGTAGCGTTTGAAACATACAGAATTGATTTCACTTAGTGTGACCGGGGTTGAAATAACAGACCTGACAGAAAATTCACTTCGATAAAATCAACAAAATTCATTTTTTGGCATTCAGTTTACAAAATTCAATTCCGTTGCGCTATTCAGAGTTCAGTTTGAGATTTTTTTTATCTGGGTTAGTAAATACAAACATTCAGATCTCCGAAGCACTCATTGTCAGTTTCACTCTCGGGTTGGTGTCTTGTATCGGTTAGATTGTGGTTTGCAACCTATCTCGCGATGGGAGGCAGAGGATGAACTGCAGATCTGGATACTGGACTGTGAGTGAGAATGAAGGAGGCTTGGAAATCTTCACATTTTGGGTCAATTTGAGTTCGATTTTCCGGAGATGATTGGTTTGGTGGATTGGTCAGTGAGTGTTGACAGCTTACCCGTCTGAGCCCGGTGGGTTCGCGGTCACCAGTCAGTGACACATTCACGCAACCATAGTCTTAAGGAAAGTGAAGATCATACAGAAACACATCAGTATCATCATTTTATTTTATTTATTTTTATATTTTATTTTTATTTTGACTTTTTTTCTAAAAACCGCAAATAAATTGGTTTTTACCCTTAGATCCCACAGTCTTCGTGGTACCATTCGTGTCCTTTGCCTTGACATTGAATCGAGTCCATAAATTTAGCACATCGTGTATCAGAGTATTGTAATAAGCAGAAGTCGTAGAAATCCTGTGGGGGGTCTCTGTTGCAAAAGACGCAAATATGGACTTCGTGGCAGATAGTTCGTAGGAAGAATCACAGTCGTCGTCCGTGTCATCAAGGGTATCTATAATCCTTTGTTTAGCCGCACTGAATCTGTTAGGGACGTCATTAGCTACTGCAGAAGCATATGCAGCTTTCCTGATGTCCTTTCTTGTAAGACCGATTTTTATGTTTACGACTTGTGCAAATCTATTCTGGAATTATTATAAGGAACATGGAACTCCTGGCAGTTGCCTTTAGTGCCAAGCCACTCTGTACGGCTTGAAGGGCTTCCTTCATATCGTCGTCTCTTCAGCGTTTTTCTTTTTCCCGGATGTACTTTTCCATCTGCAACGTAAAAATAGATACCCTTGTGTAGTACTTACGATGGAATACTTTATTCCAAGAGAACAATTGTACAAAGTACTCTGTACATGCGATCGAAATCACCCACAAAAAATCGATTGGAATCGCCCGACACTGATAGATACTTTTGAACACTGGGTTGATAACACTGGATCAGGCATTGTATTATGCGACATATTGCACATTGTTCACAAAAGCGTCTCTGTTTTCGAATATATCACTTCCACTCGTGTCACAAGGCGTATGTTATCACAAACTACTTCCGAACAGTGATTATAAAAATATAACCCCATCGTCTACAAGGTCATATTTTCTGTCAATTGCTCCTGTCTCGCAAATAACGCACGCTCACACTTAAAAGTTACTGACGATTGACATTCCACTCTTCACTGACATTGTATTCAATTTCAATCAGATGGCAGCATTTGTCTCCAAGTTATTGCTTCCGATTGGTATCACCCGCTCTTCGAAATCGATCGGAATAGCCCCCTCTTTTACACACACACACACACTCTCTCTCTCTCTATGGGAGCTCATGTGGTTCGGATTCCACGTTAATCAGTAGGTCCACGTCTCATATAGCCTCGTTGCTGAACGGGACGTTAAACTCAAAATCAACTCAACTCAACTCTCTCTCTCTCTCTCTCTCTCTCTCTCTCTCTCTCTCTCTCTATATATATATATATATATATATATATATATATATATATATATATATATATATATATATATATATCGGTATCATTAAACGACAGTTAAAAGGGACGTTCAGTGATGCTCTATACTCGCCCCATCATGTGAAATGAAAATTTTGGTATGTGTAGAAAGTAGGTGTCTTGGAATGACTATGCCAAAATGCAAGATGATTTACCGTGGAAGTTACCATACGTATTTACCATACGTAGTAAAATGGAAAATAGTAAGGTTCGTACTGTTACCATGTTATTGAAATTGAATATTTTATAGGCAAAGGAAACTGACGATGACTTGTTATAAACATTAGTGGAGTCTGGTTCATCGTATCCTACAGTTGCGAGATGGTGCCATGAGTTCAGGTATGGCAGAATCATGCAAAAATCAACGTGTAGAAGGCCATAAGTAACAGTGACCACAGAGTAAAACATTGCGAAGATTCTTGACCGGTTACGGCAGACAAGTTACAGTCACGTACTTATAGATAACACAATGTCCGTTTAGACTCTCCTACCTCTTAACTTACGAATTTCACCAGAATAGTCTCAAAAGTGTGTATACAAAGCAACTTTAAGGTATCCAAAAAAAAAAAAAAGTGCGGTTCTCTAAACGGCAATCTCTGGCGCCCTCCCCCCTACCGCGAAAGTCAAATGGCGCCAAAACGGTCTCGATCATTAGTGTATTGTTTGCGCACGTTTGTGCAACAAAAGTCTCGTTTCTGTACAAAACTATATGTGACATTTTGGCGTATGAATTTTGGGCACCACCTTCCGATTAGCGCCATCGGCTCTTGGGTCTGGGGCAATTAGAGCCAAACTTGCATATCCATAACTGTTTACCCTTCGATTAAAAATAAATTTATCTATTTATACATACAATGTTGGACAGGTCCCATACTCCATAGAACTTGTCATGATGAAACAAAACTTGCAGAATATACTCTCCATGAAGCTCTGAAAAATAAGATGATATTTCAATTTTTCTTTTCCTATTTGGCGAGTGCAAAGGGAGTATATTTCTCCATGTAATGCCATGTTTCGGCTTTTGGTTCTACCATAGATGGACTGGGACGTTGTCTAAATGGAACAAAATTTGCAGAATTTACTCTCCATGACACTTTTGAAAAAAATTAAGATTTATTCTTAAAATACTTTTAAAATTTTAATCTTCAACAATTACTTAACCTCCTTAGTCCCGAGTTGATGTTTGATAAAATAAACTAGAATGGTTGTGTTGAGTCAATTGTTTATAGTCTTTCAGACATAAAAGTGCTTTATTTTTCAGACTTCGGGTCCCTGGGGACCTGTGACGTCATGTTCAGTCTGCTAAACATTTGGACATAATATATAAATTTATGTCATATGGGCATTCTTCTTGTAATGGAATCGTGTTAAGGAATATACTTTTTCTTTTCACTAAGCATTTTTTATTTGAGTACAGTAGTATTCTATGAATGTACGTGCATTCTTTCCAAATATTGTGATCAATATAAAGGTTTCTCATATATAAATCCCAATGAATAAACATGTTCACATTAAAACTTATATGGTGAGTAGTATAATGCCTTCTTCATATACGATTTAATTACTTCTGTATTTTCGTATTACAATTTTCTTTGATCTATTACGTATAATAACCAATAGCAATGTAACATATTTTCATATTTTCTAGCATTTACTATTCGTGAATTTAAAGGAAAAAACAATTACGTTGTTCTTGCATACAGAGGAACACGTAGTACATCACATTTTCTACGCTTAACTCTGCTTGATTTGGAAGACCCTGGTTTCCTCAATGTTGAAAGTTTTTTCATCCTGCAGCAACAATAGTAAGATGTTCGCACCAATAATCCTAACATCAAGGGCAGGTAATGAAGTTGAGCACTGTCTCTTTTTTGCTGGTTGTTCTAGTTGTGCTGTGTTATCACAGGTCCAATTTCGTTACGTTTTTTTCTTTGCTAAACACCAAACACTCTGCCACATATAACCTGAATTCCAAAAAAGTACGATTGCTTTCTTCGAAATACCAAAATGCTTTCTCTCTTCCACGTATGAGAGTTAAGCGTTCGCTAACGCTAAATCTATGAAGTGAAAGAAAACCTTTACTGGCCATTTCTTTGTTCTGGTATTTATTCTGTACAAAGCAACAAGTATGTTGTTTAGGTCCACTCCACCCATATTGATATTGTATTTGCTCACAACATATAGCTGTTATACTTGAATTTACTCCTTTTTCTTGCAATAGCGACGGGTATACACGAGTGGTTCAGACCCATGACGTGTTAAAGCCAATATAACGGATCGGTTATCCATCCATTTTGTAACTACGCGGTAACTACAAGCTAGTTTTGTAGTAATGAACCATATTTTTTAATGCTATTCCTATGTTCAAAGATGACTTATATGTCCTGTGCTTACATAAATAACTTTCCTCAATATTACTCTGACTTCGTGAATTAATAGATTTTACTTGTAGAAGTCAAGGAAAAAGAATCCAGTATTCTATATCTGCACCACCTCCTATAAATGAAAAGGAAGACAATCAGCAAAATCATTCAAAATGGGTTGATGATGTTCCAGAGTGATCAGTACTAACAGTTGAAGAAAATGTGTAAAATACACACACACACACAAAATGAGAATGGTTCATTTGCCACTTTCCATCTTCATAGATCATTTTCATCAATTTTAACATTGAATTTACTATGTTACAAAATAATGATTATAACAAACCTGAGTGTTCTAGGATTCCAGGTGACTGGGACCTGGTTCTGTACTTGAAGTTACAAAACCTCATTTGAGATTATGTAAGAAGAAGAAAACTGGAAACGAAATTAAAACCGATAGAGTATCACCATCACGGCTGATGCCATTTTTATCACAGCTATTAACTTCCGTAATCATCTACAGAAAAACTATTTTAAGATGTAAGTGCTGAATTTCACAAAAAGAATTACGATAAATATAAAATGGAAAGCGATGATTCAGACTCAGATACGGAAAAGTATGATTCACACACGAATGTGACACAAGTTTACACATTGCATTCACAAGATGCGTCCAGCACCGCAGGATATACCAGAAAGCCGCTACCACACGAAGACAATAAAACAGCTGCTGGTCACAAAGGTGGTGACACCAGCGAATTCATCATTTCGGATCACAGAAATTTTCCGAACGCAATTTCATACTTTCAAGCTTGGATGCTTATATCCAAAATTGCCATTGGAATAGGACTTCTAGCAACGCCAGAAGCACTTAGTTATTCAGGTATTATTGGTGGCAGTATTTTTATACTTCTTATAGGACTGTATGCAACATACACAAACTGGCTTGTAGTAAGCTGCTCCCATCATTTATGTCGTAAGTTGCGTATCCCCGCTCTGGAATACGCAGATGTGGCTTATCAAAGTTTTCTGAAGGGCCCGAAGAAAACGCAGAAATTTTCAGCAACAGCTAAACGTTTAGTCGAAGGATTTTTGTGTATGAATTTGCTGGGAGTATGTTCAATTTATATAGTGTTCATTGCCGAGAACTGGAAACAAATTATTGATTATTATACTAATTCTAATGTAGATATTAGAATTTATATGGTCTGCATATCGGCATTACTAATACCTGGGATTTTGATAAGAAACCTTAATCGTCTTTCTTTCTTCTCGATAATTGGTATGGTTTTGCAAATAACAGGAATTCTAATTATTTTCTACTATGTTAGTAATGTTCCACCAATAGCCGAACGAGAAAAGTTTGTTTTCAATATTAAAACACTAATGCTAGCATTTGGTACCTTTGTATTTGCCATGCAACCCATATGTGGATTGAATGCCATTGAAACGCAGATGCGACATCCGGAGATGTTAATTGCTCTACCTTGCGGAGTGCTTCCGGTTTCAATGTTTGGCGTCATTCTAGTAACATGGTCACTTGCTTTCACAGGTTACTGGAAGTACGAAAAACCATTTGGAAGTATCAGTTTGAACCTTCCTGCTCATGAGCCTCTGGCACAGTCAGTGAGAGGAATGTACGGACTAGCTATATTCTTTTCCGCGCCATTTTGCTTTTATATAGCTTTCCATATTATTTGGAGCACAATAACAAAACCCGAATGTTTATCAGAGAAGAGAATTTTAATATACGAATATATTGCACGTATTTTGCTAGGTATGCTAATTACCATTCCAGCAGTATGTGTTCCAAAACTTGGAGCATTGATCAGTCTCACAGGATCCTTGACACTATCAACATTAGGTTATGTATTTCCACCTGCCATCAGTTTGGTGACATTTTGGGAACAACGGGAAATGAACCCATATATGAAGCCATTACTAATTTTTAAAGACATATTTATGTTTCTTATCGGTACTGGAATTACTATTCTAGCAGTGTGTATGAGTGTTCAAAACTTGATCGAAGAAATGGCATCCTGAACACCTATTCTTAATTCGGCTGAAACTAAAATTGGAAATGTCACCAGTAAGAATCCTGTGATATGAGTACAGTTATAGGAAAGATCACATATTTTATAACAACATTGTAATAATTGAAAACTTATAAAATTTTGTACATATATGAATTGTAATATAAGTTTTATATCCATACAATATATATTAATTCGCATTTGTAAAACAATATACACAAAACGCAATATTTAGTGTTTTCTCTAAGTGTGTTCAATAGGTTACTTGCGTTTTCTTCCTTTTGAAAGTCTTTTACAATAGGACAAAGTGTATAGAGTCCAACACACTTGTTTCTGCCGCGATCGTTGCACAGCACAATGTTGCAATCTAAGTATCCAAAAGAATAACTACCAAGCATTGTACAAAAAAAAATATACTAACGTAAATGAATAACATGTACAGCCTATTAATAGAGAGAGAGCTTACCTTATTCCAATGGCTACAAACATATTAAGGCTAAGACTAATGGCACACTTCACGCATTAATTAGTCTAATTCTTCTATTCCTGACAAGTTCTCCCCAATCTCCGAGGCCGTGTCAGTTGATTCAGGATCTCCTGAGAAGTTCTCAATCTCCGAGGCTGTGTCAGTTGATTCAGGGTCCACGTAAATTATGAAAGGTGCCGATGCAGCATTATCTTCATATTCATCTATCAGGCCCTCGCGCTCCATAAACTCATTCTCGATCTCTTCGACAAGACGACACCTTGAGCCCATTCTTCGCTTGTGACACTCTCAAATTTGCATTGTGCGAGCTGCATGACCGCATCCAAATTAAAGGTTGTGTTGTGATATGCCACCCAGTTTTTCACTAGTGCCCATATTTTTTCTATTGGATTTCATTCAGGGTGATATGGTGGAAATCTTAATACACAATGTCCGTATTCATTTAGCAAGGAGTCAACTTTGTAGGTTACATGTTTAGGTTTGTGTAATTTGATTAATTCGTACAGCTCAGGTCGTGTCATGTCAGGCATGAAAGGTAACCCCTTTTCTTGAAGCCATCTCTGCATTTCTTTTTTTAAAGAATCTTGAGTGGGGGCAGGATTTAATTGCGCGTTGTGATCAGGGGCGTCGTTTCAGACTTCGCTTGAGGGGGGCAAGAGCACCACCAACATAAGAAGACTTTCACGTTTTGTACTAGTATATTAGCAGTCAATCGATTAAAGTATATGTATCACTCAAACTCTTCGGGGGGCAATTGCCCCCTCCTGCCCTCCCTAAATGACGCCCCTGGTTGTGATACGAGGCATTGTCTAAAACAATAACAGATCTGGGTGAAAGATTAGGAATTAGTTTTTCTCGAAGCCATTTCATGAAATTATCGCTGTTCATGTCATCGCGGTAGTTCCCTGATTTCGAATTAGATTTAAACATTAGTAAAGCATTAGGAACAAACCCATCCTTACCTCCGGCGTGAACTACCACAAGACGTCGTCCCTTGGACATAGCCACCCGAAAACATTTGCCAGAATCATCTGACCAACCATATTCTGGAGTATGAGAACTATGTAAGTATGTTTCATCTACATATATGATTGGTCGTCCTTCCCGCCTAAAATGCCTTATTTGTCTCGTCGCTTAAAATGGTTCTATTATTTGGTGTCTTCCTCCACTTAAAACCCAGCTTATGCAGTAAGCGTCTCAAACTCTCTTTACTTGGCTATGTAAAGTCTTTGTTTTCAATTTAGACAACACTGGAGGCATTGTGCAAATAAACGTTTTTACAAGCGTAAACCTTAAAAAACTAGGAATAGGCTATCTACAAAACTTTCAATACTAAAAACAAAACACTCCGAGCCTTTTTTTTTTAAAAAAAAAAGGCTGTCTTCACCACAATTCGAAAAACGCGCGCACTTAGAAAAAGGTACTTCAACACCACTAATCTCTATTGTCGTATGCTAATAAGTTTTTTTTTAACTGATTTTTCTAGAAAGAAATCTTGCAGAATACTTCTGCTTCTGAAAGGTATATTTTTGCTGCTTTCGTCTGCCGTTGGCAACACTACACTTTATTCAGCGAATTATAATTCACCATGGAAAGAACAATATGCGTCATAATGAAAGGTGTCATGCGCAGTTGCCAAACTTACTTCAGCGAAAAGGAGAGAGAATGATATGGAACATAAATTCGCATAGACTTTTAAATTATCTTTCCTCCTCGGTGTCAAGAATTTAACTGACTATTGTGGCAACATAGCACGTGCTAGAAACAAGGGGGCGAAGAAATGCATGTAAGAAGGGCGGGGTGTGAAGCATTTGTATCGCGGCAGAGACTTCTGTGTCGAGCTCTAAACCATCACTATGTGTACAGCATGTTTCAAAACAACACCGACAACAATCTGGGAGGTGATCCCTCATACCAAGATAAGACAAAAAGTATAGACCAACCTGGGTGCACAAATGATTCCTTTCGGGGTTATAGGCTGCTGAAAACATGAATAAATGACTTTAGAGGTTCATAGCTCCAAAACTATGGGACCTACCGTAGTCCGCTCTAGACTTTACTTAGGAACTAATTTGTGCCCTATCCAAATGTCCAAGTTTCACAATCCTGCGGTACTTTCGCAACCATTTTTATAGAGGTAGTTTGAGAGTACTTCAAATAATGTGCCCGTAGCCAAACTTCCTCTATAAAAATTGTTGTGTGAGGACCTTGGAATTCTGAAACCTGTATTTTTGGTTCCTACGTGAAGTCTTGATACGATTACGGTAGGTCCCATAGTTTTGGAGCTATGAATCTTTAAATTTAATTTTTTCATGTTTTCGGCAACCTGAAAATCCCGAAAAGAAGCATTTGTACTCCCAGGTTGGTCTATACTTAGTCACATCTTGGTGTCAGGAATCACCTCCCAAACGTATATATCCAGCATACTGAATGTAGCGGGAAGTTACTATCTCCCCTGGTACTCGTATATTCTATACATCCATTTCCAAAAAAATATTGATGTTGCTAGTTACCACCAGTAACTTATGCAAAATTTCGTCAAGGAGAGAGTGTGTGTATTCAAGCTCCCAAGTCTATTTCAGATATTTGTATAAATGTTAATATGGTAAATGCTCATTTTTTTTACACAATCGTGCTCAAGGAGAAGGTTAAAACCCGAAAACCTGCCCTTGCGTATGCCACTGATTGTCACGAGTAGTGTATAGAATCTAGAGATGCAAAAAACTTTTTTGAATAGTTTTTTTCACATAAAAATAAGTTTTTTGGGCGGGAGGGGGGAACGGGATCTGGAAATTTTGGCTTTTTTCATTTTCATGTTTTTAATCTAAATTGCTTTCTTATAGTATACTTTATAGTTAAATAAGATCCCATGACCTAAATGCTATATTTCGCTCTGGAGTTCACCATCATGATGAATGGAGCACATGTTTTATGAATTAAAGTAAACATAAAGTTCGTAGTGTTTGAGGGCAATTGTTTTAAGAGCTATTTAACTTTATTTTAACTTCTGAGTTATCGACAATTTTTTTCTTCTCTAGATCATTTAATTTTTAGTCATTCGTGTTTCATTCTTTAGTGCTTACAACTCTAGTTTTTAGCACATAAATTAAACCTATTGTTTTTCAATATATCCGTCAGAGCGTACGTTATACTCTAGCTGTGCAGTGATTTAGCAATAATCTTCAGAATATCATTTTATAGTAAGACTATTCATGGCTTTGGATTAATTGTTTTAACAAAAGAGACACTGACCAAAGCTTAAAACTTTACTTTATTTTAAATTATAATTTGTAACTGTTTCGGATATCTAGCATATCCTTTTTTTTTTTTAACGGATATCTAGCATATCCTTCTTCAGACACGATCGAAATTAATGAAAATACAGACATATAGATTTATATATATGTCTGTATTTTCATTAATTTCAATCGTGTCTGAAGAAGGATATGCTAGATATCTGAAACAGTTACAAATTATAATTTAAAATAAAGTTTTAAGCTTTGGTCAGTGTCTCTTTTGTTAAAATATCATTTTATACAAATGATCAGTAGTGGATTTAGAAAAGGATTTTGGGAGGGGTTTCTCTGATTAATGTTTAGTCTTTCTAAAAATCCCTTATTTTTATTTGGGAGTTTGAAGTATATGAGTACAGGCTATTTCGTTTCGTTTGTATATTCAGCAATGATCTTCAGGATACAGCCTTGAAGACCATTTTACACTGATAATCAGTGGCATATTTAGAATTGGAAGGAGTTTCTTATAAACGTTTAGTTTTTTATAAAACTTCCTAATTTTTATTTAAGGGGAGCTTGCAGTTTACGAGTAAAGGCATAATTAATGTTTCGTTTGTAGTAGAAATTCCGTAATTTCGGGGAACAGGTTCACTCCGAAAGAAGCCCTTTCACCGTAACTCCTTCGCAAATCCGTCACTGCTGGCAATTAGTAACTATTTAAAAACAATAAGAAAGGAAGTCGGCCAGGACCCTCAGTACACGCACTATCTCTATATATTCACAGATGGAATTAAGAAAAACTTTTGTTAGAATGGTCAAATGTGGGATTGAATCCCGGACTTTCCGATAGAAGCGCAAAAACTAACCACCCACGCATATTTGTTGCGCAGTTGTGCTTAAATGTATTCCGTAGTTTTATTTTTTTTTTTGGAGGGGGGGGGGGTAGTTCCGTAAAGATATGTTGAATTCCTTTTATTAAAAATTCAGAAACCTTCAGGACTGGGTAAACCGTGATGGTCGTTACATCTTCTGCAGCCTTGGAAAAAATACACTCAGACGAACAGTCTATTACACATATGACCCATGAACAGAAAAATCGGTACTTTCCTGCTTCTAACCCTTTAAGAATTTATGGTAACTTTTGTTACCATGGCGTAGTATTATCTTTGACCTCTTATTTAGGTTCTATAACAGGTATTTAAGCCGGCTTTTTATTGGTCAAGTCAAGGATGGCCCAAAGAACATCCCAGATGCGTTTTGGAACCCGATGGTTAACTTGACAACGCCAAGTGGAAACGGAGGGGCATGACTTTTTTTTTCTTAAGTCAAATTGCAAAAATTTTTCACGCCTTTAGTTTTCGAGATATCAAATTGAAACTTTGCATACGGATTGTGTGCATCTTTGAGTATTTTTCACTTTTTTAAATCCCTACGTGAATCCAGGCCCGGGTTCGAGGGACGCAACCATTCCGAGGGGGTGATTTTTCAGAAAAATTTTCGGGTTTTTCCGGTTCAAGTGTATGATACGGACATATGAATGGTACCGTTGGAAAGGGCTCGTTATACTGAAGAAAATGGCGTTAGAGCTATGACTAAAATAATAGTAGTAATGTAGTAAATTTTATATATATATATATATATATATGCGCCTCACCTTTAGACTTTCGAAAATTTTGTCTGCCCTTATTTTTCAAGACACAAGATTGAAATTTTGCACACGCAATGTATATATAAGTACGTATTTCTAAAAAAAAAAAAAAAAAAAAAAAATCCCTACGTGAACCCAGACCCGGGCCAGAGTGGCGCAAATATTGAAATTTTTTCGAAAAAAGTCCCGATTTTCCCGTGTCTAGTGTACGATACGGGCAAGCGAGTGGTACCATTAAAAAGGATGCTCTATTCTGAAAAAAAAAGAAAAGAAAAGAAAACGAGGTATGACCATCATCCTAAGATAAATAGTAAGTAAGCAGTAGCTGTTTGAAAGTCTAACATTTACCTCAAAAAGTGGAAATCCCAAAAGGGCTAAACAAGTTTAACGAATAGTTAGTGCATTACAGAATTTGGGATTTTACCGATTTTGTAGGTTCGAAGCACCTGATAGGTGGTAAGAGATTATTACGTATGTAATAAATGAATAGAAAATTCGGGAAAGTACTGAATGTTTAGGAAGAAATGTAAATATATGTTATTAACATTGTTTAAAATATCTTTTCGAAATTCATGGTTTATTTTCGAGGTTTTATAATAGTGTCTGCATCAACCACTAATTAAGTGAGTTTTTGTGTTGTAGAGAAGCGAACCAAAGTCTGCTTTATCAATTTAAAGTAGAATTTTTTAAAAAAAGCTAAACATTTCCCAAGCAGAAAAAAGAAGTTTTTCCCGATCCCTTGCATCTCTAATAGAATCACAATCTTTTTACTATTCTTAGATTGTCTCTATTACAATAATTTGCCCTTTGTGTTTTAAGTCTTTCTGCAAACCAAGGTTATGAAGGAAGGGATTTACTATTAGGATCGTCTCCGAATCATGACTGGAATATGAACCCGTGAAGTTGGTGGATGCACAGACCATCGTGCGAAATGAACGTTTACAGAAAAGACTGTTGCTCCCCCCCCCTCCCCCCCCCACACACAAACTACTTAGCTTCCAAAAGAGTTGGATTACAAGACCACGCCGCCGGTTGTGTCTAGTTTGAGCATTCTTATCAAAGGAAGTTCCTATCCCATTTACCTGAAGTAACCAGAGCGGGATCTACTGTTTAACGCAGGATCTAAATCACTAATCGTACTTTCGGAAAAAGATAACTGGATAAAAAAAGAGGGTTCTTTCAATAGAAATAGCTATAGGGTTATTAAAAAAGCGCGCCGGTTTTGTTACATCAAAATTATGAACTTTATTTTTTCAAAACACACTAACAAAATTCATACACATGTTCATCACACATTCCAATTTCAGGTATGGTGAATGACGTCGGGCATATGACCTCCTCTACTACTGAACTAACAGCCACAATGTCACGAACCACCGCAACGTTTTGCTCAGAACGACCATCACGACGACGTCCAAGACTTTTAATGTTCACTGTTGAACCCTTCCAATGAACTTTTTCATAATCAACTGAACTGTTTGATTCATTCGGTGCTTCATTTCGCTCTAGAACCGCGCGAAGTAGCCTGACAGTTGCTGCATAACTTCCTCCGTTCTGATAAAAAGTTTTCACAATTAGCACACGTTGCGCTATAGTAAATTGCTCCATTGCTAGACACACGTAAACTTCTCCATGGCTAGACACAGACTGAAGAAATGCGAGATATTCAGACTAAAGCGAATGTTTGAGGGTAGAGCAACAATACAAAACAATGTCGGCAACCGAGAAACAAAAATTTGCCAGACGATCCGAAAACGGGGCGTTTTTTGAATAACCGTTTACATTTTCCGAGACGAGACATCACCTTTACATATTTTTGGGGAGAGCAGAGGCCTATTCCACCATTGAACTTTGCAACTTTTAACTTTGCAAAGTTTGCAAAGTGAAAAGTTTTTGAGTCCCACCATTATTTTTAAAGAACTTTTAAAGAGTCATAAATTACAATGTATAGAGGGAAATTTATTTTAGAGTTTGATTAGAATTTTTATAAACGACAAACATGATATAAATGCTTACGTTAAAATCCGTGAATAATGAATAACCAGGGGGGCACAAAGGGGGGCTATGACGCAAACTGCGTCATTGAAATATTTGGGGGGTAAAATCTATATAAATATGTTTGAGGGGGTGTAAAAATTAATCGAAAAGATTTTTTTCATGGAAGAATACCTATGGATAGACAATTGGGGGGTGCGTCATGGACATAAGGGGGGCACCACTAGAATAACTAACGTTTCTGTTGCGAAGTAGTAATTATTAGTTGTGTTAATTCATGTGTTCCAGTAAAGTAAATGTGTTCCTATTATTTTATTTAGACAGTTCTTTACGTCCAGTATTTAACAAGTTAGTGGTAATTGTTACTATGAAGTGCTATGGAACCGGTTTCATAAATGTTATTTATTTTGAGTCATGTCTGTTTGTTTTTAAGCACATATTTCTGTAAGTAGATTGTTTCGCAATCGCTTTCATGACGCACATATTAGTTTATTATGAACAAGTACAGAATAACTTTAAAAGGTTGTTTACTGAATGCATTTTATACAAGAATTTATTTATTTTACACTTCGTAGTTAGTATTGTATCTTGTAACAAACCTAATAAATTATGAGTTTAGTTGGATCTCAGCTACAATTATTGTATACAGATCAGTTAATTAAAAATAGGAATATAAAGTTACCTCAGAGTGAGTTTCGGTTCATTTGTCCGTGCTATGGACTTGGAGAGTGTTTTCCCTTGTGTCTTTGCCAAGTGTACATCTGAGTAATTATGTTAATGTTATCCAATATGCTCCAATACGAATTCTACTTCCTCACTTGTCAAACGAAAGCATTCTTTAAACTCAAATAAATTCATGCCGTGGAAGTTGATGGTGTTTTTATACACTTTCTTAGGAATCTCATCCACACTTGATTCCTCACTTGATGAATATAATAATAACCTTCGAAACATTTTCAAACGACAATGGCTCTTAGGTCAATCATTTAGGCAAAGCGAAACTTCTCTTTGCAAAATACGACACAACTTTGCACTCTTCCTTTGCACTTTTCAGTTTTAAGATTATGGAGGAACAAAAGCCAGAAATTTCTGCAAAGTCTTTGCAAGTTTTCGCTTTGCACTTTGCACGTTTTACTTTGCAGAAATATTTCTTCATGGAACATACGTAAACTTTGCTGCAAACTGCAAAGCGCAAAGTGAAAAGTTGCGAAGTTAATGGTGGAATAGGTCCCAGGTGCTCTCGGGTCTTGCCTCGTAGACAACCCTACTGTAGGGCAACTATATTTAGAAAATAATTTTAAAAAATAATAAAACTTTAAAAACGACACACTCGGCACACCGTCATAGTTTGAAAATCCACCTAGGTATAGTTATCATTATGACAATATTTATGCGAGTTAAGAAGAAGTAACCTTCGATTATTATCCTACCATGGTAGGTTATCGAATATCGAAACATTGATCCATCTGTTAGAAAAGTATGACACTATTTAAATACATTCAAATATTTCCATACAAAGACTAAGTTGTGGGATTTATGAACACTTAAAAAATATACTATAGTACCTAACTACAAGCCAAACGCAGGACGCTTTTTCTTTCTTTTTTTTTTTTTTAAAGAATATTTTGCGTCTCGTTTGGATTTCTCCGGGGATATGGGATGACTTTCAAAAAAAGGTAATCCCGTTAAAAATGGGACGTCTAGTCACCCTGACCTAGGGGAATTCCTCCACAGAAAATCGAACATGGTTAGTGCTGCCCACAAAACTCGTGAAGAGTATTAATCTAGTTTCGACCAGTCCCAAAAATGATGCGAAAACTTCCTTAAAAAAAAAAAAAAAAAAAAAAAAAAAAAAAAAAAAAAAAAAAGACACTAGATGAAGTTTCACGAGTCTTGTAGGCAATATTAGTTCATCCAAGTCTTAGATCTGTAATATTGTTCTAGACAAACAATATCAATTGATAAAGTGATCATATGAACATAATGAATACTATTTGTGAAAGTTGAGAGATACGCAACTCATTGCACAATAAAGCCCTACTCCAATAATAAAAATGGTTTACATGTTGTTATATCACAACCTTGTAGACTCTCGTGATGCAGAAGGATTCTGGCAACTAGATAAAATTTAAAAATAAATCATAATAAATTTATAAAACGGCATCAGAATCTCAAGACGAGTTGAGTAAGTCAAGACAAAACTTTTACAATATTTACGAGACGGGCAACACTGCGAACACGAGACCGTGGTACTGTTCATATTGTACAGTACAATTTATTCTGTTTGTTGTGGGATACCATATTTTATGAGTAGGAAAATTACGCATCTCTATGAATGAACGTATTTTCCGCAATTTCGTTATCTAGCTAGGCTAAATGGGTTCTCTCTGTGTGTACAAAAGAATGGTATTCAATGAACGTTTCAGTGTTTGCGGTCAGTAACCAACACAATAATATGCCTAGGTATATCTATCTACAAATTAATATCATGAGATGTGAACATCAAACAAAACGCTCAATTTTGTGTTGTCAATATTGAAAATTTGTACATTATGTAGTAATAACACAAAACAATGAACTACCATGTAAATTAGTACATATCCACACTCAGGTTAATACGCGAAATAACGAACAAAGAACAAAAAAAAAAAACAATATTTTAACTCCCCCCCCCCCCTCTACTCGAAAACAAACAGAAATTCGTGACACGAAATTAAGTTAACAAGCGGAGAAATAGGTAATTTGTAATATGGAAACCAGGAAATAAAATTGGAGCGCTACAGTTATTTTCGTTATGGAAATTTCCGTTCACACATTAGTTGCACATACATTGGTAAAAAGTGAGGTTATCAGAATACTATTTTATGTTCTTGTACACTGATCACACAAGAAGATAAATTGATTGGGCAAATAAATAAATAAATAATAATAGCGTATTCTCTAAGACAACTAGAAATATCTTCCGTTCTTAACATTGCACCAAGAAGATACATTGATGAGGCAAATAAATAAATAAATAATAATAAAGTCTTCATCTTAAAAAAAAAAATACAAACATCTTCCGTTCTTAACACTCTACCACTTTTCTTTTTCAATACTAAACCAATGGGCATGAAAGTCTCGAGGAATAGAACAATATCAATGGAGACATTTCTAATTTTGACAAGAAGTGGCGATTTTGCAGAATATTCTTCCTGTGCCCAGTCTGCATATAAGATGCGAGTTTTTGTGAGATTTGACTCCTAAAGAGGGGGAAAAAATGAGACTTCGAAAGTTTTTCTTTGGTTTCCACCAGAACTCTAAAACTTTTAGGAGCAGAATTGAAAGTTTGAAGATGAAAATATCCACGTACCCTAGAGGTTGCAAATGAGATTCGTATTTTAAGAGGGACCTTTTTTTTTTTTTTTTTTTTTGCTGTACTTCAAATCGCCGAAATTGTTAGGAGTACAGCTTCGATTTTTTAATAAATATTCCTCATGTAAACTAGGCTAACGGTACCATGGAGTTCCACGAAATGTAGTACATAAAGGATGAAACGGAACGAGAATTTACGTAACTCTTCTTGCATCAACAACTATTTTGAGACTCAAAAAAAAGATTTGTACCTACTGTAATATTTTTCGTTGCACAAACTTCGCTTTCAACAAACTTAAATCTGGTTTAAATTACTTGCTGAGCAAAGCAATATGTTTATTGTAATATTTTATGTATAAACGTATTGTTTTGCTCAGGGAGCAGTTTAAATCAGATTTAAATATGCACCTAGTTCCAAATAATTTCCATAAACCTTATTCCCTCTAAATCAAAGAACAAGTATTCTGTCAGTTATTTTACAATTGGGACTAGGTGCGAAAATTATTATGGAATATGCAGATGGTTTCTTCCTAAATCAAGGTAATCATATTTTCATCATTTACAACATGCTATATGACAAATTCTGTATTTTAGAACTTCCTAATTATATTCTAAACAGCTTTTTCTTTGTAGCTATATAAACTCGATTGGTCACCCTTTAGGGTTTAAGCTCTCTAGCCACGATAAAGCACGAGTAATCAGAGGGAAGAAGGCTCCGGCTGGATGTTTGCCGGAACTTGGCTTTAGTTTTTGGTTATGTGTGAGAGTCATGTAACTCACACGTCAAGACAGTGCTGCCAGGACTTGGCCTCTGTTTTTAAACTGTGAGGCTCAATCACTCTTCGGCGTGATAGTGAGGTTCACTAATACATGATACTTATAGCGAAATAATCATTTTTTGGTTTATTGCCTTCATATAGGATATAATAGGGTAGTGCAGGGATGCAAATAAGCAATAAATTTTTACTAGCCAAAGAAAAAAGCTACTAGCCCACATCCCACAATAGAAATCATTTACTTACCTTCCGCATGATATTCAATACTCGCCCACATTAACTAACCACTCGCCCCGGGCGAGTGGTTATTTGCATCCCTGGGGTACTGCATATTATATATATTTTTTTTATCTACTAGTCATGTGGAGCACTTTGATATATAAGTCAAGTTGTTCTATATATTTTCAATCCTGAAGGGGTGGGATCACTCCCGGGCAAAGAATTGACACCTGTTTTGGAACTTGTTCGACAAACCCTTTCGGGCAATATATAGGTCATCCCCAGATTCAAGGTTCAACGTTGGAGGCATCCCTAATTAGTGAGTTTTGCAAAATAAATAAAGAAATAAATAAAAATAAAATAAAATATAATAATAATAATAAATCACTAATTGCTATTAAGAACAAGAATTGGCAAAAACAGATAGAAGATATCTCTCATGCCATTATGTTATGATATATTATGAAAAATACAATGTGTCCTTATACATAACGAACATTTTCTGAAGTCAATGGAAGGTGAATTTTTACCACAATCGAGAAACTAAGTACTAATTTCTCTAAACAAAATAAGTCTGACTGATCAACACTTAAGCTAGAAACTAGGAATTTTCACAGTGTATGGGATTTGTGACGTTAAGATACCACTAAGGAAATACTTTTGGAAGTTCGACAGGGAAGGGGAGAAACTCAAGTGGGAATTATTATAATAAAATCTCCACATCTCCTCCTCTTCTGAAGGGAAGACATGAAATTTGGTAAATGAAGGGTAGACATGAACACATGTTAGAGCTTTTTTGGACCTAGAAGGGAAGAAAAATGCAGAAATATAAGAGAGTTCGGGTTGCAATTGTTAAGAAAACATGGCCACACCTCGAAATTCCTTAAGGTTAGACATATGAAATTTGGTTTTTAGACTTTTCATTTGAAACGATTAAAAAGGTGTTTCAGCATTTTCTGATCTATGCACTGCAAACACAAACTATTGCTTGGGCCACACAGTTGTTAAAAGAACAACATTATGAGATGAATTATGTACAACTTCCAGGTAGAGAGTTACACATGTACTTTATGTTTGCGTCTGTGCCAGAAAATAATCAATTTAACGTTATTATTCGAAGCTGAAACTTTGTCAGGTGAGTTATTTTCTGTATCATACTTAAAATATGATAAGTAATATTTTCAACGCATTATTTATTTTAGTGCGACCAGAAATACCAAAGGGAACATAGGAGTCGGTTTGCACTTAGTTCCACCCAGTAGAAGGGTATGTATTGTTTATACTACTTACAACGTTACCCTCCACATAAAATATAAATTCACCCTTTCTCCCTTCCCTTTTTCGAATACAATGAACCGACTATTTTGCTGAAGAAAGATGCTAAAAGAAAATTGAAACATCTGTGTCTAAACTTTCTTTGAAGCGCAGTCTTTTGTATTTGTAAGGTTTTGCGAGTGTTTTCGAGATAGCCAAATCTTTTACCATGGACTCCTGCTGCGAACTGACCGTGAGTAAACACCCGATCTCGCTGTGCTCAATTTCTCTCGCACACGTGAAATGGGTTTGTTGTTTCCAAAACAAATAGGAAGTTACCTTGTGCTTTTGCATTTCTGCACGCACACAGGTACCATTGTTGTTTTAATGATCAGAAGAAATATCCGATATATATGATACGAAACAGCTAACAGAGGGAGGCAAAGATAAAAGTAGGCCTATACCAAGTTTTCCGCGTGGTACCATTACGGAGAATAAATATTTGATAAAGTCACGTAGATGCGCTTAAACCTATTCCATCTGTCCTTATAACTTTTCTGGTCTCATCAATTTCTCAGGAGAATACGTACAACATATGTCCAAATTCCATATATACTCTTTCTAAACTAATGAGTAAAGTATGATACATAATTTCGGGCTAGAATTTAATTAGAAAAATAATGGTGAGGGTAGTTTTAAGATACACCCATTTGGGGGGAAAGTTACAGGCATATTAATTGTTTTTACTTACTCTGTGCGTAAGTCCCTTCTTACTTTCGTCTCAAGACCTGTAAATCGATCGCAACGGCAGAGCCCGGTTTCGCACTAGTGTTTAGAAATCTTTAAACTCACTTGAGGCAATATTTGTGGATTATTGTATTGTATTTTGCCTTTAATTAAATTTGAACCCACTTCATGATCTTGTGTAAAGTATCACTAAAAGAGAATTTCTGTTTTTATGGAGAACGTAAGCATGGCAATTATAAAAGGTGAGTAAGGTGCGTATGTATTTATAAGAAAGTCTTTTGTGGTTCCGCCAACCTATTCTTTATTTGTTTTTTTTTTCAAAATACTCATATCTCATAAATAAAAGAGCTATTATAAAATCTCTTACCACTATTCTTTAATACTTATAAAATTTTATTTATTGTAAAAGCACTGGCGAGATATTTCTTAACGCCCACTAAAATTATGGTGGAGCTCCTTCGTGGCTAACGGTTAGCATACTTGCCTTTGGCGTGGGAAGCTTGGGCTCGATTCCCGGTGGGAGTTCATGTGATTCGGATTCCACGTTAATCAGTAGGTCCACGTCTCACATAGCCTTGCTGCTGAACGGGACGTTAAACTCAGAATCAATTCAACTCAAAATTATGGTTTTGACTTTATTATGATGTCATTAGTTTAAACGCCCAACTGCCCAGTAATTATAAACATTGACTACATTATAAAATTGTAATTTGTGACGACTAAAATATCAGAAATTAAAGATTATTCTTTGGGTTTTGGAACATTTTCAAAAACGTGAAAAACTGTTACTGCACCGATACAACACACCTTTTGGATTTGTCATAACATGTCTTACATAGCTTTGGTTCGATTCTCAACAAGGACTGCAACTACCCGTTAAATTGTGCATCCGAAAGGCACTCTTTGTTAAACCTCGCTTATCACCGCTCATCTTAATAATATATATAACTTCACCGCGAAGCAAATGTTGCATTTCTCTCTTTCATCCTAACACAAAACAAAACTAACCACAGTTGTGACACGAAGAAACTATTTCGAAAAGAAACAAGCTGTGCTTCATAGAGATGTGTACCAAATGATAGAAGCATAAAGTATTGTTTTCTTTTCTGTTTATTGATATCGGTTGGTGTTCTTAATGAGTTTACTCATTAGTTTAGAAAGAGTATATATGGAATTTGGACATATGTTGTACGTATTCTCCTGAGAAATTGATGAGACCAGAAAAGTTATAAGGACAGATGGAATAGGTTTAATCGCATCTACGTGACTTTATCAAATATTTATTCTCCGTAATGGTACCACGCGGAAAACTTGGTATAGGCCTACTTTTATCTTTGCCTCCCTCTGTTAGCTGTTTCGTATCATATATATCGGATATTTCTTCTGATCATTAAAACAACAATGGTACCTGTGTGCGTGCAGAAATGCAAAAGCACAAGGTAACTTCCTATTTGTTTTGGAAACAACAAACCCATTTCACGTGTGCGAGAGAAATTGAGCACAGCGAGATCGGGTGTTTACTCACGGTCAGTTCGCAGCAGGAGTCCATGGTAAAAGATTTGGCTATCTCGAAAACACTCGCAAAACCTTACAAATACAAAAGACTGCGCTTCAAAGAAAGTTTAGACACAGATGTTTCAATTTTCTTTTAGCATCTTTCTTCAGCAAAATAGTCGGTTCATTGTATTCGAAAAAGGGAAGGGAGAAAGGGTGAATTTATATTTTATGTGGAGGGTAACGTTGTAAGTAGTATAAACAATACATACCGCTTCCGACTCTGTACTGAAGCACTTCCTTTAGCGGTATATCACTAGATCAATCCTGACCCTCATCCCACCTCAAGTTGTAAAGTAGAAAGGGACAGAAGTATTCAACATGACTGCGCACTTGAGTTTCAGTTCACAATACGAAAACCAGTGAGCAAGTAAACAGTCTTTTGTAGGATCGTGTTTTACTTCTTGAATTTGTTTTTGAACATTTCTGTGAATTCAACAACAGAACGCAGTAGAAATACGGACTAGTTTTTACTCCTACCATTACTTTCGCTCCAACCCAGGGATGCCACATTTATGATTTCGTACTAGATTTAGTGATTTTACTATTGAACTAGTGATCTAGTACGTACTTTGGGTAAATAGGCACATTCTAGTGATTTTTTTGCATTTTTTTCTGATGCAGACAAATGAGAAGGAAATGGTTCTTAAAATAAAAGGAAGAAGTATATTGCAGTTCAAAACAAATGTAGAAACCTTAAATTATTTTTTCTTTTCCCTCTGACTGAATGAAACCCCTGCTGTGTAACGACCTTAGGTAAACAACGGCTATCTTTGGTCCGCTACCTCCTTTTGTTAGCCGACATGAGATGGGTTACTTTTTTTCTGGAAGAAATAATTATCCAGTACATTTACGTTTTGTCAGGCACACAGGCGTAGTCTGTACTTGTTTCCTAACGAATTTTAGCAACATAACATAAATGAAACATATGTACCAGAAAATAGAGGCAGTACAAACGGAAATTTTCATCTGTGACACATTTGATGAGAAATATAGTTAGATGTCACGTGCAAGCAATCTAAACATGTCCTATCCTGTAATTCTATTCGTATGTTTATGTAGGTGAGACTGAGAAATCAAGAAACAATAATAACTGGTTTTCTTCCAGGGGAAAAATCTAAATTTGAAGGGGTGTTATACTGGGACTTTAATTGCGTCCTTTGTACAAGATTAACAAGTAATAGCAATTTTTTAATTTATTTTAGTTCTTGGGGAGAGGAAGATGGAAGCGAACCCTCGTAAGGACCTCTGCAAGGAAACATGAATACTATCCGCCACTGTTTGTTACATTACACAAAATAGTTTTATTATATATATATATATATATATATATATATATATATATATATATATATATATATATATATATATATTGAGTTTTAGTCAGGGTTTTCATTCTGCAGGAGAGGGGGGATAGTAATACCTGACGAACATTTTCTATTCTCAGTGTGTTGCAATGATAGCATTTCCTCCATTATAACTTGGCCAAGCTAGTTGCATTATATGTAAGGATTAAGTTAGCCTAAAAAGCTTAAATTTCTATGGCTGTTTTACTCTGTACCCATGTTTCTCATTTTCGGTCTACGGGACTCTGTGTCCGGAAATTTTCGATGGCTTCCAAGTCGGAAAATAAGTGTATCAAAGGCATATATATTATATCTATGGTTATATGAGGCATGGATCTACAGTTTAAAGTGGGATACCGGTAACAACTTCATGAGCTTCCACCGTAAATCGAACCAGAGTCTCCCGCGATCAAGGCGTATGTGTTAACCATACAGCCACGAGGAAATTCACATAAGCACACACACATATATATATTGTTGAGTTGATTTTGACTTTACCGTCTCTTTCAGCAGCGAGGATATATGAAATGTAGACTTACTGATTAACGTGGAATCCGAACTACATGAGCTCGCGCCGGGAATTGAACCCGAGTCTTCCACGGCAAAGACGCGTACACTAGCCGCGGAGTTCACACACACACACAGAATCAGAGTCCTCACACACCAAGGGTGAGAGCTGTGCCACTGAGTCACAGCGGCCACGGGGCTAGGTCGAGTCCACTTCACGTTCATAGTTTCTTAGTACATAAATATTACGATTATGAAATAGATTTTCCTTAATGAGCTGCATAAAAACAAAAGCTTTCGAAATGCATTAAACAATTAGCTCGATTTGAGTGTGAACTTAAAGTTATATCAGAGTGTAAATACGGATACGCACCAAAGCTCGAAAACTTAATACACTATTTCTCCTATATAGTCAGCATGTATCAAGCAATCGTTCAGCTTTCATTTGAGAGCATGGAAATCGAAGGCCCCTGAACAACTATGTTACTAATGTGCGGAATGTATTTATCTTACAGTGAACTGCTTTGATGCCAAGTGGCCTAACTCCAAAATTGAAATTTTCCAGGAGTGAAAGTTGAAGTTCAATATCTCATGAACAATCCATATTTCTTTTATGTTGGGAACCAAAACCATAACTACTGTATGTAGTTCATTGCTTTATAACTTAGTGTTTACAAAAATCCTTTAAAAAAATACCTATTCATAGAAGTGAATGGTACTTATCTGTACTAGTTCTTGGCATCCAAGCAGTCCATTTATTGTAATACTAGCTTAATATACCCATTCTTCGCATGGGGGCTGTATTTGGAAGTCAACACCTGTGGAAGTATCACCATTCATTTCAGTGACCGCGAAAACTATGGATTTGACACTAGTATCAATCAATATGGGCTATTTATACATGTCTCGGTATTCCTCACCCGCTGACAACCGGCCCGCATACAGTAGTAGCTGAATTTGCAAGTCATCGCTGATGGAAGTGTCAACTTTGATCTCAGCGACCGTGAAAACTATGGATTTGACACTAATGTCGATCAATTTGGATTACTTTTACTACATGTCTCGCTAAACGCCCCCCTGAGACCCCCCTGGTTCCAATTTTGACAAAAACGCTTCGCCTTAGACTGGGACCTGGACCAAGGTATCCGTGACCAAAATTTGGTAACTCTCGGTCAACTTGTCTGGTCCCCAGGTCGGTCCCAGTAAACGCCCCCCTGAGACCACCTGGTTCCAATTTTGACAAAAACGCTTCGCCTTAGACTGGGACCTGGACCAAGGTATCCGTGACCAAAATTTGGTAACTCTCGGTCAACTTGTCTGGTCCCCAGGTCGGTCCCAGTAAACGTCCCCCCCGAGACCCCCCTGGTTCGAAATTTAAAAAAACGTTTCGTCTTGATCTAGGGCCTGGACTAAGGTACCCGTGACCAAATTTTGGGAACTCTCGGTCCACTCGTCTGGTCCCCAGGTCAAACACAGACAGACAGACAAACACACAAACAAACTCTTTATTTTATTTATATTAGATAAGATATACTATGTAAAATAGTCTCGTATCATAATATGTGATTTACAACAAATGTTACATTATATATTATCCGTAGCTCGTGATATGCTGCAACATATTAAAGCCTCAGAATAGTTGGGCAAGCGAATAATCCAGAAGTTACGTAACCCCATTGCGTTCATGGGAACGAAAACACAATAATTATAACTATGCTAAATTGCTATAGACTACCAACTGCTCATTCAGAGAATTTATGAAGTTCACTTTATCGCAATAGTTTTATACAAACTAGATTTAGACTACGGATAATAGTTTTATACAAACTAGATAATCAATTATTATTATTATTATCATTATATTTGCAGTACAACCAAATACAACGACATTAACTATTAGTTCTAATTAACTGAATTGAGCTGAAAATTAAATCTTGATCTTTAAAGATTAACTATTAATTTTATGCGTTCTGTACCTTTCTGAAGGAATAAAAGCTGGAATTGGTTTCAAGGCTGTTTCTGAGTGAATACTTTCTTCAAAATAATATTAAAAATTATAGAAAGATTTTCGAGACATTCGAGTCGAGTCGAGATTTTTAAGAGCCGTCTCGACTCGACTCGTGTCTCGACTCGAAAATTCGAGTCGAGAAATACGTTTGTCTCGACTCGTCTCGAATTTTACAAAGTGTGTCTCGACTCGAATCTCGACTCGAATTCGAGTCGAGTCGAGTCGAGATTCGAGACATGTCTCGACTCGAGCGCATCCCTACTGTCAAAACCGGGACTGGTTCAAATTTACTACTGCTTCCAGTTGGAATACTGATCTCTATAGACCGAAAACGGTAAGAGATATAAGAGTGTGATTTTTGTAATTGATTTATTTTTACCAAGAATAGGTTCCACATTCGCCATTAACCCTCTATTTAAAGTGGAAGTGGTTCAAATTAACGATTTTCAGTTTCAACATTTATCGCTATCTAACTAAAAATGGTAATAGATACCAACAAGCGATTTTCTGCAATCAATTTAGGGTGTCAAGAGAACGTACCACCACAATCCTTTACTAAAACCGAAAGTGGTTAAAATTTACTACTACTTCCGGTTTCAATATTGATTTCCATAGAACAAAAACGATTAGATATATTGAGTGCAGTTTTCTGCAATCGATTCAGCTTCTCAAGAGTAGGTTCTATCTCCTTTCCTAACCATCTGTTGAAACCGGAAGTTATTCAAAATTAACAATTCCGGTTTCAACATTTATCGCCAAAGAACAGAAATGGTAATAGATACCGACAAACGGTTTTCTGCAACCGATTCTGTCTTAAGAGTACATACCACTACAGCCTGCAAAACACTCTACCATAACCGGAAATGGTTGGAACTTACTACCAGTGGCGTAAATAAGGGCCCTGCAGATCCCGCATTGCGGGGGGGACCAAGCCATCAAGGGGCCCCCAAATCGTGAAGTAGGACGCAGAGAAGGGGCCCCACTCCACGCTGTCTGCGGGGAGGCCCCCAAGCCTTTAGTTACGCCACTGCTTACTACTGCTGTTGATGCAATCGATTCAGCTTCCCAACAGTAGGTTCTATCTCCTCTCTTAACTAACTATTCAATTCGGAAGTGGTTCAAATTAATAATTTTCGGTTTCAATGTTTATCGGCATAGAACAAACAATGAGGCACAGTGAGTAATAGTTTTTTAATATAGATTCAGCGTCCGAGAAACAGGTTATATTTTTTATCTTATTAGCTGTATATGCACTACTTCAAGGTTTGAATTTCCATGGTTTGAAAGTCAACTGTCAACTGTGAAACGAAACTCACTTGTTTTTCCACAATTGTCAATCTCTTTCCTGGCCTTGAAAAAAGTGATAAAAGAAAAATTTCCCAAAATTTCAGGTTTTCTCCGACCCATTACAACACTAGTTCGTACAGCCAGTGTAACCGCAATCTAAATCAAAATAGTATTTTACACTGTAGCATAGGCTTAGTATGCTCCACTTGCCAGACTTACGAACGGGCATCGTAACCGAAGACGGTCGTTAAGTCGACGATTAACAGTGTAATATATAAATTCCAGCATTACTCTGGGAAGTGGGAGGGGGATATAGTACAATCGAAAACGATCGACATTGGTGTCGAATCCATAATTTTCAGGTCAGTTAGATGAACAGTGACACACTCGATCCCGTTAATATCCACGTTTAGCCCTTATTAAAGTACGGAAGGTATAACGTCGTTGACTTCCCGCGAAAAACTGTAGTGACGTTTATGGGGAGTGGCTAGCTTGGTTACTCGTGGCTCGCTGAGCGCAGTAGACGGTTGGTGGCGATTAACTACCCTCTTACCACACCCCCAGTGACGGACATGTCCAAGCGCGGGAAGCCAACGAATTTATACCTTCTGGACTATAGCACCCTTAGTAATGGAAAGGGAGTAATATGCAGAAAACGACCAATATTAGTGTCAAATCCATAGTTTTTCGAGACGTATAGTTACACTCAGATACTGTTAGAGAGAGTCGAAATTTAGTCCTCACCGGTATGGAAGGTGAAAAAGGGTACAAAATAAAATGTCTAAGATGATAAGATGACTGTCGAAACAGAGTTTTCAATGTTATTTACATTGTCTAGAGATTACTTGCATATTTAGCGTCTACATAAACAACTTTCTTTAACATTACTCCTTTTTTTTCATTTAACACACTTCACTCTGTAAATTTCAAGATAAACAATACCTCTGAAGAGAAAGACGCTAAAGGAAACCTTTATCCTTCACTGCACAATGGTTCAATTATGAAGGATTCCATCGTACACGTGGCGTTCATTTCTGTTCTGACTTCTTCACTATCACTTACTTTACATATATGCATAAATTACGTACTTATGCAATCTCCTGCGCTTATAGAAGCCACGTCACCTGTAAATTTCGCAAATACTCAGTCAAGGGTGGTCTGGCCGTCAGACAACCGTGCAAATTACCCAGTGCACCCTCCCCCCAAAAAAACAATAACGAAAATATAATTAATAATTTTCTGTAAAATATTTAAATTATTTTTTTCTGTAATATTACACAAAATAATATGGTATCTTCTGAAACTTAATTTGTAGTAACTTTTGAAAACAAAATTGGCTAACCTGAAATGAGCAGCTATATTGCTGGAGCGCTGCACCACGGCTATCTTCTGTAAACAATCATAAAACTAAAACCGCACTTTTAAATTTTAACATCTTTATTTCAAAATTATGCCTTATGTTATAATTAAAGCAATGTAAGGCTGTACACATAAGATGAGATGTCTGTAGCAAGAGGCATCTATATACGACACGATAACTCTTCTCCGACCGACCAACTGATATAGTTCTGCCAAAGGGTCGTCCCGTGAGTGAATCAGGTCGTGCAGTTGCTTCAGGTCCCGCGCCACATATGAAAGAGTTCCTTCAGAAGTGTAACACTATAATATTTAGTATGAATATCCTAAGTAATAATTAAAGATGATAAATCATCATTTTGTAAAACAATAACGTTACGTTTGCTCTGAGTTTTCTCGAAACATGTCCTATCAGCTTCAGTAACACTCCTTCCTGGTTTAATCCTTAATCTTTTTTGCGCCTTGGCTGTCTAAAACATTTTTTGTTTAAATTTTCAGGCAGGTGTAGCACAGTAATTTCGAGTATCAGGTACTTTTTGCTCTATTTCTGACCATGCTAAAGGTTATCCCGTTTCAGCCTCTTAACAAAAAAATTAACTTCATTATTTCATTATAATCAAGCTGAAACTTTAAACATGTAATAATGAGTTTCTTAAACAAGAAAAAATCGATGTTTGGACTGTGATAGAAATATCTGTACTTTCACTAATGTAAGAGCTTGAAGAAAGTAATGAAGTACCATGTTTTACGGACTATAACACGCATTGTTCTTCGAAAAATTACCTCCAAAATTCAGGTGTGTCTTATACTCGAAATTAATATTAAAACGTCCAGTGTATGATTAAAATTCCCGCCTGTCTTTAAAATGGCCATATATTCGATGCAACGGGAAACCTATCTTTATCTGGCAACATTGGATTCCACTGGCAGTAGCAGTGCACCGATGTGATGAACATGAGTTGTGGGGATTCACAAGCTTGCTAACACTGTCAACCTCCAGCTCCGACATGGGATATGGATAAAATTTCGCGGCCAAAACACCGCCGCTCAAAATCTCGGTGGCTAACACATTGCCGCCCAAATCCTCGTGGGCCAAACTGTCGCCTGGTCAAAACCTCGCGGGCCAAAATCTCACGGAATGAAACTTCTAATTAAAGTTTACCCAATGAGTTTCTTAATATGCAATTCCATATTACAAATAATAATAATAATTATTATTATTATTATTATTATAAAAGAAGAAGAAGAAGATACAAAACATTGTGTGCGTCGGTTTTCTCGGAGGTATTCCCGTTTCCTCCTCCTTTCTCCATTCCACCATCTTCTTCATCCTAAATATCTAAGTGAAATTATAAAAAAACATCCCAGGCCCGAAGCTCAAGAGAGATGATGTCACAAACGTAGTTATATTCATATATATATATATATATATATATATATATATATATTGAAAACACGCGTTAGAATTCTTTCTTGTTATTATTTTAATGCAATTATGTGTAATTACTAAATACATACATAGTAATATATATAACATTCTACATAAAAAAATCGTCGTGACGAGGTTTTATACTGACGACATTTCTTCCCAGGCGAGATTACGTCCCACGTAATTCAGGTCAGGCGAGGTTTTGTGTCGCGAGATCAGGACCGGGAGGTTTTGGCCTGGAGAGAGAGATTGTGTATGGTGAAATTTTGGGACGCGAGGTTTTAGGAGCCGAGGTTTTGGTCAGACGAGATTGTGTTCCGCGAGGTTTTGTTCCCAAACCATCCGCCATCACAAACTCAGAACCACCGACTAGCATATACAGACCGTGATCTCTGCGAAAAACTAGAAACAGGGCGAACCGTAGCGCCTCTAACATGCGACGACGGAACTAACCAGTCGATCTGTTAGTCGACAACCCATGACGTCACACTCGAAAACGGATGCCAGCGCCAACCCACTTACGACGAAACATCGTTTCCCACCAAATGTTGATTGGCTCCTTCGCCGTGCAGAGCGAACAAACTAATTTCAATAGCGCATAGTTCGGTTTTATAAACTAAGATTTTTTTAGTCTGGCTTTGCAATCTAAAAATAAAAATGGTAAAAATGTTACGTGATTTAAAAAAGGTGCATCTTATAGTCCGTAAAATACGGTGACACAATAATGACATAACATCAGTTATGCTTAATACAGCACTCACGTTAGACTAACTTATCAGGCAAGAAATTGCACTCTGTACTTGCTCTCAAAAAACAGGTTTTACGCAGGTTAACACAAAGATAAAAGAGGAAGGGAAATTCGAATATGCCACGCAATGTTCAAACTTGTCCTGTTTCACGGTAAAGTAAAAACTACTAATAAATAGGAGTTTTAGATTGTCGCATGAAATACTTATTTTTCTACCTTTTTTAAATTTCTTTTTACAAATGAGAATTAGTTCCCCATTTAAAATATTTGGTTGGTTCATTATTACTTGGAGTATAATGCCACTTTTCACCACTTAGCTTAGAGAAGACGGGAGTCGATCCTTAAATTGGGTTTCGAATCACTACTCCTATTTCTATTAAGAGGCAATCACTCCAGTGGGAGTCAAACGCGGGACATTGCGAACGAAATGTACTAACACTAGCGAGTTCGCTACGATGGAACACTTTGGAATCTCTCGTAACAATTCTCTTTATAGCAGAGGAAGCCATAGGCGGATTTTAGGCCACATTTTACCCTCACGAGAATATTTGGTGGCGACATAATTGTTCTTTGAAAATGATACAATCGAACTGGAGAGTGATAAATTTTGTGAGAGAGAACTACATTTGGGTAAATTTTGGAGCAGAATACAGTTTTGGGAGGGTTGGGATGGAGAATAGTAAATTTGCGACCGTTACGCCAAAGTCCTTGAACGGGGAGGGGTGATAAACATACCAGATATATTTAGGATAACTAGCTTAGCTCAGCCTGTTTCGCTGGGTTCAACTAAAGAAAATGGAATTTTTAAGTGAAAATTGTGAAATATCCAAAATGAAGGTTAAAGAGAAAACTATAGAATATAAAAAATAGAGCAATAGCGTAACAAAGAAAAAAATTGAGCAAAGGCGTGGCCTAATGGTTCTCTCTTATAACGTTGGTACAAGATCTATTATGGAAAATAAAATCAATGCACACGTGCGCAGTGACCAGCCGCAAGAATGATAAATTGTCTTCATTGCAATGCAATGAATACTTTGATGAACAATTAATGATCAACGTGTAAATAGTTAATTATTAAAGTAAAATGATACGTAAAAGCAAATCTTGTCCCAAGTGCTATTTTCAAAAATTCATTTCAAACGGTTGTCATTTGGTCATGAATAGCTGACACATAGGCTAACATCGATTTCATCTATAAATATGAAGATAGAACTAATAAGGTCATTGAAAATAAACTGTATTTCAAGTGACGTAATAAAGCACGAGGGCTACTTGTTAAGCAAGATCCGATTGTCAATAGAAATAGAAGAAGTAAAGATAGTGTCATACATTTTTGGTTATTTCCTCTGCATACTTTCAACTATTTTTCTACATAGTTACCATGTTTGTTTAAACATTTGTCATAGAGTTAGAAGTTTTGGCATGCTCACGTTACGTCGTAGAAATTACCCGCTATCTTGATTGTATGTAATGAAAAAATAAAGCAAAACGAAAGGTAACAGTCTGGTGTGTAATGACGTCTACCAGATTCATTGGCCTATACGTGCTACGCAACAACATGAATGGTTACTGACACTTTGAGATGCTTCGCAAATACGTATGGACTGTGATTCAACAAAGGGAAAATGTAAGGGAATTGCTGTTCATGAAGGATAGAGCTCCGCCCACTAAGCAATTCCAGTGAGAGCATGGCTTAATGACAATTTCCTTGGCAGATGGATTGGCCGCCGGGGACCGACAGAATGGCCTGCACACAGCCCCGATCTTACCCAGTGAGATATCTTCCTTTGGAGTTGGGCTAAGGAACAAGCGTACAAGTTAAAATCAGAGGATATTAATAGTCTTGAACAAAATATCCGTAAAGTGTTTGCAAATGTTTCAGTTGAGATGCTAAGAAAAGCCGTGAATTCTGTTTCTAAAAGAGTCCAGAAGTGTGTGAAAAATGCGGGTGCATACGTTGAAATATAACTTAATAACCAAATAGTGCACCTTAATAATGTATTCAATGGAAATAAAAGTATGACAGGTTGTTTACTTTTGGAAATGTTCATTGTTACAAATACGTACTGATTTTACAACCACCCTATATTCTGTTTTACGAAGACATGAAATAAAAATAATTTTGAATATAACAAACATACATGATCATGAGAAGGAAAATATATTCTTCTCATCCCACCCACAAAACAAAATAGGTTGTTCTTAGAAGTTTATGCCTTCTCTACACTCAGTGTTGCGTAACTATTAGGGGAAGTTGTTGAGTTGATTTTAACGTCCCTTTTAGCAGCGACGCTATATGAGACTGGACCTACTGATTAACAAGGAATCCGAACCACATGAGCTCCTGCCGGGAATCGAACCCGTGTCTTCCACGCCAATAAGTATTAGGGGAGGGGGATTTGGAATGATCATTAGAAGGCAGAGTATGCCAAGCTTCCAAATTTTCTCGAATAATTACTTGCTCGTCTTGCTCCAGTCGAATATTAAAAACTGGTTACATTATATCTTACAAGTATGCTCGAAAGAACCTTCTGGCCAAAGAAAAATATGTATAAAGATTAGAATCGTTGTGAGGACGGAGAAAAAGGAAAATGCAAATAAAAAAAATAATCGTTTCCTCTAACCCATCAAGTAACCTCCCACTTCTTTTATGTTCGACAAAAATTCTTCGTGGAATAGAAAAAGGAAAATTGAAATATGAAAAATTTGAGTCCATGAGATTTTATATTTCCTTCACTACATCATCATCTCTGGTTTCTGCGGAAACTATATTACTGAAAAATGAAAAATGTAATGTCAAAAGATATTAGATTATAACAGATCACAACAATATCTATACAAAGGCTTTTTTTTTTAGCTTTCTATTAGAAGGATAATGTAACAAATTAAGATGTGGGAGTTTAATATTATGAGTCTAATATTGGAGCTATTCCATTAATGGAAGGAGAAAAAAAAAACGAAAATTTACAGAAGAAATGGGAAAGAGCTAATTACAAATTATATCTGAAAACCTTGCAGAGGCGTCTAGGAAGAAAAATATCACACAAACTCTTCACAAAACTATACTATAACCACACACACACATATTATATATCAACGTTCGCTTTATGTGTGTGTGTGTGTTCCAGCAGAACTCTGTAACGCCTGGACCAATTTTAACCAAACTTGGTACTTATATCACTCACAGTCTGGAAAACAGTACCGGTGGACATAAGACTCATTTAGAGCTCCTAGGGGGGAATGAAAAGGGAGAAATATTAGAGAAAAATTACCACAAAGAACCGATATTAATGTTGAATCCATGGTTTTCAAAATTCATGGGCTGATTACTCACAGTTCCGATTCCCTTTAAGTCCAAGTTCATTTCCCAATGACGTACAACCCTCTAGCACACCTAGGAGGAATAGGAGGGATGACAGGATAAAATAATCGTAAACGGTTAATATTAGTGTCGAAATCGTAGTTTCCGTGGTCGTTGAGATGAAAGTGATACTCCCGATGCCGTTTCAATCCTAATTCAGCCCCCCATTAGTCCCCTGACGGCGAAATGATAACATAACAGAAACACTCACAAACAACCGATATCAATGTCCAATCCATAGTTTTCGGTGCCCCTAAGTTGATTGGTGACACTCGCTATATATTTAAGCCTGCATTTAATCCCCATCAGTACTCTTAGGATGGTGGAACGGACATGTAAAAATAATCGAAAACGACGTTTTAGGTGCCCTTGAGATTAATAGTCACACTCCCAATAGCGTTAAAGCCCCAGTTCAGCCCTCATCGGTATTGTTGGTGAGAAAGGGTGAAAAACAAAATGTTTCCATTGAACGAGATTAGCGTCGAATTCACAGTTTTCGGGATCATCAAGCTATTAGCTTACAATAGCGATGATATTTAATCTGAAGTTTAGGTATGAACGGGCATGTAAGCTGCATTGGGAATTCACACGGGCAACGCAGAAGGCATTGCTCGTACATTTATAAATATTTGGATGTACGTGTATGAATGAATAATCCAACGTAACTACAGGACGTCTGAAGTAATTTCAACCGAACTTGGTAGACATATGACTCAATCTGGAAAAAGTACTATAGGAGTAAGACAACTCATGGGGTGGCAGTTGGAAGAAGTGACATATTAATGCAAAACGACTTATATTAGTGTGCAACCCATAGTTTTCGGGGTCGATGAAATGAATAGTGACGTTCCCAATGCTATTTATGTCCAAGTTTACCCCATCGGCAAAGGGTGCGAGAAAATGAAAAATAAAATGTGAAAAATGACAGATTTGAGTTCATAGTTTTCGGGGTCGAGAACACGGTTGTCCCGTTTGAAATCTTTTCGTAAGATGGCTAGTATCCACTTCAAGCTTTTTTTTTTAATTAATTTGATTAAAGGCGTATTCTGTGTGGGCAGGGTGTCTGAATATTTATGCCAAAAGAAGAGTATTTTCTGTATTTTTACCAGTACTCTTTCATTGAAATAAATACCCTAAGAGGGAAGGGGATCCGAATATTTTTCATGCCCGAAGAACTGGTATTTTACGTAGTAAATAAATAAATCTGATTTCCATTGTTGCAGAAAATGCTATATGGATGCGCAACAACTGTATATACATGGAGAAGCTTCTATACAGTTGATACGTCATGACTTCAAATAGGGATGCGCACGAGTCGAGACATACTTTGTAAAATTCGAGACGAGTCGAGACAACTGTCATGAAAAAATTGGGATTCAGCCGTTTTCTAACTTAACATTTTATCATTAATTCATCATGATTTAAAACAACCTATTGTGAGTAGGGATGATTCATTCTATAAATTAGCAATCCAGCATTGATTCACTACAACTTTCACTGAACACAGAACATAGCGATACCATGTATATTCTATTATTTATTCAGCTTAGCTTCAAATAACTTTCATTGCAAGTAGAACTGATTTAATACGTGAATTACCATTGATTCGCCATGACTTTTAGCACCTCTTATTAAAAGTAAGCATGCTGCATTTACCATTGATTACAAAACCATTTAGAGCCTTATGCAAATTCGTTTTGACATACGATTACCGTCATACTAAAAGGCCTGACTATTGCAGGAAACATATGTTAGTCGAACTCTTTAGTATGGCACTAATCACGTGTCAGAACGGCTCTGCATAAGGCCTTAAGTGTTTTATCATTGATTAACTAAGACATTGAACGTGGCTTTCTTCCAGAAAATTTTGTTCGGGAAGCAAACTCAAAATATGAAGAGGCTGCACTGGGATACAGTGTATATCGAAATACATTGAAAATTCGCGAATGCAGACATTAGAGCGTCATGGGCAAAGATACTGTACATAGGGGTCTATAAGAAGTTCGAAAAAAGTTCAAAATCTCAACGCCTGCATTCTTTTGTAAAATTTGAAGATTTTCTTTCCTGTGATATGCAAATAAGAAAAAAAAGGTCAAGTAAGTCAAAGATCATACACCTAGTTTAGGGTAACAAGATTTAGAAAATAATAAAAAAAAGGACACTCAGCAAACTGGCATAATTTATAGCAGTGCATCTAGGTATAGTGATTATGTTTTTATCCATGCCAGTGAGAAAGAAGTCCCTAGTTTTTTAAAAAAATAATTCTAATATTATTCTTAACATTTAAACATGAATCAGAATAGATTGTTTTCTGAATTCACATATTTTTATGACTGAATTTCTTGTAGAAGGGTTGGTCGTTCTTTGAAAAGAAAGAAAATGCTGTTGAAATCCATACAAGAAATTAAGTATTCATAACTAAGATCCAAAAACGGAACATTTTACGTTCGGTTTGAGTTTTTTCTCGAGACACCGAAAGACTTTCTGAAAATAGCGTATAATCTCGTTAGAAAGGTCTGGCTCATTGCAAGTATACATGACTCATTGCAGGTATAGAAGACAATCTTTTCTCTAAAAAGATCATTGCAAGTATAGAAAACAATCTTTTCTCTAAATAAAAAGTCACATAAAAGGAATTAGACCAGCTTAGCACTTCCTTAAAGGTAACTTTTCCAATTGCCTTTAAAACTGAAATTCAGTTCTCCCACCGAGATTCAATGGTGTTAAGGGTGATTATTTAAATGATCCTTAAAACCACGGCTGCACGAAGGAATTGTTATTATATAAACAAACGTGTGCTTTGCAATAATTTCAGTTTGCAATCAATTCTATTATCGTTTATGTAGCGATCAATTTTAACAGGATGAGCCATGGACAAAAAAAAAAAAAAAAAAAAAAAAGGTTTTCTATCAACCGGTGACTCGTTCGTTAAATTAATCCAGAAAGAAGGGATTACTGAACCTATCGTCAGATACATGTTCTATTTCTTAATTATGAATATGTAATGCGCCGCTATTATCTAGCTGTCCCGAAGCGCATTACATAAAATTCATTTGGTGATGGGGTGTCTGGTCCGCATCTTGTGATAAAGATTAAAATTTAAAAGAATAACTTTTCGAATCGAATTTAAAAGTTTGTTAGAAATTCAATTATATAAAAAGTTTTCACAGTATGGGTTCTGTGTTTTGTAACTACCAATTCAGCTTAAAAATATGAAGCTGTGATAAGTAAAAACCTCGGATCGTTCGTCAAAAGCTAATCCATCTGTAAAACTATGTATGTATTTATATTTAATGCCTAGAAATATCAAATCGGTTCAAGCTGTTGCAAATATATTGTTATTTGTTCACAGATGATGTGTAGCTTTATAGAAAACAGAATGAACTATAATTAATAATTTTGATTATGTTTATAAATATAGTGAGAATATTAATTCTAATTTTGAATACAGCCGCTATAAACTTGAAAAGGCTATAAACTATAAACTTAAACAGAACTATAAGATATGATATGATGAACTATAAGAATTATATATGTTTACAAGGAAGATGATAATATGATAATATATAATGAATATGTTATAAGTATAATATGTAATATGGAAAAAGGGCTGTTGAAAAGTTTAAAATTGACTCCTATTAAAATATAATCTAATATTCATATGTTCTTCAATGCTGCATAGTATAGTTGACATTTAAACGATGTTTTCTGCACAGCTTGAGTTTTAATGGACACTTTTACGCATGGCTAATGGAAAGAGATCTTACATTCTTCATTGTGGGAGTTCCTTCATTTGCGCACCGAAACTCCAAATCTTATATAGTAGAACATGTGCCTGTGTGTGTGACAAGGTACAGTTCAAATAGTCATAAAGTAACATACGAGAAAAACTTAAAATGACCTCCAAAATATATTGGTTTAAAATATCAAGCAACTACCTAATTGTCAAAAAAAATAATGAAATTTGCTTTCTTAGCAAATTGTGTTAAAATATGACCACTTACAATGCATAGATATAAAATTAACTTTATTTTTATATCAAGTGAAAATATCTTCACTGTTTGTCACTACAATCAAGGCAACCCCTCTATATGTTACTGAAGATACCAAATAGCTGCATTCTTTTTTTTTTTTTTTTTTAATATATGTTTCTGTTTGACCTTTTGCCTCGCCCCTTTAAGTTTTCTGTTCATCCGTGTTCTGCACTGTGGTATGCTTACTTCTTTTTACAGTTAAACATAATACGACCTGCCAACCGGTTCAGTGATTCCTATTTGTTAAGAATTTCGTTAAAAGGACGAGTCACCGATTGGTTGCAAATTGGAACCTTTTATTATAGCTTCAAATCTTATCTACCTGTCAATCAGAGTTAATCGCTAAACGAATGATAATTTATTTGGTAGCAAACTGAAATATACTTAAAAAAAATAGTTTTGGGGGGAGAGAGGGCAGTTGACCAACTCCTAGAACGAGACAAAAAGACCCTCATTCGAAAGTATGTCTGGAAGAAACAATGCACGAAGTAACTAATTGTAAACAAGGACGATACCATAAAATCGTTCTAACATTGATTCATTACATCTTCAAGTAAATTAATTTCATTGCAAGAGTGATACCTTGAATAAATCAGCATTCTTCTATTGGTTCACCATGGTTTCGATCAACTCTCATTTCTAGTAGGGATGATACAATGCTCTCGTATCGATTCACTACAGTTTGGAACTCGCATTGCACACACGGGAGGTACCGCAAGCGTTCATTGAATTACCACGACGTTAAACAAGTTTTATTACAATTACGAATCAGACACTTCACAAAAATTCTATTTATTAATTTACAAGAAAGTCGAGTAGCTCGCATTACAATACACAATATGACAAAGAAAATAATAATAATAATAAAATGTACTCACAACTGGAGCGTCTCGTTCCACACTGGATTGAGACACGAGCGAATAGTTTTCGTTTTCTTCTTCACGTTATCCGAATCTGGAATCAATTTGAGCTTCACGTAAGGATCCGACAGTCCGTTGGGATCCATTGGGATGAGATTCCTTCCCTGGCGAACTGCAACAAGGCAAAAATAAATAAATAAATAAATAAATAAAATAAATTATAAAATACTACACAGATCATTTTGGTAGGTTTTCCAAATTATAAATTCCATTCTGGTATACAGCAAATGATTAATCATGCAAAACAATTTGAGAAGAGATGTGTTGCGAAACACATGCTTTATATTCACTTCACTTTCCGAAGATCTATTACGCCCTTGTCTCTAACAAGTAAACCTTATGTTTGGGTGAATCGAGTTGCTGACTGAGACACATATGAGAAAGTAGTACTAAATGTGGTCAGTATTTCAGTAAAGTTGTAGGTGCGAAGCTCCAGGGGTTTAGGAGATACAGCTACCAGAACATCACATGGAAGTACAGAATAGTCTTTATACAGTTGGAGGTAAAAGCTCTGTAAGACCTCTTGTAACGACGAAAGGTGAATAACAAATATATGGGTACATATTAGGACTAGGGGGGAAGTCATATAGCAAGGGTATACCTGACGGCGGCCATCTTAAAATCCGCCATTTTGAACTAAGGTTAAGTTTTTAAAATAGGAATAGGGTCATGTGATACATGATTTAAGGCGCAAATTTAACCAGAAGAACAATGGTGACGTTAATTTTTATTTACGCGCAATTGGTAAAAAGTTACAGGGAAATTAAATATTGTTGCAGCATATGTATTAGTCCTTTACCCCACCTTGTAAATTTTGTGTTAATGATAATAATTAAATAAAAAGCAGGTGGATAAATATTCGGTCTATGGTAAGAGTTGCCTTGATGGCGGCCATGTTCAAATCCGCCATTTTGAATCAGACAAAAGTTTTAAACAAAACGCATAACAGTGACACCTTATTAATAGCAAATTTTACCATAAATCCAACGGTATAACCATTTTTGCTTTATTATTAACCAGCACAAAATTAAATGGGAATAGAGTAATGCAATAGATGACTTGGGCTAGAAGTTAATCAGAAATACAATGGTGGCGTAACAAATGCTGGTTAGTGATAAAGCAAAAAAGGTTATACCGTTGGATTTATGGTAAAATTTGCTATTAATAAGGTGTCACTGTTATGCGTTTTGTTTAAAACTTTTGTCTGATTCAAAATGGCGGATTTGAACATGGCCGCCATCAAAGCAACTCTTACCATAGACCGAATATTTCTCCACCTGCTTTTTATTTAAATATTATCATTAACACAAAATTTACAAGGTGGGGTAAAGGACTAATACATATGCTGCAACAATATTTAATTTCCCTGTAGCTTTTTACCAATTGCGCGTAAATAAAAATTAACGTCACCATTGTTCTTCTGGTTAAATTTGCGCCTTAAATCATGTATCACATGACCCTATTCCTATTTTAAAAACGTAACCTTAATTCAAAATGGCGGATTTCAAGATGGCCGCCGTCAGGTATACCCTTACTATATGACTTCCCCCAAGTCCTAATATATACCCATATATTTGTTATTCATCTTTCGTCGCTACAAGAGGTCTTACAGAGCTTTTACCTCCAACTGTATAAAGACTATTCTGTACTTCCATGTGATGTTCTGGTAGCTGTATCTCCTAAACCTTTGGAGCTTCGCACCTACAACTTCACTGAAATACTGACCACATTTAATACTACTTTCTTATATGTGTCTCAGTCAGCAACTCGATTCACCCAAACGTAAGGTTTACTTGTAAGTAGGTTTGCAACGAACATAAAAGATTATCGTAGCTGGGAGATAGGTACGGGTCCAGGAAATTGTTACGTTATACAAAAGGCAGTGTTAAAAGTACAGAGAGAGAGAGAGAGAGAGAGAGAGAGAGAGAGAGAGAGAAAGACAGAAAGAAAGAAACTGTTGTCTAAACCAGTGGTGCCTACCTGAAACCTTATAAAATCCCATCTTGAAAGACAGAAATTCCCATTATATTTTACATTTGGGTGAATTATTCGTAAATTCCAAACAAGTATTTTCTTGAATTAAAAGATACTAGGCTATTGTTGATAAACACAGCACATTTTGCTGTGAGAATTTAGTATTTTTTTTTCACACTTTTGTGCCATAATGTTTTACTGAAGGTAATGAAATTTGACAAACTTCATTCTCCAGCTATTCCATGTGAGACGTTTTAGAAACTGGCAGCTTCTCGTGTGGTAATTTATTTTCTTCCATTCATGATTTTTTTTAAAACTCCGGAGTACAATTTACATTCTTTGTTGCTTCTTTTTGAGGTGCACAAATTTCTGTATAAATCACTTTCACACTAACATGCACTTTTAAATTACAAAATTTGACAATTGGCACTGATTTCCCGTTTATTCAAGCGCCATTAGCCTACTTCCCTCTTGTAGAGAATTACGTTAGCGTTGATGAAATAAACATAGAAAAATCCCATATATGCTGCCAATTTTGACGAAAATTTCCTTTATCCCTATTCGTAAAAGTAATGTAAAAACACTCACCAAATGGGATTTTCCCACGGGTTGGCATCACTGCTCTAAAGCAGTGATTTCCAGGTTTTGTTGACTGGTGACACACCGCACACTATATAGCGACACGCTTAGGTTATACATTGTGATATTGGTTAATATAGCCCTATACAATGAAATTTCTCAATAACGGAGAACGATCAAACATGTCCGTAAATGAGAAGTGTCCGCTGAAGAGACGTTACGAAAACTTAGATTACTCACAGCTCATTTGATGATTGTATGCAGTATAAAATAAATACATTAGTGTTACAAATGTAAACATAGGTTTCTCTCCGAATATACGTACTCAGTGTTCGAATAAAGAGGGGAATAAGAACACTGCTAACTTGTAAGAAACAAAAGCATCGCTGGAGATCTGTTTGTATGGGTGTGTAAATAAAATTATTGTGTAATTATTTTATTCTCAAGTGCAAGTCCCATTATTAAAGCCCTTCAATTCGCTTACTGACTGTATTAAAAGTAACAATACGAAAAGGCAACGTTATTATTTAAGTACTAAAAATATAGACTAACTAATGATGACGCTTTATGGATTTCTTGGGTAAAAGTCTACAATAGTTGTCTGTCGTATAGACAACGGACATTAGTTTCTACTGAGAATTTGCTTATAATTCCTGGATCAATTGAAGGTTTATTTTCAGATTGCAAAAAGTACTTCCTACGCTAAGTAAGTATGAATTAAGAATAATTTCCGTCCGTTATGAAGAGGTTCCTTAAACGTTGGAGATAAAAGAAGTCTACCCTGTCTGTGAAAGGAAGGGTTCTCTCCGTTCTAAGACAGAACATCTGTTTTATCTCGTTACACTATTTACAAGTGTGACAAACATACTGATTGTTGCGTTGCTGGCAGCATAGGCATTGTTGTACGCTGTGACCTTCATCCTCGGTCTAATAAATTCCCGATTGCACGGAGTTCTTCCCTTGACGAACACTATCTGCTCATTGTATATTCCTCGTACTGAAGTCTTTTTGGTAGCCTATTTGATTCAGCTTTATAATCAACTTGAGTCATTGGTGTTGACTCGTCGCCTTTTCTTGTGTAGTGTTTCTTTTTAAGGTTTCCTCACTTGGAAAGTGCATCCAGAATCGGTGGCACTGATAATTTTCCAGTTATTACTGAAGCTCTGCCTAGTAGTCACCTTTCACGATGCAAGCGGAAAGATTCTGACCAGTCAATCTTCTGGGAGGTCAGTGAGTTTAATCCTCCTGATTATTTCCTCTTGTATGTACTGCTGTAGATCTATTTGAGCAGATTGTGATCAATGCTGGCTATGATTCCACCCTGGAATGCGAAGACGACTCTTCACGTCAGAAAGTTCCATGACGGCTTGAGGAAATCGATGAAGCTATCAAGGCTTGTCGGTGTGCTATTACAACCTTTAATCGACAGTCAACTGCTGAGAATCTTTTACCTTTTTGCGTTCTTCGCACGCGTTACCTCTTGCATGTCCGTACTTGATATTTGATTAAATATTCAAAATGCTGAAGTTGGAAAGTAACATTCTCAGTATTCGAACTCCTATAATTGCTGTCTGGCGTCGGATTCGTGACATAAGTGGTTACTATTCCAACACCATTGTACTTGCTCTATCAGAAGAGGGGGTCCTGAAGACTAACCCTACAGAGATAGTCAACATATTGTGTCGAAACTTTCTCTCTCTCTCTCTCTCTCTTTCTGTTTATGCACTATTCAGTCGAGTTTAATCGCTTTCGTATTTGTATCGAGAGAAACTTAAAATTTTCGTACCGCCAATATTGAAGACTATAACGTTCCCTTCATGGCTCTCGAATTCGATTCTGCCTTACGTGAGTCGTCAAACAATGTTCCAGGGATTGATAGTATATCTTACGAGATGTTGCGCAACATCTCACGCGAACAACAACTTGCATTATTGCATCTGTGTAATCGCTTCTGGTCGGAAGAGACTTCTCCACCACGATGGCGTGGGGTTCTGATTCTTTCCATTCTGAAATTAGAGAAAACTGCAATGACAGCCACAAGCTACAGACTCATCACGCTTACGAGTTGCGTCTGTAAGCAATTTGAACGTATGGTTATGGTATGGTTATTGCCGCTCAATATCTTTGCGGAAATATTCGACAGTTTCAACTGATGTTAAATCATCATATTCGCTGTTCGAACGAGACAATCTTCAGGTTTTCTGGCCAAAACACACGCTGTGTCCACTTCTGCAGCCAAGGAACTTGCCTTATTGATCCAGACTTATATCTTGGTGGCACTTGTCTCCTATTTGCTGACACTATCAGGTTTCTGGACTTGGCTTTCGATTGGCACTTAACATGCGCATCACCCATTTGTAATCTTAAGTACTCTTGTTTCCGGGCTCTGAATTTCTTTTGTGTACTTCACTGCTGCTGGTTGTATTGTTCTGTTACGATTATATTATAGTCTAATTCGGTCCAAGTTAGACTACGGTTGTACTCTGTATTCATATACTCGTTCAACCCTGCTGAAACAACTTGAAACTTCTCGGCTAGCTACTTGTGTCTTTCGCACTAGTCCTGTTCCTAGCTTTTATACAGAAGCAAACGAACCACCGTTAGCATATAGTCGTGAGGACGTTCAGAAATTATACAGCCTATGTGCATTGTATTTCTGACCACCTCTGTAACTTTCCGTTAGGTGATGGGTAGATTTACGAACGATATACAGCTTGACCTCGGGCTACGGGCCTATAGTACGTTCATGCTTACGAAAGTATCATTCCTGACAAATTTGAGTGGCCGTCTCTTTGCTTTGTTTGTTCCCTTCCACCATGGTTATTGACTCCACCAAGCTTGAACCTCGTTTATCATCAACAGATATCTAACAACATACTAGTACCCAGGAGTACAAGAGTTCGGAGCGTTACTAGAAAAGTACCCCAATTTTAATGTGATGTTGTTCTAAAGGAGATAATTCCGTTGGGTGTACCTTCATCACGGATGAGGATAGCTCAAAATTCAGTCTGCATCACCTGCGTTCAGTAATCACTGCTACATTAATTGCAATTAAGCTTGCCCTCGACCACGTTGTTCAGCTTTCGCTACGGCGTGCACTTATCTCCACTGACTCAAAGAATTATAAGCCTGCAGAATATCTTTACTAAACACATCCTAGTTCAATACATTCTTGTGAGATGCAATCAGGTACAGCAGGGATGTGTCGTCGTTGTTTGCTGGGTAGCGAGACATGTCGATATTTGGGTAAACGAGCCGCGAAGAACGTCGCATTGACAGGTTCTGCACTGGAGCATTGTCTTCCTTGTTCTGATGTTAGTAGCTATTTCCTCCTCCGGATGAGGTGCCATTGGCAAGTGTAATGGAACCAGGTCAACGAAAATAAGCGCTACTAAGTTAGACCTCGTCTGAGCAATTGGTAGATGTCGCCGCGTACCGAGATGAAGTGATCATGATACGCTTGTGCATTGGACATTCATATCTCTCACACTCCTATTTAATACGTGGTGTTCACTATCCGTATTGCGAAGACTACGGAGTATTTGGCACTGTGTTCCACTGAGTATTTGGCACATTCTTGAAGAATGTCCACAATACTCAGACATCAGAGAACGTTTAGACTATCTAAATATCTTTAAATTTGGGGGGATAATGCTGTGTTTAGTAACCTTTTCTCACCTTTATTCATGTGATTGGAATGGTTAATGTGCTCTGAGTGAGAAATTTTGCTAATATATTTTCTCTTATGAGTTTTTCTTATTGCTCATTTTTTAAGTTATTTTTGTCATATATATATATATATATATATATATATATATATATATATATATATATATATATATATATATATATATACTCTGTTATTTGCTTCCTTATTCTTTTCGCGACTTCTGTTTTACTTTTTATTGTTTTGGGTTATTTTCCCAATCTGTAGATCTTATATTTAATTCACGTTTTTTAAGAAGAGATTTCATTGTGAACTTTAATGTTCAGCTTGTGTTGGCCACTGGCCTTATCGTGACGGGGGCAAATAGCCTCGGTGCTGACATCTGAATAATCATAAGATGTTAAACTAAAGAAAACACTAAGAAATACTAATTAGATGGAAAGATTGGTTGAAGCAAAGCAGAAAAAAAAACTCTCGGGAAACCCCGTGTATCTACCACAAATTAATTGCGAGTTTAAAACATGAACTCACTCAACATAAAGGTTCCGTTATTCACAATGAGTCGTATCCCTCATGGCTAGTAAACTCCCAATGATACAAAATATTTATGATGAAAATGATATTTGTAATATTCTATATAAAATTGCACCAATTACATCATTCAATATGAAACTTCGCAAAATTATATTCTTTGAAATGAAATGAAATCTTTAAGTTTAACGTCCCACGGTTATGCTAGTTAGGCTAAAGAAGACGATGATTATGAGAAATGAATGAAATGGTGGAATGAAGAAAGTGGGCGGAAACGGGAGAACTCCGAGAAAACCCACGAGTAAATTATATTCTTTAACATCAAATCTCACCCAAGTGTGAGTATTAATCGAATCCGAGTTTAACATCTCATTCATCAGCGAGGCAACACATCAAGACATAGATCTACAGCTTAACATGGGATCCGAACTACATGATCTTCCACAGGGAATCGAACCTGGGTCTCCCATGCCAAAAAGCGCACACAGTATCCACATAGCCACCAGGGAGTGCATTAAATTCTCGAAAATTCTACTATATTTTGATAACCACGGAAGTTTCGTTAAAATTTATTCCTAACTATGTAGTTTCGCAACAATCCATACCTTGTTTCGGTTGAAAAACAAAAACTGAAATTAACAACCGTTACCCTTCTAACTTTCGATTTTATATATTTTAGAAAAAAAGGAACAAAAGAAAAGCAAGAAAGCAAGCTGAACAAGATGAAAGAAATGGCAAAGGGTGGTGATCTGAGAAGCTAATCTTTCGTTTCCATGAAAAGAAAGCTCTTTTGACAGATTACTCTCCTTAATATAATTTGAAAGGAAAGGGATGAAACCACTGACGCTGAAGAGAAAGGATTTAAGTAGTGACATGTTGTTAAGCTGTTCTTCGCTTAAACTACTTAATCATTATATATTACAACAAGATCTTTCTTTCTTTTCTCTTCTACGTAGAAGGCGGGACACGGAAGGAACGGTGATGAAACCAAAGCAAAAAGGAGATAAAAAATGAGCCGTAATTTTCACTCTAACCATCACTCTCGTTTGGATTTCCGCACCAAAGAATCGCATTAACGATGGACGGGGTTTCTGATCATTCTTACTTTTTATCAATAGCAGCTCCGTCTAGACTAGTAGAAGATTTATTTTATTTTCTCCCTTTCTTATCCACATTTACAACAAACTTCACTTTAGTTAATCATAGATACAAAAAGGAAACAAAACAATGAGAAAAGGACGAAAAGTAAAAGAATACCAACAAGAAAAGTAAGATAAGCAGGAGACAAAGTCGAATCGAAATATTACTTAAGTTAGAGAAATTCAGGAAAGTCGTAGTCCGGAAGTAACGGAGAATCGAACCCTTATTCCTCATTTATCCATGTTCTATTTCTTCAGAGAAAAATCAAATGACAAGGACCCTATACAGGTTTATCAAATGAAATGAAATCTTTAAGTTTTACATCTCAGGTTATGCCGGCTAGGCTAAAAGAGACAGTGATGATGAAAAACGAATGCAATGGTGGAAGTAATAAAGGGGGGTGAAAACGGGAGAACCCCGACCCAAGAACATTGTGTTTGTTCACCACAAAGCCCACTTGGCGCGAGCTGGGATCGAACCACGGTCCCACGCACCAGAGGAGAACGATCTACCACTGGGCCACCGTGCTCCCGTATGTGTATCGAATGTCCGGGGCTATGGGCCAACTTCGTTATAAAAGATACGAAAAACTATACAGACAGAGAGAGAGAGAGAGAGTTGTTGCAAATAAATTATTTTAAATCTAAAATTGTGGATTTATTTTCCAACTGCACCACCCATTTGGGTTCCACGTTGGTGGGGCTTTCTATGTTAAATACAAAGGCAACGTTGCCACTTCAACAGACAGTTCAAACGAAAAGTAGGGGTATAAAAACAAAACGCAAACGTGCATATCGTTACGTAAGAGAACCTAGAACTCTTCGAATCCGCTTCCAAAACAATACTGTATTGTTGGTATGGTAAGCGCTCAAGGGAACAGCTTGCTGAACTTACAACGTTACTTTTTCATTCAATTTAGGATGCCTCACCGGTGTCGAGCACAAAGGGTTGGTGGGATTGGAAAAACTGCACCATTTAGATTGAAAACCACCTAGTTCCAACAATTCCTATATTCTCATTATTTATTTATTTTTTTAAAAAAAATCTTTACTAATAACTGAGTTGGTTTGTCCCACGACTTTTGATACACCCTGTACATTGTACGAAGGGCTACCAACTTTTCCAACCAACTCACAAGCACATTCACAGCTTGAATCCACCAAATTCAATTTCGTTAAATTAGAATTTTAAGTTAAACACATCCATGTATATATTTTTTTACATCTATGTTCAGCAATATTTGTTAGAGAAATAAGATTGATTTGAAACTGTAATTAACATTTATTTCTGAACAGACTTACATTTGTTTTCATTTCTTCCACTTTTCAATACAGCAGGATTCTGTTTTACATAAGAGTAAAATTCTTTGCAGTTCATGTGAAAGTTAATTTTTACCGTTAGTTCTGATTTCAGTTAATGTTCAGACATACAGTTTCTTACATCAGTCCAAGTATTTCCCATCATACTACAGTAAATACTCTTTCACAAAGTGCATTGCTTGCAGGTATAGATAATACAATGCAGCTAAATTAAACAACTCTAATTGGTATTAATAATGATAATAATAACAATCGAATTGTTGCTTATGACCAATAAAAGAAAACTAATGTCAAAAGTATTAATTTACCCGTACATTTTGAATAGCAACTCGTATCTGAGTTGTTAAACCTGTACAGTTGGCTGCCATGTTAAACCTGTACGAGTTCAATCGAACTACTCTATTCTGGATCAAACTCGGTATGCTAATAGACTTTGACCTGCTATACGAGCTTGTGAAATATTATGGTATGCAAACTTTTCATTCCTAAGTTATACGTAATCAAGTGAAAGATTGAGCCAACAATGGCTACTCAAATTTCTGCCCAGACCTGTAGCCAGCCCAAAAATGTAGGGGGAGGAGCTGAAGTTAGGAGGGCCCGATGCAACCATATTAAAGTTCATTTGCCAGTCTACCGTAAAAATTTTAGGGGGGGCAGTCAAAATTTATGGGGGGCCCGGCCCCCCTAGACCTCCTGGATACGGGCCTGTTTCTGCCTACTATCGACTGTGTATCTACCAATTTAAACTTTTAATCCCGGACCGTTTTCGTAATCCTGTAATATCTTGGACGAGAGATAATATGGAATAGAATAGAACGGCATATACTGTAAAGCCTGATCTTGCATGATTGTTTGCTCACCCGTCAACTGTATCGGATTCAAGTCCTTGTCGTTGATCGACCCCCCACGTGAATAAATAGGTCCTTCATAATCTTTGTGTTGTATATGGAGGTAAAACATAAACTCAATTCATTAAACTTTTAATCCTATGTATGCCACCCTCTTTCGCAATAAGCCATTTTCATACCTGTAAAAATTCAACCAAAAGATTTTTTTTTTAAATCTTTTCTTTTTTCTATTACGGGTTATGGATCGACCTACTGTATCAGGGCAGCTTTTCATAGTTTACTGCAACCTGTCCTTTCCATTGCTTTCGAGTATTTCTAACAGATATATAAGTATTTAAATAATAAAATTAGCTACTTTATAAAATATGTTAAATACATTTAAACTGTTCGACTTATTTTCATTGTAGGGGCATGGTTGCTCACGGGTAGAGCGCTTAACTCTGGTGCGTGGGGTTACTGGTTTGATTCCCGCCCAAGTAAATTTGAGGCGGACAACATCGTGTTCGTGGGTTTTCTCGGGATTACTCCCGTTTTCTTCCACTTTCACATTCCACCAATTCTTCCATCATCATTCACTTGCCTTAATCATAGTCTCCCTCAGCCTCAAGAGCATAATCGAGAGACGTTAAACTGAAATATATTTTTCTCGTTGTACCTAATCCAACGATCCACATATGTATTGAATACTGGCTGGTAACTAAGTACAACAATGGAAGTTTCAATATTAAGTAAATTCAGTTTTGAAATCTCTACCAGTATCAGCTATCGTTGCTCAAAATCCGGATTTTATAAATTTAAGTCTACTATGTTTGGTTCCAAACTATTTAAATATAAATATATACTTTGCATAAGTGTGAGGATTGTTGTGGAGAAACTCTGTACGTCTTGTCTCTCTCTCTCTCTCTCTTTTTATTCTAATATATTGACAAGTAGCAGAGGAAACAAGGTAACAAATAGTATGATTTTTAAAAAACAATTCAGCGGTCCAAGAATATTCTCTTCGCCATTACATTCTTCAATATTGACGTGGCAAACTGGACATATCACATATACAACTAGTGATTTTAAATCGTTGTGAGGTGATGAGAAAGATATAGCTATAGATTTAACGACCCAATCATAGGTTCCATCTAAACCTTCATCCCTCTATTAAAACCGAAAGTGGTATACATACTACTTCCGAGTTTCATGCTGGGGATTGGAACTATATTGCAGTTTCACAGTGTAAAACGAAAACCACGGTTAAAATTATAAGAAGAGAATATAATACAAAGTTAAGATTACGATCTTTGCTTCACTGAACCTAATACATTTCTTTCTTTCCTGAAGAGGAAGCTTGATGACTTCCACAATATATGAAGGACACTGGTCGTGTGTACCTGAAGGATTAAGGAATAATAACACGCTTCAGACCAAGTTTGGATTCCCTTCTGTTCCAGTGCCAAATTAGATGTGTGTTTCATCTCGAGACCTTTTCTCTCTTGAACGGCTCCTTCTGTGCCACCACACTGAATTTCGTGCATGAAGAACTTACATTTTCATGAAGTGCATCGTCGAGAAGCCCGCTTTCGTGGTCGGAGGTTAATAAGCCCTGGGGGCACAATGAAATCATAGCTATAGGATTGCATTATTCTTCTATTTAGAGTAATGTAGTATGGTCATGGATACAGGTTGAGGTGATTTCCTCCCGGGGAGGCGAGGTACCGCCAGCTTCCCAAATGAACATTTACCACGTACACTCCCGGGACCAATGGTACGTACTGTCTTAGAGCGGTAACAACTTGAAAAAGATGGACTCCTTAGATATTGGTTGAGCTTGTCCATCCTACCGGGGATGAGGTCGCTCTCATGGTCATGCCTGCTTCGCCAAACAGCTTACATCAGTCATAGGGTCCGGTAATGTACAGTGTACATCAACCGTAACTTGAAGTAGGTAAGGTTTGGACCCTACCGTCCGTACCAGAGAAAAAAGGCTTTGACCTTCCTTCCGAATAGCGACCTACATGTGCCATTAGGTCTAGAAGTAGCACCTAACGTGTACATGGTACCTCAACACGTAAACATAAGGTAGTCTGGATTGTCCGGTGATGAGTGGATTAGGAGACCCTACCGGGAAGGTCCATCTCCTGAACTGTGGATAACATGTGCCATTGGGTCCGGAAGGTAGAGGCTGTGTAAACGTAGTATCTCAGCACGGCTCTAAAATAACTTCGAAGTAGGCAGGACCGGGAAATAGCAAGCCCTCTTTGGAAGTCCTGAGAATCCCAAATTTGGGTTGGTTTCTGCCGGGCTGTGATCATACCATGGGATTAGGTGCCTTAGAATTTCGGCACCAAGTAGAGTGTGAGCTTGCCTTAACGCTCGGATGCAAAAACTGCAACTTATGGTAGACTCCAAGACGTTGAAAGACTTCAACTCGCAAGAGAGATTTTCCTCAATCAGAGTAATGATCGCAGACATTCAGAGACCAGACTAAAGTCAGCCGCGCTTAATGGGTGTAATTTATCATCATCGTAGAAAGGTTTGACAATAAGTATCGCATGGACATAAGTATAAGGACCGTAATTTCTGGCAGTCCTTGGGAATCACGGGCCAATTTTAAGTTTACAAAAAAGTGTTAGCTTTTAATGTAGGGTACACACCCATTCCACTATAGGAATAAACATACAATATTCTCCTCAATTTAAAACAAACAAACAAACAAACAGAAACAAACACACACACACACACACACACGCGCGCGCAAAGTAAACCTCAAACCTTTATAACCAAAGGCGCAAACAAAACATCTAACTCTAAAAAAATGTATCTTTCTCTTTCTGGATATACTTCCCAAAATTCGTGCATTCGAATAAAATTTGTATTGTATCAAAAGTCCCCATATACCAATGTTGATGCCTGAATATCAAGCGGGTCCAAAAAAAGGAAGTAAATATGTGATGATTTATCCTAATACTGAAAAATCTTGCAATTCTCTATCTGCTGTAGGGTTGAATTTTGCAAAACTCTATCTTATCTATAGTCGAAGGCTTAAAGGAAACACTTGTAAAAAAAAATGTAGTTTCTAATGATTCCAGAAATCTACTGAGAGATGAAAAGACATTTAATCTGTTCCTATGTCCATCTGAGAAATCGAATTTCGCGAGATTCCGTCTCATTCACAGTACACATAGGGTAAGAACGTTTGTCAAATAAATAAATAAAATGAAATAAAATAAAAAGTAAAGTTTGTAAACCAATCGGAGATCTGGTATTCAATTAGTCAGTTAGTTGTATTCTTATACATAGTGTTGGATGAAAACATTTAACTGAAAATATACTCATCAGAAAATACTGTAAAACAAAATGGTAAGGAAAACCTACGATAAAATAGGCGAAAAGAAGGAAAGAATTACGAAAAAGTTAAAAACGAATGAAAGTACAAAAATCACAAGCAAATGGAAGAGGAAGCAATAGAAATACGTAACAAAATAAAAAAATGTAGAAAACATTTAAGAGAAAAATTGAAATAAGAAAAAATTAGAAAAACACAGAAAACCATTAAAGGAAGGGAACAGCAAAGCAAAAAGGAAAGACGGAACAATGAAGAATGAAATCAGAAATAAATAATAGCTGACTGTGAGAAAAAAAGAAAAACAGAGAAAAAAACACAAAAAATTCAAACAACAGAGAACACAACGAAATGAATTATGGAAAAGAAAAACCTTACTGGTAGAAAATTTGGAAGATACAAAGGATATTAAATTCACAAGGCTATTAAAACAATAGAAAAAATATATTTGATAAAACTACGAAAAACAGTGAAACATGGTAAAAAAAAAAGAGACAGAACTATTGAGAAAAACAAACGAAGAAATTGTATGCAGTAGTAAGAAAAATCGATAAGAACAAAGAAAATAAATTGAAGAAAAGTGAAAATAAAAGGAGAGGACAGAGAAAAACGAAAAGTAAATAAAAGAAACATACAAGATAATAATCGATGTTCGACAGAAGAAGAAATATTTGAACTTTATATTATATTGCTATCTGCGATGGGCGATCTCTTCTGGAGAAAGTTTTTTTTATTATTTTCCTGACCTCATCTCGGAAAAGAATAAAAAACAAAGTTAAATCTTCTGAAAGTTCAAAAGGTTTTGACACGATCGCCCGCTGAGTTTTCACCTCAAAAATTGACGCAGAACACACAAACACATTTCTTTTCTCTTTGTGTTATACGCGTTTCGAAGGAAGACAGTTTTGGGAAACTGAAATTGACCCCCAACAGCGAGAATTGTAAAATCTGTATGAGGTAAAAAAAATTGAATTATGTCGAGAGAGGAAAGACAGAGAGAACTTTGGATTAAACTGTTAAAGGCAATGATTTGAGACTAACAATTTGAGAAGAAAAGAATCACGTGGAGCAGAGAAGGACGGAAAATAGTTCTAATCGACACATTCACTTGTATCTTTAAAGCACTAAAGTTCTGTAATCAATAGTAGTATGGTTTTCTTATTACATTACGAAGAAATTGTAAGAAACACGTTTCTCAGATGTTGCAGTGGAAGAAGCGGGGTAGCTGAATATGAACCGCAGTCATTTGACCTCAATCCCGCACATTTTGATATACAGATACTTATCAATTTAATGGTAATATCTAAAGTGGAAAAAAAATATTATCTCGGTTCGCAGCGGTCAGACGGCGATTACAGCGCCAGGTGGTTGGTGGAGATATGTTAGGGCCAACTCTGTACTACATTAGAGGTAGAACGGCACTGGGTAGTGAACTGAGAAAACTGTCATAGTAAACTGACCGACCTTTTTTTGTTTCCACAGAGGCGCTCGGTCATGTGGTGCGAGCACCACGAAAATGGCACGGTATTCGATGTATCAAGAGAGATTGTGTCCAACGTGATAACGGGCAACAAACATTCCCAACAAAAGCAGATCGGTGAAAATGAATAGTGGTCGGAAACTATCATACACACTGTATATCAATATTGTTCAAAACTTAAAAAAAGCAAGATTCTGACAATATTGGATTTCTAAATATTTCTTATTAGAAAATTCAAACGAGATACAGAGAGCAATTTCATCGAACAAATATATACTAACTGGAATATTGAATTAATATGAATGGTTATTGGAATAAAAAAATAATTATTCGAACATTAATTCAAATAATTAATAATTGTTCTAAATTATTAAAAAACAAATAAATATTAGAATAATTATTCAAACAACTAACAATTGTTTTCGTATTTATTCAAATAACCAATAAATGTTGGAATAATTATTCAAATAACCAATAATTGTTTTCGTACTTATTCAAACAATCAATAAATGTTGGAATAATTATTCAAATAACCAACAAATATTGGAATACTTATTCAAATAATGAACACATATGTTGGAATACTTATTCAAATAACTTATAACTGTTCGAATAATTATTGAAATAACCAATAATTGTTCTAATTCAAATGATCAACAATTGATCGAACAATTAATCATATAACGTATCAATTGTTCGAATAATTGTTCGAATAACGAAAAATTATTCAAATTAACGACTCATTGTTCAAAAAACAGTGTAATCCAAATTATGATAATTGAATGATTACCGAAGAAAAGCAGTATGGGAGCTGATCGAGTTTCTGAATAGACGAACACTAGAGAAATCCAAATAATATTGTCAGCAGCCAGCACTGTGAGGATAACTGGATTGATAGTTGAATGACAGAAGTGGCAGGCGGCGGTCAACAAAACCAGAAACAATGAAATAATAATAAGATTCGTGAAGTGCTGACATTATATCCCTGTTGGATTAAGACCTTCGGATTTTGTAATAGGGAGTTTTCGTTTTAGTTCAGGAGTGATTTGTAATAGATATATAATAATATTATTAATTAAGCAATCTAAAATTATTACAGTATAGGGAAGCAACATTAACTTGTATCTCCTCTTCTTGCAAGAGTAGATATTCTTTCAGGATATTGCATCCCTATCCTTCTTCTATGAATGAAGATAATAATAACAACGATCTTCATAAAACTCACTACAGTATTTTTGGTAACGCCAACATAGGCCACATTATTATTTATTTTAATTGCAATCAAGTTTCTTAAATTTTATTAAAATTCTACAATGTTACTAGCATATAGCGAAAAAAAATCCGAACCAACAGATAAATCTGACTGGGCTGAAAAAAACGATATGGGTGAACGTAGATCTTCATGCGTAAATTTTTGAGAAATGAAAAAAAAAAAATAATTTCTTTGTTGAAGTAAAAATTTATGATATACGACAGCCACGCCATCTGTTAAGACGAAACTTATACTGAAGTATATCGTCATCACGCTTTTCATTATAACACTAACAAGACAACAATATATGGCGTGGTTAATGAGATATAGCCGACAATTATAAACTCATAAACTTTGTTTACTGTTTAAAGATGACACACATACACACACATATTATTATAAGTGTGGCCCAAAAGTAGGTATACCCCCTTGCATAGATCAAGTATAACATACTAGTTTATGGATTTATTTGGTTCGACTGTTCCGGGCTTAAGTTATAAGTAAAAAGACGTTAAGAACAAATAATAAACTAGTCTACCTGTTTGATAACAATAAGAAATGATATGAAATACAGTGAGCTGATCAGTACGGGACTGTATACCTACTTTTGGGCCACCCTATATTTTATACAGGGTGTTTCAAAACAACACCGACACCGTTTGTGAGGTGATTCCTGACACCAAGATAAGACAAAGAGTATAGACCAACCTGGGTGCACAAATGCTTCCTTTCGGAGTTATAGGCTGCCGAAAACGTGAAAAAATGAACTTTAAAAAGGTCCATAGCTCCAAAATTATGGGGCCAACCGTAGTCGGGTCAAGACTTTACTAAGGAACTAATATGGGCTCTATCCAAAAATACATGCTTCAGAATCCTGCAGTACTTCCGCAACAATTTTTATAGAGGTAGTTAATGAGTACTTCTGATTATATCCCCGTATCCAAACTGCCTGTACAAAAATTGTTGCGTGAGTACCTTAAGATTCAGAAACATGTATTTTTGGATAAAGCACATATTTGTTCCTAAGTAAAGTCTTGACCCGACTATGGTAGGTCCCATAGTTTTGGAGCTATGAACCTTTAAAGTTCATTTTTTTCATGTTTTCGGCAGCCTATAACTCCGAAAAGGTGCACGCAGGTTGGTCTATACTTTTTGTCTTATTTTGGTGTCAGGAATCACCTCCCAAACGTTGTCGGTGTTGTTTTGAAACACCCTATTATATTATATTATATATATATATATATATATATATATATATATATATATATATATATATATATATATATATATATATATATATATATATGGTATCGATCTAAAAAACATAGCTAAATTCTCATACGTAGGTTTCGAGGTAATCCATAGAAACGAATGTTAACGTCGACGCAAAAAAAATAAATAAAATAAAATAAAATAAATAAATAAAATAAAAAATAAATAAAATAAAAAATACGACTCTCGTTGCTAAATAATGATTGATAGTTTTTATTCTGCTGACAAAAAAATGTTTATTTATTTATGTATTGAAAATGTAAATAAAAATGAGCATCGTGTCACAGTGTAAAACTAAGACTTCCAAATTATGCGAATTCAACAAACTTGAAGTACTGCATCTACGTATAGGTACTGATTGCAATAGAGTAATAAAATCAGAGATAGAATCTGTTGATGAATCGGATGATGAATCTATATCAAAAAAGCCGTTACTATCTCTTACAGCTTTTGTTCTAGGACGATAAAGACTGTACCTGACAATAATTTATTTCAACCACGTCCGGTTTGAATAGAGGGCTAAAGAAAAAGATAGAACATATTCTTGGAGCCAGAGGCGGATCCAGGACCGACTTCTGGGGGAGGCGCTGGTTGTCATACTGCTATTTTTAAGAGCTCCAAACTTTGGAATGGGTTTTATTTATATATATCAAGTAAGAAAGTTTCCTCTTCCTGGGGGGGGGGCGATCAGGGCGACCCCCTGCTTGGAGCACTGAATCGATTGCAAACAGCTGATTCTTAATGTCTTTTGCCATTTTTTCCTATGGAAATCAGTATCGCAACCGGAAGTAGGGCCTATTAGTAAATTTGATCGGTTTCGGTACAGTGTTGCGGATAGTTATATGTTATCTTCAAATGCTGAATCATTTACAGAACAGCTTCTCGCTATCTGTTACCGTTTTTGTTCTATGCGATAAATCTTCAAACAGAAAGTAATAAATTTGAACCACTTCCGGTTTTGGTACAGTGTTGTAGGTGAACGTAATACGTCGTCTTGAGACGCTAAATCGTGTGCAAGAAAGCGCTCCTCGCTATCTGTTAGCGTTTCCGTTCTATGACGATAAACGTCAAAACCGGAAATGATTAATTTGAACCACTTCTGGCTTGAATAAAGAGTTATTGAAAAAGATGTAATCTATCCTTGGGACATTGAATCGATTGAAAAAAAAACGCATCTCAATATCTCTTACCGTTTTTTGCTCCGATACCTCATGGCCTTGGTTTGACAAGGTTCAAACTGCACGTGACTATATTTTGAGAAAAACGCGTTTAAAGTTTCATTAGGCTATAGCTGTTTTATTTATAAACTAATCATTATGATGTTTTTACACAATGATTAACTGCCTACAAGGTTTACATTTAAATATTTGACGTTTGAAATGGGGCTTTACTTTTTTCTTTTGTTTGTTTTGAACTATTAGTAAAATGTAGTTAGAACCTTGTCTTACTGAAACGATTATTTTCAGAGGCACAAAGTTCTAACTGCACTTAGAACCTTGCCAAACCAAAATGACTAGATAAACAGGCATGACTTAGAACGATAAGGGTGTAACTCCAATTGAGTAGATTAACTATTCATATTTTAATTACATGAAATGTGTGTCAAATACTAGTTACAAGTTTAACACTGCAATATAATACTCCTATCTTCCAGGGGCATGAATAGAAGGGACTCTTTCATGTCTTTTTTCATTAATTCTGTAAGCCTGAAACAATGTTTTGGTTTTGTTTGATATCAAAAACATTCAAACTACTGCTGAAATGTGACACTTTAGCCTCTCGTCTTGGAGTTTCTAGAAATTTGATATTTGCTGCATTAACAGGCTCGTAACTGTCATGGCTTGATTTGAACAATACGGTACTGAATTCTTGAGTAAACATCAAGTTAGCTTCTTGTGTGAATGGAATAGTTTTGTAATTTAGAAGTTTTGCTGTCGTCCATGCGCGTCGACCACGTGGGTGCTCCGGGGCTCCGGCACTCACACAAATAATCTTGTGGGTGCAGCGCACCCAGAAGATTTTTAGTTTGGACCCGGGTTTGAACCAGTTTAAGTCAACCGTGTTACCGACTGAGCTAGGGCAGCCCTAACTTACAGTACCTGATATATTTACTTTATCATAGCACAGCCCTTTATAACAGTGTTCATAAAAGTTTTTAACTAAAAAGAAATCAATCAAATACAGAGACTTCCCTGAAAACATATAGCCTAACAATTCCCGCCATTGATATGTACCCACATACATTTTAGAAAGTCAGCGCCGTTGCTGTCGTCCCAAAGTCTTTAAAATCACTCGGCCTCATCCGAATAATACGATGTTGGTAGTGACGGTCTACTCTTCAATATTCTTACGATACACAAAGGGGAGTAAAAGCTCGTCTTGTTCATTAATTTGTCTATAATTGCACTGTGTATGAGATCTACTTCCTGAACACAGGAATGTCCTCGAAGAGAGTATTTCATTAAAACAGAATTGATGTTCGGATTTTCTCTCAAAATGTCCAAAACTGTATATGATATATGGGAATTACGGTTTTGTGGTACAGCCAGCGACAGTAGAAAATGGAGGTTGGATACATAAGAAATGATAGCTTTTTCCAGTAGCAGAATAGTTTCACTCGATGTCTGATAGTTGGACAACCAACATGACAGCAAATACGTGCCCGAAAACATAACATGCCAGGATATTCCTCCACTCGGAGGAAAAAGTATTACTATCTGAGAGCATCATTTAGAGAAACAACCACGAGATAAATCTGCAGAAATTCCATTCACATTAAGTTCAAAGAGATAGGAATTAATGCAAAGAAAACGAAAAGAATAATACGCTTCATGCAGAAACCGAAAAAGTACGGATAGCTAAACAAAATGAGAAAAGAAGGAAAGAGCAAAAGATATGGGAATAAATTAAATTTTAACACTTAAGGATAAACAGTTTCCGTCTTTCCCGCTGCCCCCATCTTGGGTTTTCTTCCTTCATAGGATAAATCTCTTTCAGTATCAAACGCGAACATCATTTAGTGTTGAATTCCTTGAAAAAAAAAATAACTCAGTTTAGGCCGAGACTCGAACCCCAGACCCTTAGAATGACAGTCTCACGCGGTACCCATTTACCTACACAGGCTCTATCTACTATGTTTATAAATCTGCTATTACCCGCGCTGTTATCAAACGTGTTAAATGAGCCATTGTCGGTGAGCCACCCAAGTTCCATTTGAAGTTTAAATTTTATTTACCTCACTTAGCCATCTATGTGTAGCAGTCCCCTTGCTTTCATAAAAAGCATTTGTTCTGTAGATTAAAATCAAGAATGAATTAATCTGTACTCTTGTGAGCTTACTGGTGCACCAACATATCTATCTATCTATCTATCTATCTATCTATCTATATATATATATATATATATATATATATATATATATATATATATATATATATATATATATATACAGGGTGGGCCATTTTAATCAATCCACGGAAATATCTGAAAAATGAAAAACATAGAAGAAATGTTTGAAGTACACGTTATATATTGCTAAGGGGGGAAACCAATTCCGTCAAAAGTACCCCTCTCCGCCGCCCGTAAATGGGGGTAACGGAGGGTAACTCTGAAATGTCAAATGGGAACACGAGTCGAGTAATACCTCGTTCGAAAGGTCTTGGAAAACTAAGTAACGCTGTACTAAAAGATGTTTCATATGGAGCACCAGTTTCAAAATGGCCGCCATGATATAGTTCGGAAACTCCAGTGCCCGCAGTATGAAAACCATGGAAGGTAAATGAAAAATTGAAATGAAATCTTTGAGTTTTACGTCCCACGGTTATGCCGGTTAGGCTAAAGGAGACGGTGATTATGAGAAATGAATGAAATGGTGGAATGAAGAAAGTGGGAGGAAACGGGAGAACCCCGAGAAAATCCACGCACACGGTGTTTGTCCACCACTAAGTTCACTTCACACTAAGCTGAGATCGAACTAAGGACGCCATGCATTAGAGGTGAACGCTCTACCACTGAGCCACCGCGGCCCGACCAAGGATAGATGCAGTTATGAAGAAGAGACATTATCAAATTATAAAACAGCTTTCCCAGGGGAGAGAAAAGTTTTAAAATTTCCTTCTTGCGCTTCAACCTATGATTGAAGTGAGGAAGATTATTATTATTATTATTATTATTATTATTATTATTATTATTATTATTATTATTATTATTTTATCGAGAATATACTTCTGGGTTTCCTCCAAAAAAAATACACACACTATTTCCAACTATAGTTATCCTACTTTTTACAAATTTGTCTAATTCAATATTGGTTTAAATAGTAGTAGTTTTCAAGCTACATATATGAGTTCTTTGACTAACTGAATAGTGCACGCCCCTTCTGGCTCACTCGCCACTATTTAACATTAAATTTCAGATGCCTCGATATATTTGCGTAAGTTTATTATTTTTAAAATAAACATTACGTAAAAGGTCTATTCAAATTGATATCAAGTTTTTCTGACATTTGTATATTACGCATACCTTTCTTCATTTGCATTACTCACATTACCCCAGAGAACGAACAAAGTTTAGAGTTCTCGTTTGCACTTCTCTTACAATAATAAGCAAATATACGAGGAACAAATTTACCATTATTGACGATGCGGAGGGGAGGAGATTTTCTGGACTAGGAAGGAATGTGTGCGGGTACAGAGCAGAGATCTGCACGGGTCGGAATTTTCAGCCTGGGCCCGGCCCGTGAATTTACAATGTGAGGCCCGACCCGAGTACGATATATGTCTTAGCATTTAGGCCCGAGCCCGGACTGAGCTCCGTGATAATCAAATGAGCCCGAAATAAGCCCGAATCACAGAAACTTAATTATTAATGCAAGATTGTATTTTTATTTACAGCAATTCGAGGTTTGATTTTGCAGTTGTATTTTAAAAGTCCTTCAGAAAGAACGGTGCAATTTGTGTTTTACACTATATTTACAAAGTTAGGCCCGAAAAAGTCCAAGAAATATGGTTGTATATTTAAAAATTCACAGCCCGAACCCAGGGGCGTCATTTAGGGGGGCAGGGAGGGGCATTTGCCCCCCTGAGTTTGAGATTTATATAGATTTTATCAATAGAATAGTAGTAAGTCAGTGAAAAACGCGAAATTTTACATATATCAAGGGGTCTTGCCCCCCAAGCCAAATCTGAAATGACGCTACTGCCCGAACCCCTCCCGGGCCCGAAGTGATACATGCTTTGTAGGCCCGAGCACGTGCAGTCCTTTAGTGCAGAGGCGTTTCAAGTGGTGGGCGACTGCCCACGGCCTTGCATCTTTAGGGACCTCGCAAAGACCAACGAGCCTAAATCGATTTGGCTCTCACTTTTGTCGATGCAACAATAGAAACAAGTATGAATTCGGACTTACTTACAGAAAAACAATACATAAGGCTTCAAACTAACTTTTCATCTATTCGTATATATTAGATCGCTAGCATACGCGACAGGCGGCGAGTTTATTTTAAGATTGCAATAATGAATGTGTATGAGTCTTTATCGTTGGGATAAATTGTTTTCGATAAATTTTATTATAATTAGCAATTTTTAAAAAAGGGGCAGAAAAGGGAGGCAGGAAGGACTCGTAAACCTTACTCGCCTTGCTGTGCAGATGGTATGGTCAAAATCAATACTGGATAGTGAAAGTGTAAGTGTAAAGGCTAATATGGAACAGAGGAACAAAAGAGAACTTCTTCAGAAGGGAATTGGGAGGGGAGGGGAGGAGAGTACAATGCTGTGACACTTGAAATGCGTCTTGATCTGTATACTTCAAGAAACTTTTCTTATTAGATTACGCAATTTCTAGTTTCATACTCCGATTACTCAAAGTATTCAAATGTTCTCGGAGGGAGTGACCGCCCCTCCCTTTAATCCGTCCGTGGTGTCATTCAGTTTTGCTTTTTGCTACTAATTCAAAATGCTTTCCGAAACAAGTTGTCTTCTTGTGACTGCAGGGGGTGGAAGAAACAAACAAACCGTGAAAGGAAGAAAGAAGTGGTTTTGGGCTCTTCCAGTCCAGACCATTCTAACCACTGAGAAGTGAGAATCACATTAAAAGCAGCTAGAACAGATGGTCAGCCCTCTCCCCTCTGCAGCATACTTTTTATTCTCTGTTGCCAAACTTACTGAAGAATATATTGCAATTAATCTAACGCATGTAACGTAAATTGGAAACCGTGGTTGGATTTATATGGGTCTAGTGTATTTGTATTAAACATTTCAAGTCATTACCTGCAATACTTTGTTAGAAATTACCATATTAAAATTTACATGTTTTCAAATGGGAACTTAGAAACATAAGCGAAGAGGTAGAAGATCCCCTTAATAGGTGAATAGAAGGGACCCGAATCCATGACGTCAAGACCCCATTCCTTGAGCTTCGTGGCCTGGGCCAGACTTTTGACATTACTACTGCACTCAGGGGCAGTGGTTAGGGATGGGCACGAGCGAGTTCGAGCGAGTTTTTTTTAAAACTTGATTCGACTCGAAACAGATATCTTTTAGCTCGACTCGAGAACTCGACTCGACTCAGGGGACCCGGACCTTTCCAACGCTACCACTCGCGTCCAGCAACTCCATGTCTAACATGGTCGTCCTGACGTAGGAGAATCGACTCCATGCTTTTTTCATAATTATTCTCCAAATGGATTTGTATACAAGGTAGTTTGGCAAGTTTAGCAGCAGGTCTAAAATAAGCCTCTTGAGAGTGACTCTTATTTGTTAAAGAATACATAACGATCGCTTTTGGCTGTCTAAGCGGCTTGGTAAAAAAAAAAAAAAAAAGCGTAGCATAACAACAAAAAGGTGTTTCTCTTATAAGTTAAAAATAAAAGCACATAAAGTAAAGTCAAATCTTGGTAAGGTGAGTGTCGGGGGACGCCGAATTCTACTTTACCCCGGGCAACGAAATTTCTAGCTACGGCTCTGACCTCCAACACATCGGCCTTTCAGAGTCTCATCCCTTACCTACAACAACGTAGTTTGATTAACCTGTTATACAAAACGTTTGGAAAGAACCTGTGAGTCTGACTTATTGATAGCTATGCAATATATTGACAGAGTGCTAGTCTTCAGTTTAGCGACGAAGTTGCCCTTAGGCGAATATCATGTTGCTCTCTACTTTTGTCTGTGCCTTGTAAATCGTAACATTGTGTTTAAAGGCAAACAGAAACAATTTCAGCTGTTTAGTTGTTTGTAGAACAACTTGATAAGACGTTTGTGTCTTTTACACAAATACTTTTTGCCAGATTGCTGTTTAAAGCCTTTTTGCATTATACACTATAAAACAACATATCCAGATTCAGAGAAATACACAGAAAGTTTAAAGAAGGGTGAAAAATATCTTTATTATTCAGATGCTTTATTATTATTATTATTATTATTATTATTATTATTATTATTATTATTATTATTTTCTTGAGTACAGAGATACAAAGAACAAGAGCTCCGTCACCAATAACATGGAAGCGAAAATGACTTCGAATTGGATAGAATAGATCAATGTATTTAATTTCGGGGAGAGGCTATAGAGCAGACACGGATCCAGGGAGCGATCGGGGCAATCGCCCCCCTCCCACGGAAGAGGAAGCTTTCTTATTTTATATGTAAATAAAACCCATCCCAAAATTTGGAGCTCTTAAAACTAGCTAAGTAGTAGTATTACAATCCACCCCCACCCCCAGAAGTCCGTTCTGGATCCGCCCCTACTACAGGGGTACTTTAGGGTTCACTGCTTTTCCTTGCAATCCACGCTCATTGCTGGATAAGTATTATATTTTATTATATTATTTGTCAAATTGAGCGAAATAGTTTTACCACAGCGGCAAATTCAACAATTAGGTTTAGGAAAAACAACTCATTGGTTCAAACACACACAGAAAGACAGAGTCCATTTGTTCGGGATGTTTTTTGAGGTTCGCGGCGTCTCTAACAAGGAACGTAAATGGGTATCAGGTATATCAGTACTTCAAATGAAAAGCAAAAAGAAAAGAGAGACAAAGATGAGTGTACCGTTACTGTTGACGAATACCGTTACTGTTTTACTGATCTACTGTACGCACTTCTGCGTTTTACTAACCAAGCCACAATCATGCTATATATACCATATATCGGCTAGGTCCAATCTGATGCCAATGCGCCTTTTCTTCAAGGAACATTTTTTTTATATTATTACACGCTCAGAAACAAGGATAATCACCCAAAACCTGAGAAGATCTGAAGAATGACCTAGTAACAATAAACTGACAAAGAGAAGGAAAGACAAAAGTGGAAAACTATTGTAATCCAAAGTCGAGGCATTTTTTCTTGCAATAACCGACCCTTCAAGTCGGGGGAAGTTTCTTGAAATAATAGTAATATATTTTTAACTTGCTCCTTATTTTAGCTTACGTAGTAATTTAAGACACAAAGATGTATCGCAATTTGCAATACAGTTTTCAATTTGCAGTGCAAACATGTAAATGAAATGTTGCATTTCCATGTTTGCACTGCATTGCATTCCCATTTGCACTGCAAACTACGATGCGATACTCCATTTAAAAAATGCAAGGAGATTCCTGACCAGTTGTTCTTTCAGAAAAAAATGTTCAGGGTGGGGGAAGGGGCACTGCTGGTACTATTCTATTTATTATTGTATTATAGACGTAATATTTTGGTCTCCTCCGGGGGGCACTCTCAGACCTCCGGGAGGGGGGCAGTGACCCAAAAACATATCTGGAAGAAATACTGTTCCTGACACCAAGATAAGACAAAAGGTAATAAAAAAACCTGGGCGCACAAATGCTTAATTTCGGAGTTATAGGCTGCCAAAAATATGAAGAAATGAACTTTAAAGGTCCATAGCTCCAAAACTAGGCGACCTACCGTAGTAGGGTCAAGACCTTATTTAGGAACTAGTACGTGAGCTATCCAAATATCCATGTTTCAGAATTCTGCCATACTTCTGCAACAATTTTTATACAGGTATTTGGTGAGTACTTCAAATTATATGCACATAGCCAAAGTTCCTCTCTAAAAATTGTCGCATGTGTACTTTAGATTCTGAAACATTGTATATTTGGATAGCGCACATATTAGTTTCTAAGTGAAGTCTTAACCCGACTACGATAGGTAGGGATGCGCACGAGAGAAGATTTGAGGCTTTCTCGTCTCGAAAATGTGCTGTCTCGACTCGAAAAATGTATTCTTTTTTATTGCAAGAGCTGTGTCTCGACTCGAAATTTGTCAGGAAAATTCTGTTTCGACTCGTCTCGTGCGCATCCCTAACGATAGATCCCATAGTTTTACAGCTATGAACCCTTAAAGCCCCGGATCTAGGATATGATCAAGGGAGCGACTAAATCACAGTTTGCCGCTTTATTCAGTGTAAAGCAGGATTGAAGCTTATTTTATCCAGTGTATACCTGAGTGTCAAGAGGGCTGAAGCTCCCCTTGGATCCGCACCTGTATAATAATAATAATAATAATAATAATAATAATATATATATATATATATATATATATATATATATATATATATATATATATATATATATATATATATATATATATATATATATATAACTGTTTCTGAGTAATTAGTTTCTTCAAAACTATTTTTAAAAATATGTGAAGAGTTTTGAGACATTCTAGTCGAATCAAGATTTTTACGAGCAGTCTCGATTCGACTCGAATTTTACAAATTGTGTCTCGACTCGTGCGCATCCCTACTTCTCGGTTCGGTTCGATATTGAATAAGCTGTGAGCCAAGCCGCACAAGTCGTTGACAACAGTAGACCCAGGCAGAACAGTTTTAAACATATTTGCCTGGCACGCTATAACTTTTAACAAATTTTGGCCCAAGCACGAACACTTGCTCCTCTGGAACTCAAACCCAGAACCTCGTGAACGATGTCCTTGTTTCCTAGATTTCACGACTACCGAAATCGGCAGTCAACTAGTTTTTAGTATTCAGACGCAAACCGCCTATCTTTCAAGCTTAATTACAGAATTTAATAATAATAATAATAACAAATAATAATAATAATAATAATAATAATAATAATAATAATAATAATAATAATAATAATAATAATAAGTTGTAGTGGAAGTAGCAACATTGATAATAATTATATTGTTTATGCAGAATAAGTGAAAAACGAACTTGAAACTACACACAAGATTTGGCTCGACTTGGCTCAACTCGACTCGAAACTCGATCCAAATTCGAGTCGAGTTGGAAGAAATTTTTCGAGTCGAGCTAAAAGATGTCTGTTTCGAGTCGAATCAAGTTTCAAAAAAAACTCTCTCGAACTCGCTCGTGCCCATCCCTAACCAAGTGTGATTATAAACCAGCCGTTACCCGCGCTATCAAACGTCTTAAATCAGCCATTGTCGGGAGTTACCCCACTTACACTTGAAGTTTGAATTTTATTTACGGCCTTTAGCTATCTACGGCAACAGGCCCCATGTTTTCATTAAAAGCATTTGTTCTGTAGATTAAAATCAAGAATAACTTAATCTATACTCTTACTTACTGTTGTCAATATATATATATATATATATATATATATATATATATATATATATATACAGAGAGAGAGAGAGAGAGAGAGAGAATTGTAGGTATATAAAAATCGGATTAATGGGGGTTAAAAGAGTGATTTCGTAACTGCGAAATGGGTGATCGCATCACTACTGACATCTGGTAGCGGTGTTACGTAATACACCCATTAGAAATAACGCTTCGAAACGACAAATTGCATGTCGTGCCGTGGATAAGTCGGTAAGGGGTCTGCTTATGAAGTAGGCAACTCGAGTTCGAGTCTTGAGTACACCAATATTTTTTCCTTCAAAATATATTTCTATATTTTTTATATATGTTGTTAATAATTGCTTTCCTGCATTTTTTGTAAATTATCTTAAATTAGTGAAGGTTCAGTAAAATCAAGAAGGTTAAAATACATATATATGATTGTTTTATCCGTATGTACAGTCCAGAGATGGAGCGGGTCGGGGGGCCGCGGGTCAACAGAACGTGACCCACTGCAACCCCCCACTCTGAATTAACAAAGTATTACGATCCACAGACTCATTCTGCTCAGTGCATTGTAGACAGCTTCTGAACACTGGTGAATTTGTCTTCTTTCAGGGCATTCTTTTTCTTTTCATTTGTTTCTATTGACAAAAGAACTTCAGGCAATTTTAGATATTGATATTTGCAACTGTAATAATAGCAATAGGACTTATTTGAGACGCAGCCTGTGATTTCTTAGAGGAGCTAACTACTGGGAAAAATGTTTCAATCATGTGTAATATATGAATTACTAGCAGCGTTCACCCCGCTTCGCTGCGGTCACCCCGGAACGCAATAAACGTTGTTACTTAGATAATTTTTACTTTTTCGCTTTCAAGTGATATGATAAAAACCATAGAAGATTGCAGTAAATGTTAACATTATATCGCCTGTCATTTATGTTAACCCGCCCCGCTTCGCTGCGGTCACCCCGGAACGCAATAAACTTTGTTACTTAGATAATTTTTACTTTTTCGCTTTCAAGTGATATGATAAAAACCATAGTAGATTGCAGTAAATGTTAACATTATATCGCCTGTCGTTTATGTTAACCCGCCGAGTGACACGGTCATGCGGGTTGCATATAAATACGTTTATTTTTATACCTATGATGAACTAACAAAGGATTTGTACGTTATGGACACTTGAATGGTCAATTATCTCAAGACACTGGTAATTAAAAATTAAAGTGATATGATAAAAACCATCTAGGGTCCAAATCCTAATAACCCCCCAAAAATGAAAGAAATTGGTTCAGCCGTATTAGCGTGATGAGCTAACAAAGGATTTGTGCGTTCTCTTTTATATAATAGATTATATAAAAAATTGAATGTAACTATGTGTGCATGATCATCATATCCAAATTGCAAAGTCAAATGAAATGATTTTTGGTATATACTTAGGCCTCAATCTCAACTAGGAAGTTATCATAAATTCGGTATCGATTTCATTATATTACATATTCTAAGAGGGTCCGAATTTTTGCGAAAAATTTAGTATCTCACAAGCCGTTCAAGTTGGAGAGCTGATATTCAGTATATTAATTCTTTATCTAATATAAATAAAATAAAGAGTTTGTTTGTGTGTTTGTCTGTCTGTCTGTCCGTGTGCGGCCTGGGAACCAGACGAGTGGACCGAGAGTTACCAAATTTTGGTCAGGAGTACCTAGCCCAGGCCCCAGATCAAGACGAAGTCGTTTTTTTAAATTTCGAACCAGGGGGTCTCAGGAGGCTTTTACCGGAACCGGCTTGGGAATCAGACAAATAGACCGAGAGTTACCAAATTTTAGTCACAAATAACTTGGTTCACGCTCCAGATCAGAGTTAAACGCTTTTCTCAAAATTCGAACCAGGGGGTCTCAGGGGGGCGTTTATCGGGACTGGTGTCTGGTGATTCACGTGTAGAGAATTCATTTATGTCTTTTAATACTAATTTAGATAAAGTAAGTGTAGACATTGCTTCAGACAGCTTTAGTAATTTATATAAACAAATCCCTATTTGTGATGGACAAGATGATTATGTATTATTTCAATTTCTATTGTCAGTTTATAAAATAGCTAGTTTAAAAACCTTCCCTGAAGAAAGCATTCTCACGGCACCTATAGGAAAAGTCATAGCCCATTCAGCCCTGACCCACACAATTGTGCACGTAGAATGAATGACCAATCTTTCCATCTTTCGTAATTATTAAAATAAAACAATACTGTTTTTGTGGAAAACTGAATTTGTGATTTGTAACGTAGCCTGAGTGGAAGATAAAATATTTCCACAAAAACTAACGCTATGGGACAAGTACTGGTAAAGTACATAAACAATTGGTTTTAAATAACTAAAGAAATATATATATATATATATATATATATATATATATATATATATATATATATATATATATATATATATATATATATATATATATATATATATATATATGTATATATATATGTGTGTGTGTGTGTGTGTGTAATAAATAAGCTGAAACAGAAGCATTAATACTATCAACTGAGTAAATCGCTCAATAGGCTATTTGAATTATGCAATGAAATAATACATAAAGTTCGTCGGATATAATATGTAAATTTCATTAAGGAAACAGGACATAAAATTTGACTTAAATAATTTTATAAACAATTTGATCACTCCAAAATAGATCCTACAACAAATATAAAAAATTAATAATTGTGTATTCATTGATTATCAGCACAAATATATTCAATATTCTATTAAAGTTATTTTATTTGATAAACTTCAATAATCTTCAATCAACTTAATAGGATAACTTTGAGATAAAAGAGTATTCAATTAGGAAAGTTAACATTTACCAATATTTTTCGCATATCAATACAACATCTTTCATAGCGAATATTACACTTTATACAATAAATATATGGTTTTGTTCCAAAACAAGCTAATAAGGAACCTTCGAAACAACTTTAAACACAATTCATTTATACTCAATACTCACAAGAATTTGACTAATACATACACTATAGCCGTATTCACAAAATTCATGAAAAGCAGAATAGCATTTGCCACTAATAAACTTCAACATATTTTTGGATCAATCACAGAATATAGAATAAATCTTGAGATATTGGAAGAAATTGCTATATAACTCTACTATCCATATAGCAATAACTTGAGCGTTGTTATCACAAAATTTCATACAAAACTTAACTTCCCGTAATAACATACAGATTCTTGCCTTTCACGTTTCTCTTCCAGTTTCGGAATGAAATTGTTACAGAAAACATTTCGTCGATATTTGATAAATAATACTCATGAATTTGTATACATTTCCATGTTTTCACTTCTGACTATGTATAACTTGTAGAAAACTAAAATGAAGACCCAGGGTCAGATACTGAACCTTGAGAATTTGACTGTCCAC